>NW_027187368.1:3143231-3149070 GCF_028583685.1 Petaurus breviceps papuanus | reverse complement strand
TTTTTTTTGGAAGGAGGAAGGCAAGGCAATTGGGGTTAAGTGACTTGCCCAAGGTCACATGGTTGTGTCAGGTGTTTGAGGCTGGATTTGAACTCAGATCTTCCTGACTCCAGGGCCAGTGCTCTAGTCACTGTACCACCTAGCTGCCCCTAGATGCTATTATTAATCCCATTTTACAATTGAAGAAACTGAGACAAACAGGGTCACGCAGCTAGTGTCTGAGGTCAAATTTGAACTCAGGTTTTCCTGACTCCAAACCTGATGCTCTGTCTATTGAACCATCAGCTTCCTAATGCACCACCTGTCTTTCTGTCTGTCCATCTGTCTCCATATCTAGCTATACCTATGTAGATCTATCTTTATCTATCTATCTATCATCTATCTATCTATCTATCTATCTATCTATCTATCTATCTATCTATCTATCTATCTATCTATCTATCATCTATCTGTCTGTCTGTCTGTCTCTGTCTGTCTGTCTATCCATCTAACTTTCTATCATCTATCTATCTCAGAGGTTCCATAGTGTATAGAGGGCAGGCCTCAGAGTTAGGAAGAGCTGGGTTGAAGTCCCATTTCTGACATATGTTGACTGTATGACTCTGGGTTGGTAACTTAATTTCTCAGTGGTCTAAGTCACTATCTAAGGTGCAAAATAGTTGTTAATATGAATCAGAAAAGATACTTTCCTCACCTAAAGAAATCATAGGTCTGAACAAAAAAAAATAAAAAAAAAAAATCCAGTATGCATTCAAATGGATCCATACAAAGACCGTATTGTATGAGATCCTGCCATAAATTCTCCATTGAAATCTGGTTCCACTGCACAAAGGTTGCCTTTTATATGCATGTAAATTCTGTAAGGGATTCTTTGCCACCTGTGTCATCACTTTATCTGGCTGTGAACTACTTAGGAAAGATTGAATAAATATTTCCTTCTTCCTTTTGCCATCTAACTCTTGTTATTTCTTTATTTTGTCTTTACCTTGCAAAAAAGAACTAGCCTTTGACAATGGTAAAAGCAGATGATATGTCATAATGTGAAACGACCTCAATCTTGATATAGCTTTGACCAGATCTTCGACAAAAAAGGATAAAGATTCTAATCCTTAGCAAGAGAAATTGCTTAATTTGAGGTAAAAGTTCATGGGCTTAAGAAATTGCTAGGGGAGTTTCTGATTCCCTTCCTGCTCTCCCCCCCCCCCATCCCCTCCCCCACAAAGAGTATTGCTTGAAATCTAATATATAAACAATTCACAAAAATTTTAATGGTCATTCCTCTTGACCTATAATGTAATTCAAGATACGTAAGAAGATACATTATTTTTTCTTACAACATGCTGGTCTTATATAAACATGTATATTTATTTATTTGCTAGTTTTTCTTTAAATATGTTTGCTTAGATCTAAGTCCTAGGATTTCAGAATTTTCCTTGGAGACTGAGATTGAATACAGTAATAACCCCATGCTATCTGACTAATTTTCCTAATGCATTACTGTGAGCAGAAGCTACTCAGAAACTGTTAAAGGCTCCCCATTGGCTTTTGAATGAAGTGTAAATGACTGACAGGCATTAAAGTCCTGGTCAATCTGGCTCTAGTCTACAGGTCCAGTTTTATTTTATTCTATGCCCTTTCAAATATTCTACATTCTGGATGAACTAGAATATTCTCTTTTCTCTTTTGTTCTCCCCAATTTTAGCTCCTTTTTGTTTATCCCATCCCCTTTGCTAGAATGGACATCTCAGATCTCTCTCTCCCCTGAAATCTTCCCTTTCTTCAAGGACCAACTCTCTAAAGTATTATCTCTCCCCCTCCCCAGATGAGTCATCTCTTCCTCTTCAAATTTTTCATAGCACTTTGCCCAGACTTCTCCTAAGTTAATAATCAATTATGAAGCATGCATTATGTGCCAGAAACTATGCAGGGAGGCCGTGCTCTCAGGGAGCTTACATTCTACTAATTCATGAGATTGAGAGCTGTGAGACCTTGGAAGCCAGACTCTGGTCCAGACCCCTCATTTAACAGATAAGGAAACTGCTCAAAAAGGTTAAGCAACTTGCCTATTGTCACACATTTAATACATTCCAGTTGTTGTTATTCATTCTTCCTTTACCAAGAAGACCAATGACATCATGGGGTGATGTCTTAACTTCCTGTGAGTTCACAGGATTTAAGTGAGGCAGAGTTGCACAAAGTCATCAGCTTTACTGTCTCTTCCAGAGTCATCAAAGTACAACAATAAGACAAAAGTCAGGATGTCTGGTGATGGCCCAGGATGCAGGGGATGATCTTGGCATCTTCAGTGTCTGACCAAGCACTAAGAGTTCCACAGCCTGCTTCAGTCATCTTCATAACTGTTGGACCATCCCCTTATCCCACCGAGGGGAGTCTTCACTTGCTTGGGGTAGTAACCCCCCTACCTTGCTAATGGGTTTGAGGCCTATTGGTTACTGCTTTAGTCCATCTGCCAGGACAGCTTTATGGGGAAAGGCCTCTGCACATGCGATAGCTTTTTGGGGGCACAGGTGAAGGGTACAAATAGAGAGAAAGGGACAAGATAGTTTCCAGGGAAATGGGAGCAGGTTCTTGTGTAGACAGTAGAAAGGTCCTATATAACATTTAAATATTTATCATACATACTTTGTAGTACTGAGGAACTGAGAAGCTGGAGGTGGCAATGGGGTGATAGGACCTGGACCCCAAAAAGCAAAGAGGGTGTCTCTGGAAGCACCGCAAATCTCAGTAGGCTCCTGTGAGGAAATTATCTCCTTGTTATAGGCACATACAGAGTTGACCCTACAATTCCTCAGATAAAGGCTATCAGTACAGGTATAGGGGTGCCTGACTCAAGAACTCTTTCTGGTATCTGAAACAGAATTATCTTGTTCCCTCAACCAAGCTATCTCTGTTGACTCCCTGAATTTTCCCATATATTTCAGCAGCCCATACCACTGGAACCTTCAACCTGAGGCACCTGGCCCATCCCAGACTACTTGCATAAACTTACCACTCCTTAATTCCACCCAGATCCTTTCACTGTCCGTTTTGTAAATATTCACCAGCAGTATCCTAATTAGTTTGTAAGTTCCCAAAGGAACCTTGCCCACTTTTATTGGCATCACAATAAAATTTTTCCACTGGACTGGAAGACAGTTTGAGTTAGTGAATTCATTCCAGATGGTGCCACTCTGTACCCTGACATTTTGGGGTTCCCAGCATCCCTAAACCATGTCAGCGAGACATGAAGCCAGGTCTTCCTGACAAGTCCAGTATAATCTCTCTCGTATCATTCGATGTACTTGTCCTTTCTTCCATTAAGTTTTAAGCACATTCAGAGCATAGGAAGTCAGATCTAATTTCATATCCCCAGCACCCAACATGGTGTTTTATCCATAATGAGCACTTAATAAGTATTTGTTGAATGACTGACTGAATGAAGACTAAATAGAAAAGGTTTTCAGATTGTCTTCACTTTCAAAACCAAACCAAATCAAATGTACAAAGATTTATTTCGGCATCAAATTGTTTTGTCTACCAAGCAGTCTTGACCACTTTAATAAATGAAATATTGCCAGTATGATAATCTTAGCTATATTCTGGTGATAATATTTTAGTGGTTTTTTAAAGAAAGAAACATTTAAGTGGCTTTCATCATGCCACACAGCTTCAACATCGTTTTTCTTATCCTGAAGTATTTCTTTAAATCATTCCTGAGTGAGGTTTAAAACCCAAAAGGGATTGCCAGCAAAAATGGCTGTATGGTAAATAATATGTCTCTATCACCCCAATACATATATACTGCTGATAAAGGTTGCCTCTCATAAGTCCAATTATATGACATGTCTTTTTACTACTATGCTTGGAGCTGTGCTACAGATTCCCTGAGTCTCCACCCCAAAGGTACTCTTGATGGAATCCTAATAAATCTGCCCCCAGTCCAATATTCTAACTTCCTTATGGGCCTCATTGAACAGTAGGTATGTTCTGATTTGACTACACAGGCTTTAACCTCACCCCCCCCCCCAATATCCCAAATATGCCCCACCAGAATAGCAAGCATGTCCATATGATGGAATCTTAGTCATTGCCTCTAGCTAGCCACTGTCCCCAGATCCAGTTCTCATATTTCTCACAGGAATAGCAGGTGTATCCATGAACTCATATTTCTCACAGAAATAGCAGTTGTGTCCATGCACTCAATCACAAGCACATCCATCTAATGTCAGAGAGGACCACAATAGCCAGCCAATCAGAAAGCACCATCACCAAGATGCTTGAGCAGGATATGGACCCCAAAAGAACAGCAGGAACTTTTCCTAAGTAGGCACATTTGCAATAATAGCAAAAGTTGTCCTTTAGGTGAATGTATGATGTAGAGAGGCTTATTATAATATCATTATCATACATATCAACCCCCCCCCCCATGTTTTTTTTTTTCCTGTATGCATTATAGATAATCACATGTGCAGTTCTACCAAGGCTGGGACCCTTTCCCTGTTACCTAATCCCTTGACCAACAGCTCTTGCCTTTTTAATATCAATATTTCCTGTTGCCTAATCAGCACCATTTGAAAAGTACCCATACTTATCCAGGCAATCCTGGAGGAATTGTCTTCAAATGGAATCTAGAAGATAAGTAATAAGGATTATTGTAGCAGAGAATGAAATTTGAGGTCTAACACTAAGATTCTGTGATTCTGGATTTATATCAAGTGTTATCTTCCCTTTCAGAATGAAATCCTTGGGGTTGGGGGCTGTTTTACTATTGATTTTGTATCTCCAATGCTCAATACAGTAGGCATTTAATAACAGTTGCTTGTTGATTGACTACAACTGGCTTTGCTGAGGAATTCTCCCTTAAAGCAACAATACTCAGCATTTTGTTCGGCCATTGCTCAATTGATGGATATCCTCTCAATTTTTAATTCTTTGCTACCACAAAAAGAGCTGATGCAAATATTTTTGTACATGCAGTCCTTTTC
This sequence comes from Petaurus breviceps papuanus, assembly GCF_028583685.1. Classification (NCBI taxonomy): domain Eukaryota; kingdom Metazoa; phylum Chordata; class Mammalia; order Diprotodontia; family Petauridae; genus Petaurus; species Petaurus breviceps. Next base: position 3,144,085 of record NW_027187368.1, on the reverse strand, counting down.
CCTTTTTATGATCTCTTTGGGATATAGACCTAGTAGTGGTATTGCTGGATCAAAGGGCATGCATAGTTTGAGTCCCCTTTGGGCATAGTTCCAAATTGCTCTCCAAATGCTCTTCAGAATTAGTTCACGACTCCAAGAACATGCATTAGTGTCCCAATTCTCCCATATCTTCTCCAACATTTAGTATTTTCCTTTTGTGTCATATTAGCCAATCTGATAGGTGTGAGGGAGTACTTCAGAGTTGTTTTAATTTGCATTTCCCTAATCAATAGTAATTTAGAGCATTTTTTTCGTATGATTATAGATAGCTTTGATTTTTTTCAACTGAAAACTAACTGTTCATATCCTTTGGCCATTTATCAATTGGGGAATGATCAGCAAATACTTTTGAGTCTCAACTGTGCCCCCAACTTTTAAAGTAGATTTTTTTGGATGGGAAAAAGAAATAATCTATGATTTCGGCAGATTTTAAAGGGTTAGAGAAAGGATAGAGAGGATCCAATAAGCTAACCTTTCTACAAGGCAAGTCAGTCCAAAAAGAATGGGAAACTTTCAAGAATAGAATTCTGAATACATAAAGAGAAACAATTTTGATGAGGACAAAAAGGGAGAATTATCTAGAGATATGGATGTGGATACACAGGGAACTCATTAACTAAGAGTAAAAAGGCACCTGAATGGGAAATAGAAGCAAAGGCAGATAATAGAATTTGAACATAAAAGCATGGCCCAATGAACTAAAACTCATAATTAGCTCAGTGAAAGAATAATAAACAGGGATAAAAGTGCTTTTCTTTCTCTTTCTTTCTTTCTTTCTTTCTTTCTTTCTTTCTTTCTTTCTTTCTTTCTTTCTT
>NW_027187368.1:3019207-3143221 GCF_028583685.1 Petaurus breviceps papuanus | reverse complement strand
CTTTCTTTCTTTCTTTCTTTCTTTCTTTCTTTCTTTCTTTCTTTCTTTCTTCCTTCCTTCCTTCCTTCCTTCCTTCCTTCCTTCCTTCCTTCCTTCCTTCCTTCCTTCCTTCCTTCCTTTCTTTCTTTCTTTCATTTCTATTGATGGAATTGGGTGGAAAGAGGAGAATCAAAGAGAAGGTAGGGCTTTTGCTCGATGTAGAATAGATGACAAGGATGTACAAGAGAGAGGAAAGGAAAGTGCTCAATGTCCTTTATTTTGAATCTATCTTCTCTTCCAAGGAGAGTTGAACAAAATAAAACAGAACAAAAAAGGGAGCTGAAACCTAAGTAGGGATGTAGTAAGGGATCAGCCAGATGCCCTGGGTGAGTTCCCACAATATCGCAGAGAACTGAAAGATCTGGCAGATAAAATTTGTGAACTAGTATCAAGGATCTTTGAAAGAGTGGGAGAAAAGGGGCTGTGGGATGGAAAGAAGGCATTTTTTTTCTCCATGATTAAAAAAATGAATTTGAGCAAACTATAGGCCAATGAACCTGATTTTGATGAAATTACTATTTCATCAGGAAGTAGTATTAATAGTGTGGTTGCTAAACATCTAAAAGAAAAGAAACCATTTTCACAAAGAGCCAGTGTGGTTTCATTAAGACCATGCCTTTTCCAATTTTTAGATTTTTAGTGCTATATGTATAATTTACTAAATTTTATTAAAACTTTGACTAAGTTTCTCACTTTGTCTTTATGGTTGAGGTAAAAAAATGTGGGCTAGATAAGAGTATAATTCTGTGAATACAGATTTAGTTGAATGGCTGGATACAATGGATAATTATGAATGGTTTGATGTCATCTTATAAGGCTGCCACTACTACCATGTCCCTAGGATTAGCATATGCCTCTGTGCTATTCCCTGTCCATGTTCATGAACTCTGAATTTTCTTTATCTGATGATAAAAGAGGTGGGGGGCAAGTGAAAGTATTCCCAGTTTACAGATGAGGAAAGTCCTTGAGGAATAAAGTGCCTTTGCCAATCCACAGCTGGTTTGTGCAGTCCATCAGTTACTTGTGCTGAATCAGTCAAAATGACTCCATTTTACAACTTTATTTAGGCTTTGAATGGCAGCTAGGCTCCATAAGATGACACATGTGCACTAATCCCATCTCCCTAGGATTCAGTAAAGAGGGAATACAGCTGCAGTGGCAGTAATCCTATCTCCTCATGATTGTGTGTATTAATCAAGATTCCTTTGTCCTTGTATGGAAGTTGTTTTTTGTTGTTGTTCAGTTGTGTCTGACTTTTCATGATCCCTTTTGGGTTTTTCTTGACCGCATTTGGGTTTTTCTTGGCAAAGATACTAGCATGATTTGTAATTTCCTTCTCCAGCTCATTTTACAGATGATATAATGGAGGCAAATGGGGTTAAGTGACTTTTCCAGGGTCATAGTTAGTGTCTGAGGCCACATTTGAACTCAGGAAGAGGAGTTTTCCTGACTTCAGGCCCAACACCCTATCCACTGCACCACCTAGCTGCCCCCTTAGAAGTTGTTTACTCTGGTCTATAAAGCATTGAGCAGTCTTAACTCCCAGGCCATCCCCACCCAACTGCAAGCTGCCTTGGTGTGTTAAATAAAACTTTATTTTGCTGAGTCTGCCTTACTGACCAGAGCAGGGCTCAAACCAAAATTTCTTTTTAACAGGTTGAATGCACAAAAGTGGCACAAGTGGTCTCCCCAGACTTATATAGAGTGGTCAGAAGGGACCTTAGTTTGCTCCAACCTATTTGTTTTATAGTTGAGGAAACTGAGGTTTCAAGAAGAGAAGTGACCTGCCCAAACTCAGTTAGTCTAGACTTCTTTGTCAGCCTTTATTTGTTTGTCCTAATTCTCCCCTTTGCCCATTTTATAGATGGAGAAGTCAGGTCTCCTTTGCTAGTTGAATGGAAGGCTCTGGGCGGTGGGGTGGACGGAACTTTGTCTTCTTAGGTAAAGAACTATTTCCACCTGAAACCACAACCCTGAGTAATGTGTACTTTTGCCCTTTCCTTTTAGCATAATTGGAGTTATGCTGTGTATTCCTTATTGTTAAAATGGCAAAATTGCGAAATTGTCACACAGGATAAGGTGGGGCAGATAATCATACTCAGTTCTCCTTATCCAAGAAGAGGAAATTCTCTTCCCCCAAAAGCCAGGAGATTTCTTCCTTCAGAAGACATTAGGCAGTTCACACACAAGTTGTAGCAGGCTGAAAGTCTTCTACTTATTTTTTTCCATTGAAAAGGTGTGATTCTGCTGGGGTGTGTTTCCCACCTTCTTGGTTGTGTTCAGGACCTATCTGTGGTGATTTCAGGATCCAGGAAGGAAGACCCTCTATCCTCCAAGTTACCCAGCCCTACTCCAGCCTCTCCAGCTCATCCTGAAAGAATTCAGTTAGAGATAATTAAGGCCTTCCAGACCAGGAGGTTTAGGTGAAGGAATACTTAGCTTGGAGAAGTCTGGGGGAGGGGAAGGGGTGGGCACACGATGCCTGACTTCAAGGATTTGAAGGGTCTGAGGGCAGAACAAAGAGCAGTGTGGGAACTTGACAAAAAAAGCAAATTCAATCTTATTGTAAGACAAAACATGCTGGTAATTATAGCTTACCTACTATGTGGGATGTCTAAACAGCCTCCAGAGGTAGATTTCTCCTCCCTGGAGTTCTTCAAGCAAGGGTTGGATGAATATGTGTTGAGTGTGTTGCAGAGGGGATTTGTGTTCAGGTTGGACTGAATGGTCCCTGGGGTCTCTTCCAGTTTGGGGATGCTGTGATTCACCCCTTTGTTCCCTAGTCAAATGCAGGTGCTCCTTGTTGGTTGAACGATGAGATAATCATAGCTCTCATTTCCACCGATGAGTCAATCAAACATTTATTAAGCAACTACTTCATGCCCTATGCTAGGAGGATACAAATACAAAGAATGAATCCCTCTATAGTCTCAGGAAAATGGAATTTGATAGTATTTTAAACTTTATTAAACCCTTTTTCTCACTGTCAGGATATTATGAGATACCCTGTTTTCCAGAGCTAAGGCCCAGCAAGCAGGCTGTGTCCTGAGCCTGGCATAACAGCAGTCCTTTACACTCACCCTCTGTATGATCTCAGCCACAGCAGAATCCCAGAATTGTTTCATATAATTATTGAGTTGCTTTGACCAGAATCAGGTGTTCTCTGAGCTTGGACAAGCACTTGGAGTATCCACATTCTGGTCAGGAAGGCCTGCTATGAATCAGGCTTGTCCCATTGTTGCTGCCACCACTCATTGTCAGGGCTACAGCTCACTTCAAAGCCACTGGCATATAAGTATTGAGATCTCCCCACACTAAAGCACATCCCTCCCACAAGGGACATGTCTTTGCTTTCAAGCCGTTTCTTCCACTTTGAAATGAAACTTCTGTTTGATTCCTGACTCTCCTGTCTCTGGGCTGCTGTGTTCAGCTCTAGCCAGCCAAAAGTTAGGGGATGGTTTCCATCTGGCTGACATCACAGTAACCCAGGAAGAGAAATCTTACATTTTATATATGAGAAAACTGAACACAAATTGCCTTGTCTGTTGTCATGGGGGCTTTAACAAGTGTCAGTCAGGATCTGAAGTCATGTCCTCTGATTCCTAGACTGTCTTCCCACTAGACCCTGGAAAATGTAAAGGACAGAATAATTTCTGACACCTTTGGTTCAACTAACATTTAGCTCTTGCTGTTTGTCAGGCCTTTCTCTTGGCACTGAGGGGGAAGGAGAGGAAATGTAATATGTAAACAGATAAATATAATGTAAGGAGTGTGATAGGGGTAAAGGAAAGATCCAAAGTGTCCTAGGAAATTTTAAGGAAAGAAGGGCAACAGAATTTTCTCTTCTCTACTTCCATTTCTTCTCTTAACACTGCAGCTTCCCTGGTCCAGGCCCTAATCACCTCATGCTGGTGCTATTTCAATAACTTTCTGGTTGACCTCCTTGCCTCAAGTCTCTCCCCACTTCAGTTCACCCTCTACTCAGCTACCAAAGTGATGTTCCCAAAGCCCATATCTGACCATATCAACCCCCTATTCAATAAACTCTATTACTTCTAGGAGGACAGCTAGGTGGCACAGTGGAGAGAGTGCTGGCCCTGGAGTCAGAAAGACCTGAGTTCAAATGTGGCCTTAAACACTAGCTGTGTCACCCTAGGCAAGTCACTTAATCCTGTTAGCATTAGTTTCCTCATCTGTAAATGAGCTGGAGTAGGAAATGGCAAACTACTCCAGTATCTCTGCCAAGAAAACTGGGGATGGAGCCATGAAGATTCGGACCTGACTGAAAAATGATGTCTAGGATTGCTTCCAGGGTCAAATATAAAATCCTATGCTTGGCTTCATAACATGACCCCTTCCTACCTTTCCAGCCTCAGTCCTTGCTCCTCTCCACATACTCTATAATTAAGTGACCCTGATCTTCTTTCTGTTTCTTGAAGAAGGCAAACCATTTCCCACCTCCCGCCAATCTCTCTGGCTGTCCCCCATGACTGGAATGATCTTTTTCCTCTGTCTCCACCTCCTGGCTTCCCTGACTTCCTTCAACTTTCAACTAAGGTCTCATCTTCTGCAAAAAGACTTTTCCAATTTCTCCTTGATCTTAGTGCATTTCCTTTGCGATTATTCCCAATTTATCCTGTAGATCGCCTTTTGTACATAGTGTACATCTGTGTTGTCTCTCCTATTAGACTGGGAGCTCCTTGAGGTCAGGAACTGTTTGTTTGCCTTTTGTCGTATCCCTAGTGCTTAGCACAGTGTCTGGCACATTATAAGTGCTCTTGTTAACTTTTTGCCGAGGAGGGAAGATGAGGCAGCTGGGGTTTAGTAACTTACCCAGGGTCACACAGCTAGTAAGTGTCAAGTGTCTGAGGACAGATTTGAACTCAGGTCCTCCTGTCTCCAGGACTGGAGCTCTATTCACTGTGCCTCCTACTTGACCCCTTGACTTTTTATCAATATCTTGTTGATTCAACTTTTTATCAATTATTTAGTTAAAGGCATAGATGGTTTCCTTACCAAATTTTCAGATGACAGAAAATAAGAGAGGAAGTTAGGATCATAGATACTGTTATAGCTAGAAGGGATTTCAGGCTATCCAATCCAACACACTCATTTTATAAATGAAGATCCTGAGGCCCAATGAGGTTAAGTCATTGACCCCAAATCACAAAGGTAGTAAGGCAGCAGAAATGGGAGTTAAGCTCAGGTTCTTTGACTCTAAAACCAGTATCTTTTCCACTGTAACATAGGTTTAGGAATAAAAATGATCTTCCTTCTATTATGTTGGACTCTATCCAACAAGATTAATTTTAATTGTTTCACTCTGTCATTTTGTAGGTTCTGTAGTTCCAGAATCTGTTTAGAGGCTTGATTTAATGTTGTTTCCCAGGGAAATTGGGGAGAGCTCAGGGAACTTCCTGACTTCTCTCCGCCATCTTTCAAGATTAATTTTAATAAGTATAAATGTATAATGTTACACTTGGGTTCAGATATTCAAATACACAAGTACAAGATATAGGAAGCAGGGCTAGACAACAGTTTCTCTTTTTAAAAAAGATTATTTAATTTTATTTTGTCTTTATTAATTTGTTTGTTTACTTAGTATACAAGTTTCGGTTCCACATTCCCTTGAGTTTTGAATTTTCTCCCTGTCCTCTCTCTCTCCCCCTGTCCCCCCCCCCCCTCCCCCCCCCCCCCCCCATAGCATCATTCAATCAAGTATAGGATCTGCAAATACTTTCACATTAGACATTAGTCAGGTTGAAAAGAAGGATTGTAACCGATGGAATGAACAATGGGAAAGAGGAAACAAAACCAAACAAGAAAAAGAAAGAGAGCAGGTAGTTTGCTTCAATCTGCATTCAAACTCTTTTCTCTCTATTTCTTTCTAGTTCTTTCTCTGAATATAGACATCTTTTTCCATCATGAGTCTTTTGGAGTTGTCTTATAGCCTTGCCTTGCTGAGAAGAGTCCATTCTATCAAAGTTGGTCGTTACATGTATGTTGTGTCTGTAATTGTGTCCAGATTTCTCCTGGTTCTGCTCTTCTCACTCAGTTTGTATAAGTCTCTCCAAGTAAAAAAAATCTGCTCCTCATTTCTTATAGCACAATAATATTTCATTACATTCATGTACCACAACTTATTTAGACATTCCCCAATTGATGGGCATCCCCTTAATTTCCAATTCTTTGCCACCACAAAAAGAGCTGCTATAAATATTTTTGTACATACAAGTCTTCCTCCCACTTCTATGATCTCTTTGGGATACAGCCCTAGAAGTGGTATTGCTGGGTCAAAGGGTATGCAATTACTTATAGCCCTTTGGGCATAGTTCCAGATTGCTCTCCAGAATGGTTGAATCAGTTCACAACTCCACTAACAATGCATTAGTGTTCCAATTTTTCCACATTCTCTCCAGCATTTGTAATTTTCCTGTTTTGTCATTTTAGCCAATCTGACTGGTGAGATGTGGTACCTCAGAGTTGTTTTGATTTGCATTTCTCTAATCAATAGTGATTTAGAGCATTTTTTCATATGCTTATGGATATCTTTACTTTCTTCCTCTGAAAACTGCCTGTTCATATCCTTTGACTATTTATCAATTGGGGAATGGCTTATATTCTTATAGATTTCACTCAATTCTCTGTATATTTTAGAAATGAGGCCTTTATCAGAGACACTGGTTGTAAAAATTCTTTCCCAATTTCCCACTTCCCTCTTAGTCTTGGTTATATTGGCTTTGTTTGTACAGAAACTTTTAAATTTAATGTAACAGAAATGATCCATTTTGCATTTTTTTAAATAAAGCAATCGGGGATAAGTAACTTGCTCAAGGTTACATGGCCAGTCATTTCTGGGTGTGGTGCTGAGTATCCGAGCCCGGATTTGATCCAGGTCATCCCGACACTGGAGCCGGTGCTCTCACTCGCTGAGCCACCTGGCCACCCCTAAGCAATTGGGGTTAAGTAACTTGCTCAAGGTTACACGGCCAGGTGTTTCTGGGTGGGTGCTAAGTGTCTGAGCCCGGGATTAGATCTCCAGGTCTTCTCAACACTGGAGCCAGTGCTCTTACTCGCTGTGCTACCTGGCTGCCCCAATTTTGCATTTTATAATGCTCTCTAACTCTTGTTTGGTCATAAAGTCCTCCCTTCTCCATAAATCTGACTACACTATTCCTTGCTTTCCCAGATTGCTTACCATATCAGCCTTTATACCTAGAAGGTGTACCCATTTAGACTTGATTTTGGCATATGGTGTTAGATAATGGTCTATGCCCAGTTTCTGCCATACTATATTCCAGTTTTCCCAGCAGTTTTTGTCAAATAGTGAGTTCTTATCAAACAGTAGATTACTATAGTTATTGACTGCTGAGTCTCGTGTACCCAATCTATTCCATTGATCCACTACTCTATTCCTCAACCGGTACCAAGTAGTTTTGATGATTGCTGCTATAATATAGATTAAAATCTGGTATGGCTAGGCTACCTTCCCTAGCGTTTCTTTTCATTAATTCCCTTGATATGTGGGAACTTTTGTTCTTCCAAATGATTTTTGTTACTAAATTTTCTAGTTCTATAAAGTAATTTTTTGGTAGATTGATTGGTATGGCACTAAATACGTAATTTAATTTAAGTAAAATTGTCATTTTTATTATATTAGCTTGAGCAATTGATGTTTTTCCAATTAGTTAGATCTGACTTTATTTGTGTGAAAAGTGTTTTGTAGTTGTGTTCATATAGGTCCTGGGTTTATTTTGGCAGGTAGATACCCAAATATTTTATATTGTCTACAGTAATTTTAAATGGGATATTTCTTTATATCTCTTGCTGTTGGATTTCATTAGAAATATATAGGAATGCCAAGGATTTATGTGGGTTTATTTTATATCCTGTAACTTTGCCAAATTTATTTATTGTCTCAAATAATTTTTTGCTTAATTCTCTAAGTATATCATCATATCATCTGCAAAGAGTGATAGCTTAGTCTCTTCTTTGCCTAATTTGATTCCTTCAATTTTTTTTCTTTTCTAATTGCTACTGCTAACATTTCTAGTACCAGACTGAATAAGAGGGGTGATAGTGGATATCCTTGTTTCACCCCTGATCTTATTAGAAATGTTTCTAGCTTATCCCCATTACATACAATACTTGCTGATGGCTTTAAATAGATGCTACCTATTATTTTAAGAGACTCCATTTATTCCTTTACTTTCTAGTGTTTTTAATAGGAATGGATATTGTATTTTGTCAAAAGCCTTTTCTGCATCTATTGAGTTAATCATATGGTTTCTGCTAGTTTTATTGTAGATATGATCAATTATATTGGTGCTTTTCCTAATATTGAACCATCCTTGCATTCCTGGGATAAATCCTACCTGATCAAAGTGTATTATTCTTGTGATAAGTTGCTATAGTCTTTTTGCTAATATTTTGTTTAAAATTTTTGCATCAATATTCATGAGGGAAATTGATCTATAATTTTCTTTCTCCATTTTGTTTCTTTCTGATTTAGGTATCAATGCCATATTTATGTCATAGAGAGAATTTGGTAGGACTCCTTCTTCACTGATTTTCCCAAATAGTTTGTAGAATATTGGAATCAACTGTTTTTTTTTTTTCACCTTTTGGAGGGCAATTGGGGTTAAGTAACTTGCCCAAGGTTACACTAGGTTACACTGGGTGTTAAGTGTCTGAGGCCAGAACCTAACTTGGGTCCTCCTTACTACAGGGCCTGAGCTCTGTACCACCTAACTGCCTGGAATCAATTGTTCCTTAAATGTTTGATAGAATTCTCTAGTAAATCCATCTGGCCCTGGAGATTTATTCCTAGGGAGTTCACTGATGGCTTGTTCAATTTCTTTTTCTGGAGATGAGGTTATTTAAGTAATCTACTTCCTCTTCAGTTAATCTGGACAACTTAGATTTTTGTAAATATTCATCCATTTCACTAAGATTGTCAAATTTATGTGCATACAATCGGGCAAAATAATTCCTAATTATTGTTCTAATTTACTCATCATTGGAGGTAGATTCACCCTTTTCATTTTTGATACTTGTAATTTGGTTTTCTTTTTTTTTTAATCTCTTGGCTAAAGTTCTATCAATTTCAGTGAGTTTTTTTTTTTTCACAAAACCAGCTCTTAGTTTTATTTATTAGTTTAATAGTTTTCTTAAATTCAATTTTATTAATCTCTTCTTTGGTTTTCATTATTTCTAATTTAGTTTTTAATTGGGGATTTTCAATCTATTCTTTTTCTAGCTTTTTTAGTTGCATGCCCAGTTTATTGACTTCCATTTTCTCTATTTTATTTATGTATGTCTTCAGGGATATAAAACTTCCCCTAAGAACTGCTTTTGCTGCATCCCACAAGTTTTGGTATGTTGTCTCATTATTGTCATTCTCTTGAATGAAGTTACTGATTGTTTCTATAATTTCTATTTTTACCCACTCATTCTTTAGGATTAAGTTATTTGGTTTCCAATTAGTTTTCAGTCTATCCTTCCACGGCCCTTTATTACATATGATTTTTATTGTATCATGATCTGAGAAGGATGCATTTAATATTTCTGCCTATTTGCACTGAATTGTGAGTTTTTTTGCCCTAGTACGTGGTCAATTTTTCTGTGCCATGTACCACTGAAAAGAAGGTATATTCCTTTTTATCCTCATTCAATTTTCTCCAGAGATCTACCATATCTGTCTTCTCTAAGATTCTATTTACCTCTTTAATTTCTTTCTTGTTTATTTTGAGGTTAGATTGATCAAGTTCAGAGAGGGAGAGATTGAGGTCCCCCACCAGTACAGTTTTGCTATCTATTTCTTCCTCTAACTCCCTTAACTTCTCCTCTAGGAATTTGGATGCTGTACTGCTTGGTGCATAGATGTTTAGTAATGAAATTGCTTCATTTTCAATGGTACCTTTTAGCAGGATATAGTTTCCTTCCTTATCTCTTTTAATTAAATCTATTTTTGCTTTGTCTGAGATAAGGTTTGCTACCTCTGTTGTTTTTTTTTACTTTGGCTGAAGCGTAATATATTTTACTGCAGCCTTTTACCTTTACCCCATGTGTATCTCCCTATTTCAAATGTGTTTCTTACAAACAACATACTGTAGGATTATGGTTTTTTTAATCCATTCTGCTATCCACCTCTGTTTTATGGGAGAATTCATCCCATTCACATTCACAGTTATGATTACTATCTGTTTCTTTCCTTCCAACCTATTCCTTCCCCTGTTTATGCTTTTATTTTCCCCCTTCTTCCTTCCCCTCCTTAGGAGTTTTCCTTTTGACCACCAGCTTCCTCAGTATTCCGTCCTTATCAGCCCCCCTCTCTTTTCCTACCCTTCCCCCTTACTACCTCTTCCCTCCCTTCTAACCATCCCCTCCCCCTTTTCTTACTCCTTCCCCCCTCCTACTGCCTGTTGGGTATGATAGATTTTTATGCTTAATGTAGTATGTCATTTCTTCCTTGAACCAAGATTGATGAGAATAGATCTCATAAAATGCTCCTTTCTCTCCTGTCTTTCCCTCTATTATGGTAGATTTTATGTCTTTTCTCAATAGAGTCCAATATTTAACTGATTATGTCCTTATACCAGGACCAATGAGGGCAAAGATCATATAATGATCGTCTCTCTCCCTTCTTTTCCTCTACTATAATATGTTTTTATGTCTCTTTGTGTGGCATAATTTACCCTTTTCTGCTTTGTTCTTTCATTCCATTCATTGTTCTTCTTACATTGCTGTCCCTTTGCACCCCTTAATAAGGTTTTTTTTATCATTATTTTAAAAAATTTATATCCACTCCCTCTATTTATCTATATCCTTTTAAAATGTCATGATAAGTATACAATTCTCAATATTAACAGGCATCAGCTTCCCATATAGGGATGTAAATAGTTTGCTTTTATTAAATAACAAGTTGTGTGTGTGTGTGTGCGTGTGTGTGTTTTCCCTATTTACCTTTCTATGTCTCTCTTGAGTCTTGTAATTGGAGATTGAATTTTCCATTGAGCTCTTACTTTTTCTTCAGGAAGGTCTGGAAGTCTCTTATATCACTGAATGACCATCTCCTTGCCTGAAAGATTATGTTCAGTTTTGCTGGATAGCTGATCCTTGGTTGTAACCTGAGCTCTTTCACTTTGAGAAATATCATATTCCAGTCCCTCCGATCTTTCAATGTAGAAGCTGCTAGATCCTGTGCGATCCTCACTGTAGTTCCATGATATTTGAATTGTTTCTTTCTGGCTGCTTGCAGCATTTTCTCCTTTACCTGATAGTTCTGGAATTTGGATACAACATTTCATGTTCAATTTCAGGTCTCTTTCAGGAGGTATCTGGTGGATTCTCTTGATTTCTATTTTACCACTCTGGTTCTAGGATCTCAGGGCAGTTTTCCTTGATGAGCTCTTGGAAGATGTTGTCCAGGCTCTTTTTTATCATGATTTTCTGGTAGACCAATAATTCTTAGATCATATCTCCTGGATCTGTTTTCCAGGTCAGTTATTTTTCCATTGAGATATTTTACCTCTTTTTCTAATTTTTCATTTTTTCCTCTTTTTTTTTTTTATTTTTTAGTTTACATCATTCATTTCCACAAGATCTCCCATATCCCACTCCCCCTTCAACTTTCCAGTAGGGCACAGTGGATCTCTATGCCTCAGTGCCTGTATATCTCATTTCCCAGTTACATGTAAAATAATAATATGTATATATATTTTTAAACATTTGATTTTAAAACTTTGAATTCCAGATTCTTTCCCTTCCTCCCTCATCACCCACCTTCACTGGGAAGATAAGCAATTCAATGTAGGTTGTACATGTGTAGCTATGCAAAACATTTCCATAGTGGATATATTGTAAAAGACTGACTATATTTCCCTCTATCCTATCCTACCACCCACTTGTTCTATTCTCTACTTTGATCCTGTCCTTTTTCAAAAGTGGGTGCTTCCAACTTCCCTCCCCCCACCAGCCTGCCCTCCCTTCCATTATCCCACCTCTCTTCCCCTTCCCCTCTACTCTTCTGTAGGGTGAGATACCCTATTTAGTATGTATGTCATTCCCTCCCTAAGCCAAATTCAATGAGAATAAGGTTCACTCATTCCCTTTTGCCTTCCTGTTCTTCTCCTCCATTGTAACAATTTTCCCTTATTTCTTCTATATGAAATAATTTACCCCATTCTGTCTCTCCCCATCTCATCTCATTATATTCCTCTCTCACCTCTTAATTTCACCTTTTAAGTATCACCCCTTCCTATTAAATTGGTCCTGTGTCCTCTATTTATGTATACATGTAGACATATATACACACACTCACATATGTATTCATATGTCAATATACCCTCCTATATAGACATATACACATTTCTATTCCCTTCAATTATTTTCATACTGATAAAAGTTTCATAAGTTACAATTATTGTTTTTCCATGTAGGAATATAGGTAGTTCAACTTTGATAAGTTCCTTATGATTTCTTTCAAGCTTCTCTTGCTTCTTGTATTTGAATGTCAAATTTTCTATTAAACTCTGTTTTTTTTTTTTTTTTTGCTTTTTGGAAGGCAACTGGGGTTAAGTGACTTGCCTAAGGTCATATGGCTAGTTTTTGTATTAAATGTCTGAGGCTGGATTTGAACTCAGGTCATCCTGACTCCAGGACCAGTGCTCTATTCACTGTGCCACCTAGCCACCCGAAACTCTGTTTTTTTCATCAAGAATGCTTGAAAGTCCTCTATTCCATTGAATGAACATATTTTCCCCTGGAACATGATACTCAATTTTGCTGGGTAGGTGATTCTTGGTTTTAATCCCAGCTTCTTTGACCTCCAGAATATCATATTCCAAGCCCTTTGATCCCTCAATGTAGGAGCTGCCAGGTCCTGAGTTATCCTGATCGTGTTTCCACAATATAGAAATTGTTTCTTCCTGGCTGCTTGTAATATTTTCTCCTTGATCTGGGAACTCTGGAACCTGGCTATAACATTCCTAGGAATTTTCTTTTGGGGATCTTTTTCAGGAGGTGATTGGTGGACTCTTTCAACCTCTATTTTGCCTTCTGGTTCTAAAACATCAGGGCAATTTTCCTTGAGAATTTCTTGAAGGATGATTTTTAGGTTCTTTTTTTGATCATGGCTTTCAGGTAGTCCAATAATTTTTAAATTATCTCTCCTGAATCTATTTTCCAGGTCAGTGGTTTTTCCAATGAGATATTTTGCATTGCTTTCTATTCTTTCATTTGTCTGGATCTGTTTAATAGCATATTGATTTCTCATAAAGTCACTAGTTTTCATTTGCTCCAATCTAATTCTGAAGGAATGATTCTCTTCAGTGAGCTTTTGAGATTCTTTTTCCATTTGGCAAATTAAGCTTTTTAAGTCATTCTTCTCATTGCCATTTTGAGCCTCTTTTGCCATCTAAATTAGTCTATTTTTTAAGGTGTTATTTTCTTCAGTCAGGTTGTTGACTCTCATTTCATAATTTTCTTGCATCATTCTCATTTCTCTTCCCAATTTTTCCTTCACTTCACTTATTTGATTTTCAAAATCCTTTTTAAGCTCCTCTATGGTCTGTAAGCAACTCATATTTTTCTTGGAAGCTTTTGGTGCAGGAGTTCTGACTTTGCTTTCTTCCTCCTGGTCCATTCTTTGATCCTTTTTGTCCCCAAAACAGGAGTGTAAAGTTGGTTTGCTCTGTTTACTTTGCTTCCTTTGCTTGCTCATGTTGCCACTCAATTACTTGACTTTTGAGTCTTTTGCCACAGTAGAACTCTGCTACCAGAAAGGAGAGCTCTATCCCAATTGCTGGGGTTTTCACAGCTGCTGGAGGTATTAGTTGGGTGCCCTCTCTGAAGCCTCCATACACTCTGAAAGACTGCTCACGCACCCCAGGACCTCACCCTAGAGAGCAATCCAAATACAAGCAGGTTAAAGCGAGGGCGATTACCCCTCAGACTGGTAGCTTGGTCCCCCTACAATCTGCAGACCAGGAGCTCTGAAGCAACCATGATGGGGTGGCTGCACTGCTGTGGGGCACCTCAACCACCTCTCACCCCAGGGGCAAAGGCTGGATCGCACTCCGAATTCCCAGGTCCCAAAGTCCACACTGCACTGACCTCTCACTTTGTCCTTGACATCTATAGGTTGATAATTCTGGAAATCACCACAGCTGCTCATCATCTGAAGTCCCTCCAGCCAGTGGCTGGTCAGGCCCGCCCTGAGGCTAAAACCTCTGGCTCAGGCAGGGCTGGGGTTGGCTCCCAGAGCGCTGCGCTGGCTGCTTGCTTCCAGCCTGCCAGGCTGTCCTCAGCAGGAGGTTAGCTTCTCTCTGTCATTTTGTGGGTTCTGTAGCTCCAAGAGTCTAGAGTCATTTTTTATATGAATTGGAGGAGGTGGGAGCCAGAGCTGTGCAGAAGTCTTGTTTCTACTCTGCCATCTTGATTCAGCCCTTAATTTTTCTTTCTTTTTTTTTTTCAGCTTATTAATACAGTATTTATTTGTCTTCCCTCTGTCAAACCCTGAGCCCATGGCTTTCCCCAGGGCTACCTGGTAAGTTGGAGGTGGAGGTATACACAGGCTGGAAGAGACATGGAAGAACCAGGAGGACGAGGAGGAACATTCAGAAATGTAGGGGGAATAGAAATGGCTCCATCACATGGCGAAGAGGATGAGGAAGGCCACCATCAGGCAAAAGAGCCCCATGGCCTCAGACAGGGCAAAGCCCAAGATGGCGTAGGAAAAAAGCTGTTGCTTCAGGGAGGGGTTCCTGGCATAACCGATGATGAGACTTCCAAATATAGTCCCAATCCCAGCTCCAGAGCCAGCCACCCCCACAGTGGCAGCCCCAGCTCCAATAAATTTGACTGCTGTGTCAATGTCCTTTGAGATAGCACCAGTTTGGAATCCACATCTGGGGACAAGAGAGGTCAAGGGACTTGATGCTGCCAAAATGCTGAGGTTCTCATCTGTCCGAACCTCTGGCCGTTTTAGCACCACTGCAGACAGCGGTCTACTCAGCAGCTGAGAGCTGCTCCTCACAAGGGCAGGGGTAGAGATGAACTTGGCACAGGCATACATTCTCAGGGGGTGAGGGGCAAAGCTGAAGAGCTGCCGGCAGAGCAGAGGAGACCTTAATTTTTCTTTCTTGATGTTTTGGTGACTGATTCTTGGTGCCTCATAGTGTCATTAGCTTCAATTTGGTTGGTTCTAATTTTTAGTGAATTATTTTCCTCAGCTAGTTTTTGAAGCTCCTTTTCCATATGTTCAGATTTCATTTTTAGTTCACACATTTTTCTTTTTGAGGAGCTGCTTTCTTCATTGGATTGTTTTTCTATTTTCGCAATTTTGATTTTAAAAGAATTAGTCATTTTGTCTTCTACCTCTCTAATTTGGTTTGCAAAGTCCATCTTGAGCTCTTCTAAGAACGCTTTCTGGACTTGAGATCAGTTCATATTCCCTGTTGAGGCTTCAGCTGTGGGTATAGAGTCAATGCTGTCTCCTTCTGAATTTGGGTCTTCAAGCTCAAAATAATAGGATTCTAGTCTTTGTCTTTGCAATCTATCTTTTACCCATTTTGAGGCAGGGCCTCAGCCATGCCCTTCCTCTAGGACTTCCAAGCCTTCACTATTTTGAAATTTTGCTCTGTGGCAATAATTTCTGTGTTTTCAGTGTTAGAGGAGGGGATTGGAGAAGCCAGGATTCGCTCTGCCATCTTGGTCCCTGGAAGTTCAGATAGGTACTTTTTAAATTTCCAGGCTGTGGATTGATAGTCCCAGGAGTAGCTGCTACCACTGCAGTGGGCCCTGCATTTGTCTCTTACCCAACTCTGACAGATTCCAGTCCTGTGGTGATAGGCCTGGGAATGGCCCTTACAATTGGTGGATCCACTAGCAGTTGCATTGTCTGCTGTCCACCACGTGTGCCATGCTGGCTGCTGTCTCTCCACTGCCACCAACAGTTTGTCTGAAATTGATTTGGGGAGTTTTAATGCACTCCAAACTAACCAAGAGTGTAATATGACAATGAAAATTCCAAATGCAATATTAGATATGTAGAAAGTCCTTGTGTCCAGAACAAAGAACAGATGAAAAGTCTGTTTTAGTTAGTTCTGGTGAGATCATAGCTGCACCATTGTGCTCAATTCTTATGCCTCATTTAGGAAGCACATTGCTAATCTTAGGATTGCCAAAGAAGAGTGACCAGAATAGTGGAGGTCCTCAAGTTTGTGCAGAAGGAATGGGGTGGCTGTGGCTGGGTGGGGGCATTTAATTTTAGGAAGAGAAGTCTCAAGGTGGACAAGATCACTATTTTCAAGCATATGAAAGACTGTCAAGTGGAAGAGAGATTAGACTTATTTTGCCTGGCTCAGAACTGTGAAAGTATGCAGAAATTCAGAGGCAGATCTCAATTTGATGGAAAGAAAAACTTCCTAATGATTTGAGTTATTCAAGAATCATGAAGGCTGTTTCAAGTAATTGTTCTCTCTCATGAGGTCTTAGATATCTTGTCAGTGATCTTATAGTAGAAATTTTTGAGTGAATAAAGGTGGATTAGATGACCTCCAAAAAAATCTGTCCTGATTCTTCATCATCCGCAAGCATTTATTAAGCTTCCACTATGTGCCAAGTACTATGCTAAGCTTTGGAAATACAAAGAAAGATTATGGCATGATCCCTGCCCTCAAAGAGTTCACTTTATAATAGGGGAGAAAACAGAAGTATACAGTGTATATACAGTATAAAAGAGAGAACATCCCAGAGGGACAGTGCTAGCCTGGGGAGGGCAGGAAAAGCCTCTTTTTTAATTAAAAAAAATTCCCTAATTAAATAGTATTTTACCTTTTCTGATTACATGTAAAGATAGTTTTTAACATTCATTTTTATAAGATTTTGAGTTCCAATTTTTTTTTCTGTCTCCTCTTTTCCCTTCCCAAGACAGCAAGGAATCCAATACAGGCTATACATGTACAATCATATTAAATGTAATTCCATATTAGTTGTGTTCTGAAGAAAGAATAAGAACAAAAGGGAAAAACCACAAGAAAGGAAAACAAAACAAAAAAAGAGAGAGAAAATAGTATGCTGCGGTCTGCATTCAGACTCCATAGCTCTTTCTCTGGATGTGGATAGCATTTTTCTTCTTGAGTCTTTTGTAATTGTCTTAGGTTATTGTATTGTTGGGAAGAGTTAAGTCTATCAAAGTTGGTCATCAAGCAATGCTGTTGTTACTATGGTTCTGCTCACTTCACTCAGCATCAGTTCATCTAAGTCTTCCTAGGTTTTTCTGAAGTCTGCCTATTCATCATTTTTTACAGCACAATAGTACTACATTACATTTATATATCACAACTTGTTCAGCCATTTCTTGGCCACCATAGGAAGAGCTGCTATAAATATTTTGGTACATATGGATCCTTTCCCATTTTTTTTTTGCTTTTTTTAGGGGAGGGGGGAGGAAGGAAGGTAGGGCAATTGGGACTTTTAAGTGACTTGCCCAAGGTCACACAGCTAGTTTTTTGTGTTAAGTGTCTGAGGCTGGATTTGAACTCAAGTCTTCCTGACTTCAGGGCCAGTGCTTATTCACTGTGCCACCTAGTTGCCCTCCTTTCCCATTTTTTATGATCTTTTTGGGATACAGACCTAGTAGTGGTATTGCTGTGTCAAAGGATGTGCAGTTTTATAGCCCTTTGGGCATAGTCAGGAAAGATCTCTTGCCGAAGGTGGAGTTCTATGAGTCTGTGGAATCAGCAAAGTGAAGGATTCATATCCTGTCTCTGACATATGCTAGCTCTGTGACCTTTAGACAAAACATTTAAAGCTTGTTTCCTTATCTGCAAAATGGGGAATATATATGTAAAATATATATAATATAAATATATTATACATATAACATATATACATAATAATATACTATATATACATATATATAATATACCACCTTCACAGGGTAGTTTTGAGCACCAAATAACATATATATAAAGAACTTCTTAGACCTTAACTGCTATAAAAATACCAGCTATTATTGTTATTATTATCCGAGATTCTCTGAAACCAATTCTTAGAGAAACTTGAGCCATACACATATACAGACAGCAGCCCTTTGCTGCCCCCTTGTGGTCTTCTGCTCTGTGCCTGAGAATTTGTAGCTTTCAAAAAACCTGGTTGACAGCCTAACATGTTCATTGAAATTTACAGTTTTCAAAGCATTTTCTTTACAACAATCTTGTAGTTGAGGTAATGAAAATATTTTAATTTTTATTTAACATATGAGGAACTGAGGATTAGAAAAGTTGAGTGGTTGGCCCATAGTCACACAAGTTACTAGGTCTTTCAGCTCAGGTCTCAGTCCTATACTTCCATGAACCTGGTCAATTTGTGAGACAGCAACTGGGTTAATAAAGCCCTAAACTGTTGGCATGGGGTCAGACAGGGCTGCTGCTAGAGGGAGTGAGGTTTAGTAAACTATTCCAGGCCCCTATGTTTTTAGGTTCTGCTTAATACACAAATTAGAAGGTTCAATGAAGGTATATACAACTAAGATGGAATGATAAGAAGAAAGTTTTATATGAGTTAGAGACAGCAGAACCTTGACCAGAAATGGTTGCTTCTGGGACAAATTTGATTGGACATTTGTAGGGAGGAGGAGTGACAGATGACCTAGAAGACAGACTAACCCTAGATGCGATTATGGTGGGAGGAGTGGGAATATGTCCTCATTATTTCTATGGGAGAAGTTGATCCCTAGAGACAAGACCCTGGGGGTGGTTGGTGGTTGACCTGTGATGCAGTCATCTCTCCTGGACTGCCCCCATGCCCATTTTAGCTGTCACAAAATCACAAAAAACAGAGATGAAGCTTTTGACATTAAGTCCTTACCTTCTTGTATTACCTTAAATAGCATTATCTTATGTGACCTTAAATACATTATATTATCCTACATACCCATTAGGGGCTTAGAAAAGTGGCATAAAATGCAGAATCTTAAGACATAAATTAATTTAACTTCTATTATAGTGTATTTTTACTTATTTTGTTAAACATTTCTCAATTACCTTTTAATTTGGATCAGGTCCACTAGGAGTTTTGTGGGTCTGGAGTTTGACATCTCTGGTTTAGAGGGCTAGTAAGGCTGTACCTAATCTACATATTTCTAAAATGAAGTGGAGTAAATTTTTTAGATGTTGGCTTAAGAGAGGAAACACCCCTCAACAATTAAGGCTATTTGAAAGTGGAATGGATTGCCAGGGAAGGAACAAGATAGTTCAAATGAATGAACTCCCCATCACTGGTGGTCTTGGAGGTGAAACTGGAAAATCACTTGTCCATGATGTACTATGTACCCATGTACTATGTGCTCATGATTTGAGTAGAGTTTGGACTTGATGACTTCTGAGCTTCCTTCCAACAGAAGAGTTCTATGATTCTATGATGCTGATTACCAATTGTATCTACTTCCCAGTGGCAAACACAGTCAAATCCACAGTAATCTTCTATGTGTAATGATCTACAATCTTCCTCTTGAAAGTGCCTTCCTACCCAACTAGAGGAAACCATCTAGTCAGTGTTAGAACATTACTGTGTCTTTCTGTTAAAAAAGACAAAAACAACCTGGTCAAAGTCCTATTATTAAAACAGGGGCAAATGTTGTCCAAGCCTGTGACCAAAGTCTATAATGATTTGTGGGATTGTACTTGTTAGTCTGGATTGCCAATTACATTAGGTGTTTGCACTTAAGATAATGTTTGGTAGCACTGCTCATCCTATCTGTTCTTTTTTAAAAAAATCTTTTCTTTCTTCCTCTCTCCCCCTTATCTTTCTAGTATTTTACTTCCTTTTTACCATCTCTCTTGCTGATGCCTTAGATCTGCTAGTAGCACTCATTAATTTTTCCATTAGATTGTAAATTCTTTGAGAGCAGGTCTGTATCCTATCTAGCAATATCTGACTCAATGCCTCAAAATAGTAGGTGCTTGACCAAGTTGTTGAACTGAAATGAATCAGATTGGATTTATGCATGCATTTATTGAACATCTACTATGTATAAGACTGGGTGTTAGGCTCTATGAGGAAGACAAAGATGAAAAAAAGACATTTGCATGTTAAGTAGTATCCACTCTGGGCTACCATGGTCAGTACAAGGTAGGGTGAAAGTTCAACAAGAGAGATACAAAGTACTAAGGGAATCTAAGGAAGGGAGAGCTTTCTTTTTGTTCGGGAAGATTAGGGAAGGTTTCATCGGAGAAAGTAGGTTTTGGACTGAGCCTCAGAAGATGGATAGGAATGAGATGGATCTGGGATAAAGTTATGGGGAAGATGGTGCCAGAACAGACAGGGAAAGAGGGCAGTGGGCTGTTCCAGGCAAGGACATAGTGTTAGCAAGGGCACGGAGGTAGCAAAACTCAGGACTTGGGGTGAGAATTGTGAGTAGTTCTAGGTGGTTGGACCCAGCATAGGATGAATGAAGGGAAACAGTGGAAGAGAACATTAAAAAAACCTTGAGCCAGGTTGTAGAGTAAGTGGAAGGAATTTCAGTAAACAATGAGGAAAGGGGAGCATGGGAGGTTTTTGAGTGAGACTTGAGATGAAGGAGGCAGAAATTTAATCAGACTTGTCCATTTGGCCTCAGTTTTTAGACTGGAGGAACTGGAGGCTGGGAGAACAGTTCAAAGCAGGAAACTATCATGGAAGGTATGGAGATAGCAAAGTTGGATACAATATTTAGGGAGAGATGCAATAGTCTCAGTACAAGTGTCATTAACATAAACAGGGAAGTTAAGATGATAGGGTCTTGCGAAGAAGATGATAAAATAACTCTGTCTAGCTTTTAGTGTAAGCTTGCTTGCTGGAAGAAACAACATAATTTAGTGTGGTTCAGTGGAAAGAGGAGTCAGGAGACCTGGATTCAAATCCTGATTCATCTACTTATCAGCTATGTGACCCTGGACAAGTCACATCACTTCTTTGAAGCTTGGTTTTCTCATCTGTAAAATGGGAATCTTGAAGAGTTTGCACTAACTATCTCACAGGATTGTTGTGCAGAAAGCACTTGAAAACATTCTGTCACTATATAAATGTGAGCTATTATTATCGCCACCATCACCATCATCAATGTCTGTATTACAGGACTGTTGTGAGAATTTGCTTTGTAGGCCTTAAAGCACTATGAAAAAAAGGAAATGATGATGATGCTTAGTTTGGTTTTGCACATGTTGAGTTTGGGGTTCTACAGACTGGTGGAGATGAGAGTTTGGAGTTTAGAATAAAGATTAGGATTGAAAATAGAAACTTGGAAGTCAACTTAAAAGTGATACTTGAAGCTATAGGAGTAGAGGGGATGACTGAGGGATACGTGAGTCAAAGATAGCAATTATGTTCATTGCTAGGCCCCTTAGATGTCATTTCTATGACTAGAAAGGTATTTATATCTGTATTTCTCCAAAATAATAAATATTAAATAAATATTAATTAAATAATAAATAAATAGTGAAGGGGAAAAAAAGGAAACTTTTGAGAGGCTGGCTAATTGCATAGTAATTAGTATATAGTTATTATCCTTTCTTCCCTGAAAACTCAGCTCTTTACTAAATTAAAACTATGCTATGATGTGTTAAACTTTATACACCTGGAACAAAGTTTTAAAGAAAACAATATTCACAGAAAAAGAAAACAATATTCAATATGAACCAGCACACATTTTAAAGAATCTTCCTCTCATCCTTCCCACACCTCATATGTTCTCCCCCTGCTCCAACAGATTATTTTGTAAAGGATTTTTTTTTTATTTTTTAAAGTAAAAAATTATTTTGCAACATACATACACTGAGTAAATAAATCAGAAGCTCATTGGAGAAGCGGCACAGTATGGTACTAGGAGCTCAGTACTTGGAACCTATAAAGTTATGTGTGATCTTTGATCTTTGACCTGCCTGTGAGACCTTGGGTAAGTCATTTCTTTAAAATCTCTCTCAACTTCAGCTTCCTCATCTCTAAAATGAGGTTAATAAAGGCAATACTTACCTCCCAGGACTGTTGTGAAGAAAGTAGTATATAAACCTTTAACCACCATAGAAATGTGAGCTACATAATTTTCTGGAAATTGAGCATAACTGTAAAGATATACAAAGTATTGTAAATGGACAAATTAAAAATAAAGGACGTGTGAAGAGAGACACTATCTACATCCAGAAAAAGAATCGGTAAATAGAAGTATGAATAGAATAATTTTACATATATACCTTTTTGTGTCTAATGGTAACCGTCTCTAGGGCAGGAGGGGAGGAAGGGAAAAAAATAAAAAAAGAAATTTGCATGATGACTTTGTTGTATGTTTAGAGAAAATAGCAATTTGTACATGGTAGATTTGCAGTTTCATGTGCAATTGTCTTTTTTATTGTACTGTATAGAAATGCTTGTTTTGTTCCATGAATTGAAAATAAAATACATTAAATACACACACACACACACACACATATATAAAGAGTTCTGAAAGTCTTAGTGCAATTTAAGCTGTTTAAGCTTAAAAGTGCACTAAGACTTTTGGGACTCTTTGCTCATCTTTTTTTTTTTTTTTTTGCTTTTTGGAGGGCAATTGAGGTTAAGTGACTTGCCCAAAGTCCCACGGCTAGTAATTGTGTCAAGTGTCTGAGGCAGGAATTGAACTCAGGTCCTCCTGACTCCAGGGCCGGTGCTCTATTCACTGTGCCACCTGTCCCACCCTATGTATATCTTAGGTGTGATAGTTTTCAAATAGAAATCCCACTTAATGTCTGAGTTTTCATTGACTCCACTCATCCTACCATGTACCCTCTCCCCACTTCCTCTTATAAAGAGGATAAGGACATTTATTCAAGAGCATTCAGTGCAACTGAAAACTAATTTCCCCTAATTTCACTAATTAATTAAGCTAATTTCACTAATAGAACAGAGAAGGGAAGAAGCCGTGTGTAAACATCTTCAAATGGTTCATGCTAGATCCTCTCCGGGCCTTGGGTTTGTACGTAACAGTCTCAACCATGTGTTTGACCTCTCAGTGAGTTATGTTCTCTTCCATATCTAGAGTAATCCCATCAGCTGTTGCTAGCTGGCCTGACCGCCTCACACTGAATCATGCTGATGTTTTTATCTCCAAGGCAGAGGCTCTGCTCATACTCAGGGTAAAGCCAGTCTGACAGCTGGACTTCTTCTGGTGGATCAGCCCCGCTCTCAGGTGTAAACAGAAATTAAAGAGAGTCAAACAAGATACTGCTATCTTGACTGAATGTACATTAGGTCACAGAATCACTCGACCTTTAGCATCTGAATGGGTCTCAGTGGCCAACTTGAGCTCCCCATATCTGAGGAGAAATCCCTTCTCCAACATTTCTGCCAAGTGCTTATCCAGTTTCTGGCTGCAGGTGCCTGTGATGGAGAACCCACTACCCCTTCAGGCAGTACATTACAACAATTGTAGCTCTAAAAGGCAGGGGGTTTTTCCTTGCATGGAGTGGAAAGCTACAGCTCTGCATTTTGCATCTACTGTTCTTAATTCTGCCTTCTGGATCAAGCAGAACAAAGTCTAATCTCTCTCCCCCATGACAGTCCTTCAAATACTTGACTATAATGGCTTTATTTGTGGCAGCAGAAAACTGGAAATAATCCTATATGTCTAATGATTGGTGAATGGTTGAACAAATTATGGTATGTGAGTAGAATGGAATATTGTTGTATTGTCAAGAAATGACAAATATGAAAAATGCAAATGAGGAGGGGTTGGCCTTACAGATTTCTCTCTTCATAGATGATCCTTGAAGGCCTTCAGTGTTGTTGATGCTAGCCCAGAGAGGGGGACCCAAGGTCACAAAGCATTACAATTTGAATCGATGTCCAGTTAAGTCAAATCCAGCACACCATATCACATTGCTTCTTCAGAGACTCCTTCTGGTGATCTTAAAGAACACTGTATTGGGAGCCAAGACAGTGGAGTTTCAATTCCCTTTTTGCTATTGGTTAACAGTATGATCTTTGGGAAAGTTGTTTTCTCTCTGGGCCTCAGTTTCCTTATTTGTAAAATGCAAAGATTAGAGAGATGATGTCTAAGACCCTTTTAAACTCTGGCTGGTTCTGTGCTCATACTATCCCTGGGAGTGATATCTCCTTATTTCACAGTGAGGTAGGAAAACTGAGGCTCCCAAAGGTCAGTGACTTGCTCACATAAGTCAGAGGCAGGGTCCTGATTAGTTTCTAATCATATAAGATTATAGATGTAAAATTGGAGAAGTGTCTTGCCCAGGGGCCTACAGGCATTTAGGTGGATGAGTAGCCTGAAGCTTTGGTGTCTTCTTGTCCCCTAACTTGTGGCTCTAAGAAGCTGTAGCATCTGTGGCAGCCACATTCTAGTAAAATCATCTCAGCAGATGGAATAAACCAGGTTGAGGGTAACTGATAGGCCTCAAACCCACTGGAGAGATAGGGGGATGGCAATCCCAAACGTGAGAAGACTTCCCTCTGAGGAAAGGTGGATGATATAGTTTTTACAACAGCCATGACGGCAGCTGAAGCAGGAACTGTGAAGCTCTTAGAGCGTGGTCAGACATTGAAGATGCCAAGGTCATCAACTGCCTCCCAGGCCATCACTACTCATTTTGACTTTTGTCCTGTCACTGGACTTCAGTGACTCTGGAAGAGAGAATGAGGCTGAAGATTTTGCACAACAATGCTTCACTTAAATCCAATTCATGAGAAATCATGACATCATCCATTAATGCCAGCGGTCCTCCTTGAAAGAAGGACAAACAACAGGTGATTCTCTGCTTCTTTCTTTTTTTTTCTCTCTTTTTTTTTCAAATACTTTATTAACTTCTGATTTACATCATTCATTTCCACCAGATTTTGAGTTACAAAATTTCTCCCCGTTTTTCCCCTACCCACTGCCCCAAAATAGCAGTCCTACAGGATATCCCCTCCTCCAGTCTGCTCTCTCCCATATTTTCACCCATAACCCTTTCAACTTTTCCAGTGGATCTCTATGCCCCAGTGCCTGTATATCTTATTTCCCAATTACATGTAAAATAGTATTAATAATAGTATACATATATTTGAGTGTTTGATTTTAAAACTTTGAATTCCAGATTCATTCTCTTCCTCCCTTGTCTCTCTGCTTCTTTCAATGTCTCATGGATACCAGTGAAGTTCTGGGGTTACAGACCTGTTATCCCTCATATATTACAAATATATGATGAGAAAACTATGAATATTCTGTTTATTCTCATCTGTAAAATAAGGAAGTTAAACCAGATAATCTTTCACAACCTTTCTAACTCTTAAATTCCATAAAAATAATTTTCATTTCAGTAGTACTTTAAAAAGCAAAAATGTGCTTTCCTCACTACAACCCAATGAGATAGGTATTGCAAAGACTGTCATGCTAGCCCAATTTTACAGACCAGGAAGCTGAGATGCAAAGGTCACACTTATTTGTCAGAGATGGGATTCAAAGCCAAGTTTCCCGACTCCCAAGTCCAGGCTTCTTTCTATTCTGTAATACTGCTTCAAGATGCAAGACATCTGTGAGGCTAAGACTCCAAAGTGTATCTGACTGTTCTTAGTATTTAGAAGCAATGCTAATGTGACTGTTGCAATGAATGTAGATAGGTCTCAGGAGTGACTGTCATGAGACTTTTGCATAAAGGAAATCCAGCTATTCTTTGAAGAATTTGTAGTCTGGACTTTCTTCTCGGCAGCTACATGCCACTTTAGCTTTAAGTGAGACAAGAACCCCATCTTAGAGGTCTACATGCTCCCCAAAACTCTCTGATGCTATCTAATGGTCACTCCTTTTGCAGTCTCTTTAGCAACCAATGATGTATCTTGTGGTCATTCTACAATTAACAAATCACTCAGATACATTACTGTCCTTCTACCTGATTTGAGTGTAGAATTTATTGTTAAATTAATGAGTTAAAAGCCAAGGCAATTACCAGGAAGGATATATTCATAATGGAAACTGGCCTGTACTTCAAAAGAATGGAAAACATTGAATTCCTAATTTGGAAAGAACTTCATTGAAGGGCAATAATTATGGTATATTGAGAAAAGCACTGGGTCTCCAGTGAGAAGACACAGATTTGAATCCTGGTTCTATGACTCCTTACCTATGTGACCTTGGGCAAATTTCTTTATCTCTTAGCATCTCTGTTTCTATAAAATGAGAAGGATGAACTTGAAAGTATTTAAGTTACCTTCTGGCAGCTAGGTGGCATAGTGGCTAGAGTGCCAGCCTGGAGTCAAGCAGACTTATCTTTCTGGGTTCACATCTAGCCTCAGATACGTGCTAACTGGGTGACCCTGGGAAAGTCACTTAACCCTGTTTGCCTCAGTTCCCTCATCTATAAAATGAGCTGGAGAAGGAAATGGCAAACCACTCCTGTATCTCTGCCAAGAAAAACCCAAATGGGGTCATAAAGAGTTGGATACAATCCCCTAGTCCTTTGGAATTATTATAGTTTTGACCCTAGGCTAGGGGGAAAGGAGAGAATGTTGTTTATTAGTTGCTGTAGACATTCTATCATTTCTTGATACTCAAGCAAAAGAGAAACTTGTTCAATATCATGATGGAGATGGATCTTTGGAATGTTACCCAAATGCACAATATTCATATTAAATGCTCATTGAGCATTATAGTCTATATACCATTCAATTCAACCAACACTTATTAAGTTCCTACAACATTCAAGGCATTGTTTTAGGTGCTGGGGATTCTAAGACAAAGAAAATACTCTAAGCCATTAAAGAGCTTATACTCCACTGGGGATGATATGTGCACAGTTAAACACAGCACAAAATAGTGAATGAAATAGGTAAGAGAGAGCAGTGAAATCATCCAGGAATATTTGAGGAGGGAGAGAATGCTGGAAACTGGTTGAAGTTCAGTCTTGAGGGGAGATAAAGCCATCTGAAAGAAGAAATGAAGAGGGAGCCCATTCCTGGAATGGGAAGGTGATTTCTCTGAACACGTGGAGGCAGAAGATGGCATCCTAGTTTGGCTGGGATGTGGAGGATGCGGAAGAGAAATAAAGCTTTGGAGATTATCATAGATAAAGCTTCAAATTCATCATAGAAACAATAGGGATTGGCTGAAGCATTTGGAGCTGTGGAGCCACATGATCAGACCTAGATAGGGAGAGCATTTTGGCAGCTGTGTAGAGCAATGGTGTCAAACTCAAATAGAAATGGTACATATAGACTCTGCATAAGGAGCTTCGTGGGTCACACATTGACTTAGAAAATGACATATGTTTACTTATTTCTTTTTTAGTACATTAACACATGAAAGTCAGATAGGAACTACATTTTAACTTGGTTTCTGCCATACTCAGGAATGTTGTGGGCCTCATGTGGCCAGAGGGCCATGTTTTTGACATCTCTGGTAGTAGAGAATGGTTTGGAGAGAAGAGACAGTAAAAGCTTGGGAAAACAATTATAATAATAGTAGCTGATACTTATCTAACATTTTATATCCTATGAGGTAGTGCAGTTATTTTCCCCACTTTACAAATAATGAAACTGAAGCAGAAAATAGTGAGAGGATTTGCTTAAGGTCACATGGTCAGTTAGTGGCCGAGGTGGGATTCAACCCAGGGGTGTCCTGCCTGACTCCAGATCCTGTATACTCCTTCTCTTGCCAGAGTAAGGAGTTAATAGTTTGGGACTGACTCCTGGAGGAGACGTAATTTGCCTCAGGCAGATGTTTCAAAGACAAGAAGACACATCATTAAAAGGAATTTTCTCACTATACTGAAAGAATTGGAGAAAGATGGAGACAGGGAGAAGGGAGGAGTTCTCCCACCCCCAACAGTCTCTAGGTCTTAGCAGTTGTCTGTAGCTCCCGTAGGGTACCAGAATACCATAGACACTTGGCATTTTGTTCAAGTTAGAGACCAAGGCAGAGATGTAATATGACTAAGAAGCAATTACTCCTTCATCTGTAGTGTGTAACTGTCATAAAAAAAATATAAAATAGAAATTTGCCTGATTGAAATCAGCCACCACAAGCTACTTACCATCTCTGGGCCTCAGTTTGTCATCTGCAAGATGAAGGGGTTGGACTAGCTGACCTAAGTTAATTTCTAAATAGTTGCTAAGCTCAGTTGTTTCTATGTTGCTGAAGGAGTAGAGTACATGTATTAAATTTTTGTGCTCCCTACATTTTGTAGCTCAGAAAACCCCAGCTTTTCAACCCTTGTTAAGACTCTGCTTACATACAAGAAATAGACTCTTTCCTCACTCCTTGCTTCTTGGAATCCTTAAATTTCTTCAGGATTAGCTCAGGTTTCACCTCCTCTGTGAAGCTTTTTCTGATTCACTGAGATATTAGTGCTCATTCTCTCTCTCTTCTCAAATTGCCTAACATTTGCTTATCAGCATATAGAGTTTATCTCCCAGTGGAATGCAAACTCGTTAAGGAAGGGACTTTTGGGGGGTTTTGTCTTTGTTTCCCCTGGCACCTAGCCCAACACCTTGCAACATACTACATACCAAGCACTTGATACTTTTTATTGAATCAAAGCATCCCAGTTTGGGAAAGAGAGCCATGGAAAAATTAGCTTAGCTCTCTCTGGAGGTCTATGAAATTTCTCTTAGTGTTCCCAGTTTGCCCAGTAAAGCCTGTGAAAAATGAACAGAATCATTGAGTCCAAGAAAGAGAATCTTGGGTAGAATATAGAAAACTTAAATCATTTCAGCCATTTCTTCTGAATAAGGATACACTTTTAACCTAAGCAAACCCTCCATCTAACAGATATTTTAGACTCCCAGTAGTGATAGGAAGCTTAAAGGGCATCTGATAAAACTCATATTTGAACAGGAATTTGTTCTATGTTACTCCTGGCAAGTGGTTCTCTTTTAGGCTTTGCCTAAAAACCTTTTAGACAGCTCCAACTGTTCAAAAATTCTCTTTTCATCAAAATGAAATATGCCTTCTCCATCAATTGATCCTGCTTCTGCTTTTTAGACCCAAGAAGAGAAGAATAATCTTTCTTATGCATGAAAGATCTTCAAATAATTGAGAAAATAATGACCTTCCTTGCTCTCTTCTTCCAGTCTTCTCTTTTTTAGGCAATCCCCAGGTCATTCATCTTATTTTTGCATGTCATATTATCTCACCAATTCTCTCACTAAATTCTCTAGAAAACCTTTTTTTAAATAAAAATTATTATTTTCTGTACTTATGTACACTTATGGAGATAAGAAATATTTGTGGGGTGGGTAGAAGCCATGATGTAGAGTCAGAATTATCTCCTTTCTGGTTGTACCTCTGGTACATACTGGACATGTGACCCTGGGCAAGCCACTTAAACTCTCAATCCTTACCTGTCCCCTGGCCTCCCCCCCACCCCAACTAAGACAATAATTTGCATTGGTAGAAGACATTTCTTTAAAATCATAAGTCACAAAAATTCTAGGATCATGGAAGTTAGAGTTGGTAGAGACCTCAGCATCCACCTAGTAATAGTCATTTGGAATGGATTCCTCTACTATCACACTTTTAATGAGTAGTCAGCCAGTTTCTTGAAGGCACCCAAAAGGAGAGAAACCAATATATTCTGAGGCAGCTGATTCCATTTTTTGAACAGCTACAATTCTTAGGAAAATTTTCTTGGCATCAAAGCTAAATTTGTCTTTTTTTGTAACTTCCACCCACAGATTTTAATTCTGCCCTCTGGGACCAAACAAAACTAGTTTAATCCTTCTTCCACAAGACACCAGGCAGCTATACGTAAAAGGGGAGGGATGATCCTTTGAAACTTGACAATTTTGATGACTGAAAGGGGTTAAGACAAAAAATAGACTTGCGATTTATGCTAACAAAACAATTACAGACACCATGTGCTCACTCATCTACTAGGAAAAAGTCTCCTTCAAAAATGGTTCTATGTTTCAGTGGCTCATCTACACATGGCAAGCTGGAAAATCTTGGTGTTGGGGCAGGGCAAAGCCTGAGTCAATGATCTGTGTTTCAGTTGCTCATCTGCATATTCAGGGGAAAAAAACTTTGGAGTTGATAATTGAGGAATTTCAAATTCCAGAATTGATTTATCTTTACTGGATACATTTATTTTTCATGTTTATGATTCATCAGAGATGAGTTTTTGGTTCCTCATCATGAGCTATAGTGATAGTGATGCTATTCAAGTGAAGCTGCTTTTCTGAACCAGAGTACAGAGGGTCAGAGCAGGGACCTCAGAGCTGTGCAAAAGTGAGGTTTTAGTATTCTGCACTGTCACTTAATGTTGAGGAAGTAGAGAAGAAGGTCAGAGCCAACTGAGAGAGCAGAGCTGGGGAGGTTTCTGCCAAACCTAAACTAAAGGTCTCTCTGCCCCTTCTAAAAGACCATAATAACACTGTAGCTGAGGCTATCAGAACCTAGAAATGCTGAAGACAATAGCTGTCTTCTAGGAGTAGGAGTAAGCTTAGAGGAACCAACAAAGAGCCCATCATAGCAGAAGAGCAACAAGCAGGAATACAGTCCAGTGAACCAACCTCATCCAGCTGAGATGCGTCCCCCTGCCTGGTGCTGAACTAATCCCACATAGCTATGGAGCTGTCCACTTGCCCAACATATCAACTATGCTCATTGGGGAACTTTGAGAGGACAGTTCCTGAGATAGAGCAAGGGTGTCAGTAGTCACCATTCTTGACTTGTGAGTTGCCCTGGCCATATGTGTTCCCCACATGTGTGTTTCACTACCTTGTTAATTTAAGTTGGTGCCCACTCTTCCCCATAGACACTGTGCACAATGCTAGGAGAGTTTGCCCCATATATATGGAAAGAATGTTATGTAGTTGTTATTCCACTTTGCCTCCCATTTAGTAAATGTTTTGATTAAGGGTTAATGGAGGGGGCAGCTAGGTGGCGCAGTAAGTAGAGCCCCAGCCCCAGAGTCAGGAGGACCCGAGTTGGGTTCCAGTCTCAGACACTTAACACCCACACAAAAAAACTAGCCGTGTAACCTTGGGCAAGTTACTTAACCCCAATTGCCCTCCAAAAGGCAAAAAAAAAAAAAAGAGTTAATGGAATAATGTTGGCTGATTTATTCATGAGAAATGCACTGGTGAGGGTCCATGATCTATAGCATTAGTATCGAGTTACCATCAGAGTTAACTCCTACAATTCTAAGAGTAATGAGTTCATTCATCCGCCCTTCTTCTTTGAAACCCTGACTTGTCAGAGTAGATGCAAGTTGAGGGGGAATGTAACTTCGACAGGGGAAGTCTGACCAGAAAGGATGGGAAATTCTTAAGAATGGAATTCTAAAGATGCAAAGGGAAATAATTACAGTAATGAGGAAAAATAGAAGTTGTCTAAGTAGACTGATGTGGATGAAAAGGAAACCCAACCACAAAGAGCCTACAGTGAAGGAGGAAGTTCAGTCTATACCCAAGTGATAGATGCTATGAAAGCATCTATCAATTATCATCTCCATTTCCCCCTGTAGTCCCTCCTTCAGTATTTTTTCCCCAGGACAAATATTCCCAGTTGCTTTAATTGTTCCTTCAATGACATAGACTCAAGGACCTTTACTATCCTGGGTACCTTGCTCTCTCCAGTTTATTAGTGTCCTTTTAAAACTGTGGCACCTCAAACAGAACATATAATATTCCAGATGTGATCTGACCAGAGCAAAGTACAGAGGGACTATTATTTCTTTATTCCTGGAAATGATGCTTCTCAATGCAGCCCAAGATCACATTAAATTTTTTGGCGACCACATCACACTGATGACTCATATTGAGTTTTTAGTCCATTAAAACCTGTAGATATTTTTCAGAACAAGCTGTTCTCTTTACAATTCCTTCCTCAGCCTGTATTTGGAAGCTGATTTTTTTGAACCCAAGAAGAAGATTTTGTGCTTGTACTGAATTTCATTGCATTAGATTCAACCCAATGCTTCAATCCTTCATGTTCATCTAGGATCCCAAATGTCTTCTTGTGTTTTGGTTCTCCCTCTCCACTTTATTTCATCTGCACCTCTGATGAACATACCACCTCTATGCCTTTACCTGACTCATCAGCAAAAAAGGTTAAGGAGCAAAGGGCCAAGCACAGATTCTAGGGGCACTCTACTAGAGACATCCTGCCAAGTTGCCGTTATTACTGTTTACTCTTTGAGATGACTATTAGAATAATTATGATTTCATTTAATCATACTATTGTCTGGCCCACATTTCTCTATCTTCTCCTTAAGAATAATATGAGATCATCTATAACTGATATCATAATGCTTGCCTTCTCAATAGACAGAGGAAGAGCTGGAGAGAGGATGAGAATTTAGCACTCAGAATGTTAAAAAAAAAAAAAAAGAATGTTAAAAGCAAGGTGGTACAGTGGGTAGAGTGGTGGACCTGGAGTCAGGAAGACTTACCTTCATGAATTCAAATCCAGACTCAGACATTTACTAGCTACATGACCTTGGGCAAGTCACTTAATCCTCTTTGCTTCAGTTTCCTAAAACGAGCTAGAGAAAGAAATGGCAAACTACTCCAGGATCATTGCCAAGAAAATCCCAAATAGGGTCACAAAGGGTCGGACATGACTCAAAAATGACTTAACGACAACAATAAAAGAACAGTGTGAGAAACTTTAACAAATACTTTATTAAAGTCTAGGTCTGCTGTAATACAGTATTCTTGTAATCTACTAGTTTAATAAGCCCATGAAAGAGGAAATAAGATTAATCAGACATAATTTGTTCCTGAACAAGACATGTTGGTTTTTTTGAAATTGGTACTTTCCTTTAATGGCAATACATTAGTAACAGCATAAACTCCAAAAGACCTTTCAAAGCAAGCAGGAGATAAAAAAAACAGTCTGTCATATTTCTGTTTATAAGAGGTAGCATTTATAGAGCACTTTAAAGTATGCAAAGCATTTTATATATGTTGACTCACTGATCTTCACAATAGCCCTGGAAGGTAGGTGCTATTATTATATCCATTTTATAGATGAGGAAATTGAGATGATAAGCGACTTGTTTAGACTCACACAATTAGCAAATGTCTGAGACAGGATTTGAATTCTAGTTTTCCTGATTCTAAGTCCCTTGTCCTATCCACTGGGTCACCTACTTGTTTAATCATCCCTAAAATAGATTAATTCTTACCCTGAATCTTAACTTGGTGTCAACACTCCTTTTAATTTGTCCTTGGTTTGTTGCCAAGGACAAACTTGCCATTTCTCATCTTAATGTGAGGACTAATTTCCTTAGCTATCTTTCCTTAAGTCTTTGGCTGATAGGACCCAATGAAATAATGTATGTAAAAAGCTTTGCAAATCTGAAAATATCATATAAATGCTAGCTATTATTATTGTTATTATTTCAAAATCCTCCCACTCCTGTCTCAAAAAAAAAATCACATCTCATGGAGCTTCCCTTTCAAGTCTAAAATTTCTCTATTCTCTCTCTGCTCCATAGTCTAATCATCTGGATAGGTAATTTTCCTGGTTCATAGGTTTCTGGGATGTCATTATGACAGGACATTGTGTACTCAACAAATCTACTTTCCCTAGATTCTTTCATTTAATTTACAGCATCTCTCATCTTCTTCCAGATGATCAACTCCCTTAATTATTCACTTATTCATTTGACAAATATTTATCTGCATACAACATATAAAAAACTGTACTAGATGCTGTGAGGAATACAGAGATAGATATAATAAGGTCCCTGTCCTCCAGGAGCATACAGTCTTCTAAGGAGGAATAAGATATATATCCAGAATAACAAATTTTTTTTTAAAGCAATCGGGGTTAAGTAACTTGCTCAAGGTTACACGGCCGGTTATTTCTGGGTGGGTGCTAAGTGTCTGAGCCCAGGATTCGATCTCCAGGTCATCCCAACACTGGTGCTCTTACTCGCTGTGCTACCTGGCCACCCCATGAATAACAATTTTTTATAGGAGAAAAGATGTTGCCTTAAGAAAAGTATAAATAAAACACTTGAGATTAGCTAAGGGGAAGATCATATCCAGTTGGCAGGATCAGAGAAGGTTTTGTGGAGGAGGGAATGTTGGAACTGGGCCTAGAAGGATGGGTAGGGCTTGGACTGGTAGAGATGGTTGGAGCATAGGAAAAAGAGGAAGAAGAGAAGAAGGGGAAGGGAAAAGGGAGGGAAAAGAGGAGTGAGAGGAAGGGGAGGAATAAAGGGAGGGAAGAAAGGGAGGAGAGGAGAAATGAAGAGGAGAAGGGGAAGGGGGCTGAGGAAGAGAAGGAAAAGGAGGAAGCATTCATGGTGGGAGAAATGAGTGAGCAAAAGTGTGGAGGAGTACATGGTTGGGAAACAGCTTAAAACCAAAGGACCATTTTCATTTTTTTTTAATAAAAAGTTGAAGCGCTAGCTTGTCCAAGCCCCTCCTAGAAGTGATCAAGCTAGCTCAGATAGAGGCTGAGAGGGCCTCTCACACTTCTTGTTCTGAGCACTAGGCCAAAGATCCCATTCCCATTTTTGTTAGTCTTGCTGTTGCCTCATTTTGGCCTGGAGTCATTTGAAACCCTCTGGCTTTCTCCATCCTTACTTCTGCCTGGTTTTTGACAAGGACATATTTATAAAGGGAAATAAGTTCTCATAAATGTCAACCAGCATCACAGAATTAACCACTGTTTTCCCTTTACTTCAGCAAGTTTATAACATGGTCTAGACCAGAGGTGTCAAACATGCAGCCTAAGGGAGCATATGGCCCACAACACTCTTGACTATGGGCTGAACTAGATTAAAATGTAATTGGGAAACTCTTAAGGAAATAAATAAAAATACAATAGAACACAGATAACATTGGTACAGTGGATGGAACACTGGCCCCGGAGTCACAAGGACCTGATTTCAAATTCAGCCTCAGTCACTTAGCTGTGTGATCCTGGGCAAGTCACTTAACCCTATTTGCTTCAATTTCCTCATCTGTAAAATGAGCTGGAGAGGAAATGACAAACCACTCTAATATCTTTGCCAAGAAAACCTCAAATCCCCAAATCTTTTCCAAAAACCTACATGTAGAGTGGGACACAAATGAAATGACTGTACAACCACAACAACAGCAGTCAGTTGAAGGAGACTACTCTCACCAATGGTGAGGACTGCCAGGAAGCAGGATGCCTCCATGTTAAGGTATCTGGACATGCTCCAAGCAAACCTACCTCACAAAAGAGAGAAGAAAAGAAGCAATTAAGCAACATACTATTTGACAGTTATGTGGCAGAGTAGAGTGCCAGTCATGAAGTAAGGAAGACTCATCTTCCTGAATTCAAATCGGGCCTCAGACACTTACAAGCTGTGTGACCCTGGGCAAGTCACTTAACCCTGTTTGCCTCAGTTTCCTCATTTGTAAAATGATCTGGAGAAGGAACTGGGCAAACCTTTCTGGTCTCTTTGCCAAGAAAGCTCCAAATGGGATCACAAAGAGTCAGAACAAAACCAACAATCAACATATTGACAGTCTGGCCATATATGTAATGTTCCACACCCACAGTCTCCTGCCTCTACAAAGAAATATGTTTTCTAATCTTTTCTTTGGGGCCTAACTTAGTCATTATAATTATTTAGCATTTATATTATTTAAGTGTGAAAGCTGATAATTCAATAGACTTTGGCATATGCCAGATTTGGATTCCTTTCAGATGGCTTGTGTAAAAACACCCAGTGCTGGGGCCTAGAGAGAAGAGACCAGAATGAAAAATAAAACCAGAGAGCCAGTGTAACTAGCGCTTGTGCTCAGTTTAGCAGCTCGCAGACTGGACTGTCCTCCTATTGAGAGAGCCGTGAATGAGATTTATTGATTGAGCTAGTTTCAACATATTGTGACAAAATGGGACAGCTTAAATGGGTCTTTTTAGAGAGAAGACTTTTCCTCAGCCTGGTTGTTTTCAGCTGCTCTAAGCAATTTCCTATTGCTACTACCCAGGGCTTCAAAAAATAACAGGGCTGGCTAAGACCAAACTCCTGAAATCTATAGCCTCTTCTGCTTTCTGCTGGAGGGGTAAGACCAGGACTTATTACTGATCTTTGTACACAGCAGGCCACAGGTTGCAGGACAACATAGCCAGAGTCTGTTCATACAGCTATTTCTACCAGGGTGTGATAGAATCTTAACCTGCATATGGTTTTTGGCAGCTAGGTGGCACAATGGATAGAGAGTCAGCCTGAAGTCAGCAAGACTCATCTTCCTTAGTTCAAATCTGGTCTCAGATTTGAACTAATAAACTAATAAAAACTTTCTAACTATGTGACCCTAGGCAAGTCACTTAACCTTGTTTGCCTCAGTTTGTTCATAAGTAAAATGAGCTGGAGAAGAAAGTGGCAAGCCCCTCTTTGTATCTTTGCCAAGAAAACCCCAAATGGGGTCACAAAGAATCAGATACCATTGAAGTGACTGAACAACAATTTGATTTTCAAAAACCATTGTGTAATGATTGCACCTATATAACCTATATCAAATTACTTACCATTTTAGGCAGAGGCCATGAGGCAGGAAGGGAGAAAATTTGGATTCAAATTTTTTTTAAAAAACTAACATTAAAAATTGTCTTTAGGGGTGGCTAGATGGCGCAGTGAGTAAGAGCTGGCCCAGAGTCGGGAGGACCTGGGATTGGTTCTGGCCTCAGATACTTAAAACCCACACAAAAAATCTGGTCGTGTAACCTTGGGCAAGTTACTTAACCCCAATTGCTTTAAAAAAATTGTCTTTACATATAACTGGAAAAGTAAAATACTATTAACATTTATATATGAGTATGTGCATATATGTGGATTTATACACATGTACATGCATTAGACACACATTATGGTGCATGTACAAATACACATTTAAGCATGTAACATGTACATAAAAATACAATGTACAAATGTGTAACATATGCACACACATGTAAGCACATAAAGACATGAAATTGATGCAGATTATGGAAAAATCAGTCTGCTCTCCAGGAGGTTAGATTTATGCTGGAGAGATAAGAAACTTCACCTTGGTAAAAAGATTTCCATGATGTGGGTGCTCCTGGCCCTAAAGCAGATTGTAATCCTTTAGCAAGTAAAGCCTGCAGCCTGAGCTAATCCTCAACACACAATTATTATTGTTTTCAGGGAGGTCCAGAATGTTCTAGAGCTGACTAGTTCTGGCTTGAGCTGGTTAAATTTTCAGGAATTTTGTGAGCTAGTAAGCAGCTCCCTCAACTTCTGTACTAGTAACGTTATTTGTAGCTTTAAAAGAATTGCTGTCTGTAACAGCAGAGTATATTTTCAATACATTATTGTCTACTTTAAATGACTGTGGCTTTATTTAATTGCATTTCATTTTGAGGGTTTTAGTATAATTCTGGGAAGGGAGTTTGGAGTAGCTATGAGATTGAACGTTTTCCTAAAATCATCATTTGTCACTGATAAATCACTGATTGAAATTATCACTTGACAATTCAATATCTGAAATGAAATGTTAATCATTTAAAACATTTCTGGATAAAATTTATTCTGTTCCTCAGTAATTTAATAAAAGCTAAATTCAGCTAGAAAATATTGCTAAAGAACTTGAAATTATTAAAATTGGTTGCGCACTGGGACTGAGGGGTCAGAAATAGTTTACAAACTGCTACTGATGTATGGTGTGTAAATTCACATTATTATATATACATTTTTAATGTTTTTCTTATTCTAGTGTGGCAAAGAGATGAACATTAACTTTTTGCAAGGCTTTACTTTAATGATTGATATTCTTGAAGAATTTTCTTTGTTTTTAACTGCACTACAGTCAAAATCAACTAATTTTCAGAAAGTACAAAAATTAATCAAACATACTATAAGAGTTTCAGAAAATTTAAAGATTTATCCCAGAAAATATGACTCTTAAGTTGAAGATTTGATTAAGTCAGATAAGTTTAGGGACTTTTCAATGACTCCACCTTAAATTCATTCCCAAAGACTTGATCTATATCCACGTGGAAAAGAAAGTCATTTTTCATACTGAACGTGATTCACAAAGTGTTCCCAATGATCTTCATGCATATCATACTAATGTCTTGCTATCTCCTTTCTCCATGAGTTCCAAATACTTTGAATGTATGAAGAGAACCCAGTTTTATCTAAGGTATCCATGATATAAACATAACATTGTAGCCAACCATGAAATAGCACTTTGAAGAGAAAAGGAAGGATTCCAAGTAGATATCTAGATTTCTGGGAAATACAAAAAATGAATTTATTCTTATAGAAGTTAGGTGCTAGGATGAAAATGATGTATTGTATTTGACTACCTTATAGTGTATTTCCATGGTAAATTTTCCTGGTGATACTATAAGAGTGGGAATCCTGGAACACCATGATCTCAGGTGACCAAAAGGGTAATGGAAAGCTGTATGATGAATGTAGGCAGGCTGTGTGGCTTATCAATGATGACTTGCATATGAGACCTTTATAAAAGATTTACTGGTTATGTATGTCTGGGAAAAAAAAAGAGATGGGCGAGGGGTGGAATGAAGAATAACAGATGGGTGCCCGTATTGTTGTGCCTTGGCAACCTTAAAAGATAGAAGGCCTCTCGTGCTTAGCATATATTCTCTATGGAGGATTACCTGTATGGTCAAACGTAAAGTCCTTTGGAATTTAAAGCTCTTCACAACCTACCTTTCCAGTCTTCTTTTACTTTACTTCCCCTCCACTCATATCATTTATATAATCTAGCCACATTGGACTACTTTCTGTTCCTAGTCCACAGTACTCCATCTCCCATCTCTGGGCCCTTTCAAGGGCTGTTCCTCATGCCTAAAATGCTCTCCCTTTGCATTTCTGCCTCTTAGAATCTCAAATTTCCTTTGTGATTCAGGTCAAATCCTACCTTCAGTAGGATTTTTCTAGCTCTCCCACCCCCAGATGCTAGAGCTTTTGTTGGTAAGGTTACTTTCCAATTACTCTGTGTGCATCATGTATATGCCTATGTTTTTATATGTGTGTGAGCTCCTTGAGGGCAGGGTCTGTTTTTCCTACCTTTATGTTTTAAATACTTAGTGCAGTGCCAGGCACATAATTAAGTCCTCTCTTTTTTTTTTTTTTGCTTTTTTTTGGGAGGATAATTGGGGTTAAGTGACTTGCCCAAAGTCACACAGCTAGTAAGTGTTAAGTGTCTGAGGTCAGATTTGAACTCAGGTCCTCCTGACTTCAGGGCTGGTGCTCTATTCACTGTGCCACCTAGCTGCCCCTCTCTGCTTGTATTTTCTCTGAAGTTCAGGGTACTGACTTTTCCCCTGAACTAGTGAATATAATTAAAAAAAAAAGGTTGTTGACCCTTTAAAGAGCTATCTTTCCTAGTAAAGTAGATCTAAGAACCTGTGCTTAGCCTTCCTGGGCATGCCAGTGTGGTTGCTGCTAAACCACCTCACAGGATTATTGTAAGGAGCAAATGGGATAATATTTATAATGGTATGCTTTGAAATTGCTTATATATGATCATATATAAATATGCTTATTTATCATTTACAATGCTTAGCGCACTCCCTTGCACTTAGTAGCACTATATATATATATTATATAGTATATATATTTACATACATATATATTATACAGCACTATATATTTATTTAGTAGCACTACATAAATGTTTATTCTTTTTCCACCTCCTTCCAGGGCACTTAAGACCATGAGAAGTCTCACTAGGGAACTGGGGTCCCTCCCACTTGGTCACAGAAGTCACCATATCCTTCCCCGCTGATCACATAGAGCTGAGGGAGGTTGCCAATGCCACTGTACACTTTTGCATTTCCTTACTGTGCTAGGACATAGCAAACCTCCTTTTGTTAGCTGTTTAAAGATTTGTGAATATCTCATTTTGTCCCTTTATCAAACCTGAAACTGGTTTGATCTAGGGGATGGCTTCAGGCCTGCCCCTAGTACATGTCCATCACCCTCACTAATGTCCAATATTCTCTGTTTCCTCACTTTGCGTTGAATTATGTACATGTTGTGTTTCCTCAGTAGAATATAAGTTCCCTGAGGGCAGGGAATTTTTGTTTTTGTCTTTATATTCTGAACACCTACCATGTTTCCCCGATAATAAGACACTGTCTTATTAATTTTTTTGGACAGAAAAACACCAGAGGGCTTATTTTCAGGGGAGGGCTTATTTTAATGAACATTGACAGCAATTTTAATAAACAGGTAAATGTGAACAAAAAAATGTACCTTTATTCAATAAGCAAATCACTGGGGAAGAACAGGATGATGCGCTCACTGCTGCAGCTCTGATTGGATGCAGCTCGGAGCGTGGCGTGCGTTTCACGGGGGGGGCGGTGCATACAGAGGGTATCGTAATGTAGCGTGTAGCACAGGGGATCACCTTCACACAGTAGCAATCTCAATAGGGCTTATTTTCGGGGGAGGGCTTATTTTAGAGGAATCTTACACAGTAAGGGGAGGGCTTATTTTCGGGATAGGTCTTATTATCGGGGAAACACGGTTAGCACTTAGTACTTGTACTGCTTAGTAAATGTTGAATTTCTGCACTGAATTGTGTCTGGAGAAATTGTTTTATAATTGTCTTACTATAAATCCTTTGAGTCTTGGCAGATTATTTGCCCAAAATTTAGTACATTTTGTAGTTTTAATTTTAAATAGCATCTTTCTATAATTTTTTTCTGGTTCTTATTAGTGATGTATAGCAAGGCTAACAACATTTCTGTGTTTTTCCTACATCCTGCTATTTTGTTGAAGCTATTCATTGTCTTTATTAATTTTTGTTGATTTTTCTGGGTTTCTAAATAAAGTGTCAAATCATCTATAAATATAGATATTTTCGTTTTTTTTCATCAATGTTTATTGCTTTAATTTCTTTTCCTTGTCTACTCTGGCTAGCATTTCTCAGACTATGATAAAACATAATGATGGGACTAGGCAGTCTGTTATTCTATCTCTTGATCAGAAAGTGTCTAATATTTCTCCAGTGTTGATAATTCTGTCTCGTGTGTTCAGATCAATACTATTTATTATGTAAAGGAAAAATTCTTTCTTTCCCATGCTTTTTAGTATTTTTTTTATGTAAATAGGTATTGTATTTTCTCCATCTATCACCATAATCATGTTATTATTTCCTTAGTGTTTTATCGTATTAATTGTTTTCCTAAACACGTCTTAAATTCCTAGGACAAATAATAAAAAATGGTATTTATATAACACTTTTAACATTGGCAAAGCCCTTAAGGAGGAAGGAAACAAGTATTAAGCATGTCCTATGGGCCAGAGACTGTGCGAAGCACATTAAAAATATCACCTCATTTGATCCTCACAAGAACATGGGAGGTAGGTGCTGTTATCCTCCTTTTGCAGGCGAGGAATTGGGGCAGAAAGAGCGTCACTTGCCCAGGGTCACACAGCCAATCAGTGTGTGAGGCCTGATTTGAATTCAGGTGTGCTTGACCTGGGCCTGGTACTCTATTCATTGCACCACTTACCTGCCTCTCTCTTCTTAGACATCCATTATTTCATGTGAGCTATATAATAATCATGTGACGTGTCTCATAATGGTATTCCTATAACGTTTGTTTTACAGGCAAGGAAATTGATGTTCAGTGATTTGCATATACTTATTAGATGGCTTTTAAGATGCAGCTTTGACATCCTGCTCTGTAGGAAATTTTTACCCATCTTTGCAATTGCTAGTGCCCTCCCTTCCACATTATCCTACATATAACTCCTTTGGATATATTCCACTTATTAATTTTATATTTATGCTGTACATATTTTTATATGTTCTTGCCATTTCCTGCATTAGAATGCAAACTCCTTGCAAGAAGATTACTTCATTCTTTGTACTTGTGTCCCCATCACCTGTGTCTGTCAAAGAGTAGAGGCTTAATAAAAATTTGCTGATTGATTGATACCGTGTTTCCCCGATAATAAGACACTGTCTTATTATTGTTTTGGAAAGAAAAACACCAGAGGGATTATTTTCAGGGGAGGGCTTATGTTGTCCTGCTCTCCTCCGCGGCACTGCTCTCAATGGCGCCAGCAAG
Source organism: Petaurus breviceps papuanus (assembly GCF_028583685.1). Lineage (NCBI taxonomy): Eukaryota > Metazoa > Chordata > Mammalia > Diprotodontia > Petauridae > Petaurus > Petaurus breviceps. The sequence goes on along the minus strand of NW_027187368.1, from coordinate 3,101,169 downwards.
CAAATCACTGGGGAAGAACAGGATGACGCGCTCACTGCTGCCGCTCTGATTGGATGTAGCCCGGAGCGTGCGGGCGTTTCACCCGGGGGGGGACAATGCATACAGAGGGTACCATAATGTAGCGTGTAGCGCAGGGGATCACCTTCACTACAGTAGCAATCTCAATAGGGCTTATTTTCGGGGGAGGGCTTATTTTAGAGGAATCTTACACAGTAAGGGGAGGGCTTATTTTTGGGATAGGTCTTATTATCGGGGAAACATGGTAAGTATCAGACACAAGATCTGAAATCTTCCCAAGTCCATCAGTCTATCCACCATGCCATGTGATCTTGTAAAGAACAATTTTTTTCTTTTTTTTGAGGGGCAATTGGGGTTAAGTGACTTGTCCAAGGTCACACTGCTAGTTTTTTTTTGTGTTAAGTGTCGGAGGCTGTATTTGAACTCAGGTACTCCTGACTCCAGGGCTGGTGCTCTATTCACTGCGCCACCTAGACGCCCCGTAAAGAACAATTTTTATAAAGTGTCCTATTTCATTTAATATTCTTGCATCGACTGTATTAATCTGTTCTCTTTCTTTGACTTAGCCTTCCCTGGTTTGTGGATAAGGATCATATTTGTCTTGTGAAAAAGTATTCAGAGTTGATTTTATTTTTGAAAATGGTCTACAACAAGTGTTTGTCCTGTGTATATTTGATGGAATTCACTTTTGAATATATCTAGCCCTGATATTTTTATATAGCAACTCAGTGATAGCCTAGTCAATTTTTTCCCCTGTCATTGCTTATTTACTTAGGGTATCTTTCATATTTTTGTATGTATCTATCCATTTTTTTCCTATTTTCAGTTTTGTTTGCACACAGCTCTGTGCAACAATATCCGCCAATTTTCTTTATTTCTTTACCATTTGTTATAATTTCCTCTTATCATTTTTTATTTTGGTCATTTTGTTTTCCCTTCTCTTCTTTTTGATTAACTTTGTGGATGTTTTTATGCTTCAATGAAGATTCTATGGTATCATCATAACTCGATCCAGAGATACAGTATGCAATTCACCAAATATTTTCTCATCCTTGGCAACTTTTGTCCATGATCTCTCATCTCACAAATCTTCCTGCACTGTATGTTGGGGACTTTTCTCTAGAAATTCTCATAGTGAGTGGGTGTCATTGGGGAACACAGGCTGTGTAATAGCTATTCCTCATTCTTAAAACATGGCTGGTCCATCTCCTTTTCCATTTATACATCTCTGATTATATCTCTCTGAAAGATATATATATATATATGTATGTATGTATATATACACATACATATATAAACAATATATCCATATACATACTTGTGTATATATGTATGATATATATATATATACACACATATATATGCAAAGAATACCATCCAGTTGATTTAAAATGATGGGGAATTGGATGTTTTAGTAGTGGTCAGGATTGTAATTGTCAACTGTTTCTGGCCAAGACAAAGGAGGCAAAGAGTTCTGGCAAGTTGGTGCCAAATGACCCTGGAAGATCTTGTCAGATAATATCAAGGGCACTTAGCCCCATTTCTGTCATTTGCTATGGCATGGCAGTCAATACCCTCTACCACACAGCTGAGCTTAAATTAAATGTAGACTTAAACAAAATAAAACAAAAAACTCAAACCCAAAGGAGAAGGTCCTTTCCCAAGTCCCTTGAAAATCTTGACTTTGACAAGACTTTGATTCGACAAGACTTTGATTCAACAAGACTTTGACTTGGTCTTGTTTCTTGGTTGTCCATGATTGTGGTGTAATGGAAGGAATAAAGGCTTTAGAGTCAGAGGATCGGATATCAAGTACAGGCTTTGCCACTTACTAGGTGTGTGATATTGGGCAAATTATTCCATCTCTCAAGGCTTCCAGTTTTTTCTTCTATAAAATTATAATATCACATATTTAGAACCAGAGGGGACCTTACAGTTTATTTAGTCCAACTTCCTCATTTTATAGATGAGGAAACTGAGGGACAGAGATTAAGTGGTTAAGTTAACTTTAAGAGGTTAAGTGATTTGGCCAGAGTCACAAAGCTAGTAAGTGTCTGATGAAAGATTCAAACTCAGGTTTTCTTGATTCCCAGTCTATTCACTTGATTCCCAGCTCTATTCACTGGACCAACTCACTGATGCAAAATGAGGGGGCTGAACTAGATGTTTTCTAAAGTCCTTTTCAGGTCTAAATCTAGATAATTTCCCCACCATCTTTTGAGGCATAAGCCAAAAATAAATGCAATCAGCGTCATTTGGAACTTGGGACTCACAACAACAAGCAAAGATTCCCTACCCAAATGTATCACCTGTGGAAAGCAAAACTTTTGAGTAGAACCTTGAGGCAGATTCTCAAAGAAGATGGTGGCTACCTCAATATAGTAGCTTTTTCCAGTCACATAAATATGTTTACCCAAAAAAAGGGTAATAAGTAGATACAAGGAAAAGGGGAAAACCTTTTTTTTTCTTTTTGGAGGGCAGTTGGGGTTAAGTGACTTGTCCAAGGTCACACGGCTAGTTTGTGTGTGTGTGTGTGTGTTTGTGTTGTGTCTGAGGCCGGATTTGAACTGAAGTCCTCCTGATCCCAGGGCCAGTGCTCTATTCACTGTGCTACCTAGCTGCCCTGAAAGCCTTTTTTAAAAAAAATAATTGCCACTTAGTTTTCAAGTCATGAATGCTGTTATGGAATGTTACTTTCGGTTCTGTTCAAATTAGAGACAAAGGTGGGACTGGGGCCCAAGCAAGTGGTAATTCCTCATTTTATCATCATGTGAGAGGCAGAGAAGGACACAGAGAGACAGACACAGAAAGAGAGATAGAGAAAGAGGGAGAGAGAGAGAGAGTCAGACACACAAAGAGAGACAGAGAAAGACACACACACACTCACACACACAGCCCACCTCAGAATCATCACCAAGATCTTGATTTAATACCCATATCTGACACACCAGGCAAGTTGCTGAATGTCTCATTTTCCCAGAAAGCTAAGACTGTAAGTTGCAGAGCAGGCACAGACCTGTATTATCATAGATTTAGAACTGGAAGGAACCTTAGAGGCCACGGAATCCAAGGCCTGATTTCACAGCTGATGAAAATAAGAAATGGGAATGTTGAATGACTTGCCCAGAATTCCATAGCTAGCAAACATCTGAGGAAAAATAAAAGGGGTTTCCTTGCCAAGAATTTTTTGTACCAGTAAAATCACAGGTTTAGTTCTCCCTGTGCCCCTCCCCCCCCACCAAGAAATAAATGTGTATACCTAGAAATTTCTCTAAGCCCATAAAGTGGCTTTTTAAAATCAGCCATCAGAGGTAAAAATGCTTGAATTCATCATTGTTTCTCAGTTATCTGTAAGAATATTCACGAATCATTACCAATATAGTTAGTAAAATCAGTACCAGAAATAGAATCTTTTTTCCTTTGAAGAATGTAGGAAAAATGATTTGTAATTTTATTTGGGAAAATTGTTATACTGTTTAAATCTAACCCCATGTAATTAAAGAATTTCACCTGACCTCTGTAACTCTCTAGGAATGCTGGAGACATACAGGGCATTTTGAATTCTCCCAGGTCATAGATCCACCCAAAGTATGCTTGTTTTGGGTCCACCCAAGCTTGTGTTTTGGGTTTTCTTGTGTTTTGGCTTTGCCCAAATTTTAATGACTGTTTACAGCTATTCATATCTATCTGGATCTACCTTGCTTTCAAGCTGTCCTCTTGGGGGAATTGCTTAATTGTGTATGGTTCCTGTGCAGTCACTCATTTGAATCCTAGGTAATGTAAGCCTTACAGAGCCTGGAGAGAGGGAGCTGCGCCTCCTTTCTGGCTTGCTTTCCTCTGCCAAATGACCTAATCCATTTCTTGCTAAAACTGTTTTGGATTTGGGGATCTGTTCTCATGAACAACAAGAGCATATTCCTTCTCTGGAAGGGAAAAAAAAGAGAGAGAAAGTAAATGAACCCAAGATGAAATATGGCAAAACCTGCCTCCCCACTTCCCAAGGAGTCATTTATGAGCATTGGAGGAACATTCTGTGGAGTTTCTGCTGCTCATCTCAGGTAATGCAGAAGCTAATTCTTGAGAGTCAGCATGGGGGAATGGATAGAGAGTTGGCCTTGACTTGGGAAGACTCTCATCTCCGACCAACACCGGCCAGGTGATCCTGGCCAATCCACTTAACCCCTTAGTACTTGTCCAAATCTGTGATCAGTAGTTGCTTCCCCCTAACCTGCCCACTCAAGCAGCCAGTTCCAACTGGACAATGCTTCTATTTCCTCCTCCTCCTCCTCCTCCCCCCTTTCTCTTCTCCATCTATTCATGTGGGAAGTCATACCTTTACATGTAGGTGCTCTGTCCAAAGGAATATAAATTTTGATCCTTCATACTTTACAAGGTATCTTGGGGTTTGGGGGCTCGGTTTGTTTTTCTTCCCTATTTATTTATTCTATCATTGTTGGTGTTTTTTAACTAGGACAATTAAGTCTTTTGTCTCATGTAGTTTTCATTTATGATTTCATGAAATAAAGCTCTAAAAAACCAGATTTTGATAAAGCCCATTGGGATTCAAATGGAACTACCTGACTATGCCTTTTACCCCAAATCACTCAGTCTGTCACTGATTGGCTAATAATAGGTTCCAGCCCAAGCCTCACTTGTTCATTGTTTGGGTTTTGATGGCTCAGAGTGAGTGTAAATAGCAATTATTTCTGTTCTGGCCATGTCTGAAGGTCTTCCCCTCCCAAACTGATTCAGTGAAGGCAATCTAGGCCATCTTTTGCCTGAATGAAACCCAGCCTTTAACTACTGAATGGGTGTTGCCTCAGACAAACTGAGACTGGGAAAGATTTTAGCTCTCCCACTCCATCCAGACCCATTGCCAGTTGTCCTAACTTATGTCTTGCCGTTGGACTCAGGAGAGAATAGAGCTGGTGACTTTGCACAGTTCTGCCTCACGTAAGTCCAAGTTCTGAAGTCATCAGTGCTTTTCAAGAATGAAATATCAACAATATCTCTGACACTGGCCAGATGATCCTGGACAATCCACTTACACCTTCACACTCTATCCAATTCTTCAAGACTCTTGCTGATCTGCATTGGTAGATGGAATTTACTTTGACAGGAGCTTCTCTTACCTCACAAAATCATGTGTGTGAACCAAACCTTGCCACAACCTCAATTCCCAAAACTTTGACTAGAATGTTCCTTGTCAAGTTAGCACATGCTCATATTGAACATTCTTTTCTTATTGGTCATCAACCAACTCAACTTCTTCCATCACACCTTGGCCATCACAGCAGCTTTCTGGTTCCTTTTTTAGGAATGCCTGCACATTATGAAATGATCTGTCACCACCAGCATGTTGCTTAATCCTTTCCTATCTCTTTTCTACTTTTTTTTTTGGAGGGGAGAAGGTAGGGCAGTTGGGGTTAAGTGACTCATCCAAGGCCACACAGCTAGTAAATTTTAAGTGTCTGAGGCCAGATTTGAACTCAGGTCCTCCTGACTCCAGGGCTGGTGTTCTATTCACTGCGCCACCTAGTCACCCTCTTATCTCTTTCTTTTCTTTTCTTTTCTTTTTTTCTTAAGCAATCGGGGTTAAGTAACTTGCTCAAGGTTCCATGGCCAGTTATTTCTGGGTGTGGTGCTGAGTATCTGAGCCCGGATTTGATCCAGGTCATCCCGACACTGGAGCCAGTGCTCTTACTCGCTGTGCTACCTGGCTGCCCCCTCCTATCTCTTTCTAGTGGGAATATCTATACACATATTCTCCAAAGGTTACTGGTACTTGTACTCCCCAAATGTACATTTTTATTAAGAAGCAAAACATTTGGGGCAGCTAGGTGGCACAATGAAGAGAGCACTGGCCCTGGAGTCAGAAGGACCTGAGTTCAAATCCGGCCTCAGAAACTTAACACTTACTAGCTGTGTGACCTTGGGCAAGTCCATTAGCCCCAATTGCCCTGCCCTCCCTCCTCCAAAGAGGAAAAAAAAAAGAGCTGGAAATAGCAAACCACTCCAGTAACTTTGCCAAGAACACCCTAAAAATGGATTCAATGAGAGTAAGACAACTGAATAACAATATTAACAACAGGCCCAATAATAGGTCTGTTGTATAACTCTTATCTTGACAGCAGAGTACCCTCTGAGGGAGACATATTTTGACCCTGAGGGTCACTCTCCCATTTCTTGGCTTGGATCCCTTTCTCAAAGTCCTTCATGATGTAGGTGATCCTGTCATCCTTGGATGACTGGAAAAGGAGAATTGGTACAAAATTTACATTCACTCATGGCAAACTCTCTGGTGGGAATTTCTCAGCTTCACTTTCACAGGTTTTGTTATGTTTCAGTCAGATTTTGCTCTGTGTATCACAGATTGTCCTTGCCTCATCCCTTGTTATCACCATGGTTTTGGACACACAGGGTGTTACAGGATACAATACTGCATCTGCAGTCACATTAATCTTCCCTGTCTACTAATTACAAACTTCCTTTGTAGTTGCCTAGCACCACTACCCATCTCTAGTCCACAGCATGCAGCTTACAAAATACATGAGTGTCTTACTGTTATTCCAAACCTAAACTCGAGCTCAACACACACAGTGTGCAAATGCCTCAGTGGCAGCCCTCTTTGAAGTTCAAAACTTGAATCTGTGGATGGGATAATGAGTCACTATCAGTGAGTCCTCTGCTGGTAATGCAAGAGGTCTCTGGTACCTGTTCTTGAAATGTCACTTTCAGTGGAAAAGGTTATTGCTTCAAGGTTCCTTGGGCCAGTGCTGTCCATTGTGATTGTGGCTCCCTGTCTATTCCCCTTAAAAAATGGTACCACCTCTGTATCAGTAGCCTTCCAACCCTCCAAACCATCCTACTGACCCTCCTAACCCTCAGCCCCCACAATGCATCTTGGGAAACAAAGCAGGCTGATGAAACGAAGACATTAAGAGTTCTGGCAAGGGGGCTAGAACAATTCTGTGTAACCAAAGAAAGGTTCATGATCAGAAAGTGAGGTTCTTTTGTGTAGTAGTTTCTATATCTAGGTTTATCACTAATTGGCTCTGCAACCTTGAGCAAGTCACTTCTCTCTCTGAGCCTCATTTTCCCCATCTGTAAGATATGAGGAATAATACCTACTTTGCTAAACACTCATGGAATTGTGAAGGTCAAATGAATTCATGTATTTGAGAGTACCACTTACAAAATCAATCTTATTATTGGATAAGAAGGCTTTTTTTTTTTTTTTAAAGCAATCGGGGTTAAGTAACTTGCTCAAGGTTACACGGCCAGTTATTCCTGGGTGTGGTGCTGAGTATCCGAGGCCAGGATTTGATCCAGGTCATCCCGACACTGGAGCCGGTGCTCTTACTCGCTGAGCCACCTGGCCACCCCTAAGCAATTGGGGTTAAGTAACTTGCTCAAGGTTACACAGCCAGGTGTTTCTGGGTGGGTGCTGAATGTCTGAGCCCTGGATTCGATCTCCAGGTCTTCTCAACACTGGAGCTGGTGCTCTTACTCGCTGTGCTACCTGGCCACCCCTAGAAGCCTTTTTTTTTTTTTTAAAAGCATTTTGATGAAACAAATTAGTGGCAAAATACCAAGACACAACATCTTTGAAAGTCTTCTCCTATGCTATTCCTTATGTCCTACTCATTCTGAATACAGAATGCTCTTGGTTATTCAACCCATTTTCCACTGTAGAAGAAAGAGTTTTTGGCTATAAATATGAGTGCTTCCTATCTGTTAAGGTATTTACAATAATATAGTAAATATTATTGATCTCAGGGGGGACAAAAGAGGATGAAAAAGCAGTGGTGCTTCTAGATGAGTAAAATGAAGAAATCCTAGGGAACCAAGAAAGGAACCTTTATCTCATAAGTCAATTGAAAGGTTCCAAACTGAAAAGATTTACCACTTATGTTCTATTTTGTTTTAATTTTTCTTTTATGTTATGAATTTGACAATCATAAAAATTAAAGATATATTAATATGTCAAGAAAAACACAGAAGATTGTGTATGAAACTATAGACTTCTAGCATGTGTAGTTTAGATTTCTAGAAAGTACATACTAACAATATAGTGACATCATTTTTTCTATTTGTGAACCTTCTAAACATCTTTTTGCCTTCTGCATAATTTTCAATGTTTTATTGATGTTATTTTTTTCCTATCAGCTCTATCCCTAACCATTAACAACCTTCAAATAGAAACCTTCCCTTAAAAATGTTTTATAAACATCATCAAATGTGGACATTTCCAAGTATAAAGATAAGCAGAAAAAGAGAATTGCCTATAAAACCTAGATGAAGGGGTGGGGAGCGTGTGTCCAATAGTGTCTCTTATGTATGGTTTATTTTTCTTAAAGTACATTTTCATTCAACACAGTAGTACCAATAGGGCCCTGCTAGTCTATGTTCCTTTCTGAATTTCTTTACATACACTTTTCTGTGTATTTTATAAACATTGTTTCAAGGTCTTTCTTTTTGCTTCTTTTTTGGGCATCACTGTAACTAACTTCTTCCCCAACCTTATCAAAACAAACAAATGAGGATATGAATAATTAATGAATAAAGACATAAATAAATACATGAATAAGTGAACAAATAAATAGACGGATGAATGACAAATGAATGAATGACAAACAAATAAATAAATAAAGTTCTCCTTGTAACAAATAAGCATAGGCAGAAAAAACAAATCCACAAATTGGCTGCTCTGCAAAGTGTATGTCTTATTCTGTACATCTTTTCTGTTAAAAGTATGATTCCTCATTTGTCTTTTGGAGTCAAGATTAGTCACTGCTTTGATCAGAATTCTTAAGTCTTTCAAAGTTACTTTCTTTTACAATTGTAGTCATTGTATAAATTGTTCTGGTTCTGATCATTTCACTCTACATCAGTTCATAAAGTCTTTTCCATTTTCTCTGAATTTCCTTTTCACACACACATACTTACAAATACACATATACATATAATGAAGCAACAAGTCCATTATACTTCTTTTAAAAATTTACTTATTTTATTTTTAATTTATGAAATAAAACAAGCATTTCCATAACATAGTAGAATTAAAGAAGATGATTATACATGGAACTGCAAATCTATTACATACAACTTGGTATTTCTTTTTAATATATAATAAAGTTATCAAATAAATTTCTTTTTTTCCATTTTTTTCTTCCCTTCCCCCCATCTGCACCCTAGAGATGGTTACCATTAGACACAAATATGAATATATATGTAAAACCATTCTATTCATACTTCTTTTTATCAGTTCTTTCTCTGGATGTAGATAGCATTTTACTTCATATGTCCTTTGTAGTTAATTTGGGTATTTAAAATAGTCAAAATGACCTAGTCACTCAAATTTCTTAAAACAATATTGCTGTTACTGTTTATGACATTTTCTTGGTCTTATTTTATTCTGTATTATTTTGTGTAAGTTTATCCATGTTTTTCTAAAATCAATGAGCTCATCACTTATAGCGCAGTTGTATTCCATCATGATGATATACCACAACTTGTTCAGTCATTACCTGATTGATGAGCATCCCCTCAATTTCCGGTTTTTTGCCATCTCAAAGAGAGCTGCTATAAATATTTTAGAATAGATAGGTTCTTTTCCTTTTCCCCTAATCATCTTTGGAAATAGACCTAGTAATCATATTGCTGGGTCAAAGGCATGGGTATAGGCAGTTTAATAATTCTTTGGGCATAAGTCCAGATTGCTCTCCACAATGGTTAGATCAGTTCACAGTTCCACCAACAGTGATTTGGTTTCCCAATTTTTCCACATCCCCTCCAATATTTATCACTTTTCCCTTCAACTATTTTAGCCAATCTGATAGGTGCAAAATGATATCTCAAAGTTGTTTTAATTTGTATTTCTCTCATCAATAATGATTTGGAGCATTTTTTCATATGACTATAAATTTTGATTTCTTCATCAGAAAACTACCTGTTCATATCTTTTGACCATTTATCAGTTGGGGAATGACTCATATTCTTATAGAATAGATGAAGGTGTTCTTTTTTGAGATATGAGAGCTTTGGGAGAGGCTAGGTGGCACAGTGAATAGAGCACTGGCCCTGGAGTCAGGAGGACCTGAGTTCAAATTTGGCCTCAGACACTTAACACAAAAACTAGCCATGTGACCCTGGGCAAATCACTTAACCGCAACTGCCCTCCAAAAAGCAGAGAGAGAGAGAGAGAGAGAGAGAGAGAGAGAGAGAGAGAGAGAGAGAGAGAGAGAGAGAGAGAGAGAGAGAGAGAGAGATATGAGAGCTTTATTGGAGAAACTGTCTATAAATTCTTGCTCTGCCCTCCTCCCCCCCCTTCTACTTTCCTTCTGATCTTGGCTACATTTGTTTTATACAAAACCTTTTAAATTTAATGTAATTGAAATTATTCATTTTATACCTCACTCTACTCTCTATATCTTGTTTATTCATAAATTACTTGCCTTTCCATAAGTCTGATAAGTAATATGTTCCATGTTCTTCAAATTTTCTTGTACCATCTCTCTTTTTATTGAGGTCATGTATCCATTTTGATCTTATCTTGGTAAATGGTGTAAGCTATTGGTCTGTGCCCAATTTCTATTATACTGTTTTCTGGTTTTCCCAATATTTTTTAAAACAAATAATGAATTCTTATCCTCAAAACTTAAGTCTTCACACTTGCCAAATACAAGATTGCTATATTAATTTACTTCTGTACATTGTATGTATACTCTCCTTTTGATCTACCTTTCTGTTTTTTTTTCTTTTTGGTTTTGCAGGGGGGAAGGCAGGGCAACTGGGGTTAAGTGACTTGCCCAAGATCTCACAGCTAGTACGTGTTAAGTATCTGAGGTCACATTTGAATTCAGGTCCTCCTGACTCCAGGGCCAGTGCTCTATTCACTGCACCACCTAGCCGCCCCTACCTTTATGTTTCTTAGCCAGTACCACATAGTTTTGATAATTACTGCCTCACAATATAGTTTAAGATCTGGTACTGCTAAACGTCCTTCCTTTACATTTTTTTATTAGTTCTTTTGATATTCTTGGCTTTTGTTCTTCCAAATGAATTTTGTTATTATTTTTCTAATTCAGTAGAATAATTTTTTGTTAATTTAATTGGGATGGCATTGAATATATAGATTAGTTTAGGTAAAATTGTCATTTTCATTATATTGGCCAATTATTTAAATATGATTTTATTTGCATAAAAAGTTTTTTTTTTCATAATTTTGTTTATATAGTTTCTGGGTTTGTTTTGGCAGGTGTACTCCCAGGTATTTTATATTGTCTAGTTATTTTAAATGGGATAGCTCTTACTATTTCTTCTTGCAGTATTTTATTTGTGATATACAGGAATGCTGATAATTTATGTGGATATACTTTCTCTGGATACAGATGATGTCTTCCTTCATATGTCCTTTATAGTAAATTTGGGAATTTATAATAGTCAAAATAACTTAGTCACTCAAAGTTGTTTTTAAAACAATATTGCTGTTACTGTTTACAACGTTTTATTGGTTCTGCTCATTTCACTCTTCATTATTTTGTACAAGTCTATCCATGTTTTTCTAAAATCAGCAAGCTCATAATTTCTTATAGCATAGTAGTGCTATAGCTTTAGCTAGTAGTACTATTCCATCACGATCACATACCACAGCTTGCTCAGTCATTACCCAATTGATGAGCATCCACTCAATTTCCAGTTCTTTGCCACCTCAAAGAGAGGCATGTTTCATCACCAGTCTTCTAAAATCATGCAAAGTCCCTGCATGGATCTCACCTCTGTTCTTCCATCACTCAGTTAGGTATCTGAATGACAACCCTTTTACTAAGTGAGAACCTGAGCCACAGATGAAAGACTAAGTATGGTGTAATGGAACAGTGGATTTGAAATCAATGGACCTGTGTATGTTTAGTCTTGGCTCTACTGCTTATTTCTTGTGTGACCTTGGGCAACTCAATTCATCTCTCTGAGCCTTAATCTGTGGTGGTCTGTTTTCCTTCCTTCCTTCCTTCCTTCCTTCCTTCCTTCCTTCCTTCCTTCCTTCCTTCCTTCCTTCCTTCCTTCCTTCCTTCCTTCCTTCCTTCCTTCCTTCCTCCCTTCCTTCTTTCCTCCCTTGCTTCTTTCCTTCCTTCCTTCCTTCCTTCCTTCCTTCCTTCCTTCTTTCCTTCCTTCCTTCCTTCCTTCCTTCCTTTCTTCCTTCCTTCCTTTCTTTCTTTCTTTCTTTCTTTCTTTCTTTCTTTCTTTCTTTCTTTCTTTCTTTCTTTCTTTCTTTCTTTCTTTCTTTCTTTCTTTCTTTCTTTCTTTCTTTCTTTCTTTCTTTCTCTCTCTGTCTCTCTTTTTCTTTCTATCAGGGATAAGTTACTTGCTCAGGGTCACACAGCTAGTAAATTTCTGAGGCTGAATTTGAACTCAGGTCCTCCTGATTCTAGAGCCAGTGATTTACCACTGCATCACCTTGCTGCTCCATGGTCATCTATTTTCTTAAAGCCCAAAGTGTCTTCATATTTCTCCAAATGGATATGCAACCAGCATTTATCTTTATCTAATTACTATAGAATTGTTTTTTATTCATCATTAAAATTACAAGGTTCAAGATTACAAACAGGAAAAGGCTTGGGAAGTTTACTTTTTGGGGAGATGATGGCTTTTCCTTACAATTTTTAAATGGCTACTTTTCCTACATATTGGTTAGAATGATAAACTTTCTAATTTAGAAATTTAAGAGTTGAATCCCCCCTCCCAGATGCCTCATAAAAACTGCACACTACTTTAAGTAAGGTGGCATAATTTTGTTTTGCCGAGATATTTTGACAATATCAATATCAGAATTGTCTTTTAATGAATAATCCCAGCAATATTCTGGGGATAATATTTTAGTGGGTTTGTTGAGAAAAAAATACTTGTTCAGGTGGCTTTCTTCATGCCACACAGCCTCAATGCCATTTTCCTTATCCTGAAGTATTTCCCTGTCACAAGTTTGGGCGAGTTTCAAAACCTGAAGGGGTGTCCCACCAAAAATGGCTGCATGGTAATAGAAATCTCCCATGTTAAAGGGTATGAATGCTGTAGAGAAAGGCCGCCTTTCATATTTGAAATCATTGGCTTTCTTTTTATAAAACCAAGCATGGATTTGGGCCACAGACTCCCCTAGGGTCTCCACACCAAAATAATTTTCAAATACCTGATCCACATCCATGCAGAAAAGGAAGTCAACTTCATGTTGGATATGATTGACAATGTGCTCCCCAATGATCTTCATGCGCATCATCCTAATGTCTTGCCACCCTTTTGCCCCCTGGACTCCAAATACTTTGAATGTATGAAGAGGAGCCATCTCTATCCAAAGCAACTTGGAGGAGTCATCTGCCATGATGTAAAAAATTGAATTATGACCAACCATGAAGTACTTCTCTGCAGAGGAAAGGAATTGCTCCAAGTAATCATCAAGATACCTGGTAACAAATGAGAGGCACAGTTATTTTAGTAAAAGTTAAGGGTTAGTATAAAAATGATTCTGATGTATTTGCTTACCATGTAGTAAGAACTTCTTTGAGTTGACTTTCAGTTGAAGTGATAGATTAAATTAGCCATAATCTTTCCTTGTGGTTAATATCATAGGTTTGCTAAACAATGTGTAGCTATGGAGCAAAGGTTTTCCTCCATGTTACAGATGTGATCCTTCTGTGAAGCTCACTGAACCACACAGGGCTTGGATATTTACTTAGATCTCATTACTATCAAACTCTATATGTAATCTATTGATAAGTATTAAGTACCTTTTACTGACTACGCTAAGCCCTGGGGATACATAGACTTTTCAAATAAATGAATTATTCCTTGCTCTCATGGAGTTTACTTTCTATTGGAGGAAGATTACATATAAAAGTATATTTAGAATGGATATGTGCAGAATAAATAGAAGATAGTTAAACACAAGGTAGAGATACAGGTACATATAGAAGGTGGCAAGAAATTCAACTGTACTTGTAAAAAGGATGGCATAAAAACAAAAGATCTAGAATATTGAGGGAAATGCTGAAAACAGATAGGGATGAAGGGGAAATAGCATGTCTAGAACTTGAAACTATGTTATAAAGCAACCGTTATCAAAACCCATACAGTATTGGTTAAAAAACAGAGAGACATATCAATGGGAGAGACTAGAAAAGGGAGAACCTGAGACAACAGAACTCAAAAATCCTGCATTTGATAAAGTGGAAAACATAAATTACCTAGGAAAAAACTGCCTATTAAAAAAAACTGCTGAGAAAACTGGAAAGCAGTCTGGCAGAAAATAGACTTAAACCATAGTAGATATTACGCTATATTCCATAATACACACTATATGCATATATAACCTCAATATTAAAGATTATTAGGTATAAAAATTAGGAGAGAAGCAGATCATGTACTTATTATTAACTGTAGATACGAAATGTATTAAGCAAGCAAAATAAAGGAAACTATAAAAAATAAAATAGACAAATTAGTTTCTGCATAGACAAAATTAACGTAGGAAGGTTAAGAAGGTAAGTGGTCAAATGGGGAAAAATCTTTGTATCATATTTCTCTGATAAGGTTTTGGCATCTAAGATATACAAGCAACTAACAAATATGTTATGATTGATAGTAATTCTTTTATAAATGAGTGGTCAAGACTAACTTTGATAGACTGGGCTTCTCTCAGCAATGCAAGGTTATAAGACAACTCCAAAAGACTCATGATGGAAAGGGGTATTCACATCCAGAGAAAGAACTACAGAGTCTGAATGCAGACTGAAGCAAACTACTTGCTCTCTCTCTCTTTTTTTTTTGGTTTTGTTTTGTTCTTTCTCATTGTTCATTCCATTGGTTATAATCCTTCTTTACAACTTGACTAATGTTTAATGTGAAGGCATTTGTAGATCCTATATTTAATTGCATGGAGCCATGGGGGAAAGGGGGAAGGAGAAGGTGGAGAAGAAAATTTGAAGCTCAAGAGACTGGAAATGAATGTTGTAAACCAAAAGTAGATAAATACATTTAAAAAGATTTAAAAAATAAATGAGTGGTCAAAGGATATGAACACAGGTTTCAAAAGAAGAATTACAAAGTAATCTCAACCACATAAAAGAATGCTCCAAATCACTAATAATAAGAGAAATGCAAATCAAAAAAATCCTGAAGTTTTGCTTCACACCTGAAAATTGGCAAAGATGACACAAAATGGCAAAACTCAATACTAGAGGGGTTGTGAAATGAGAGGTACACTAATGCATTGTTGGTGGAACTCTGAATTGGTACAACCATTTTGGAAAGAAATTTAGAATTATACAAATAAAGTGATTAAAATGTTTATACTCTTTGACACAGAGATTCTATTGCTGGACTTAAACCCTCCAAATGCCATTAATAAGAAGACAGAACCCACCACATACATCAAAATATTTATAGCAACACTTTTTGTATTAGCAAAGAATTGAAAACAAAGTAGATGCGCATTGATTGGAGAATGGCTAAAAAAAATTGTGATACATGAATGTAATGAAATATTACTGTGCTATAAGAAGTAACCAAATGTGATAAAGAAATGTTCTCCTTGACCAAAGAAGCATGGAAGATCTACATGAGTTAATACAGAGTGAAGTAAGCAGAGCCCAGAAAACAGTATTCACATTGAATACCACAATGTAAATGGAAAGAACAAACACACACACACACACACACACACACACACACACACACACCACAAAAGGGAATGTAGCAAAATTATAAAATTCAAGAATGATTCTAATGAAGAGATATGAGAAGATACTCCCAGCCTACCCATTCATGGATGTGGGAAGTCCATGGGTGTTCCACATTGCACATGTTTTCAGTCTTTTCAATATATTAATTGGTTGTACTGATTTTTCCCTCTTCTTTTTCTTTTTTTGTCTTTAGAAATAGTATTTGTTATATAGGATGACTCTCTGGGTGAATAAAAGGGAAAGATAATGGGGAAAGCTATGATGATGTAAAAAACAAAAGATCCATCAATAATTTGTTTTAAGAGGATGGTATGTCAGAGGTGAAAGAATATAGAGAGAATACAGTCAGAGATGGAGGTGAGCTTTACCATTACATGGCCCTCCAGTACTATAATTGTCCTATGGAGAATAAGTACCCCATAGGAAGGTAGTCCTTCTCAGGCTTAACTTATCTCTGTAAGATATAGGTGTGCGTGTGTGTTTGTTTATCTCATCATCTCATTTCCTTCCCATCAGAAACTTTGACTTTGCCCCTTGGTCCTTGGCTCTGATGGGTGGGCTTTTACCTTATCTTTTCAGGGTCTGGGCATCTAAACCACTTCTTGGTTTTGCCCAAAATGTATTGTCTGCTTTCTGGATACCATCATCATTTTCTTTTCATAGTAACTTTCAACTGTGCCCATGTCCCTTGGGTCTTAAAAGTGACCCTTGAGTTTATCTTACTGGAGTCCAGTGCTCCATGCATTTCCTGTCATCTGTGACCATGACCCCCTTTTTTCCAAACACTTCTTTATGTTGTCTTGTTCCATTACAATGCATGCTCCTTGAAGGAAGGGATTATGGTTTGCCTCTTTATCCCTAGAGCTTAGTATTGTGCCTGGTACATGATAAGCAATTAATGACTGCTAGCTCTATCTATCTATCTATCTATCTATCTATCTATCTATCTATCTATCCATCCATCCATCCATCCATCTATTTCTTCTCTTTTTGGAAACTTGTATCTGCCTAGAGATGTGATATCAATAGCTAGCATTTACATAGCACTTTAAGGTTTATAAAATGATTTGAAAATATTATCACATTTTATGCTCACAACAATCCTGAGAGGTAGGAACTATGTATTACACTGTTTTATAGATGAGGAAACTGAGATAGATGGAGAGTAAGTGACTTGTCCTGGGTCACACAGCTAGTAAGTGTCTGAGACAGGATTTAGACTGAGAAAGACCTGAGTCAGTCATGAATTGACTTCTAGGCAAAAATGGTGCAAGCCCAGCTGAACTGTCAGTTCAGTGAAGACACTCTGGCCTTTGAGGACCTAGTATAGCCTAGCCTTCAAGGTTCAAGATCAAGCAAATCAGGGGAAGCTAGGTAGCACAGTGAATAGAGCACTGGCCCTGGAGTCAGGAGAAACAGTTCAGATTTGACCTCAGACACTTAACATTTATTAGCTGTGTGACCTTAGGCAAGTCACTTAATCCCAATTGCCCAGTTTTCCCCCTCCAAAAAAAAAGATAAAATAAAAAAGATTAAGCAGATCACTTAGATAACAGCAGAATGACTACACCTACACCAGTACTCTGCCCTGTAGCAAGCTTTCTATGGACCCTACTGAGACAGAAAGGATAAGGAGCCTCTCCTGCTCCAGAACAGTCTGTTGTCTTACTCACAGATGCTTCTGAAATATGTGCTTTATTGGGTTTCTATGTGTATTGGTGGGAAAGTATGCCCAGGTTTTTTTTTTTTTTTGGGGGGGATGCTCTTTAGTCACTGTATTTGTTATACCATCTGAGTAAATATTTTTGCTAAAAAGTTGAGTCTACTGGCTGATTGTTAGGAGGAACTCATTGGTAGGGGCTTGTGAGCTAGAGGTAAGTAGATAGCCACCACAGAATTACCTCTAGAACATGTGCTAGCATCTTTCCTTCTGGGGACCCTATCTGCTAACGCTACTGTAAGTTAAGGAAGCAATCCCAGAGGGGGTTGCTATAGACACAGTTATATAATGTTTCATTTGTGAAGCACTTTGTATAATATCTTATTTGAACTTTACAACCTCTTTATGAGGTTGTCCTTACGTTATCACCATTTTAGAAAGAAGGACATTGAGTCTTAGAGAAGTTACGGGATTTATCCTACAGTAATAGAGCTAGCACATAGTAAAGACAGGATTTGAACTCAGGTTCCCCTGCAAAATCAATGATCAATCCACTATGCCATCTGCCTGTCATTAAAATTTTTGGAGAAGACTTAGGACTTAATTGATTCTGACAAACTCCCTTTACCAATATAGATCAGCACCTGTTCTTCAACTTAGAGTCTTTTTTTTTCTTTTCTTTTTTTGTTGAGTTGCTTTTTATTTTATTTTTAAAAGTAATTTAATTTTTTTCACAATTACATGTAAAAAACCAACTTAGATCTTAAAGTGTTGCCTGGATCCTGAAAAGTTAAGTGCCTTGCCTAGGGTCACACAGCCAGGGTATGTCAAAGGCAGGAATTGATCTCAGGTTTTCTCAATCCTGAGTCTGGCTCCCTATCTATCCTGCCACCCTACCTCTCCAAATTAAATTAAATATAATATGTTTTTAAAAGATAGAGTATCTAGTAATAATTGGTGATAGTCTCACTGTATTCTATCTTGGTCCAGCCATAGCAGGAGTATGGTGCTCAGGTCTGGGAATCACATTTTGGGAAGAATGATGATGTGCTGGAGAGTATCCAGAGAAGGAGGACCATGATGGTAAAGGACCGCAAGATCATTCCATATGGGAATCAGTTGAAGAAAATGGAGTTGTTTATCCTGGAGAAGTCTTAGAAAGAGTATGAGACCTTCCCCAATCCATGCAAAAGGGGACTCTGAACAAACTTTGGAGGTACAGAACCCATAAAATGACACAGAGAAGCTAACCTCCCACTGAGGACAGCCTGGCAGGAATCAGCCAGCACAGCACTCTGGGAGCCAAGCCCAGCCTCACACGAGTCAGAGGTGTTAGCCCCAGGGCAGGCCTGACCAATGACCAGGGGGAGGGACATCAGATCACCAACAGCTGTGGCGGTTGCTAGAATTATCAACACATACATGCTAAGGACAAAGTGAGAGGTCAGTGCAGTGTGGACTTTGGGATCCAGTAGTTGGGAGTGCATTGGCCTTTGCCCCCGGGTGAGAAACGGCTGAGTCGCTGCAGCCTTGCAGCCACCCCCACATGACTGCTTCAGCTCCTGGCCTGAAGAATGTAGGGGGACCAAGCGACCAGTCTGAGGGGTAATCGCTCTTGCTTTAACCTGCTTGGATCTGGATTGCAGTTGAGGGTGGAGGTCCTGGGGTGTACAACCAGCTTGCCACAGCGAGTGGAGGCTTCAGAGAGGGCACCCAACTAATACCTTTGGCAGCTGAGAAAACCCCAGCATTTGGGACAAAGGTCCCCTGTCTGGTGGCAGAGTCCTGTATCAGCAAGCACCCCAGCATCCCCAGGGTAGCTGACAACACAGGTTCTTGGATATGCTTTGATAAAGGAAAGCAACTCAAAATGGGTTAACAACCTTACTTTAATCAGTCAAACATATATCGTTTATGTAGTTCAGGGGGAAAAGGTCAGCACCCCAAACTTCAGAATATACAGACAGAATTATCAAGACAGAAACAGATCAAGTAGACAGCTTTCCAAGCTGTCCAACCATTACATCCATATCAAATCAACATCTGGGTTTTTCAAAGCTGGGGGACTCTCAACAACAGCTTCCCAGAGTTTCATCTGATCAAATCACAGAACACTTCTCAAAGTAAGCCCCAAAACAAAGCCTCAAATCAGGGTTTATATAGCCTTCTCCTGGCTCAGAGAATGTAACAACCTTCTGGACCCACTGGCCAATCAAAAAGTATCTACTGAAAAACAAGCCTCCCACCCCAGGCTCCAGGTGCACTTTAGCCTAGGGGCAGGGAAGATCTTTAAATTTGCATTTCCATTACAAGTCCTACTGTGGCAAAAAGCCCAGGGGTCAAGTGACTGAGTGGCGACATGAGCCGGCAAAGGAAGCAAAATAAACAGATAACCCCAACTTTACATTCCTATTTTGGGGACAAAAAGGATCAAAGCATGGAATAAGACAGCGAAGTCAGAACTCCTGCACCAAAAACTTCAAAGAAAAATACGAACTGGTTACAGGTCATAGAGGACCTTAAGAAACAAACAAGAGAAGTGGAGGAAAAATTGGGAAGAGAAATAAGAATGATGCAAGAAAATTATGAAATGAGAGTTAACAGCCTGACTGAGGAAAATAACACCTTAAAAAATAGATCAACTCCAATGGCAAAAGAGGCTCAAAAAGGCAATGAGGAGAAGAATGCTTCAAAAAGCTGAATTTGCCAGATGGAAAAAGAATCTCAAAAGCTCACTGAAGAGAATCAATTCTTCAGAATTAGATTGGAGCAAATGGAAGCTAGTGACATTATGAGAAATCAAGATGCTGTTAAACAGATCCAAACAAATGAAAGAATAGAAGGCAATGTGAAATATCTCATTGGAAAAACCACTCACCTGGAAAATAGATCCAGCAGAGATAACTTAAAAATTATTGGACTACCTGAAATCCATGATCAAAGAAAGAACCTAGAAATCATCGTCCAAGAAATTCTCAAGGAAAACTGCCCTGATGTTTTAGAACCAGAGGGCAAAATAGAGGTTGAAAGAATCCACCAATCACCTCCTGAAAAAGATCCCAAAAAGAATACTCCTAGGGGGCGGCCAGGTAGCACAGAGAGTAAGAGAACCGGCTCCAGTGTTGAGAACACCTGGAGATCGAATCCCGGGCTCAGACACTTAGAACCCACCCAGAAACACCTGGCCGTGTAACCTTGAGCAAGTTACTTAATCCCAATTGCTTAGGGGTGGCCAGGTGGCTCAGCGAGTAAGAGCACTGGTTCCAGTGTCGGGATGACCTGGATCAAATCTGGGCTCAGATACTCAGCACCACACCCAGAAATAACTGGCCGTGTAACCTTGAGCAAGTTACTTAACCCCAATTGCTTTAAAAAAAAAAAAAGAATACTCCTAGGAATATTATAGCCAGGTTCCGAAATTCCCAGATCAAGGAGAGAATATTACAAGCAGCCAGGAAGAAACAATTTGAATATTGTAGAAGCACAATCAGGATTACATAGGATCTGGCAGCTTCTACACTGAGGGATAGAAGGTCTTTGAATAAGATATTCCGGAGGTCAAAGGAGCTGGGATAAAAACCAAGAATCACCTACCCAGCAAAACTGAGTGTCATGTTTCAGGGGAAAATATGGTCATTCAATGAAATAGAAGACTTTCCAGCATTCTTGAAGAAAAAACCAGAGTTGAATAGAAAATTCAACATTCAGAAGAAGAAGCAAGAGAAGCATGAGAAGGTAAACAGGGAAAAGAAATCATAAGGAACTTATCAAAATTGAACTATTTACATTCTTACATGGAAAAACAATAATTGTAACTGATGAAATTTTTCTTAGTATGAAAATAGTTGAAGGGAATAGAAATATATATGTCTATATAGGAGGGTATATGGGCATATGAATACATATGTGAATGTGTGTATATATGTGTACAGGTATATATAGATAGAGGGCACAGGACCAATTTTATAGGAAGGGATGATACTTAAAAGGTGAAATTAAGAGGTGAGAGAGGAATATAACAAGAGGAGATGGGGAGAGACAGAATGGGGTAAACTGTCTCATATAGAAGAGGCAAGGGAAAATGGTTACAATGGAGGGGAAGAACAGGAAGGCAAAAGGGAAGGGGTCAACCTTATGCTCATTGAATTTGGCTCAGGGAGGGAATAACACACACTAAATAGGGTATCCCACCCTACAGGAGAGTAGAGAGGAAGAGGATGAGAGGGGGCATGATGGAAGGGAGGACAGGCTGGGGGGAGGGAAGTTGGAAGCACCCACTTTTGCAAAAGGACAGGATCAAAGTAGAGAATAGAACAAGTGGGAGGTGGGATAGGAGGGAGGGAAATATAGTCAGTTTTTTACAATGTATCTACTATGGTAATGTTTTGCATAGCTACACATGTACAACCTATACTGAATTGCTTATCTTCCCAGTAAGGGTGGATGACAAGGGAGGAAGGGAATGAATCTGGAATTCAAAGTTTTAAAATCAAATGTTTAAATATATATACACTATTAATACTATTTTACACATAATTGGGAAATAAGATATACAGGTATTGGGGCATAGAGATCCACCATGCCTTACTGGAAAAGTCAAAGGGGGTATGGGAGAAGATATGGGAGTGAGAAGATTGGAGGAGGGGATATCCTGTGGGACCGCTATTTTGGGGCGGTGGGTAGTGAAAAAATGGGGGAAAAATTTGTAACTCAAAATCTGGTGGAAATGAATGATGTAAACCAGAAGTTAATAAAGCATTTGAAAAAAAAAAAAAAGGAAGGATATGATAACTGCTTTCAAGTAGAAGGCGGATTTGTCTTGTTGGTTCAGCAGAACTGGGAGCAGGGGGGTAAAGCTGCAGAGAGGCAAATCTAGGTTTGATGTAAAACAAAAATAACAAATAAAACTTCCCAATAGTGAGACTGCAGCATTTCCCAAACTGGGAAATACTGCCCCTGGAGGGTGCTGGAATGATCCAGAAGGGCCATAGTAGCCTTGGGTGTAACTGGGGGGCATTGAATAAAAATAAGAGGGTGGTGGAAGAATAAGGAAAGAAGAAAAAATAAGAAAATTCTGAAAAACCATTTGTACCTGTTTCATCTGTTGTGTCACAGAGTTGAAGTCATAGTGATTACATTATTTCCAAATAAACACACAAAATGCAAGTTATAACCAATCAGTGGTCAAATCTACAGACAGGTCTTAACAAGCAAGTGTTGGCAGACAAGCTTGTTGCCATTGTCAGGAAATCCAACATGCATTGGCAAGAATATGTGCATATAATGACTTGTTTACAAATAAGATACTATATGATTACATGATGCAATATTGTATCATCAAAATTTCAATGCAGGAAAAACCCCACAAATTTACAATAAATTATTAAATTTAAGGTGTGTTTTGAAATGACACAAATTTTTAAAAATGGTTAAAGGGTAGATTTCCAGGGGGGTGCTGAATAATTATTTGTTTATTTAGCATTTTGGAGGACAATTGGGGTTAAGTAACTTGCCCAAGTTTACATGGCTAGTTTTTTTTTTTGTGTGTGTGGGTGTTAAGTGTCTGAAGCCAGAACTGAACTCAGGTCCTCCTGACTCTGGGGCTGGCGCTTTACTCCACCTAACTGCCCCAAGTAATTTTTTTAAAGGGGCAGTAGGCCAAATAAATTTGGGAACCTCTGAATTAGAGGGTTCCAAAAGTGCAATGGGCAATTTCAGGAGACAGTGTATTCTCTCTCACTTAAGATCTTTGAGCAAAGTTGTATGACCATTTGTTAGGTGAATTGTAGAGGTCTTCCCCAACTCCTCTTTATTCCCCAACCCCTTCCTCCTATTAGTTATTTTCTATTTATCTTATCTGGGGTAGCTAGGTAGCACAGTAGATAGAGTACTGGGGTAGAAGTTAGGAAGATTAGCCTCAGACACTTATTAGCTGTGTGACCCTGGGTAAGTCTTCTAACCTTGTTTGCCTCAGTTCCTCATTTATCAAATGAGTTGGAGAAGAGAATGGCAAACTACTCCAGTATTTTTATCAGGAAAACCCCTAAGGGGTCATAGAGAGGTGGACACAACTGAATAATGACTCAACAACATTAACATATAGCTTATTTGTACATAATTTAGATTGTAAACTCCCTGAGGGAAGGGACTTTTGATTCTTTTTTTTTTATCCCCATCACAGCACAATGCCTTGCAAACAATAGGTATTAATAAATGTTGATTGATTGAGAGAATTCTTTTTCAGGTGGGGTGGAGTCTGATGGCCTCTGAAATCCCTTCCAACTCTGACATTATGATGCTATAATGGAAGACAGAATCAAAGCTAAAATAGAACAATAGCAACATGAAGATGAAAGTTAACACGAACAAACAAAGTTCTCCATTTTGGGTTAAAAATTCATTGCACACAGAATCAAGGTGGCCTGAACTTCCATTTGCAATATGTTTTTCTTTTCATAGGCAAATTGCAATGAGTAGAATTTATAAGAGAGAGAAAAAAATTGATATGGCAAACAATCTTCTTGTCTATTCTGAGCATCTTTAACATCAACATTTGACAGCCATCAATTGTGTACAGAGAACTATGCCAGGGGAGATACAAAGATGAAGCAAAATATTGTCCCTGTTCTCATGGGGTTCACAGTCTGGATGGGAGGAATAACATAAATAATTATATTAACAAACATCTGACTCATATGAGGAGTTCTTTTTCTTCCATTCAAAGTACCTACAGCAACTACCCTTGAAACACTCTACTAATAACCATGGTGATAGCAGCCCCTCTAAGCATCCTCTGTTCTCAAACCTCTCCTTTATGGAAGGCTATAATGAAGAAGCCATTGAGGGCAGCTAGGTAGCACACCGGCCCTGGAGTCAGGAGGATCTGAGTTCAAATCTGACCTCTGACACAACACTAGCTATGTGACCTTGGACAAGTCACTGAACCCCAATTGCCCTGCCTTCCACCCTGCAAAAAAATGAAGAAGTCATTGCTAAAGACAGGAAGAGGAGTCACAGTTGGGCTAAGACTTTTAACCTTTAAAGGACTTTAGACAAAATCCTAGTGCTAATAATGACTCATTACCATTTCCCCTAAACTCTGAGCTACTTCTCTATTCATCTATTTAGATGGGCCAAGAATTTCTGTGCTGCCATGACTACTACGGTTCACGTCCCAAAGTTTCAAAGAGGATAAATTCTCCACCTAAGAGATCTCAGTCCTTATCAGGGCAATTCCTTGGGAATAAACAGGTACTAGGTTTTTCTAAGGAGACAGAGTTTGCAGATAGGAGCTATCAAACAATTTTTTTTTTTGATCTGAGAAGTCAAACTTGAAATTGGCAGTCTGCCATTTACACTGATGCCATATTTTCAGCCTGTATCCCACAATGTTAGTCATCATAAGGGATAGATAGATCTGAATCTCCTTGAGGAAAGGGCCTTACCTTTCTATAAATAAAAAGTACAAATAATGTTTCATTAAATATGAATACTTTGGTGAGTTTTATTAAATTCATGGGCAGTCCCTCCTCCCATGTACATTTCTAAAATGAGAAAGTAGAAATGAAGGGTAGTTACTAGGTATACCTACCTTCCAAAAGCAAACACCACCAAACCCACAGTAATGTTTTTCTTTTTGTAATAATCCTCTAAGACTGATTCATGGTAAGTTCCTTCCCACACAATAGGAGCAAGCCAGTCAGTCACTGTTTTAACCTGTGGGCGTCTTCTGTTGGATAAAACAGCAAAGCAAATTGAACTAATTTCTCTTTTACTAAGACAACACCAGATGTTACCCAGGCAAATAGCAAAATGAAGAATGGCATGGGATTATGCTGCATGAGTTCAGCTTTTAGGGTTTTCTTAGGAATAGAAAGTCTCAGCATTTTTCAGAGCATTAGCGCATAAGCCAGAGGTTGGCAAACTTTGGCATGGAGGCAGTGAATGGCATCCTGAGTTTTTGTGGTAAGCATCTTACCACTATTCAGCAGTTCTTAACCTGGGGTCCACAAAATTTGTTTTAGTACTTGGAAAACTATCTTAATATAATTACTTTTTTTTGGCCTCTTGTTTTTATGGCTTTTTTGTTATATATTAAAAACATTATTCTCAGAAAGGGTGCATAGCCTTCCCAGATTCAAAAGTTAAGAAACTTCTGTCTGGTCTTTTCCCCACCCCTCCTGCTTCTCTGTTTTTTCCCCTCTCCTGTCTTGCCTTTGATCTAATTCTTAGTCTCTCTCCTGCTTATGCTATGGGCCCGACAGTGACCCCATTGGGCAATTGTTGGTCTGGCGAGTAGACCTTAAGACTTAAGAACACTACTCTGTGTTACCTTTGAAAAGGAAGTAACCCTAGGATTTAGAATTGAAAAGATGTTTGTAATCATCTAATCTAACCTCGTCTTTTTATGGATGGAGGAAGTTAAGGCCCAGAGAGATGACTTTCCCAAAGTCATGAAGTTCATATAGAGCAGAACTGGGATTTGAAAGTAGGACCTTAGATTCTAAATTCTGTGCTATTTACACTATGTCATGGCTTTCTCATTAGTATGAAAAGTAAGATATTTATATTTGCATTGCACTAAAGGCAACAGAAGCACCTCTCTAAGACTATAAGTTGCAGAGGGGAGGTGCTGATCTGCATTGTTGGAAGGGGTTTTTTCATCTGGGAGTTCCCTATACCAGTGAAATCACAAGCCTAGTCCCTAACCCTAGTCCAAGTATTGTTCCCAGCCCCATCCTTATCTCTATCACCAAAAATAATTTGGGGAAAAAGAAAAAAGGAAAACCTAATCAATTTCAGTCTGATCACTGAAAAAACATTATTGCTGTCTTTTATTTTTATATCACTTTCTTATATACCTTTCCTCTTGAGAACCATCCTTTGTAACAAAGAATAAAAAATGAGGGGAAGAAAAAGTCAGTTCTGTAAAACTAATATGTCTAAGATCGATTATATTTGCAATGTTTCACACCTAGTCTCTTATCTCTGCCATCAAGGGAGGTAGGTAGGTAAATTTTTTTCCTTGTTCTTTGGGGGTCGGGTTAAGTCAGAATATTTACACAGTTTACTCCCATCTGTTTTGATTGATAGGTGCTTCCAGGGAATTACATTGTTTCCCATGACAACAGGGGATCCATCACCTTTATTAACAGTCCCAGGCCTGCATGGACAAAGCAGGAAATAGCATAACCTCTGATAACTCTTTTAACTAGAACATCTCTCTTTGAAACAGTTTCATTAGTCCTGGACTCTCTCTCTCTCTCTCTCTCTCTCTCAGCAAGTACAGGATTCTTCTGGTTGAAGACATATTTATTTGAAAAAGAGAGAACTCAGGACCAATCAGAAATGCTCACGGTCCTACAAGAAGGAGGTAGTGATAAAACCAGTTGCAGATTTTTACTAGCAAGTGTGCAGGTGACAGCAGGCTTTGAGACTCCTTTAATTTTTATTTCTGAACTCCATGAAATTAGAGCTGGAAGGTACCATAGCTACTATCTAATCCAATATCTCATTTTACAGATAAAGATGTCCAAGGTCATGCAGGTATTAAGTAGCAAAACCAGGATTTGAGTCCCTGTTATTGGATCATAGATTTAGGGCTGGGACGGACTTTAGATGTTACCTAGACAATTCTCTCATTTTAAAGATAAGGAAACAGAGGGTCAGAGAGAAGTGACTTGCCCAAGGTCACAAGGTAGTAAATGGTAGAGCCTTGATGCAAACCTCTAACTTCACACTCAGTATTCTTTTTATTACATTATACCACCTTACCTACTCCTTGCCTGGGTAAGTAAGCATGTTCTCATATTAGGCATCCCCCCAAAGCTTTGCCTTTTATTGAGCTTATTCCCTAAGAAGGAAAAAGACAGATAGGAAAGTATATATATATGTATATATGTATATATATACTATTCTTTATCATTGCCAAGAATTGGAAACAAAATGGTGGCCCAGAAATTGGGAAATGGCCAAAAAACCTGGTATGGATGAATGTAACTGAATATTATCATTGCATAGTAAAAAAATAAAGAAAATATGAGGAATTCAGAGAAACATTGAAAAGTATGCACAAACTAGTACCGAGTAAAATAAAATAGGCCCAAAAGAATATTAAAAAATAAACAAAGCAATGTAAATTAAAATTTCATCAAAATGTAGCCATACTCTGAAAAACATAGATGCTAAAAAAATGTAGCAAAACATATCACCCTCTTCTCAGCAATGAGGAGAGAGTTTACTGGGGCATAAAGTTGTATACATTGTCAGAAGCCAGTAGGGGTGTGATTGCATTGGAGTCATTCTCTGCGGACATCAATGAAAGAATATGAACAAGAATCACAAAAGGATGAGAAAGCATCTATAACTCAAATAAACTCCAAGTCTCCTTATGCCAACTCCCATTCCCACTGACAAGTGTTGGGGCCCAGAGAAAGACTACATGTTCCTCTCAGTATTCTGGGATATCCCTGATTTGTTGGAGCCAATTCTCTAATACCATTGGCTTGAAGCCTACTATGTTCTTTTCTTTACCCCAAGATTATCAGCTAAGAATCATTACAGTAACCCAGTCTTAAAAAACTTTTAGAAGGGAGTATTTGCCAAGGTAAAACAATAAAAACATTTAGTACAAGACATTCCCCCCACCAAAACTCTGATACACTCTTCCATAAATACATACAGAGTCTAGGGGAAATTGCACTCAAGCTTAGAGAGAATGAGTGCTAAAGCACAGCACCTAATTGCTAGAAATCATTTCTCCCATTTGGGGGTGTTCAAGAAGTTCCCTTTAAGCATGTTGTAGTTTCTCTGCTGGGTTCTTTGTGAAACCATGAATCTATACCCAGTCTATTCCTGGCTCCCAATATAGACACTTTGGTCAGCTGATCTGCGGGTGCCATTAGGGCTCCAGTCAGAAAAAGGAAAGTCCTCTGAACATCCTCTGGACCCTTCAAAGTCCTCCTTTGGCCAAAGGTGGAGAAGTGGGGAGGACACCTAAAGCAATGCTGAATGTATCCAGAACCTCTCCTTTCCCTTCACCCTGGTGGTCCTGCCTCAAGAATTTTACTGGAATGTCCAACTTGGCCCTCCCTCTGGAATGATTACCTTCTCAACTGATTTGATAACTTATACATGAATGCTAGGACATAACCAAGTTTCTTCAATCTAGTTGAACTCTCCTTCTTGTGCAATGTCACTCCAGGTCCAAGAATTTCTGGTTCTTAGTCTAAAGCCTATGATTGATTGATTGGCTGATTATTTTCTTTCTTTTTTTTTTTTTTTAAAGCAATCGGGGTTAAGTAACTTGCTCAAGGTTACACGGCCAGTTATTTCTGGGTGTAGTGCTGAGTATCTGAGCTCGGATTTGATCCAGGTCATCCCGACACTGGAGCCAGTGTTCTTACTCGCTGAGCCACCTGGCTACCCCGAAGCAATTGGGGTTAAGTA
Organism: Petaurus breviceps papuanus; assembly: GCF_028583685.1. Taxonomy (NCBI): domain Eukaryota; kingdom Metazoa; phylum Chordata; class Mammalia; order Diprotodontia; family Petauridae; genus Petaurus; species Petaurus breviceps. Next base: position 3,072,312 of record NW_027187368.1, on the reverse strand, counting down.
ACTTGCTCAAGGTTACATGGCCAGGTGTTTCTGGGTGGGTGCTAAGTGTCTGAGCCCGGATTTGATCCAGGTCATCCCGACACTGGAGCTGGTGTTCTTACTTGCTGTGCTACCTGGCCGCCCCTTGGCTGATTATTTTCACTGGTTAAGCTCTCAGGGTATTATCACTTACTTTAAGATGTTTTGATTAAGTAAATCAATCAATAACATGCTACTCATGGATGGTCATAACAGTAAACATACCAGTCTCAGAGAAGATCACAGATCCATCTAAGTATTGAATTAATATTTGCTCTTCCAATTTCATTAGGTTTTTTATAATGATCATATGGGATCATAGTCTCATGGATGGACAAGTGAAAAGGATTTTCTTGGTCATTTAGTTCAACCCTTGCATCTGGTAAATGAGGCAGCTGAAGGCTAGATCAATTAAATGACTTGAACAAGGTAACACGAATAATAAATGGAAGAAGCAAAGTTTGAACCTGGGTCCTCTGACTCCAAATTCAGGACTATTTCTACAGAAAAAGTCAGTGTTCTTTCCATTGCTGCCTGGGTGGTATTTCTAGTATTTCACAGTCAGGGCTACCAAGAAGCAGTCTATTACATATATGATGTATATAAAGCACTTTGTAAAGAAGGATGCACATGGCAACCATTATTATGTGATTTCCTGACTTTGTAACCTGCATCCATTTCCTCTTGAATGTCTGCTGGTAAATTAGGTCAATTCAATTCCTTTGTCATGATCAAATTTAATTTAAGATTTCTTTATGTGCCTGCCATGTAAAAGGCATTGTGCCCTGATTAACCCCACCCCTACTCTGATTGCTCCCCCCCCCCCAACTCAGGAACACCCAGGGCAGGTAGGTGGCACAATGGATAGAACACCAGGCTTGGAGGCATGAAGACTTGAATCCAAATCTGGCCTCAGACACTTACTAGCTGTGTGACCCTAAGTAAGTCATTTAATCCTGTTTGCCTCAGTTTAATCATCTGCACAATGAGCTGGAAAATGAAATGGCGAATCATTCCAGTCTCTTTGCCAAGAAAACCCCAAATGGGGTCACAAAGAGTCAGGCATGAATGAAAGGACTGACCAATAGCACCAACACCAACTCAGGAACACAAGACAGACTGGCACGAGCCTTCAGCAGGGCAGTCCACCGAGTGATTAACAAGCCTCCCTAAATACATGTCCCTTTCCTATCTCATCCATTCTCCTGTGCTGCTGCTGCCACCTGACACCACTTGCTGGGTCCTGCCCCAAGTATTTACTTCATGTAGAACAGAGGTTTTGTTCTTACCTGGGTCTAAACCAGTCTGACAGCTGAAGCTCATAGGATTGATGAGATATGTTCAGCTGATCCACCCTGAGTGCAAATGGAACAGTAAAGAATGGTGATTATGGGACCATTGGCTACCATTTGGTTACATTACATTTGTAAATGTCTGTCACATCAAACAGTTCATTGTTAAGACAACACACACATTTTCACTTTGATTCAGAGGCCTGCATTAGGCAGTGGAAATACAAAGATAAATGAGGCATGGGCCTTTGAGTCATGGGAGTTTTCCACCTGGTAGGAACTCTGGCACAAATGCCTAGTATACTAGAAGAGAGAGCATGGATGTAAGAGAAAAAACAGATTGTTTTGTGAAACTCATGGAAGGAAGAAAGAACATTTGCAACCATGGGGGACCAGGGACGACTTCATGGAGGAGGTAGCATTAGACTTAAATGAAATCTTGAAGGATAGGTAAGATTTCCTTTCTGAGTCTGTTTTCTCATCTGTAAAATAAGGGCAATTGGACTATAGATGATTTCTAAGGTATTAAATGCTTTTGATGGAGGGGAGGAAAATCCAGGTAAAGGTAATGAAACTAAAGTGAGGGTAGGAAAGTAAAAGAAGTCATAGGATCACAGACTTGGAACTGGAAGGGGCCTTAGAGATAGACCATTTAGTTTAATCTTCTCAGTTTTTGTTTTACAGATGAGGATACTGAGGTCCACAGAAGTTAAGTAATTTCATAGGGTCAAAAATTTAGAACTGGAAGAGATCTCATGGTCAACCAGGCTAAAGTTCTTATTTTACAGATAAAGAAACTGAGTCCCAGAAATATTAAGGGACTACTTGCCCAAGCATTCAAGCCCAAGTTTTCTGACAGTAGGTAAACTTTTTACTTCACCATGCTGTCAGAGAAAATAGTAGGTAGTCAAGTTTGAATGGAGTTTAGTGTAGAACCAGAAGGGACAGGCAAAGGACTATTGTGGATAAATTGTGTTAAGATCAGAAAGGTAGACTGCTTCTAGACTGCAGGATGCTTTGAACATTAAGTTGAGGTTAAGTCAAAAGGGAAGTCCGACGGGAAGCGAGGAGGCTAAAGAATGCCCCTTCTAGACCCAAGCCCATATCGACCAGGGGTTAAGGGCATTTTGTTTGACCAGGGTCTAGCATGCTTCTATTTTTGACATCCTGGTAGTAAGCAATGGGCTAAACCCTATCTGCTTAGGATCATAAGCATTAGCCTGTGAAGGAAACTTGGAAATAATTTTATAGAGGACACAGACCCAGAGAATTTATACAAAGATTATCATGTTAAGTAAGAGCCAAAGTCACTTATTTAAGATAATTCTAAACCCAGTATTCTCCCAGTAGGGAGATGGAAAGTCTAACATCCTGTGGACCATTTCTCAAGGAAAAGAGACTGATTGTGTTGTTGTTTGGGCCTTTCATTCATGCCCAACTCTTTGTGACCCCATTTGGGGTTTTTCTTGGCAAAGATACTGGAGTGGTTTGCCATTTCCTTCTCCAACTCATTTTTCCAGATGAGGAAACTGAGGTAAATAGGGTTAAGTGACTTGCCTAGGGTAACACAGCTAGTAAGTGTCTGAAGCCGATTTGACTCCAGGCCCAGCACTCTATCCACTGTACCACTATTAAATTTGTGCCTAGCCAAGTCTATTTGCCTTGAATCCCAAGGGCCAATCCTTGCACTCTCTAAATCATTGAATACTTCCTGTACCATATTTCCTGCTTCTGGTCTCTCTTGAGTCCCTGAAGGCTTTTGATTCTCTGTTAAATCCCCCAAATTATTTAGAGGGTTGTCATATGGAAAAGGGTTTTAGACTTTTCTGCTTAGCTCTCCAGGGTAGAGCTGGTAGCACTGTGGGAAAATTGCAAGGGGACAGAGGAAAAATTCCCTCAAATGAAAGTTGTCCAAAAACATCCTGAGCTTTCTTAGGAAATGCTAAGTTCTCCAGCTCTGGAAAGCATCAAGGAAATGTTAATTATCCACTTGAGAGGGATGTTGTAAAAAGATTGCTGTTCAGTTATAGATTGAGCTAGATGACCTTTGAAATTCCTTCTAACTCCAAAATTTTGTAAGTCTCTGATCCTTCTCTTGGACTTTCATAGGTACTTCATAGACAATGCCCAGTTAACCTCCAACCTCCAGAATCTTGTTCCCTGAGTTAGCACCCTTGAATTCATTTCTAGAAAGTTTATTTGCCACAACTGGATCTAGAGTCCCTTTCTGAAACTGGGAGACCAGGTTCATTTTCTGCCAGGGAGACTTTAGCCTGCTGCCCCCTCTGCAGGACTCATGATATCAGTAGAGCAACCTTCATTACTTAGCCCAGTAAAGACAAAGACAACCCTCAACTGCAGCTGGTACCAAGATTCACAGACTCATCGACTGTTACAGTCAAGGAAACAACTTCTGAGAAGCAGCTGTTCAACCTCCCCATTTTACAGTTATCCCTCCCCCACTGAAATTTTCCCCATCATGGTTATTTCTGTCAACACAAAGAACTAAATGGGAATTTGGGGGAAGTTTTGTGGAAGCTACAGAAGACATGTGAAGCACAGCAGATGACACAAAAAAGCTTTAAGGTGCCAGCCCCAGCGTCGGGAGACCTGGGATCGGTTCCAGCCTCAGATACTTGGCACCCACACAAAATAACTGGCTGTGAAACCTTGAGCAAGTTACTTAATCCCAATTGCTTTAAAAAAAGGTTTAGAAACTCTGAAATACAAAGTACAGGTAGAATATTATATAACATCAACATATTTTATCTTTTAATAATATAATAATTCAGACTTCTGTGGTATGAAGGAAGGGCTAAAACATTTTAAATGGATTTTCCAGATTGGGGTGAGGGGGTGCAATACAGCACCTCTAATCCTCTGGATGTGGCAGAGACAACTGTATATATGTGGAAATTGATATCTAAAGAGATTAAGTGACTTGCTCAAAGTCACAAATTTAGTGAGTGACAGAGCCAGAAACTTGAACCCAGCTCTTTTGTCTCCCAAGTGAGTGACCCTGTTACCTCTATGAGCACAGGCAAAGCAAACACCATTGTTGTTGCTGTTCTGAACACGTGCTAATGTGGATGTAAGATGTATGGATTGACTCAGCCATCAGGGGCTACTACCCTGGCTGAATAAGTTTCTAAATGGGAAATTTTTAAAGTTTAGTTTGTCTTATTTGCCAGAGACCACCTTTGAGGAACAAACCAAACAGAAACTCACTCATCTTCCTTAGGAAGATGAGACTAATACATGAAAATGCCCTCTGCTTGGATCCAACTGCCATGGGCAGGAGGCTTTAGCTATGCCTTAAAACAAGGATTTCAAACTCCCACTGTGACCCCAACCAGATTAAAATGCAATTTGAAAACACGTAACAAAATTCATAAAAATACAATACAGCACAGTTAATGTTAGTTTCTGGGTTTCCAAGTCAGTATATTACATGCAGGCATACTTTTCTTTTTTAAGTCTGATACTACTACTTTAAGCTTCATTTAAAAAAAAAAACAGTTTACTTGCCTCAATAAAACAGCTGTTACAGCTATCTAAAAATGTTTCCAACAACAAAAGCTAATAAAAAGAGGACAATATAAAAACTTTTCTCTCCTTCCTGAGTCAGAGGTAGAAATTTTATCTCTCCTCTTTCTTCTCTCCCTTCTTCTTCTCTCTCCCCCTCCCCCTCCCTCTTCCTCTCCCTTTCTCCTTCTCCTTCTCCCTCTCCCTCTCTCCATCTTCCTCTGTCCCTCTCCCTTTCTATCTCTCTCCATCTCTCCCTCTCTTTTCTATCACTCCTCTGCTCAAGATCCTCCAATGTCTCCCTATTACCTCCAGGATGAAATACAAACTCCTTGGCTTATCCTTTAAAGCCTTTAACAATCTGGCTCCAACCTTCCTTTCCACCTTTAATGAACATTGTTCTGCTTCACGCTTAACTTCCAGCCAAACTCAGCATTCTTTTTCTTGCCTCTGTGACTTTCAATAGGTTGTTCTCCATGCCTGGAATGCATTCTCTCTCCATGTCTCTCCTATGGGAAACCTTATTGGATTCTCTCTAGTTTCAATGCTCTTTAAAATATCAGGTGTTAAACCCCAGGCCACCTACCTCCTTGCCCTGCTGCCTCTTTCTCTTTCTCTCTTTGTATCCTTAGTTCTTAGCAAATGTGCCTAGTGTACACTTTAAAATATTTATTGGATGTGATTCTACTTTGTACTTTTTAGCCCACAGATGGGGCAAGGAGATGGGAAAGAAGGAAGGCTCTATTCATTTATCTTGAGTTGCTGTCCATTTAAAAAAGTATACTACGACACTCTGGCTGATTAGATTCAGTCATCAAAGACAAAGCAAAACTCACATTCATTAGTATTTCATTATTACCTATGGAAAAATTCCTGAATGATGAGCCCCAAAGTTAGCAAAAACAGCAGAAAGAAAAGGATTTTATCTTTGGTGATCATTGTTCTCTCCTGGGAGGAAAAAAGGAACAGAGAAAGAGCATATTACAATGAATTTGCAGTGAAATACAGTCCAGCTTGCCTCCCCACCCCCTAAGAAAAGGAACTATTTATGACCATTGAATAATGGAATATTCTTGTGAGATGAGCTCACCCCAGATAATCCAGAAGCACCCCATTGGTTCAGGCTTCACTCTTCCTTCTCCCCTGCCCAGCCCCCAGCCCCTGTCCTAGGCCAGGGCATACTCATAACCACATTTCTCCTATTACATTATAGAGGGTCATCTGCCAGCTTGACAAGGCCTCTGCAGGTTGAATGTCTCCTCTGTGCCTAAGCGCTTTCTTTTAGGAATGGCCTAATTAGTTTCATGATTTGTGCGTTCTGGGAACTACTTCTTTCCCCAGTCTCTAAAAAGCAGTAATTTTAATCTTCAGCAGGATTCTCTCTGTTGGGAAGCACCTTAAAATGTCCTAGTTTCTGCCCTGATGCTTCTGCCCTTCCCAGGGTCAAGCCACAAAAATATCTGAGCTTCTATAGCAGATCCAAAGGGGAAAGGATTCATATGTAAAACTGTGAGTCTTTCTTAGTCAGAATGGAAGATACCAGGTGATCTGTTTGGGGAGAAATTAGGGCTGGATTCAATGTTGTGGTCAAGGCCCTGAGCCTTTGATGGACCTTTGTCACAGGACTTCCTAAAAATGACATTTCAAGGATGCTGATACCAGAAGCACAAAAATATGGGGGCATAGCAGAAGGGCTGTTGCTGTGACAACATAGTTAGGGTGTGTCAACTGATGATGATGCTTTTTACCATAAATTCAATCAATTTTAGGGTAGTCAGGTGGCACAGTGGTTAGAGACTCATCTTCATGAATTCAAATCTGGCCTCAGACACTTAGTAGTTGGGTGACCCTGTGCAAGTGACTTAACCCTGTTTGCCTCAGTTTCATCATCTGTGAAATGAGCTAGAGAAGGAAATAGCAAACCACTCTAGTACCTTTGCCAAGAAAACCCCAAACAGGGTCACAAAGGGTCAATCTTGCCAATTAAAAAAAAAAAGAACAGGGGCGGCTAGGTGGCGCAATGAATAGAACACCAGCCCTGGAGTCAGAAGGACCTGAGTTCAAATCCGACCTCAGACACTTAACACTTACTAGCCATGTGACCTTGGGCAAGTCACTTAACCCCAATTGCCCTGCCTTCCCCCCACCAAAAAAAAAAGGCAAAAAAGAAAAAGTTGGCAAAAAAAAAAAGAACAGTAGCAGGAATTCCCTGATACTGATGTAATCTTGATCTGCCTCCCTAGTCCTATGTGCATCAATTGATGATAATACACAGAAGCTGAATGAGCATAGCATTATTTGGGTTTCTTTGGTCCCAGATTGCTTGTTATGTGTACGAAACATGCAAGAAACATAGAGTTGAGAGACAATGTCACATAGGGATGCATATATCTTTCTGATTCCCTTTCAAATGGCAACTCCTAGCTAAACATAGTAGTAATTTACTTCCCAGAATATTGCTGGTTCTGGCTTTCATTATGAATCTTCAAATATGATGACATTTTGCTTTAGTTATTTTACTTTTGGCAAAGGGCTAAGCAATCCACCCTGCCCTTTACCCCAGTCTCTGGACCTCTAGAAAAGGATGTATGTATAGAACAGTGGTTCTCAAACTGTGGGACATCTGAGAGTTCCTCAGGCTCATTAAGGTCAAAACTAATTTTTGTAATTAAGATGTTTTCCTTTCAAAAATAAGTAAGTACTGGTAGATAGAACCCACAGAAACAAAGCTTTTGGGAGGAGAGTTGGTCCTCAATCGTTGTGAATAGTGTAAAGGCATTCTGAGACCAAAATATTTAAGAACTGCTTTTATGGTATAGATTTAGAGATGGAAATGACTTTATAGATAATCTAGTCCAATCCCTTAATTTTTCAGAGGAGGAAATTGTAGTCACAATGGTAGGAAGCATCAGAGAAAGGATTTGCCCCCAGGTTCTCTGACTACAAAGCCATTGCTCTCTCCATTAGACCCTATTGCTGCCTTCTTCCTCCTTACTCCATGTTCTTGCCCTTGGGGTAAGGCAAATGGAAGTTACTGACCTCTTGTCGATGAAGTATTAACTGACCAGTTTAATGTTGGTGTTATCAACTTCAAGTGTAGTAAGGTATCTTACCCCTGGAAGTGTGATTTATAAGGAATGTATCAGAAGCTAGATGGGCCTTTGTAAGGAATTTTATTCCAGAAGTCTATTCCATGGTACCTGATTGGTTAAAGTCTTTTCTATCAGTAAGTTTCTATTGTTGACTTCCAAGATGGAATGCTACAAACTAGAATTCCATTAGAAACCAGATTCCTTCAGAAGATCCTTCTGATTGACTGTGGAGGGCAACTAGAGATAAGAGGTCCAGAAATAAAACATCTATAAAAACAGATACTATTACAATGTCACATGCCCAGTGGATGATGCCAATTGTGCCAGTACTAGACAATGATAAGGTGACTTTTTGTGAAGACAAAAAGTGTACAACGAATAAGACCTTTAGCAGTGTCTACATTCAATAGCTAGAGTCAATCTTTTGCTGTTCTTGTCAGGAGAAAGGCTTTCAAAAAATCTTGCCCAAGCTTGCCTGTAATTGATGAATGATGATGCAGATGCCCAAACAATCTCTTTTCAAGAGGCATTAAGTCAAGTGCTTTTATTTTGGAGTTTCTCTTTTCCTTTCATTTCTCTTCCACTGAGTCTCTCTTGGAGGCATAATTGGATCTACAGGGAATATCTTCCTATTAATTTGAGCAATCCAAAAGTGGATTGTTCTTCTTTGAGAGATGGTGAGTTTCTTGTTCTTTTGAAGTGATGGTGGTTGATCACTTGTCAAGGTGATTTATCCTTAATATGGGGATTAGAGTATATATACAATTTCTGAGACCCCCTTTGATTTGAAGTTTTGATGATCCTATGATATACCTCATAATTCATAGGGGATGCTTTTTCTGGGAGAAATAGGCTATTCCAATGGTCAGTAATCATACTATCTTGGCTGAAACGTAGCACATCTGGAAACTGTTCTCAGGAAACATTTGCTAGAAGCTATGTCTGCTGGCCTGGAATGGATTCTAATACTGAAAAGACCATAAGGAAGTATAACATATGCCAGATCACTCAACATAGTATAACAAAGTTACTGCTTTTGTTAGCAGTGACCAATAAATTATGGTCAAGACAACATATTGATTTTTTTCATGTCCATACCAGAAAAATAACTTGATTGTGTGAGAGTCTTCAAAAGTGGTTTGAATCACTCTCAATTCTATCTTATATCTCTACTGCAAGAATCACAGTTTTGTACTCATTTTTCTTGCTTCTCTTTTTAAAAAAATTATGAACTTAACAAAACATCAATGAATGTAAACATTCCCACATGCAGAGAACAGAAAAACATGATTATTTTCCTGGAGACATGACTGATCATTAAATTCTTCAGATTTTTAAAGTCTTTCATTTTTAAAAATAATTTTTCTTTTTTACCATGAACCTGACAAATAGCAATAAATGAGAACATTTCCATAAGAAAAAAAAGTATGTGTTCTCAACCCTCTTTTGTCAGATAAGAATGAGATTCTGTTATGAGAATGGGAATTTAAGATCTTCCCTGCCCGTAGGCCCTTTGATAGGTTTAAGTGACTCTGAGAACCTTCCCTGATTTGAAAATATACTCTGCCCCCTAATAGGCTGAATGTGGTCACCTGGAGCTTATGGTCAGAGGCTTGTTTTTCAGGAATGCCCACACCTTGATAATTTGTGATTGGGCAGTGGATCAAGACGGTTGTGGCATTCTCTGATCCAGGAGAAAGCTATATATACCCTGATGTGAGGTTTTGTTTTGGTGCTCACTTTGAGAAGAGTTTTATGATTTAACCAGACAAGACTCTGGACAGCCATCGAGCCCCCCAGCTTTGAAAACCCAGACGTTGGTGCTTCCCTCTCTGGTAACTGACTAAGTATGGATGTAATGGTCAGACAGCTGGAAGCCTGTCTGCTGATCTGTTTCTCTGTCTGCTTATAACTTCTGTGTGTAACTTGTTTGTATTTTCTGAAGTTTGGGGTGCTGACCTTTTCCCCCTGAACTAGGTAAATGACATATGTTTGATTAAAGAACCTGTGTTGGCAGCCACCCTGGGTATGCTAGGGTGCTTGCTGCTACAAGTTCATGAGATAATAATTATAAAGAACTTAGCAGAGTACCTGACACATAGAGCTATATAAATATTAGCTATTATTATTATATGAGAGGCTCACTTCCCACACCCTTTATTTCATGTTTTTATATCACCTCACTCTTGGACCATTGCAAAAGTGTATTTGTGGATCTACCTGCCTCAAATATCCCCCACTCAACTCCATTCATCCACTAAAGTGATTTTCTTAAAGGGCAGGTCTGACCATGTCACCACCCTTACTCAATAAACTCTAGTGGTTCACTGTTGTCTCCAATATAAAAAACAAAATCCTCTATTTGTCATTCAAGACCCTTTATAATATAGCTTTTGTTAGCAGTGACCAATAAATTATGGCCAAGACAACATATTGATTTTTTCATGTCCATACCAGAAAAATAACTTGATTGTGTGAGAGTCTTCAAAAGTGGTTTGAATCTTTCCAACTTTCCAATCCCACCACATACTCTTTGATCCAGTGACACTGGTTTTCTGGATGCTCCATATTTCTGGAATGCTCTCCTTCATCATCTCTGCCTGTTGGCTTCCATCAAGTCCCAGCTAAAATCACCTTTTATATGAACTAAAATACACCTTTTGTAGGAAGCCTTTCTCAATTCCTTTTAATTCTAGTGCCTTATCTCTTTTAATTATTTCCTATTTATCCTGTGTGTAGCTTTTTTGTACTTATTTATTTATTTGTTATCTTTCCTACTAGATTGTGAGTTCCTCAAGGAGCTCCCCCCCCTTTTTTTGCATTCTCAGTGCTTAACACAGTGCCTAGAACATAGTAAGTGCTTAATAATGTTTATTGACTGATTGACTCAATTAAACCCCAAGTTATAAGAGAGCATCAAGACATCCTCCTAATGCTGATAATCAGTAGAGGAAGTACCTGGATGGAAAATGGCTCATATATTTGTAAAGTGTGGAGTGACTTGGGCATGAAGTATACAGAGGACAGAGTGGGAAGAATTAAGATGAGAGCAAATTGTGTTGGGCAAACTGTGTTAGAGTAATTGGTGATGACTACATGTGATGATGGTGTGTACGCTAAGAAAATGTAGCTCAGTGGAAGTAAATTGGGGTGTGCAATTTGAGGGTGTATTTTTAGCCTTTAGACTTGGATCTCCAGAAGTTTCAGAATGTTCCTGCAAGTGGAAGTCCTTTTAGGAAAGGTTGATGTAGGATTCAGATAGAGTTAAGAGATACCTCTTGCTTATGACCAGGCCCCTTTAGATGTTCTGAGCTCTGTGCTGAGATTACTCCATGAGGGGCATTTCTAGCATATGGAAGATACTAGAGAAGTCTCCTGGGAGATGTGTGACATTTGGGCATCTCAATTGGTTTTTGTGTTAGGAAAATAACACAGGTGGGGTGGACGTAATGGATTTAGGCTCTGACAGAATTACCAGCTCTAGTCTCTCTCATGAGCTCCAGTTCCATGTCACCCATTGCCATTCACCTGGATGTCCCATGAGCATTTCAAACTTCTACGTTTCTACCGGTCAAATTATATGCATTTATTATGTGTTGATTATGTATGGCACTATGCTAGGCACAGAGGATATGGAGATAAAATCAAACTGTTCCTGTCCAAAAAGAATTATATTCCCTTTGAAGAACAACTTGCTTGTTTGGTATCTCGATGAAAAAATAAAGAAAATACAAAGTGATTTCAAGATAATATGAAGAAAATAAAAAGCTGAAGAGGGGAGTGTTGGCCAGTGAAGGCCTTATGTGATGCTTGAGTTGATTTAAGCTGTGAAAAAATCTGGGGATAAGAAGCACCAGAGGTGAGGAAGGGGTCCCATCATCTTTTTACTCTTTATGTACTTCTGTGAAGATGTGTTCCCCCCATAAGCTCCTCGAAAGTAGATTGTTTCATTTTTTCTATTTGTCTCCCCAGAACCTAACAATTTTCTGGCATATAATATTTAATACTTATTTAATCAAGGCTAACAAATTGATTCATTCATTCATTCACATGGCCACCACTCACCACCTGCAAAAATATTCTAGCTGGACCTTTAGTTTGTACTCTCCTTTTCAATCTATTTTACAGCTACTAAAATAATCTTCTTAAATGCAAATCATTTGCTCCCCTGTTTAATGACCTTCGATGGTTCTCTATTGACTAGGTATCCAAAACCTTTCTTGGTTAGGTTCCAGTCTACATTTCCAGGCTTATTTGACATTACTACCGTCCCTCTGTGCCCCTCCCCCCATCTCTATATTTCAGCCAAACTGGCCTGTTGTTTTATCCTGAACTCAGAGTTCAGTCTCCTGCTTCTGTATCTTTACACAGGTTGTCCTCCAAGACTGAACCTGCTCCTCGCAGAGGCTCAGTTAAGTGGTAAGAGCACTCATTGACTTTGGAGTTAGGGGACACACACACACACACACAAATATGCAAATGCATAAGCATGTTTAAATACATATATGTATGCATAATACATACATGCCTAGGTATGTATGTATCTGGAGCTGTGTTTGTGTATATGTATTTGTACACCTAGGCTGATAAACTTAGTGAGACTTCTACCTATCTACATTCTATAATTTGGGCCTATACAAGATTCTGTGGCAGATGTTACCTCAGAGAGAGTTTTGTTTTACAGTCCTCTGAAAACAGTATCAATCGAATCTTGAAATAAGGAGACATATATGCTCACCAAAGGTTTTTTGCCAGTGTCATAGAAAGTGCTTTCTTTAACATTATTTTTTTATTTCTTATATTCAAAAGAAAATTTATTGATTATTTTTAACAATTTTTATGAAGGAGTGGGATATTTTATAGGACTAAAATGGGTCAGAAATCATAGTAGTGTATAGCCATAATATCTCTGACTATATAGCTGGGTTTGAAAAGAATCTAAGCTTACATAAGAGAAAAAGCGATTTTGGAGAAAGTCAGACACCATTGGAGAATAAAGTGACTGACAGTTCTACCTTTTGGCTCACCAGTCTACTCACTCTTAGACATCTTATTATATTTCTATTACTACACACGAACTGTTCTTACCCCAATAAAAACCCTCTTTTGAAAGATTTAACATAACCAAGGAAAACAAATCAAGACACTGGCCACATCTGAAAAAGAATGTTTCATTCTATACCTCTAGTCCATGACTTCTCTGCCAAGAGGCATAAGGCATCATCATTAGTCTTCTGAAGTCATGATTGCAAACTTACTTTTTCCCTATCTACTTCAATAATGTTATTGTAAGAATCAAATGAGAAAATGGATAAAAAACATTTTATCAAGTATAGAACATTGAATAAATATAGGCCCAAGTGTCCTGTGAAGTGCCTGTCACATAGAAGGAACTTTGTCAGTGCCTTTAACATTATTCTGAACGTCATGTAAATTGTCATCATGGTTCTGCTCAGTTCATCCTGTTTTGGTTTATATAAATCTTCCTGAGTTTCTCTGAATTCTTTTTTATTCATCATTTCTTATTTCACAGTGTATTCCACTACAATCAAATATCATTATATTGAAAGTCAGTCACCCATTTTGTTTCTAGTTCTTCACTAAAATAAATGCTTTTATAAATTTTTTTTTGGTACATTTAGGTCCTTTCCCTTTTTTTTTTTTGCTTTTTTTTGTGGGTTTTTTTGGGGGGAGGGCAATTGGGGTTAAGTGACTTGCCCAAGGTCACATGGCTAATTTTTGTGTTAAGTGTCTGAGGCTGGATCCAAACCCAGGTCCTCCTGACTCCAGGGCTGGTGCTCTATTCACTGCACCATCTAGCCGCCCCTTTTCCCTCTTCCTTTTAAAACCTATTTACTTATTAGTGGTATTGCTCAGTCAAAGAGGATGCACAATTTAGTGACTTTTGTGATATGAATCCAAATTGTTTCCTAGAATGGTTGAACCATTTCATAACTCCATCAGTAGTGAATTAGTTTGAATCTCCTTCCATATCTGCTCAATTGTCATTTTTCTTTTTTGTCATCTTTGCTATACTGACGACTATGAGGTAGAAACTCACAATTTTAATGTGTATTTCTCTAATTATTAGTTATTTGGAGTATCCTTTCATAGGGTTGTTGAAAACTTCAAATTTTCATTTTATAGCTGTTCATATCCTTTGACCATTTTTTTATTAAAAAAATTATTTTGACCACTTTTCTATTGTGGAATGGGTCTTGGCATCACTTATGTAAGTTCCTTCCCTCTATAGTTTGGTTATCAGTCTTTTATTGGTGACATTTGTTACAAATTTCCCCACAAGATATCACTTTTACTCTAATTTATTGATCTTATTCATGCAAAAATGTCTTTATTTTATATAATTAAAATGGCTTATTTGTTTAGTTAAGAATTTTTCCTTAATAGCTGTTGTAAAAAGAACCTGATTTCATTCTGTTCAAATGTTTTAATAATGTAACCTTATAATGACAAGCAAAGAAGTAGTTGACACCTTGTTTCAGTTCTTGCCCATGATTGTATCCAGTCTTTGTTGAGAAGCAGAACTTGTGAACCCCACAACTTCTGAACCCTAGAACTTATGAACTCCTGTGGCTGATGGCAGAGGAAGGGGGGGAGCTAATGACCATATATAAGGAGAGGCCCAGGCTGGAGAGAGCAGAACTGAGAAGAGAGAAAAACTGAGAAAAGAGCGGAACTCTGGTGGTGGCAGAGTTAAAAGGAGAAAACTGGTGGTATCCCAGAACTCTATGTTTGTCTGTTCTGTGTGTGGTGATGTTTGTTTGTGATACTTTGTACAGAAGCCCTGGGACCTTACTGGAAGCCCTGAAAGAGGGTTTTCTGGTTGTCTGTTTACAGAAGTCCTGGAGGAGGGATTCAGAGGTCCTGGAACTGTACTGACAATTTGTGTTGAGTTCTGAGAGCTTGTTTGTGGATCTAAGTTGATTTCTATGTTGATGATTTGTGTTGACCTCTTGAACCTTGTTTGTGGGTCTCTGTTGATTTCACAGGCAGATAGTGAATTGATGATGGTGCCAGCAATGTGTATGAATATTGTTTTGGCTCTGTTAAGCTTTGTCTTCCTAGAAACAGAAACTGTGAAGGACTTGAGGTGGACTGGACATTGTGAGCTTCAGTATGGAATGAGAACTGGATGAGGAACTGGACAAGGAGCTGAGAGCTGCCTGCCTTTGAATCCAGGTAACAGTTGGGCAGATTCAGGCAGGAGCTGGGGCTATGGAAGAGGAACCATGGAAGCTGAGAGCCAGCCTTGAGTCAAGATGAAAAGACCTCTTCTTGGGTACCTGATGCTGAGATTATGATTTACTGTGACCTAGGGGTGGAGAACTTTGACCTTTGTACTTTATGTCCCTTAAGGAGGCTTGCTTTGTAAGGATGTTGAGTTAAGGGCTTACTGAATTGTACTTTGTGTCCCTTAAGGAGGCTTGCTCCCTAAGGATGATTGAGTTAAGGACTTACTGAATGATATCTTTTGTTTAAAACTATGTAGCCACTTTGGCGAAAACTATGTGGCTGCTTTAGTGATAACTTGTTATGTTATAACATTGTGAATGTTATACTTTTGTTTCTGTAAATGTTTTGTCTTAGTTTATTACTGAATAAATAGAGAGTTCACTATACTATGTAATCAGAACCTTGAAGCTATTCACAGCAGCAGTTATCTGGAAAGCTGCTTGTGCTTGGCTTTACAGACCTTTAATATTCAAGGGCATGTGTTCATTTTGAGCATATAGTGCATAGTATAAGATGCTGTCTAAATCTAATTTCTGCTGAACTGTTTTTCGTTTTAGAAAGTTTAGTTTCTAATTCAAAAAGGGAGTCTTTCTTCAGTAATTTATCTTCTCCAGGGTATTGAGATCTTTTCTGGATTCTGTTTTCCAATTTGTTAGCCACCACTTCTAGCTTTGTGAAATCTGCAGTTTTTATAAGTATGCTGTTTAAGCATTTGTTCATATCATTGATAAAAATGTTGAACATGCATAGGTCCAAAGGAAGATTCCCCAGTGCATTTTGCTAAGGGCATATTTCCAAGTTGGCATCAACCCATTAATATTTTTTCCTTTAAAAATAATTTTATTCATATCTTTTGTCATATCGCCTGCATTTTTCAGTGTGCACCTCCCATCTTCCTCTCCCAGAGAGCTATCTATTATAGTAACAAATAAAAAAAGAAGGGGAAAAATAGTTCAACAAAACCAACCAAAATACTGAAGAGGTCTTATATATGTTGTGCTCCATATAAATAATCCTGGACCTTTGCAAAGAACTAAGAGGAGATGCCCTCTCATTTACCCTCTTTGGGACTGATTGGGCATCATAATTTTGTAACATTCATTTTAGATTTTGTTGCTTTTACTATTTGCATTTACAATGTTATAGTCATCAATATATATTGTTTCCCTTGTTCTGCTTGCTTCATTTTGAATCAGTTCACATATGTCTTCCCAAGTTTCTCTGCATCCATTATATTTCTCATTTCTTATGGCAGAGTAATAGTCTATCACATTCATGTACCACAACTTATTTAGCCACTCTTCAATTAATAGTTTTTTTGGTCAAGTTCTTTGCTACTACAAAAGTGCTTCTATAGATATTTGGATATATGGGGTCTTTCCTTTTGCTGTTGACCTCCTTTCAATGGAATGTCTGGTTCAAGGGCTGTAACCAATTTAATGTTTTCTTTCTTCTCATTTGACCAGATCTCGATCCACCTATTCTCATTTGACCCACATTTCTCCATCTAGACCACAGGGATAACAACAGAGAGTTTGTCAAATGCTTTGCTGAAATTTAGGTGTGTTTCATCTCTAGAAGTCCTCTGATATATATATATAATCTACAGCATTCTTCTGATATATCCATCTAGTGGCCTTGTCAAAAAAGGAAATGAGGTTAGTCTAGCATGACCTGGTACTGATGAAGCCTATATGAATTGCTATTAATGATCACCACTTCCTTTTCTAAATGCTCACAAACCATCCCTAGATCATATTTAATGTTATATTCCTTTTTACTATCTTGATATGAGGAAATCAATCCTTTGTAATAGTTTCATTTTCTCTACCCAGTACAATGAAATTTTCTACTGAAGACAGATGGAAGGTAGCTCATAGATATTACTTAGAATTAATTATGTAATTCTGTATCCAAGGAATTAGCCTTATCTCTGGGTTCCTGGCTCTTCCCTGCATTTATTGGTGGCAACCTGAGAATCACCTCTGCTCTAACTATTAAGAGAATAGTGTTCTGTGATCAATATAGGATGTGTACATCTTTAGGAGTATAAGGAAGGCAGAAAGGGACCAGACTGAATCAGGAAGTTCCTAGTCAAAGGGGAGATCTTTAAGGGATTTGAGGTAGCAAGTGAGAACCCTCTAGTTCATGAGATCATTGAATGAAAAAATGGTGGTATTCTAATATTTTTAAATGCTATAGAAAAAAATACCATAGGAGGTGAGGGAAGACTTATCATTGCTACTGTGTTGGGAGATTTTAGCAAGAAAAATCTCTCAAGCAGTTTAGATCAGCAGCACATCTGTTATACATACACATGTATGTACTTATACACACACATATATATAAACACATATGTGTATATGTATATGTGGTGTGTGTGTATGTATACATTCAGAGAGTTATGTGGGCACTGACAAGTTAAATTCTTATAGTGATACAACTAGGTAGCATAGTAGATAGAGTGTCAAACCTGGAGTCAGGAAGACCTGAATTAAAAAACAGACTACTCACTAATTGTGTGACCCTGGTCAAGTCACTTAAACCTGTTTGCCTCAGTTTCCTCATCTGTGAAATGAGCTGAAGAAGGAAATGACAAACCACTCTAGCATATCTGCCAAGAAAACCCCAAACTGGGCCACCAAGAGTCAGACACAACTGAAATGACCGAACAACAATACAGCTAGAAGTCAGACCTACATTTCATTCTTCCTGACTGAACTTTTATCCTCTATCCACACTGGTTTTCTAGGGAAGTTAATTGGTACTCATAAAATAATGTTTCTCCACCTAACACCATTTCAACCTCATAGATGAGGTCAAAGATACAACAAGCTGACCAGGAAAGCAAGACTCTTACAGTGACTTTGCAAATAATTATACATATATAATAAGATATATGACCTTACCTTAGCCTTTCTGGATCCTCTCTTTCATCATTTGTAAAATGAAGTTCCCAGTTGCACCAGGTTCTCTTGGAGTTTCCTTCTAAGCTAGTACAAAGCTCATCAGTACCCCGTCTGCAGTTCATTAATCCTTTCTCTTTTTTTTGAGCAATGTTTCTCAAACTGTGCCAGAAGAAACCATGAAATACTCCAAGTTTTTTTTTAAGTGAACCTCATGTTGTTTGTTAATAACACTACTTTTAGAGGATTTTACTACAGGGGTCCTGCCAAATTTTGTTTAAATTGAAGGGTTCTCTTAAAGAAATCAAAGAAAGGAAAAAGACCTATATGTACAAAATATTTATAGCAGCTCTTTCTGTGGTCGTGAATTGTAAACTGAGGGGATAACTATCAATTGGGTAATAGTTGAACAATTCATGGTACATGAATGTGATGGAATACTATTATTCTGTAAGAAATTATTAAAGGGAAGCTTTCAGAAAACCATGTACAAGGCATACCCTATTACATTTATATATATATTTTGATCCTGATCTGTGATTTAATCCTTGTAGGGAACCACTCATGGGCATGGAAACTTCCTCCACTAAAACAGATTAGCAACTCCTAATAACTTACTGTCTTAGAGAGCTTCCTGAGGTCCTGAGTGGTTCAATGAGTTCCTATGATCATTTATATGCACTGTCTCTCTCAGAGACTGGACTTGAACCCAGGTTATCCTGACTCAGAGACTGGTTCTCTATCCACTACACCATGCTGAGTCTATATTTCTGACTCTAAGGACACTCCATCCCCTAGACCATGTGGCTTCCTCATATACATGTAGATTTACAATCCTCATCCAGGTATGTTAGCTGCTGTAATGGTTAGAAAGCTGGCTTCAGCATCATGGATATCTGGGTGCAAGTTCTAACAAGGTTTGCCTTGAAACATCCTGGCATTGTGACTCTGGATAAGCCACAAAACCTCCCAGGGCCCCAGGCAACTATGGAAGACTAGAAGTGGAAAGAACATACAAATCTGCCTTGTTGAGTTTCATTATTGAGAATATCCTAAGCTGATGACATCATAGGTCTAAATGTGAATTACCTAGACAAATATATGTAGTACAAACACAAATCCAGATGGGAATTACTTAGGCATATGCATATTATATATGTATACTTATATATGCATATTCATTTATATACACACATACCCATATGTATACTGATACATGCACACGTGTCTGTAACATACACACAAATGCACATACATGTAGAAGTATATCTACTTCTATATACATGTATACATATATGCACACATATACATAGATATACACACATGCTTAGGTGACACATCTGTGTGTATATCTATGCATATATAAACACATACATATGTGCATATAGAAAATCTGTACCTATATATACATACATGTACCTATATGCACTATATCGATATATACATTTATAGGTATATATGTATATATATACACACACACACATATCTATATATGTTCACCTAGGTTGATGGCCTAACTCAGTGGGGCTTCCACCTACCTACATTCCATAATCTAGGCCTTATATAAGATTCTGTGACAGATACCATAACAGAGTTTTGTTTAACATTTGTCTGAGAACAATATCAATTGAAGCATAAAATGAGACATCTACTCACCACAGGTTTTCTGCCAGCATCACGGAAGGTGTTTTGTACAAAGTACAAATAGAAGATGGATTCCTTATTAATTATGAGGTTCTCCAGATTCTCCCATTTGCCAGTGATATTGTACTGAGTCCCAGAACACTGAAGGGTCTTCTCAGTGAAATCTAAAGTCCTTCAAGAGATCTCAAAAGAGATGAACATAGCTACCCCACCAGACAAAACAAAATGGTTGGGTGGGTAATGGCCAGATTTGTGGTTCATTTGTTAATTGGATCCTAGTCCCTGACATGAGTCAAATTCAATTTGAGGCTTTTCGATAGTAATTCTTATATCTTTTCCCTCTAATCAGGATTTCCCTTGAGAGCATCAAAATTTTTCCTTTCTTTGATTTCTTTAAGAGAACCCTTCAATTTAAACAAAATACAAGAGAGGATCCTTAGCTCATCTGCAAGCATTCAGGTTAACAAGATACTGATTTTATAAAAGTATTTGTTTTACCCAAGCTTCCTGACAACCTGGAAAACTTTCCTTCTGGAGGGCATCAAGCAAGCCCTACACTCTGATGGATCCCCCCTTTCCTCTATGCAATCTAAAGAGACTCCTGTTCTTACTGTTATTATATTGTGATTCTAGTAGCAAAGAGTTAAATGGGTTACTCTTTAGTGTATCTCTGTCTTCCTTTTGGGGAGGTCTATGGTCTTTAAGTCCAAGGGAGTCAGAGTGGTTCTTTCTTCTTTCCCACCTTCTCTTATAAGACTATTTTTTCTCTCTCTCTTTAAAAGGATCTCTTTCTGTGTTTCCATTTGGTAACAGCCCTTAAGAGCATGTAGCTCCCTATAGAGACTACAGGGAACATATAAAACATGGAGCTATGTATCTATGTACTTCTGTGTCTCCCATTGGGTGTGTACTTTTATATATTTCCATGCCTATGCTTCTTTTTCTTATAAGTTGCTCTGTGTCTGGTTTCTACATCCTTCACTGGCATGGGTATCTATCCCTTCTGTGTCTATCTCTTGGTGAGTATCCTCCTTAAAAGCCAAGAACAAAAGGGCAGCTTATTTACATATTATCAACTCAATAATGCCCATTACTGCAGCCTAAACAAAAGCCATATTGATAGAGCAATAAGAATCTAGGAAAAGGAGTATTCAAATCTTGTCTAGGTAATTTCCAGCTCTGGATTTCCAGCTCTGGATGGAGTCCTGGGGAAAATCGCTTATCTACCTTCTTTGGGCATGTTATTATCCCGATGTGATAAGTATTGAGGCTAAGGCTCTGAAAAATAAAGTGGCTTGCCTGAAATCACTCAGCTAGTTAGTGGTGCAGATCTGAGCCCACATCTCTTAACTTTGGGCAACTGGGAGGTGCAGTGGCCAGAGTGCAAGGCATTCCATCAGAAAGACTCATTTTCCTTAATTCAAATCTGGCCTCAGACACTAGCTGTGTCAGATCTGTGAAAATGAGCTGGAGAAGGAAATGGCAAACTACTCCATTATCTTTGCCAAAAAAACCTCAAATAGGGTTATGAAGAATCAGACATGACTAAAAGAACACAACAAAAACAGCAACAACAACAAACTCTTAACTTTGGGTCCAGTGCTCTTCATACTATGTTACACAGCTTTTGGCCAAAAAAAGAAACTTCTTGTTGCCTACAGAAAACACATTGATATTGAATTGCTTATCTTCCCAGTAAGAATGGGTGACGAGGGAGGAAGGGAAAGAATCTGGAATCCAAAGTTTTAAAATGTTTAAAATATATATATATATATATATATATATATATATATATATATATATATATATATTTTTTTTTTTTTACATGAGACTGGGAAATAAGATATTCAGGCACTGGGGTATAGAGATCCATTTTGCCATACTGGAAAGTAGAAGGGGGAATGGGGGAGGATATAGGAGAGAGCAGATTGGGGGAGGGGGTATACAGTAGGATCAATGTTTTGGGGTGGTGGGTAGGGGAAAGATGGGAAGAAAATTTGTAACTCAAGATCTTGTGGTAATGAATGATGTAAACTAAAAATAAACATAAAATTTAATTTAAAAAAAGTCTGAGAACTTACTCTGGGATCGTAGAAACAAAGCTATAGACAGGCATGCCTCTTTTTGCATGTATCAGTTGAATCCACCAATCAATCCAACAGTAGGGACAGTGACAGAGCTGCAGAGCCAGCCCCGGTTTGTGTCCACTGATCCTTCTTTCAGGGTCAGAGTGACAAGGCTCTAGGACCACTCCTGTTTATTTGCCTGTAAGTTGGATTTACAATCTCGGCTTGGAAACGTTATCCACTAGGGTTTATCCTTGGACTCCTATTCACTACTTGGTTTAGTGGGAAGTGAGAGATCTAGGGTATGTTACTTTTTGCTATTCCACCAACTTTGTCGGTGTGCTGAAGTATACTTAAAAATACATATCAAATGTTTCATAAATTCAGGGTCATTTAACTTTGGTAATAATTTACAATCTTACTGGTCTGTATTTTTTTAAAAGGAGGGTAAATTTTATAGAAAAAATATTCAATAAAATATGAATTAGTTCAATCAGAACTATTCATGAAAATGAATTAATTTCAACAACTTCTGAGAAATCATACAACCTACAGGTTCGATCTGAGATAAAATATAGTAGGTTATATATGTATATCGATACATCCATGCATATAAATATGCATATCTAAGCATACACATACATACATATACATCTATATCTATATCTTATTCTGGGGACTTAGCCCTAATTAAAGGAAATACATTCCAGACATAATCATGTATGAAATAAAGCCACTATAAAATATAAGAGAATACAATCTCTATTCCTACGATAATAGTGACTTGTGGTGCTCAGAGACAAAGGAAAAGAGCCTGCTCAAGAAAATGCAAGCTGGGTGTCAAAATATCTAAATGCCTTAAAATCTGACTTCCCAGTTTAACAGTCCATAGTGAAGGCATTCTTCACTCTCTGAAGAAACTTTACTATGAAACCTTATTATCCCATTATGATAATTTGCACTAAAGTTTATCAAATTCATCACAAATTCTTTCTCTGTCTTGCTAATGCAACAAATCTCGGGGGACAAAAGGCAGAGAGAATCTTCTCCTCATATTTTTCCAATCTTTTTTTTTTTAATGCCATCCCACCAAGAGAAACTCTACTGAATTCAAAGTCTAGTTCCAATCAGATAGCTTGCAGAAACTTCATCAGAGAAAACTGCAGCTTCTTTTAAAATTGACTCTCATTAGAAACTGAAAAAGATTCATTTTAAGTAGACACATATACAAAGAGAAGAAAAATGAACATTTTGGCTGACATTTGCTCATCTATTCAAACCCCCAAAGAGATTTAATACAAAATGAACTTTTTTTGTATCCCTGTCAATACATGCCAGGTCTTCAAATTCTCTCTTCTGGAGTGGGGGAAAGTAGGGGAGGGAGGGAGTGCGATGGGGTAGGATGTCAACTTCTAGCTTCTTTGAACATTACAATTTGGTTCTGAAAGGCTCTCTATTTTAAACAGACTTTTCAGGGAAGTGAATTAATATTTTTTCTCTAAGGACGTTAGCAAATGGTTAGCAGCTTTGCTGCTCGCGATTTCTCCCTCTCCCCCTCTGCCTCTCCGGAACATACCTGCTAGCTCCACATGGGGGGAGGAGAGGATTTAGCACTCCTTGTTTCATTTCCAGGGCCTCATTTTAACTTTTATATTGTGATACAAATTCTATATTGCAATCTAAATTTTATTATACATAAAACATTTATATATTTTGTATTCATAACATACTATAAATATGGCATATTATAAATACACAATGTGTAATATAATATATTAGCTTTTATCTATCTTTTCTATCCAAAGAACTAAGTTATAGGGCATCTTAGGGCTCGTGACTAGACATTGTGGCACTGGAGGTCCTTCCCTTCTGGCTTACTCTCTTTCCCAAATCCAGTTATTATCTCAGTATCCTATAACTGGTACCAATTGGACTGGGTTCTTTTTGGAATCCCGAATAAAGATGTGACAGGGTAACCATGTGGTTTTCACTCTCAAATCCTAAGGTTTAAAGATACAAAATTAAAGCAGGAATCCTCACAGGATAGAGGACCATGGCCTCTCAGCAAACCCACTAGCTCATAATTTTACCACTTTCTTTCCTGCTGAATCCCATGCAGATACAATTATCACTTCCACATTATGACTTTCCCCACTGTGGTTTTGATATATTGTGGGTCGGCATAAAAAATGGGAATGACTTTTGGGGGAGTTTTGTGGAAGCTACAAGACGACACACAAAGGCCAGGAACATAGAAAAAAGTTAAAAAAACTCAGAAATACATAAAATACATGTATAGTATTATATACTAGCATGTTTTATCTTCTAATACCATAATATTTCAGACTTCTTCTCTGATATGAAGGGAGGGCCAAAATATTTTACACAGATTTTCCAGATTGTAGGGGCACTAGACCCATAACCCCTTGTAATGTGAAAGGGAAAACTGTACTTCCATGGAGTAGTTTGCATGAGGGAAGGTCTTGTTAAGTTTAGGAGACTTCCTGCAAGTTAAAAAAAAATAGATTTGTAGTGCTTGTTCCCAGCCAAGGCTAACCTCTGCACTGTAGTTATAATTATTATCAGATACAGCAGCATATTTGCTCTTTTCATGTTCCTAGTACAAATTCTTCATGAGACACATTATAAGGTAATGATGTTCTAATCATATATGACAAGAATCTGGACAAAGTAAAAAAATTGAAATTATCAAAATTATTTAAGATATAGGTTTACACTGGCCTGTCTTCTTTCTAGGTCTTCCTTGTTGTTAACAATGACCTTCCCCCCAAGTTCATACTGTGACTTCAGGTGTGCTGGTAAATGTTTAACTATTGGTTCTCCTACCCCCCCCCCCCCACAAATGTGCTTCTGACAAACTAATTTTTTGGAGGGGGAAAGGCAGGGCAACTGGGGTTAAGTGACTTGCCCAAGGTCACACATCTAGTAAGTGTTACGTGTCTTTGGCTGGATTTGAGCTCAGGTCCTCCTGACTCCAGGGCAAGTGCTCTATTCACTGTGCCACCTACCTGCCCCTGACAAAGTTTTAAGTTGCCTTTGCCTTACTAACATTTTCTTCATTTTTTCATCTATATAATTGTCAAATCAATAAATCAGTCCCTGATTTGAAACATTTGCCAATCTCTGAGGTGTAAATGTTCACACTGAAAATTTAACACATTAGTTCCACTAGTAGCTCTACATCCTTATTTGAGATATTATCTAAGGATAGATAGTATGAAGCCATCATTTTTGCTCATCCAATGATAGTGCTCCCTCCTGACTTATTAAGAAAGAGGGAGATGAGGGAGATTTGGGGAGGGAAAGAGAGGGAGAAGAGAGAGAAAGGTTCATACTTAAATAGGCTTTTGTTCCCAAAATTGATGTGTATCATTCATTTAAAAACAAACAAACAAAAAAGAAAAACAACAAAAAATCCTTTCTGGTCACTTAAAAAATCTGGAAATGAAATTTTCTTATCTGCTTAAAAATCTTCTAAATGAAGATTTTCAGTGGATTTGGAACAATTTGTTAAAAACACAATCCCTTCTGATTAGCTTGCTAGAATAAAGGATTAGCAGTAGAGAAGATAGAAATTAAACTGTCAAATTCTAATAAAAACCTTTGTATAGTTGACATGTGGTATTGAAAAAGCAATGTTATGATCTAGTGAGTGAAGCAAATGCTTCTCTTCTTTCAATTTACTGCACCTATCTTAAGAAGGTGTCTTTTTCAGTGATGACAGCTGCTAAAACCAAATTATTAAACAACTCAGAAGCAGAACTTTGTACCACAAAGTATCGAGCAAGTAAGTGGTGTACTGGATAGAGTGTAGGGCCTGGAAGTGAGGAAGACCCCTCTTCCTGAATTCAAATCTGGACTCAGACATTTACTAGCTGTGTGACCTAGGACAAGTCACTTACTGTGTTTGCCTCAGTTTCCTCATCTGTAAAATGAGTTAGAGAAGGAAATGGTACACCATTCCAATTATCTGTGCCAAGAAAACCCCAAAAGAGATCACAAAGAGTTGAACATGACTGAAAAAAATGCCTAAACACCATAAAGCATTAAGGTTTTAAAAAATCATGAAGCATTTTCAATCAGTGTTCTCACTAGATATGTTAATGAAAATAAGATCAAAAAGATTTTTGTACCATTACTAAGATGTAGTTTAAAACATTTATTTCGTTGTCATCTCATCTTTTTCATCAATACTTTTGTACATGAATTGATAAATATACATATATTGAGGTACATGCTTGAAATGTTTTATTGATTGGGGATTCACAGTAAAAAAAGTTTAGCAATCACTGGTATAGATTATGGCTATCAACATTGTGAGTTAGCTCTCATCATGCAGCGATAAGGGAATATTAGAGATCTTTGCCCAAGGGTTGAAAATATTAAGACCAAGGATTCCAAACCTTAATCTGTTTGTTCAGTCTTAGCCCATTACTACCTTAAGATCCATGTTCTCACCTGGAATCGGGTCTGGCCTCAGATAATTTGGCACCCACACAAAATAACTGGCCGTGTAACCTTGAGCAAATTACTTAACCCCAATTGCTTAAAAAAAAAAAAAAAGATCCATGTTCTTTGAATGGGGAAACAGTAACACTTCAAAGAGACACATTAACAGCACAATCTCAAGACTATAGAATGGAAGGGCTAAGCTAGTGGGATGTATTATTGCTGTCCTACAATATCCATAGATATCAGTGCTTACATGACATTTAACCTGGACAAGATGCCCATTCCCTTTCCTGGAAGCACCTTAGGGGACAAGTAGGAGCTTTGTTCTCTGCTTGCACTAGTCTTCTACAAACCTAGTTGTCTATACCTCTATTCTTCACTAAACTTTGCCAACATATGTAAGTTATGTGTTGGAATATTTTTTTTTACACCCCTAGTATGGCTGTAGACTTAACTACACAACTGTTGACTTGGAAGGCATTTGTTACTGAATGTTATGGATTAGACAGAGGACATATATCCCCTTTTCAGCTAGAAATGAACCACTCAAATCACAAATGGTGCCACTTTTTTTTTCTAAAATCCTAAAACAAGAGATTCAGAGCTAGAAGGGACTTTACAAATCATGTGGTCTACCACCTCCTCATTTCAACATGGCATCCCTCAGGGCTACTGCCCCCAGCTTGTACTTACTTTGTGTTCCACAGAGGAAGAACATCTATCTTGGGTTCAAGATATAGTCTGTAGTGGTAACATCTAATATTATAGCACCCATTGGGGTGTTTCGCATTAACCATCAGCCAATAAACACATGTAAGGAAGGAGTGAGAATGTGCGCCTCCCTTGTATAGTGAGGCTCCATGTATTGTAAGGAGCCTGTCCTTGTGTGTGGCTCAAGGGGAGACAATAGCCATCTCTAACCTCCTCTTCCTATACCCTTCTCCAAGGGAGACTTTCATTCCTTCCAGGAGTTGAAGTAGGTTGAGGCTAGAGGCAACTCTCTGCTCTCCTCAGAGAGAGAAGGCATTAAGCTAGAAGTATATTTGTCTGTTCCCTTAATATTGTTCATCTAGGGAATATGATGGAGTTTCATCCAACTTTTGATTGCTTTGACATTTTGGCCAGACCCCAAACTCTATATCCAAGATGACCCATTTTCTACCAAATACTAGTTCTGTAATGAAATGCATATAGTGGATGGCAAAGAAACCTATTTACCCAGATCATAGAAGAACAGAAACCAAAGAAGTTTTACATAAGAATACACCAGACAATGCAGAAGACAGAATGAAGGAGATATCCCATTGGGAATGAAGTAACTCAACTCAATCAAGAGAGAGGGTCCTGGATCTCACCCAAATTTCCTAAAGTTCCTAGAATAGTGAGCTGGGAATAGGGACATGATGGAGATTACCCATTCCTCTTGTGTCTTCCCAGTCTTTTCCTTCAGTAACCTGAAGTGGAGTTGGCCTCTTCCATCTTCTCTCTCAAAGATGGAAGCCAAGACCACCCAAATGATGAATCTCAAAGGGAGACCGTCTAAGAACTGAAGCTGCCTTTCAACAGCTCCACCTGCCTCTCATGAAAGGTAGAGACTTTACCTCCACCAGTAAGGAGAGAGTCCTATACCAACGGACCTTGAGACAGGGGTTTTACACAATTAGTTCAAAGCAAAAGCATTTTCTAAGATGGCATACTAACAACAGTAAGTATACCCCCACCCCACCTTTTCCCCCTCAGTAATACTGGGGTACATTTCCACAAATATACATTGTCAATGGGAAGAGTCATCATGTACTTGGAGTGCAGCAATAAGAGGTGCACATATGACCAAGAGAACTCAGTTTTGGAAATGCAGGGCGTTCATATCCTTCCTTGTGGAGTGCTCCAACTCCCTATTTCTAGGGCTAATTATGTCTTTAGCCTATTGCCAGTGCTCTTTTCTGCTGCAAGAATTCCTGTTCCTGGCAGCTGCTTCCTATCTCAAGAGCCTGTATCTGTCTCTCTCTGAAGTGGGTGTCTCTCCTTTCTTAGCTGCGCCTCAAAGTCTTTGGAACTGACTCACTGCTGGATAAGGCATTACCTTATGGTCAAGTGGCTCTCTTTCTAGAAATCGCAACCAGTGTAGGAGGTTGAAGAGAGAAAATCTCTTCTATTCCCAAGAGGTTCTTCTTTGACTAATGACTCCCTCCATCTCATCCAAACTGCCAACTACCTCCAGGGCTTAACTATTTAAATCTCTGAATCAGCATGGCCAATTTTTGCTCATCCAATGATATTGCTCCCTTCTCACTTGTTAAGATAGGAGACTGAGAGAAAAAGTGAGAGAGAGAAGGGAGAGAAGAATCAAAACTCTTCTTCCCCCCACCATGACATATAGATAAGCAGACTAAGTCCCAGAGGAATTAGGGGTCTTGCCCAGAGCCATAGAGTTAGTGGTAGGTCTGGCACTTGAGTATCTTTTGTCCCAAAGATATCTCCTTCTCCTGATATCCCTATTTCTATCCATGGCTCTATTGTTCTCTCAGTCACTTATTCTCG
The DNA here is from genome assembly GCF_028583685.1 of Petaurus breviceps papuanus. Taxonomy (NCBI): domain Eukaryota; kingdom Metazoa; phylum Chordata; class Mammalia; order Diprotodontia; family Petauridae; genus Petaurus; species Petaurus breviceps. The sequence continues at coordinate 3,043,501 of NW_027187368.1, read as the reverse complement.
AATTCTTGGAGTTATTTTGGATTACTTACTTTGCATATCTTCACTGCTTTTTCCCATTTCCACCACTACTCTCTGCTCCTAATCTAGTTAGGTTGTCCTTTAGATTTTTAAATAATATTTCTAGCATTCTTTCTTTTCTCTTTTCTCCCTGCTACCATCCTAGGATCTTCATCCCCTCTTAACTGGTTCTATGACAGTCCCCTAACCAGTTTTATTACCTCCAACCTCTATTTGTCTTCCTAAAATACATAGGTCACTCACCACAAAACTTCAATTATTCAGAACCTCATAAGGATAAAACTTAATATCAAATACAAAAGAAAAAACAGCAATTGTTGGAGAGGATGCAGAAAAACTGGCACATTCATGCACTCTTAGTAGAGATGTGAATTGGTACAGGTACTCTGAAAGCAATTTGAAATTATATCTCAAAAGTTACTAAACTGTGTATAATCCCCTAAAGAAATCAAAAGAAGAAGAAAAGGACATGTACAAAAATATTTATATTGGCTCTTCTTGTGTTGGTTAAGAACTAGAAAGTCAGGAAGTGCCCATTAATTGGGGAATGGCTTTATAAATTATGGAATTTGAAGAAAATGAAATACTAGTATTCCATAAGAAATTATGGAGGGGACTTTTTTCAGAGAAACCTAGGAAGGTTTGTATAAGCCATAGGTGGGGAACCTGCAACCTTGAGGCCACATGTGGCCTTTTACTGAATCCACCTTTGACTGAATCCAAACTTCGATTTGTTCTGTGGAGTTGGGATTTGATTAAAGGGTCTCATGTAGGGACCTAGAGGGCCATATGTAGCCTCAAGTTTGCAGGTTCCCCACCCCTGGTATAAACTGATGCAAAGCAAAATGAACTGAACCATCAGGAAAATAATTTGTGCACTAACAATAGCATTGGAAAGATAAACAACTTTGGAAGACTTAAGAATTCTGATCAATGCAATAACTAACCACTGTTCCAGAGACCAATGATGAAATACACTACTCACCTCTTGGCAGAGAGGTGATGGCCTCAAGGTGTAGACTGAGACATAGTTTCAGAGATACGACCAATGGGGAAATTAATTTTGCTTGGCTTATTTGTTATAAGGATTTTTTTCATTTTTTTATGCTAGAAGGTAGAAGAAAAAAGATAGTTAAGTGAAAAATTTTAAATTAAAAATAACCAATGCAAAGAAAAAGAATATTATGTTCACAAGTATAGGATAGGGAAAACATGGTTTGATAGTTCATGGAAAAAACTTGATACTCATTTAGAAGTTTAATTATGTCTTTTAACATGAGTACTAAAGGGGTCAATTATTTTAGCCACTGGCCTATAGTTCTCTTTCTTTGTTTTATTTTCTTGCTTAAGGTGTTGAAACTATATTACATAAAATGAATTTTATGGAGTGTTTAATTCTCAGTTTTTTAGAATTAATGTAGCATGTCTGTCAATTGCTCTTTAAGTGTTTGATGGAATTCACCTTTAAATACATCTGGACCAGGGTTTTGTTCTTGTAGAGCTCCAATCCCCGCCAAATCCCTGTTTGATCCCCACATGGTGTTACCAATAGCATTTATAAGAGTTAGAACTAAAGAGGATCCTTATACTCTCCTAACATATGGCAGAGTTACATAAGCCTAGGGTTGTACTTTAAGCAATCACAGGAAATCAAACCATGATCTCTGTCATCCTCACTAAATTATTCTTATTTGTGTTAGCTTTCAAAATACCTCAGAAATGTTTTTTTTTTAAAAAACATCTTTTTTACTTCTCAATATTCTACACACAACACACACACACACACACACACCCTACTTCCTATAGAACTTTCTTTTAGAAGTACAGTTAAGAAAAACCTGTTACCACATTGATATTGTCTAACTGTGTATGCCTTACTCTGTACCTACAGTATGACTGCCCCTCTACCAAGAGGATATTGACTTTATTTAATTAAAACATGTAGATCATTGTTTACTTCAAATGTGTCCTCTCATATTTTATCATGCCAAATGTGTTTCCCAGTGATAAACAACTGTTTCTTAAATTGTATTGCTCCCTTTAGACAAAGTCAGTGTGCATTTACATCCCAGTTACTATAGATTTATTTGTTATCCTGCATCATGCAAATTAGAAAGTTTGCTATTTCAGAGATCAAAAAGAATGTATGTATGTGCTGTTTAAGAAAATAATGGTTTGGGGTTGTTTTTGGTTAGCTTTTTGACTTTTAAAAGTTCTTAATTACTTCTTTCCTTAGGAACTGGTCTGAAGAATGTGCTCTGTAATCTACAAATTTAATGGTACAATCATAAATCAACAATTATTTTTAATCACATTATCATTCTTTGACTGCCAACCCATCTTGATTAATTTAGCATGTGAATTATCTTCCAGATGGTAGTCCCAACAGTATTCTGGTGATAAGATTTTAGTAGGTTTGTTTAAAAAGAAATACTTGTTTAGGTGACTTTTATCATGCCCCTTAACTTCAATTTCTTTCTCCTTGTCCTGAAGCATGCCCTTGCTGCATTCCTGGGTGAGGTTTAGAACTCCCTGAGTGTGCCCCTGAACACAGCAATAGAATAATAGAAGTTCCCTTGGTTAAAGGGGATGTATACTGATGAATCAGGCTGCTTCTTGTAATTGAAATCATTCAAATTTTCTGAAAACAAGTTGGGCCGGAATTGAGCAATCAACTTGCCCAGAGTCTCCAATCCAAATCCATGCTTTTTTTGGGGGGGGGAGGGGAGAAGAGGGTAGGGCAATTGGGGTTAAGTGACTTGCTCAAGGTCACACAGCTAGTAAGCGTGTCAAGTGTATGAGGCCGGATTTGAACTCAGGTCCTCCTCTCCAGGGCCAGTGCTCTCTTCATTGCGCCACCTAGCTGCCCCCAAATCAATTCTTAAAGATTTTATGTATGTCCATGCAGAAAAGGAAGTCAACTTTGTATCCTGGATGTGACTTGTGATATATTCCCAATTATCTTCATCCTTAGCATGTTATCATCCTACTTCTTCCTCCTCTTGATTTCAAAGACTTGATTATTTGAAGAAGACCTAACACAGTTGGAGGACTCTTCACATGGAGTTATCTGTCATGATATAAAATATAACTTTCTGGTTCACCATAAAATATTTGTCAGCAGATTTGATGAATTTCTCCAAGGTTTTATATCCATACTTAGGAAAAAATGAGAAATAGACAATTTTATCTTCACAAATTTATCAGTAAGATACATAGTATTAGCAAAAATTGTGTTACTGAAGCCCATATGCAGTAAAAACTCTTTGAGCCATGTTTCATTGGTATTGAAGGGTTGTTCTGAGCCAGCACCACTCTCTTTTGCCAAGTTATCAAGTTATCCTGCCTTTATGAGAAAAATCAAAGGTGCTTGATAATCTGTGAACTAGAGCATCAAGTTTTTTTTTTCTATTCATTCAACATTAATTTAACAAATTTGCTCAGATAAATATATTTGTTCATAAGTTCATGTATCTAGAGCTTAAAAGAACCTCAGAGACCCTTTGGTCCAACCCTTTCATTTTAGAGATGAGGAAACTGAGGCCCAGGGAGGTAAAGGACCTTACCCAAGGTCACATAGTTTCAGAGATAAGATCTAACATCAGATCATCTGATAATAGACTCACTGTTCTTTCCACTATACCATAGTGCCTCCCCATGTATGTCCCCAGAGGGAAGGACTCACAGTCTTAATGTGCACCAGGGCGAGAGGTTTCCATTCATGCTTCTACCTCCTTCATTGTCTCCTTTTCCCTCTGCCAAAAGATTTGCTACTTAGAAACTGAGTTTCTGGATGGAACCAGAGCTACTTGGATCCAGAGATGTCTACTGTGTACAAGGACAATGTTTCACACTGGATGGACATCAAAGTTTACATAACAATACTATATACAACCCAGGTACAAAAGAGCATGTTATAAACAATTTAGAGGGGAAAGGAAGGAGATACTTTTCACAGCTATGGACAAATGAGTTCTTGACCAAATGATGGATGGGAAAAATCCCAAGAGACAAAAGTAGAAAGTTTTGATTAATATAAAATCAGAAAGTTTTTGGAACAAGGCACTTAGAACTGGAAGGGAAAATAGGGGGGGAAAAGTAGGTTTCCAAGAATCTTTATCCCAGTATTTCATGTTTTTGGGCTTATTGAATACTATGATATTATGTTCAAATTGCTTCTGAACCTTGTGCACCTAATTTGCAACAAATTTCTCTTTTAAAGGTCTGATACTCAAGATATAGAGGAAATCAATGCAAATATATACAAACAAGAATGAATCCCCAAAAGATAAATTAAAGGCTATAAATAGGTAATTCTCAGAAGGAGATGAACAGATATGGAAGTTATCAGATTCTGCCTGAGTGGCATCAATGATTTAGAAAAGTTGAAACTTCTCTAACACAGAGTCACAAGGGTTGCCTTTAGAAAATGCTTTTCATATGTCATCTCACTCGATCCTCACAACTATCCAGTAAGGGAGATGTGATTGATATTATCATGCCTATTTTATATATGATGAAAGTGAGGCTCAGAAATATAAAATGACTTACCCCAAATTACACAGCTAATAAATATCAAAATCAGTAGTCAAGCCCAGGCCCCATCTGGCTTCAAGTTTGGTTCTCTTTTCATTGCATCAGTGTTAGTGGCCAGGGAAACAGGTAGAATCCTGCACCTTCCTGCATTGCTACCAGTGATGGATTAAAGAAATGTTTAAAGTTACTGATGGGCAGTTTGATAGTCTTTCATTAATCTGGAGGCAGGGGATGGGGGCCAGGTGGCGCAGTGAGTAAGAGCACTGGCCCTGGAGTCGGGAGACCTGGGATTGGTTCTGGCCTCAGACATTTAGCACCCACACAAAATAACTGGTTGTGTAACCTTGAGCAAGTTACTTAACCCCAATTGCTTAAAAAAAATCTGGAGGCAGGGGAACTCTCCTCAGTTTTTCTAGTATGAAGAAAATGGGCTTCAGTAGCAAAATTTTTGTTAATATCTTACTGATACATTCAGAGAAAGAATTAGAAAGAACAGAGTTTGAATGCAGATTGAAGCAAATTACCTGCTCCCTTTCTTTTTCTTGTTTGGTTTTGTTTCCTCTTTCCCATTGTTCATTCCATCTGATACAATCCTTCTTTATAACCTGATTAATGTCTAATGTGAAAGTATCTGCAGATCTTATACCTGATTGTATGCTGCCATGGGGGCAAGGGGAGGGGAGGGAGGGGAAGAAAATATGAAACTCAAAGAATTGTAGAAGTGAATCTTGTAAACTAAAAATAAACAACCAAATTAAAAAAATAAAAATATAAAAAAATATCTTACTGATAACATCTGTGAAGATAAAATTGCTGATTACTCATCTATTTCCTTGGTATGGATATAAAACCTTGGAGAAATTCATCAGATCTGCTGACAAATATTTTATGGTGAACCAGAAAGTTATATGTTACATCATGACAGATAGCTCCATGAAGATTTCCCCAACTGTGTTAGGTCTTTTTGAATATTCAAATCTTTGAAATCAACGGGGTGGGGGTGGGGAAGAGGTGGGGTGATAACATGCTGAGGATGAAGATCATTGGGGAATATATCATAAATCTCATTCAGGATGTAATTGACTTCCTTTTTTGCATGGATGTGGATCAAATCTTTAAGAATGAATTTGGATTGGAGACTCCGGGTGAGTTCGTTACTCAGCTCTGGCCCAAGTGGTATTCAGAGAATTTGAATGATTTCAATTATGAGAGGCAGCCTGATTCAGCAGCATACATCCCCTCTAACCAAGGGGATTTCTATTATACTACTGCAGTGTTTTGGGGCATACCCCAGCAAGTTCTAGATGGAAAGAAAAAGCAGGCATACCCTGCACCTACCTTCCAAAGGCAAACACAATTAAGCCCACTATGATATTTTTTCTTTGTAATGATGTTCTAGGTATTTTCTAATAAATGCCTTCTGACACAATTGGAACATACCAGTCTGTCACAGTTAGAACATCTAGGCATCCTCTGTTGAAACACAACAACAACCTGCAGAACAAAAGAAAGTGAAGAAAACCTCTTTTACATAGATGGGGACTGATGTCAGTGATCAAAGTTGAAGATCATCTGGAATGACACCCCTTATATCCCCATCACAAAGGAAGCTCAGGTATAAACCATAGTCTTGCCATTTCCCAGGGATAGCAAGGCAGACAGTCTAGAGCAGTCACTCTCATGGCCTCTCCAGGAAAGGCCTCAGGGGACACCAGATGTGTCATTCCTCATGTGTCGAGGCTATTTATTTGAAACCATGATTGTGAAAAGAAGCACATACCATCATCTAATTACACCTACACATGAATGTGTTGGAAGCCTGAATTGAAACTGGTTCACCTTCCACAACAAAAATTCATGTAGGCATTGGGACTATACTGAGGAAAGGAAGATGGAAAGAACATCGAGGTCTTTATTTTTGTCATCTCTCTCAGACACCCTGAGACTCCTAAATTCTCTGGTATTTTTATTTAGTGCTCTTTTTCTTTTTAATAAAATATACCTTATTTAATTTTAATTTAAAAAAATTTTGAGTTCCAAGTTCTCTCCCTCTTTCCGCCCCTTCCCCAACCCATTGAGATATCAAGTAATATGATGTCAATTATACATGTGAAGTCATGCAAAACATATTAGCCACGTTGTGGGGGAAAAAAACCACAAGGAAAAGGAAGTAAGTGAAAAAAGTCTGCTTCAATCTGTTTTCCCCGTCTACTTCTACACCCAAAGTAAGTCTTGTTATTGTTTCTACCAAGACTGTGAGGAGAGTTAGGCCTTATCAGAGCAGCTATGTGAGATAATGGAATTAGTGTTAGATTTAGGATTAGGGACAATCTAGTTCAAATCCTGGCTATACTTCTTCCTGCATAGATAACCCAAGGTAATCAGATGACTCATGTGGAGTCACTTAACCTTTCTGGGCCTCAGTTTCCTCAGTTACAAAATGAAGGGGTTGGGCTAAGTGTAATCACTCCCATTTGGAAATGCTCTGTTTCTCTGCCACAAACCAGCTGTACAGCTCCACTTGTTTTCATCTTCCTGGGCCTTTATTCCTTTGTCTGTAAATTCAAGGGTACAGACCAATTGACTGCTAAGATCTCTTTTAGCTCTAAAACCTTATTATTTTAAATAATCATCCCTTAATTTTTCTTTTTGGTGACTTGAAAATTTTTTTTCCATACAATTTTCTTAAAATTAGGAATGGTTGTATATACATAAGGCAGGAATTCATGGAAAACAGAATTTCCACTTAATAGTCCAGATTTTCTCTGAATTCACCAATTCTATCTTATTTCTTCCATTGTTCTCCAACAGAGAAAATAAAGGATAGAAACATTTGCTAGTGAGAGATGCAGAGGCCATGGCTAGGTAGTCAGAGGCCATGGGAAGAAGCACAGAATTTGCTGTTTACTAGTTATGTGACTTGGAGTAAGTCTCTAACCTTCTCTGAGTTCCTGTTTTCTCAATTTTAAATTGACAATAATAATAGTTGCCTCTAAAAAATTCTTTGAGTTTTTCTAACACCACCCTACTCTATCTGGAGAGAAGGAAAGTATACCAAATTTTCCTTTAAATTTGTGTAAGAATCCAGGCTTGGGCTTACTTCTTTCCTTTCCTTATTTTTTTTTAAATAAGTAGAAGTGTTTGAAAAGAGACAGAGGCTTAAAAGAAATAAAAGTCAACATCTCCCCCCATCATTTGGAATCTTCCTCAGGCTGATGCCATGTAACAAACCTACTATCTCATTCTGAGCTTTGCCTTTGTATCCCATTCATATAAGGCAGAGATTTTGTTCTAACTCAGGATTAAGCCAGTCTAACAGGTAGGCTTCTTTTGAATGATGGTAAGGCCCTTCTGTTGTATTCTTCCTAAAAGTAAAGGGAGCAAGGCAAGAGATATTTACTCTAGCTTGAAATGCTTCTGTGTATATTGGCTCCAGTGGAAGGAAGGCTAAAAAAATGAGGGTGGGTAGGATGGAAGGGTTCTGAATGAGGTAAAGTCCTAAAATAGTCAGCTGAGGGCAGCATAGACACTTTAGGAAAAGTTAAATCTATGGGGTTTCAGCATTAAGACTCAGTTTCTGAGTGTGCCTTGTTGTTGTTTTGGGGATGCCCATGTGTGGCTATGCTTGACCAATCTGCTGAGTGGCTAAGTCAGGGGCCTTCCCTAGAGACTGATTAACTATTCTTGGTACCTACTTGGAACTGAAGCATATGTGTGCATGTATAGCATATATTATATTCATATATTTTAAAACATTATATCAGATATATTATATGTGTATTCTATATATACATGTATGTTTACATAATACAGATATGTCTATGTATATACACATATAAAATATAAAATATTTCTAAATATAATCTACTCTAAATATTATGCAGCTTAAATATTATAATAAATAATACTATATATAATATTACTATAATATAAAGGTGTTTTAATTTGCAATTCTCTTATTAGTAGTAATTTGGAGCATTTTTGCATATAGTTACCATGAAGAAGTATCTTTTTATTTTTCCTTGAAAATTGTCTATTCATATTCTTTGTTTACCCATTTATTGGGGAAATAGTTTTTGGTCTTAAAAAAATTGTGTCAGCTCCCTTTTTATCTCGGAAATCTTAACAATTGCTTGGTTTTATTTAATTTAAAACATTTATTGAACAGTTATTATATACTGGACACTATGCTAAGCACTTAGGGTATAAAGAAATGTAAAAAAAAACCAATTCCTGCCTTCAAGGGGCTCATATTCTAATGAGGGAGACAACATGTAAATAACTAAGAAGATATATACATACACATGAAATATACACTGAGTTAATGGGAAGTAATCTCAGAGAGGAAGTCACCAGCTGTGTTTGAGCCAAGACTTGAAGAAAGCCAGAGAAACTAAGAGGCAAAAGCCTAAGCAGCCTCCATAAAAAGACCCAAGCTGGGGAATCAGACTGAGCCAGAAACATAACTGGCTCTCCAACACTCCCACTCACTGTATCTTGCCAACTTATCTGGGAGGTTTTCCTATCCTAAATCTCAGCTCCTACAGTCAGTTTTCCCCATGTCTCAAGAGTTTGGATTTCAGCCTCTTGGCGACATCTTGGAACCGACCTGAGTGAGTTTGGGGGATGTGATTGCTCATCTTCCAGTTTGGATCCTGCCCAGTCTATCTCCAGGCAAAGATTTCTTTTCCTTGCTCCAGAGTTTACCTAATCAACAACAGGTGTCATATTCTTTGCATCCCTGCAAATGGGATTGGAGCCTAGCATAGGGATTTGCATAGAACAGGCACTCATCATTCATTTAATTTGTTTGTTGAATCCTGTCTCTAGTTTACTGAAAACAGCAATTTATTCCTCAAGATGTTACTGCCTCTTCTTTGCTCATAGATCTTATATGCCATTTTCTGTAAATATTTTTAAACATTACCTTCATTTTGGTTTTGATTATTTTCTTCATGGCTATATGGTTGGAACCTATGACTGTTCCCAAACCTGTTTCATGCTTTGTCCAATTTAGATACTAGATTTGATAAATGTATGAACAACAGGGTGCATTACCATTGAGGTGTTTGATGTATAGGAAACATACCCATATAGACAGAGATTTTTATAAGGAAATATATTCTGGAACAGTATTTCCTAGAATCTGACTTGCTATGATTTATTGCATCACAGAGTTTCTAGTACTGACTTCCAAGATGGAATACTGTGCATCAGGACATCTTTTAGAAAATATGTATAAAATTAAGGGGTGGGATTGAATAATATAAAATCGCTTCCAACTTGAAATATTATGACCCTATGATCCTATAACCTGGTTGGTTCAGAGGTGAATGAGTTTTCTTGGAGGTTAATGGACAATCACAGGCCATTTCTGTAAACTGTCAGAGGAGTGGGGCCAATGATGAAAGAAAGGGAGAAAAATTATGGTAAGGCCATTTTGTTGAGCAGGTCACATTACATAAATGGAGTATGATAGAACAGAGAAAAAAATATATATTTTTTCTGAAGCCAAAGAAATCAGGTTTTAGATGACCCATGGGGGAAAAATTTTTTTTCAAGGACAAAATAAAGTCTTATGGCATGTGCCTTTCAGCATAGGAGCTGGCCGTGATAATGGCCTTCATCTTGATCTCAATGAGTCTTATGTGCAATAATAAATTATATGAGGGACATTCTTTATCATGAAATAGGCCAAGAAAGACTAGGATAACTGGATGGTGTGATGACACCAGCAGTTCAGTGTAAGAATATGTATGTAGTTGAGTGATTCTCAGCCCAGTCTATTCTTTCACTAAAAAAATCTGTCCACTAGGGGTGGCCAGGTGGCGCAGTGAGTAAGAGCGCTGGCCCCAGAGTTGGGAGACCTGGGATTGGTTCCGGGCTCAGATACTCGGCACCCACACAAAAATAACTGGCAGTGTAACCTTGAGCAAGTTACTTAACCCTGGTTGCTTTAAAAAAAAATCTGTCCACCAAAGTTGACCCACTAGCGAGATTATTATTAGCAATACTAAATTTCTTCTGGTAATTTTAAAAACATAATTTAAAGCATTGTATAGTGGAGAGAACAATGGTTTGGGAGTTGAGATTAGGTCTATGAACTTAAAGAATGCATTTAAGGAATGATTGGATAGTTTCAAAGAAACCTGGTGAGACTTGTATGAACTGATGCAGAATGAAATGAGCAGAATCAGAAGAACAATTCATATAGAAAAAATAGTATAATGATAAAAATCTTGGAAAAAACTTAAAAACTAATCAACACAATGATCAACTGCAATTCCAGAGACTTGTGGCGGAACATGCTATCCACCTCCTAAAAGAGAGGTGATTATCCCATGGTGAAGATTGAGTGAGACATGGACATTGGCAGATTTGTTTTGCTTTATTGTGCATATTTGTTGCAAAGGTTTTGCTTTTCTTTTTCAGTTGGGAGAGTGGAGTGGGAGGAAAACAAAATAGCTTCTTGTTAACTGAAAAACAAAATAAATTTAAAAACATAAGGCAGTTGATAACTCTAGCCTTCAGTTTCCTCTTCTATAAATATTGAATGGCCTAATAAGTCTCTCTAGCTAGAAAATCCCAGTATTCCACAAATCATAATGTTTAAGAAAATGAATTATTAATGAAGATTGAGTAAAAGAACTTTGCCCTGGCCTCTTTTTAGCACTTATCCCTTGAACCAATTGTTTCTATACTAATCTTTCCCTCTACTAAATTGTAAGTAAACTCCTATAGAACAAAATCAAATCTAATCCAATAAAATAAATGTTAATTAAGCACTTGCTTTGTGTAAGGCACTGTACTAGGTACTTGCCCTCAGGTAACTTACATTCTCTTATTTATCTTTGTATTATCTCCACCAGATCCCCTAGCCTTTCCCCCTCAAAAAAATTACCTTGTATTTATTTTGTGTTCTAAAAGTCTTGGTATTATCCATGTCCAACTCTTTATGAACCCATTTGGAGTTTTCTTGGCAAAGATACTGGAGTGGTTTGCCAATTCCTTCTCCATCTTGTTTTACAGATGAGGAAACTGAGGCAAATAGGGTTAAGTGATCTGCCTAGGGTTACTCAGCTAGTAAGTTTTCTGAGGCTAGATTTAAACTCACAAAGATGAATCTTCCTGACTCCAGTTTTGGCACTCTATCCACTAGGCCACCTAGCTGCCCCTAAAGGCCTTAGTGGAGTTTTAAGCTATGAAAGCTTAAAACTTTACAAAGACTTTGGGGATACTATGTGTGTGTGTTTGTATACACACAAATGTGTACACATTCACATATATTTATATGTGAATGTGTTGTTACCCCTCTTTCCTCTACCCCTTTACCTGCCAATAGAATGAAAGGTCCTTAAGGACATTTAAGATATCTACAAGATAGGGGCAGCTAGGTGGCTCAGTAAATAGAGCACCAGCTCTGGAGTCAGGAGGACCGGAGTTCAAATCCAGTCTCAGACACTTAACACAAAACTAGCCATGTGACCTTGGGCAAGTCACTTAACCCCAATTGCCCTACCTTCCCCCCTCCAAAAAGCAAAAAGAAAAATCTAAAAAAAAAAAGACATCTAGTTTGAGATGTCCTGTTCCTAATTTCCATACTACTGTTGTGGGAAAATTTTGCAGCATTGTTTGAATCTAGCCTTTGGAGTGAGAGACCAGATCTGTTGCTTAGAGATTAAACTTATTTAATGCTTAACTCAGGTTATGCTGATCCCAAAACCTTCCAGGGGAACCAGATCCTAAGGCTGATGTAAGACGTTTTTTTCCCCATTATACATTTCAAGCAACCTACCCATCTTATTTGGATGGGCCAGCCTCTGTGCTGGCCAATGAGCTCTTGTTTCCTTTTTCCTTTGTTTGAACTCTATATAATGTAAAACTTACAGAGTCTGGGGGATGGGGTGTGAAGCAGGCCACCTTTTTCAGCTCCCTACCCTATCTAGTCAGATAGTTTAATAAATTTCTTTCTAAAATTTTTCATTTCTGGGTTTGTTTTCTGCTGACGCTGTCAGGGGTACCACCATCCTGTCTCTAGGCTTCCAACCTAAGTATCATCCTGGACTCCTCACTCTCATTCTACCCCCATACCCAATTAGTAGTCAAGTCCTATCTTTTCAGCCTTCATAATCTCTCATATATAATCCTGAATTCTTTTGTAAAGGCAAAGTATCTTTTGACTCGCTTCTTACCTAGCCTTTAATTACTGAATGGGTGTTGCTTCTGACAAATTGAGAACTGGGAAAGACATTAGCTTAAAAAAGCCAAGGTCTTCCACTGTATCTGGGGCCATTGCCAGTTGACCTGATCTATTATGTCTTGCCACTGAACTCCCATTACTCTGGAGGAGAGAGTAAGGCTGATGATTTCGAATAGCTCTGCCTCATTTAAATCCAATTCACTCGCAAGTCAAGACATCACCCTCCTGATGTCATTGGTCCACTTCAAGAATAAAGGATGAACAACAATATACATGCCTCCCTTTTCTCCTCTGACAGGCTTCAAAAACATTCTTTTTCTGAGTTTTGTCACATTTCATTTATGATATGCCCTGCCCAGCAAAATGCCATTATTATCCTCCCTTTCTTTCATCATTGGCCCCTACTCTTCTGACAGTTTACAGAATTGGCCTGTGATTGTCCATTAACCTCCAAGAAAACTCATTCACCTCTGAACCAATGAGATCATAGGATCATAAGGTCATAGTATTTCAAGTTGGAAAGGACCTTAGATCATCCAGTCCCACCTCTAATTTCATATGCATTTTCTGAAAGCTGTTCTAATGCACAAATTCCATCTTGGATGTCAAAAATAGAAAGCTTCCTAGTTGGTGTCCCTGCCTCAGGTCTTTTTGCAATTAGTCTCTCCTCCATGTAACTCCCCTACTCAATAAATGCCAGTGACTCCCGATTACTCAAAGGATATAATATAAAATCACTTGTTTGACTTTTAAAGCCCCTTCCTACCTTTCCAGTCTCATACTTCACATTATACTCTTGCTTTTATTTTGTGAGCCAGTGACACTGACCTTTTTGCTGTTGCTTGAATAAGACACTCCATCCCTCAACTGCAGCATATTCTCTGGCTGTCTCTATGCTTGGAATTCTCTCCCTCCTCATCTCTGCCTTTTGGTTTCTTTTGCTTCTTTCAAGTTTCAGCCAGAATCTCACCTCCTTCTGGAAGGTAGGATCCCCTTAATGCTAATATCTTCCCTCTGATATTATCTCCAATTAAATCTATATATAGCTCATTTGTACATAGTTTTTTTTGTTTGTTTTTTGCATGTTGTCTCCCCATTAGACTAAGAGCTTCTTAAGAGCAGGGACTGTTTGCCTTCCTTTCTATCCCTTAGCCCAGGAGTGGGGAATCTGTGGCCTCAAGGTCACATGTGGCCCTCTAGGTCCTCAGGTGTGGCTCTTTGACTGAATCCAAGTTTGGCTTTACCTGGCTTTAGTAGGCACTTAATAATTCCTTGTTGATGTGACTTCAAGGCAGGGACTTTTTCATTTCTCTATCCCTGGAGCCTGACAAGTGCCTGGTACGTAGCAAGCACTTGTAAAATGTTTGCTGTTGCCTCTATATAAAAAAAATTTTGTAATCAGTGAAAAAAAAGAAGCTGCTATTTTCAATTTATGTCTTCATTGTTGGTAGTCACAGTAAACAGAACCTGAGTTAAAGAAAAAAAAACAGCCCACTATGTCAAATACATGGAATAATCCAGCATCGCTGAGAATTGGGGCTGCCTCAGGGGGTTTCATCTGAATAGGAAGCTGCTGGTGAGCAATGGCCACTTCTCTACGATATATAGTCTTTGAGAACTAGAGCATTGGAAGGTTCAGTGAGGCTAACTGAGGAGTTAATAGCCTGGGGTCTAACACAGCCTGTGTGTGTTAGAAGAAGGACTTCAACCCAAGTCTTCTTGGCTTTAAGGCCAGCTCTCCATCCCATATGCCATTTACTAATTAGCTTTGAATTAATATAAATCTTAGCAGTGAGGACTTCCCCACACACATTTAGTTTTTATTTATTTTTGTCAATTATATGTAAACAAAAATTTCTAATGTTTACTTTTTTTTTAAATAAATTTTATTGAAGTGATTTCTTTCTCTCCATCACCAGAATATTTCCCTGCATTGCTCCTCCATGCTCCCCCAGAAAGCCATCTCTGATTACAAATGATTTTTCTTTTGGGGTTAATGGGGGAAGAGAAAAGTCAGCACAAATGATTAACACATAAAAAAGCCCACAGAAAACCCAAACCTCTGATCTCTGCAAAGTCATGGGATTAGGGAGTCTTCTCTGATCTCTCATTTAGAGATGTATTTTTCTGTATAATTTTCCCACATTCACTAGTATTGTTTTGAGGTGGTTCTAAACTTCAATTTCTGTAGTCTTGAAAGCTTCCTGAAAAGGGAAGAAGTTAGGCAAGGGCAGGGAGACTGGCTTCCCTAGTGTAAAGACTTCCCTTGTGTCTAGCTAGCCACTGGAGAAAGAGAAAAGGAGGAGAGAAAGAGGGAGAGAAACTGAGGAAAGCCCCCTCAAGCCCTTCCAGCATCTCTGCTGGTCAGTGGCAGGCTCTTGAGTCTGAGTGTACATTGGCTGCATGGGGTTGCCTGCTGGCTTTGGAAAGTGACGCCTGGAGTCCCTCAGCATAACCTACAAAGGCCAGGACCATAAGGGAGAATGCAGCCAGGCATACTGCTTTGGCTTCACACATCTAGGAAGGTGTGACTCCCTAATGCTCCTTGTCTGGTAGCCAGGTGAGTTCCTGGGATGCATGCAGTCATCATCTTCCAGTTGTCCTGGGGCAGATGAGGGGGACAAAGGAGTCACAAAGAATTCTTCATCAAAAGTCCCTTCATTTTCATCATTCTCTGGGTCACTTGAAGCAGATATAGTATCACCATCATCCAAAGAGGAACCTGCAGGTGGGACTTCCTGATCTCATCGACTTCCTGCCTCACTCTCTTTGTGATCTTCTTCCCCTTCCCCTTTTACTTCTACAGCTCTTTTCCCTATAGCACCCATGTAGCTGGGCTCCAACTTAATTTGCAGGTCGGGGAAGTGGGAGCCACCAGTGAGCATCATTTCTCTTGGATTAAGGCTGTTCATCGCTGTGGAATTCCTTGGCATGATCATTCCTTTCAATGCTATCATCAGAATTGTCTCTATTCCTACCATCACTGCTGTCAGTCTGGTAGGAAGGTTGGAGGTCAGGAGACATAAGGGCGTCTTCCAAGTCTTCAACAGGTCCTGGGACCAACTGCGGTGGCAAAGGAAGTAGAGTGAATTCTTCATCGGCATTCTCTTCCCTTCCACTGTTCTCTGGGTCACTTGAAACTGACATGGTGGCACCTCTGGCCAACATGGAGCCTGAGGTTGAAGCTTCCTTATCTCCACGCTGGCTTCTTGATTCCTTCTCTTTCTGTAATTCTCCTTCCTTCTCTCCCACTTCCACAACCTTTTCACTTCTTTCTTCAGTTTGTCTTTTGGAGTTCTCAAATATCTTTCCTTGGTTGAGAATGTGGAGGTAAACGCTGTAACCTGCCTTTTCCTAGAAGTCTTTGACGTCCTTCCTAGAGCCTCCTCGGCCAGGAAGACAGCTCCAGTTGGAATCTCTGCCCTGGGCAGGAATCCCTAATGTTGACTTTTTAAAAATTTTGAATTCCATATTCTTTCCCCTCTGTCTCCTCTACTCTCTTTGAGAAGGCAAGCAATTTGATATAGATGCTGCAGGTGCAGTCATGCAAAAACATATTTCTGTAATAGTTGTGTTGTAAAAGAAAATGCAGAACACAAACTTCAACTGTACACTTCTAAGATTGCATGTTCCCTAAGAACTCTTGCCTGCTGAAAAGCATAACAACAAATCTTTGCCACCTTGACTTAAAGAATGCTTGAGTCAGAGAATTCATTCCAGGCGACCTTACCCTGGGAGCTCTAGTCTTGGGATCCCTGGGGGTTTCTCCCTTAACATTTCTGGCCCCTCATGAGACTGATGATTCTGAACCAATCATTTAACCTTTCTGATAATCAGTTTTCTCATGTGTAAAGTAATTCTGTCAATAGCTGCCTACCTTACAGGTTTATGATGAAATTATTTTGTAAACTTTATTTTAAAATATTTTGTAAATATTTTCCCAATTACGAGGAAAAAAATTTTAATATTCTTTTAAAAAAAATGGGGGTTCCAAATTCTCTTTCTTCCTACCCTCCCCCGTTATTGAGAAGTTAAGCAATTTGATATAGGTTATTTTGTAAACTTTGAAGCACTGTATACACAGGAAACAGAATATAGCTGCTGGAGTTTAAGGACCCAGGTTCAAATGCTGCTTGTGATGCTTATTTCTAATGTGACCTTGACAAGTCACTTTCTCTCCCTCTCCCACTTCAGTTTCCTTTGCTGTAAAATGAGAGGACTGGCCTAGTTTGCCTCTAAGTTTTTTTTTCAGTTCTAGATCTCTGATTTCACAATCAAAGAAATATATGGATGACAAAGAAGATGAATTGATCATGTCACAAGAGCAAGGAATTATAAATGATGGACTCCTTATGTGCTTTATTGGTATCCTCAACATTTCCAGTGTAATAGGGGCATTTAGGGGAGCCCCTCTTGACATGGTGAACAAGGGTGCTTCTCATGGAGCTGAGTAGGCACTCTGGCCCCTTCCACTGCACCACATGATCTGGCCCATTGTTCTTTTTGTCCCTGAGGCTAGAGGTAGAGTTGAAGATGATTGATACAAAGCTGAGAAGACTCTCTCAAAAGGCTCTGTAGAGAAATTGACTTCCCTTTCTTTTACACACATTACTTGAGACTCTGGTAGTTTTTTCACGGACTTCCATTAAGGGAGGAAAAGGATTTCTCTTCTTCTCCTCCCACCCCATAGAATAGATAATTCCATATACATGACAGCAAAAACATGTGCCAGCATTAAGTACAGGTGATGCAGTGGTTAGAGTGCCAGAGCCTAGAGTCAGGATGTGATTGAAATGATTAAACAACGATAAGCTTAAGTACCCCCACTCTCGACTTCCCAGGGTAGATTTTAATACTCTCTAAGGAGGTAATTTTATCTCAGCTGAGGAAGGGAATGGGAGCTGGAAGCCATTGGAATTTGGGGGAAGAGCAGAAGATAGGTGAGGCCTGGAGATAGTGTTATCTGGCTACCAGCTCCTGCCCCCAAATTCCTCAGTGTGGCCTAGCTAAAAGGAGTAAGCTGCTCCTAGATGAGCCAGCAAATGGCCTCACATTCCTGGTTCCCTTTTCTTTTTTGTGTTTCTTTCCCTGAGTTCAGTCCTTTTTCTGGGACAGATTTCCCCTGGTCCACAGAAATCATCCCAGCACCCAACCCAGAAACTACCTCTCAAACTCACAAGGTCATCCATAACTGGAAATGTCCATTTTTTAGAATCACTGTTGGGTGTCCTGGGCTCAGGGGAAAAATGCAAAACAGGTGAGGCAGCCAAGGACTTGTGGTCCAGTTTCAGGTTCACCTCAGCAAGCATGCAAATGTAGCATTACTGACGAAAACAGGAAAGGAGTGAAATATCTTTTCTACCCTTCCCCATTCCTGAAAGTTCAAGAGAGAACTGGGCAAGTCCCAGAAGAGCTTATCTACAACCCTTACAATCTACTCACCTCTCAGTTGCCAATCATCTTTGACACAAGCCCCAGTCAGTGGGGACATAAAAAGACTAGCTAGGAGCTACTGATTGTGCATATCCTTTGGCAGAGGTCTAGAGCAAGTGGCCCATGGGAAGGGGGCAGAACACATACTCAACTCAGTGAAAAGTGCCCCAGCTCAGCACATATGGAGAGAGGGGAAAAACACATTGGGGAAAGACGAGGAGATGCCAATTCTTTTCCTCCTTGAGAATGTCCATTGTATAAGAGAATGTGAGGAAGGCTCCCAACAAATGTAAAAGGAGAAAGGAGGAAATTACCCAAGATGGAAAGACATGGATTGTGATCTGGATGGAACATTCATATTGATGAAATCATAGATCTATTTGAGTCTGATTATTAACAGTCCTGACAGTTTAGGTTTTCTGCACTCAGCTCTACCCTGACTCCTTATTAAAGTGAGACTTAAGCCTCCTAAGGGGAAGCAGTGTTCTCATGGACCCAGGAACCCTTTTAATACACACAGTAAGGAGGCGACTAACCCAGATGGGGCTTTATCACAGGTGTCTGTTTAAAGCTAGAAAGGGTATCAGAAATCTTCTGGTCCTACCTCCTGATTTTACAGATGAAAAAACTGAGACCGCAAGAAGGGAAGTGAATTGTCCAAAGTCATTTGAGTTGTAATAGAAGAACAAAGAACTGAACCCAGATCCTCTGACTCTGAACCAAGTACTCTTTTCACTGCAGAGGAGATGACAGGTACAAGGCCAGAGGGACTGGTTCCTTTTTCTTTTCTCCTGTTTGTCACAGTTCATATATCAGGTGATTTCCCTTAACTGGATGTTGGTGTGTGGGTGTTATTTGAAGGTAAGGGTGGGGAGTTTATTTGGAAGAGTACAGAACTTTAAAATTTTTAAATTTGTTTTTATTTATTTTATTAATTTATTTATTTCCTTTTAGTTTATATTCTTTTTAAAAAACTTTTTTAAAAATTTATTTTTAGTTTTCAACATTCATTTCCACAAGATTTTGAGTTATAATTTTTTTCTCCCCGTCTTTCCCCAACCCCCACCCCAAAATAGCAAGCCTACTGAATACCCCTTCCCCCAATCTGTTCTCTCATATCCTCTCCCATCACCCCCCTAACTTTCTAGTAGGGCAAGATGGATTTCTATACCCCAGTGCCTGTATATATTATTTACAAGTTGCATGTAAAAAAAAAATTTTTTTTTAAATGTTTGTTTTTAAAACTTTAAGCTCCAGATTTTTTCCCTTCTTCCCTCCTCACCCACCTCCACTGGGAAGATAAGCAATTCAATATAGGTTGTACATGTGTAGTTACCCAAATCATTTCCATAGTAGTTATATTATGAAAGACTAACTATATTTCCCTGAATCCAAAACTGCCCCCCACCAATTCTATTTTCTCCTTTGACCCTATCCCTTTTCAAAAATATTTGCTTCTAACTATCCTATCTCCCAATCTCCCTTCCTTTCTATCATCGCCCCTCTTATCTCCTAACCCCCTATTTTCCTGTAGGGTAAGATACCCAATTGAGTGTGTATGTTATTCCCTCCTTAAGTCAAATTCAATGAGAATCAGGTTGTCCCATTCCCTTTCACCTTCCTGCTCTTCCCCTCCATTGTAACAGTTTTCTCTTGCTTCTTTTATATGAGATAATTTACCCTATTCTATCTCTCCCTTTCTCCTTCTCCCAATAAATTCCTCTCTCACCTCTTAATTTTATTTTTTAGATATCATCTCTTCATATTCAATTCATCCTGTTCCCTCTATATATGTATACATGAAAATACATATGCCCATACTCACATATATATTTATATATACATACACCCTCCTATACATACATATGTACATATACATATATACACATATATATTCCCTTCAACTATCCTCATACTGAGAAGTCTTATGAGTTACAATTATCATTTTTCCATGTAGGAATGTAAATAAACTTTAATAAGTTCCTTATAACTTCTTTTTCCTGTTTACCTTCTCATGCTTCTCTTGCTTCTTGTATTTGAAAGTCAAATTTTCTGTTCAGTTCTGATTATTTCATCAAGAATGTTTGAAAATCCTCTATTTCATTGAATGACAATATTTTCCCCTGAAGCATTATACTCAGTTTTTCTGGGTAGGTGATACTTGGTTTTAGTCTTAGCTCCTTTGACTTCCGGAATATCATATTCCAAGCCCTTTGGTCCCTTAATGTAGAAGCTGTTATCCTAATTGTGTTTCCACAATACTCAAATTGTTTCTTCCTGACTGCTTGCAGTATTTTTTCCTTGACCTGGGATCTGGAATCTGGCTATGACATTCCTAGGAATTTTCTTTTTGGGATCTTTTTCAAGAGGTGATTGGTGAATTCTTTCAATTTCTATTTTGCCCTATGGTTCTAGAATATCAGGGCAATTTTACTTGAGAATGTCTTGAAGGATGATTTCTGGCTCTTTTTTTGATTATGGCTTTCCAGTAGTCCAATAATTTTAAAATTATCTCTCCTGGCTCTATTTTCCAGGTCAGTGGTTTTTCCAATGAGATGTTTCACATTGCCTTCTATTCTTTCATTTGTTTGGATCTGTTTTATAATATCTTGATTTCTCATAAAGTCATTAGTTTCAAATTTCTCCAATCTAATTTTGAAGGAGTAATTCTCTTCAGTGAATTTTTGAAATTCTTTTTCCATCTGGCAAATTCGACTTTTTAAGGTATTCTCCTCACTGGCTTTTTGGGCCTCTTTTGTCATTTGAGTTAGTCTATTTTTTTTCTTTTTGGAAGGGGTAAGGCAGGACAATTGGGATTAAGTGACTTGCCCAAGGTCACACAACTAGTAAGTGTTAAGTGTCTGAGGCTGGATTTGAACTCAGGTCCTCCTGATCCCAGGGCCAGTGCTCTATTCACTGTACCACCCTGTTAGTCTATTTTTTAAGGTGTTATTTTCTTCAGTGTATTTAGCAGGCTATTGACTCGCTTTTCATGACTTTCTTGCATCATTATCATTTCTCTTCCCAATTTTTCCTCCACTTCTCTTACTTGATTTTCAAAATCCTTCTTGAGCTCCTCCATGGCCTGTAACCATTTCATATTTATCTTGGAGGCTTTTAATGCAGTAGTTCTGACTTCACTGTCTTCCTTCTGCTCCATGCCTTGATCCTATTTGTCCCCAAAAAAGGATTCTATGGTCTGTTTGTGCTTCCTCGGTTTGTTCATCTTACCAGCTAATTACTTGACTTTTGAGCTCTTTGCCATGGTAGAACTTTGCTTCCAGAATGGAGAGAGGTTTGTCTCAAATTGCTGGGGTTTTCACAGCTGCTGGAGCTCTTAGGAGAGCACCCTCTCTACAGCCCCCCACAAGCTCTGGCACACTGGCTACTTGACCCAGGACTACAGACTGCAATCCAGATCCAAACAGGTTAAAGCAAGAGCTATTGCCCTCTGAATGGTTGCTTGGTCCCCCTATGATCTGCAGGCCAGGAGCTCTGGAAGCAGCCATATGGCACAGCCACCATGACTCTGCTGCTTCTTGCCCTGGGGACAGGGGTCAGACTGAACTCTTCTGTCCACCCCTGTTCTAACAGAGTTCCACACTGACCTTTTACTTTGTCTTTGGCGTTTATGGGTTGAGAACTCTGGAAACCACCACAGCTTGTGGTAGTTTGCTCTCCTGAAGTCTGCCCTGGCTGCAGCTGCTTGGGGCCACCATGGGGTTGACACAGTTGACTGTGCCCAGCTCCCAGCATGCTGTGATAGACCTTTCCCCTCAGCCTGCTGGGCTGCCTTAAGCAGGAGATTTGTTTCTTTCTGTCACTTTATGGATTCTGTAGCTCTAAAGTTTGTTTAGAGTCATTTTTTTATATGTATTGGAAGTGATTGGAGTGGGAGTTCACGCCAAGTTCGTGCTTCTGCTCCACCATCTTGGCTCCGCCCCAAGAACTTTTTTTAAAAATAGAGTTGGAACAGAAGGGATAAAGTAGGAAAATGTATATTTATTGACATAATGGCTCATATTTCTACAATGTTTTGTGGCTTGCAAAGCACTTTCCATAAAACAAACCTATGAAATGGATGCAGATTTATTATCTGCACTTTACAGATAAATATACCAAAGGCATAGAACTTTAAGTGACTTTTGCCTGAAGTCATATATCAAAGACAGGATTTGAACCCAGGTCTTATGATGCAGGATCTAGTTCTCTCTTCATTGAAAAATTCTTTTGCCCAATATGAATTTATATAAATGTACATTTCCTTTCCTTCTCTTTCTTTGATGCAATTGTTCAATCACATACAGGGATTTCACAGTTTTCCCCAGAGCATCTAATGTAATTTAACAAATATTTATTGGATGACAATTCAGTTTTGAACATGTTGAACATGAGTCTAGGAATTAACAATACTTGTTGGAAAGCCAGGAAGTTCTCCATTACCTTTATTTTACATTTATTCTTTCTGAATAAATGGGCAGCCTCTTTCAAAAGACTATAATCAGACAAATGTGAATCTTTTTATGTTGTTAGTCCTGGCTGGTCCTTCCTTCCACAACTGGGATTGGTTCCAGCTCTTCTAGGTTACAATCTTTTTGACTTGTCCACTGCACATTACTCCTTCATGTATCCCTTCCTCCCGAACATGGGCCAACATGGGTTGCATGTTCAGATAATGAGGCTCTAATTCTATGTGGGGTGTGTCAGTCAATATACATGAGACTTGACTCTGGCCAGTTTAAGCCAGTTTAGCCTAGGCTTCCTTCAAGTAGAACTTACAGATTTCTTCCAGCTATATGATTGGATAGGGTCGCTCTGCCCCTCCTTCCCTCATCCTAATTTACACTTTCCTGCTTGTCTTGTGTAACATCCGTCTTTGCAACATCCATTATTCCTATAGAATTTATGGAAAGCAAGGTTTTATCATTTCTCACACAAAGTTGAAACCCTACCTGTGTCTGTGTAAGTAACTTAATTTCTCTGTGCCTCAGTTCCTTTATCTATAAAATGAGAGGATTTTACTTGATGGCCTTTAAGATCCCTTCTCTGTTTGATATGTAAAGGAAATGGACTTCATCCACAGGAAATGGACTTCATCCAGCAAAGAGAAAGGAGAACCTGGAGAGATCAACATCATGAAAGTCAGGGAAAAAGAAGATTCCACTGAAGGGTCTGGTCATCAATGGCATCAAAATAAGTAGTGAGGTCAAGGAAAATGAGGGATGAGAAAATACCATTGAATTTAAAAGTTAAGGGGATAAGAATTGAATAGAAGGTGACGTGAATGGAATAGAAGGCAATCACGAAGCAGAGACAGTAGTAGGAATAGCTGACTCTTATGCAGCCTTTACGATGCGCCAAGTACTTTACAATTATCATCTCATCTTACACTCACTCCAACCCCGGGAGCCAGGTGCTATTATCATCATCCTCATTTTATAGGTGGAAAAACCAAGGCAAAGAGAAGTTAAATGACTTATCCAGGGTCATATAGCTAATAAGTGTCTGAGACCACATATGAACTCAGATCTTTTTGAGACTCTAATCCCAGGACTGACTATAGAGTTTTGGGGAGAAATGGAAGAGGGCACTAGAAGTAATGACAGAGTCATAGAGAAGGTTTTTAGTTTGTTTTTATTTTAAATGAAATTGAAAAAAAAATCTTTAAAGAATGAGATTGAAAAACTCATTTTGTGAGCATGATCGTGATTCAGAAGGTTAGCATCATCATCTTCATTTGCTTTCATATCAAATTACATTAAATGTAGGTCTTTATTGAATGCATGCCCTTGTTCATCTGATTATCCTTCTTCCTCTAGCCCCTGATTTGCCATCATCATTCACTCTGGGCTCGTTCACACTGCTCTGCAGTCCTTCCCATCCATCCCTTTGGCATTAATGGTAGCAGTCAGCTACAGAACAGCTGCAGTTACTGACCCTTTTTAGCAGGATTTCTTCACCTGGGCTTTGGATACTTGTTTTGTTTTTTAAGAATATTTTGATAACTCTACTTCAATATAATTTGTTTCACCAGACTGTCAAAGGGATTGAATGCGCGCGCACACACACACACACACACACACACACACACACACACACACACACAC
>NW_027187368.1:2939486-3019197 GCF_028583685.1 Petaurus breviceps papuanus | reverse complement strand
CACACACACACACACACACACACACACACACACACACACACACACACCCCTGGCTGTAGAAAAAGTCCGAGGAGAGAGACATAAAGCTTCTTGCTCAGCTCCTTCTAATATGTGTCTCTCCTCTCCCCCGTGCCTTTCTCATAGGGTCATGGGACCATAGGCTTTAGAACTGGAAGAGACATTAGAAAATGCCTAATCCAATTCCTTTATATTACAGATGAAGAAACTGATCCCAGACAGGTTTTGGAAATAAAGCAAATACTAAAGGGAGGGATCCAGGTGTCCTTAAACAAGGGATCCCAAGTGACAAATTAGTCTATGCATTGTTTTTTTAGCACAAATGTTTATAGAGAAAACAAGTACCTTCTCTGAGCAGTCAATTATTCAACAAGCATGCAAAAAACGTTCCTTCTATTTGCTGGCCATTTAAGTCCCTATCCTGCTCTGCCTTCCCTTTCCTGTGTAGCTTCTGGAATGCTCTAGTTTAACAAATTTCCCTTCATCCTGGATCTCTTCCTCTCACATTCCTCCCATCTTCTGATGCTCATGGAAACCTAGCTTTCTCATCAAAGACACTAGACATCCTGGCTGAGTTAACTCCCTTTCTCACATCATATGACAAATGGAAACAGGAGGAAAAGTTGGCAGACTCTTTTCTTCCTGTGGCCACTTTTAGACCTGTCCCCATCACTTAGCAAGCAACTTTCTTCCTTTAAAGTCCACTCCATTGTTTCCAGATGCTTGTTGTGTTCATCTATCGACCTCAAGATTACTCTTCCTTCTCAATAAGTTCAATACCTGTTTCACAGTCTTCTTCTCTACCTGAAATCTAGAACCCTTTGAATACCCTGGCCTCCCAGTTCTTTAACCTCATGAACTCCCATGAACTCCATCTCCATCTACCTCAACTATGGGACTGCTTTTGCCTTTCTTTGCATCACCAGAACTTATCATAGTAAAAGCTTAATAAATACTTGATTACTGACTGCACAGGAGAGATCTTTTTTTTTTTTTAGCTCTACTCCATGCTCTTTATTTCCAACTAAATTTGTCCTTAGTACCAGAATTAATATTTACAGATGTTGTTGTGTTGTTTTTCAGTCATGTCCAACTCTTTGAGACCCTATTTGAGGTTTTCTTGGCAAAAATACTGGAGTGGTTTTCCATATCCTTCTCCAGCTCAATTTTACAAATGAGAGAACTGAGGCGAACATGGTTAAGTGACTTGCCCAGGATCACATAGCTAGTAAGTATCTGGGGACAGATTTGAACTCAAGAAGGTCAGTCTTTCTGAGTGCAGGCATTTTGTCCACTGTACCACTTAGTCATGCATTTACAAAACTACTCTTCAGTAGCATAGACTGCTAGATGGAAAGAAATAGCATAGTAGAAAGAGAATTGGGTTTAAAATCAAAGGACTAAGTTCGAGTCCCAGATCTGTTATTTTTTAGCTGTGTGACCTTGAGAAAGTCATTTAACCTCTCTGGGTCTCACTTCCTCAAATATAGAAGGCCAGGGAGTGATACTAGATGACCTCTGAGGTTCATTCCAGCTCTAAATTTGTGATTGTATGAATAGTCTAAATCATTTTTACTTTCTGAGGAATTGAGTATTAGCCCAGCCATTAGTCCTGCCTTATAGGGAAGTCATCAAAATACCTTTCCCGCCCTTTTAAAATGTGCCATTACAGAGCAGTGGCATTTCTTGGTGCTCTACATACCTCCCACATGACAGTCATACTGACCACTCTGATCAGAAATGAGCCCAGTATTCAAATGGTCCCACACAACCATGAGTAGTTTATTTGAGGAAATTATTTCTGGCTCAGTTTCCTTTAATCTCTTTCATTAATGTTTCCTCATTTACCCACAAAAGATATGTAGCCAGGCTTTGAGCATGCCCAGATCCCTTAAGACGGAGGCATGCATGTGGGAGAAGGCAGGGACCTGCATTAGTTTCCCTACATGGGAATGGGGGCAGCTTCTTTCTAGTGGCTGAATAACTGGAAATGTCTATATCTTGAAATCTATCTGACTGAGGCGTAATGTCTCTCTCTTCCTACTGGCATCCAGGCACTAAAAATCTGTTCACACAGAGCATAGGCACCATGTACTAATCTGGGTGTACGAGTAAGGTCATTCCCCCAACCCCAGCCCCTATAGGTCCTGAGGTCCCCAAAATTGGTTCTGATATTTTGATCTATTTCATTTGTTCTTTTCAGTTCTAAGCACAGGCAGTAGAATCCTTGGACCCAGGATTCTGAGCCATGGCAATCTTGTAGACAGGCTCCTGGGAGAAATGCAGTTGGTGGGGGCTTGAGCTAATGACAGATATCAGATGTCCTCAACCCACTTAAAGGTACTGGAGATCCCTGGAGGAGGGGTGAAATGTAATATACCTGGCCACCAAGCAGTGGGGGGCTAAAAGGATCACTATTACAGTTAAACGTTTTTTTATATACCTTCACTGAAGTCAGAAGATTCAAAATTATAGAAAGTTAAAAAAAAACCCAATAATGCAAGTTAGCTATATAAAATATTATAAAAACAATTATATTTTGAGAGGCAAATTAAAGTTTAAATTCTTTTTTAAGAGCTACAAATTGAGGAAATATCTAGCCCAATACATTCTACTATCCATATTTTAAACAAAAATCAAGGAACTCTATTGATACATTCATTGTACTCTTTGGACTGCCAAGAAAGCTTGACAAGTTCAATATTTGTAGATGGTCTTTTCCTGTAATTCTAGCAGTGTTTAGAGGACAAGATTTTAGTGGGTTTGCTGAGAAGGAAATATTTTTTTAGGTGGCTTTCATATGGCCTCATAGCTTTAATGTCAATATCTTTGTCATGGGTAATTCCCTTGAAGCACTCCTAGGCAAAGTTCAAGCCTTGAGAACTGTGCCACCAAAGATTCTTGATCGGTACTAGAAATCTCCAGTGCCAAAAGAAATAAGCACAGCTGATTCAAATTGCCTCTCATAATTGAAGTCATCAGAACCTGCATTGATAGCCATTAATAGAGCTAAGCCACAGATTCATCTAGGGTTTCTACACCAATTCATTTTCAAAGGCTTGATCCACATTCATACGGAAGAGAAAGTCAATTCATACTAGATGTGGCCTTCAATGTTTCTCCAGGGGTCTTCATGTACATCCCGTTAACAATATTCCCATGGATTCTCTCCAAAGACTTCAAATGCTTTGAATTTCCGTTGAGGACTCAACTTGATACAAGGTATACTAAAGTGGTCATCCACCTTGAGGGAAAATATAATTTTATGACTACCATGAAGAACTTGTTATCAGATATTAAGAATTTTTCTAAACAATGATCAAGATAGATGGGAAAGGAATGAGAAATAAGTATTTTCCTGGATGTTATCAGAAGAAGTCAAGTATTAAAAACCAAAACAATATAGGCTGTAGTATAGAATATATGGTGGCTTATAGTGTGCAACATTACTGGAAAGTTGGCGTGGAATCCTTACTCTCATAAGTGCCATATTCAAAATAACTAAATGAATCCCTGCCCCACACCCCACTTCTGCTGATTTCACTCTCAAATGGGTCCATATTAGGCTGGATTTCCATACATAGGCAGCTAGGCAGCACAAAGGATGGAGTGTTCAACCTGAAATTGAAAAAAAAAAAACAACCCTTGAGTTAGAATCCAGTCTCAGACATTTATCAGCTATGTGACCCTAGGGCTTAAACAAGTCACTTATTTTCTCCTTAGATAAAACTGGGATCAAAACAGATCTCAGAGGGTGGTCTAAAGGATCATATGAAATAACCTACATAAAGTGTTTTGCAAAACTTAGGCTTCAGCTAAGTGCATATTATTATTGTTGTTGTTGTTATTGCTGGTAGCAGCAGCAGCAGCAGTAGTAGTAGTAGTAGTGGTAGCAGTAGTAGTTGTTGGTAGGGATGTGAAAAAAAATCAGTCTTTCAGTCTGACTCTATCAGTCCCAAGAGGGTCTGGCTCCAGAAGTTAAATTTGCATTGTAATTATGGAATTGAAAGGAGTTTTCTAAACTCAAACCAGATAGACTGGGACTAGAGAGTAACCTAAGAGCCAGAAACAAAGGAGTTTACAAGACAGAGAAGCTCTTTCTGGCTTCTGGATATGTATCTCAAAAAGAGGAAATAGACAAGAATTAAAAGAAAGGAGGCAGCCGTGAAACAGCTGAGGGCTATTACCATGCTTCTGGTCTGCCCAGTCCCACAGATGGCAGCTGAGGACCTACAGAGAGTAACAGGTGATAGCAGTTGACATCACTTGACTAGTCAGTGGGATAGTAGAAAGGAACCTTAGTTTAGTAATGAGATAGAGAGGGCTTAGATGCACCTTTGAGTTGCCCTGGTTACTTACATGTACCTTCCACATGGGTCCTCTCCCACATGTGTTCCCTTGCCATATGTAGATCCCTTTCCCTCATGTGTTCCCAGGTTATGAGTTTTTCCTTCACAGATTTCTTCTCCCAGTGCTATAGAAATCTGTGAAGTCCTGTACCCCTTGTGTGCATGGGTAGGTCTTCCTCATTTATTTTGTTGTGCTGTTCAATTACATTCCTTTTTTTCTTCTTACTAGACATCCCGTTTGGCAGCTATATTTAATCAGTGGTTCCTTAGACAATCTCTGTCACTGTTTCAAAGTAGAACTGGGTGTCTCAGGTGATAGTTATCCCCTAGACATCCCCTAACTCACCAAAGGATCTGATCTGTTCAAAGAGACCCTGGGAAGGATTGTGAGCTGTGGTTTTGAGTGGATGCTGATGTAAAGGAGGCTTTGACCCTAGGGTCACTTTCGGGGAATTCCCTCCACTGGCCTATGGCTATTGAACAGAAGTGTCAACTAAACTGGTTCTCTGTTTGAAGATTAGAAATCTTGCCAAACAAAACACTTCTAGTTTATTCATATTGGAATTGTTTTCTGTGTCAAAGGAGCAAAATGGGATCAGTGGAGTTTGTTAGCATTTTCCAAATACTCCTGTTCAATTCACATTTTAATTGGGAGGTTGATAAAGCCAATAAGCCCTAGAATGAGTTCACCATGATCTGAATTCTCATATATTTACCAATAGGCTCTAGTAGGCAAGACTTTTGAAACTCAGACACAATAAATTCATAATAGCATCAAATTTTTCAATTTTGGATGTCAATTTGATAAACAGCTCTCCTCAGTCAAAGGCATAGGAAAAAGAAGAAGGTGTGAGAGCTCTGCCCTCAGATCCTTGTAGGAATAATTTCTTTGACTTCACATATAGCATTTTCTGCCTCAATTCTTTGGGAGCTTATATTCACAGACAAGACAACCTCAGATGGCCATAGAGTCAATGTCTCTCTAGAGGCTGCACTGTGTGGTAGATAGTTTGCCTCAGAGTTCATGTCCTGGCTCTGACAAATATAGGCTATCTGACTCTAGGTAAGTCATTGAACCTCCCACTATCTCCAGGCAACTCTCTAAAACTATAATTGTAGAGAAGATGCACAGTGGATGTGATGGAGTCCTAACAGAACTGCCCTCAGCCCCAACATCCAAACTTCACTACAGGCCCATTGTATCTACCTAATGCCCCTGTCAATGTCCTAACTTATGCCTCACTGCTCACTAGAACAGGTGTGTCCCTGAACTCTTAGTTCCCACAGAAACAACAGGTGCACCCATGGGACAGAAACTCAGCACCCCACAAGAACAGGTGTGCAATCAATCACATCATCCATTCAGTCCAAGATGGGACCATAATACCTAACTATCCATGACCAGACAAGGGCACAATAGCTAGCCTATCAGAAAACAGCACCATCAGGATGTGGAGCAGGATACTTGCACTGTAGAAGGGGCCCACCCTATGTTAGCGCCTGCACAGTAATAGTAAAGGGCTGACCTGGAGTGAACCTATGACATAGAGTATATTATAATATCATTACCATACATACATGCCCCCTAACTGTATGCATTATGGGTAACCACATGCGCAGTTATACTAAGGCCAGGACCCCTCCTCCATTGCCTAATCCCTCAACAAACCCCTCCTATTAATTATGTTCCCATAATTGTATGTAAATCTTGGTTGTGTAATTGGCATCATATTCTCTATAAAATTGTGTGTCTTGCCTTACTGGGGGGCAATTTTTCCTCAAAGGGACTTAGCTACCCACCAGAGTGTAAAACCTCAAAACTATAATGAATCTTTCCAACTGGCTTGGAGTCAGCCTGAGTCTTTGTAATTCTTTAGACATGACCACTGCAATCCCACTGAAACCTTATCAGTCAGAATGCTGGACTTTGAGGCAGGATGGCCTGAATTCAAATCCAGCCTCAGACACTTGGCTGGGTGACCCTGGGCAAGCCACTTAACCTCTTTTATCCTCAGTTTCTTCATCTGTAAAATGAAGGATAATAATTATGCCTGCTTCCCAAGGTTGTTGTGAGGACAAAAATTATGAGATAATAGTTGTAAAGTTTTTTGCAAATCTTAAAACATTTTACATTTTCATCATCATCATCATTGCCACCATTATCATTATTATCATAATTATTTTATGGATCAGTAGAGGAAGTTCCTCACTTGGAACCCCTTACCCTGATGAAATCACCGTTCTGGTGAAAAAACAATTATTTTTGATCAGTAACTTTGCCTTCCTTCCTTACAACCTGACCAGCTCAGGCCAGTTCCCCACCTCACTCCCACTTTCTTCTGGCTAATGACAAGCAGAGAGTCATGATTCTCCCCTTTCCCCCAGAAATCCTCAATCTCTCATTATACAGGATAGGAATGTGCTTTTTTCCATTCCTGGAAACTCTGTCTCAAAGAGAGATAACACCAACCAGTGTTTACTAGCCTTCTACACTGTGTAAACCCATTCTACTGGTGACTAGGAAAACACAGAGTGTAGATAGGATATTTTCCTTGTTATTATGGAACTTATAGCCTAGTAAGGAAATAAACAACTCACATGGTTAGCTTTAATGTACACTATCATATAACTGTTGCATTAGAAAGACCCAAAGTACTAGATGAGGGTTGAGGAGGAAGGTTGTTCAGTTGGTTAGTTCAGAAGAAGCTTTAAAGAATCACATAATCTTAAGAGTTGGATGGTTCCTCCAAAGCCATCAAGGTTAACCTGTACTTGACAGGATGTCCTCTCCAACATAGGGACAAGTGGTCATCTGGTCTCTGTCTACAAGACAGAGTAAAGGGGAGATAACTATCACCTGAGACAGTCAGTTCTACTTTGAGACAGTGACAGAGATTGTCTAAGGAACTACTGATTAAATACAGCTGCCAATCACTCAATGAATGATGCAGAGATAGGGAAAAAAATAGATTGTCTATTATACTCAGAGTACAGATATCACTCATCAGATAATCAGCAGCAACAGCAACAAAAATCAGTGAGCCCCAACCACCAGTTTTAAACTGCATCCTTTAGGTGTTAATTGCATAAGCAGTATGGGATATATGGGTGTTAGGGAAAATTAATGCTTCTGGCTGAGCCCTTTTCAGGGCTGCTCATTCACTTTTGGTGTCCACCTATCACTCAGCTCTCACCTGTGGCTCCAAGAAGTTATAGCATGTGCAGTGGCCACACCCTGGTAAAACATTTTTGCAGAAGGGCTAAACAAGGTTGAGGGTAACTGATGAGCCTCAGAACCTTTGGTAAGTTGGGGGATGTCTACCCGAAGCATATGAAGACCTCCCCTGATGGAATGGGCAGATGGGAACAATTTGTTCCAGTGCCCATGAAGGCAGCAGAAGTAGGTGTTATGGAGTGCTTAGAGCTTGGTTAGACATCGAAGATGCCAAGGTCATCTACTGCATCCCGAGCCATCACTAGTCATCTTGACTTTTGTCTTATGGTTGGACTTAAATGATTCTGGAAGAGAGAGTGAGGCCTGTGACTTTATGCAACTCTGCCTCACTTAAATCCAATTTATGTGAGTCAAAAGACATCATCCATACCATTTTGCCATTTTTACCTACCTCAACGTCCTATGGTGACAGAAAAATGATGAAACAGCAGGTATGGATACACTGGAAGCTGTAGTTGCAACCCTATACACAGGACCACACTGCTCACCTCCTGGTGTGAGGAATGGGCTAGAAAAAATGCCTTAAAAATTGTTTGCTTCACCAAACCTAACCCTGGCCTGCTTTTACTATGGAGATCCTATCCTGTGATCAAAACACGCACAAAAAATTGTGCAAAAACTTTTTCAAAGATGATTCCACTCACCATTGGTACACGGGATGTGTGCATGCTTATGGACAACATGAAATCCAAAAGACCTCTTGTGAGAGAACTCAGCAAGTATTGTATCCAAATAGCAGTCCTGAGTGAAACAAGGCTGGCAAATTCGGCCAGCTTACCAAAGCTGGAGCTGAATACATGTTTTTATGGAGTGGCCGCAGTGATAGGGAGTATCATGAAGTCAGCATAGGTTTCACAGTCTCATTCCTCTATCTCTAAGAAGGCAGTGTTTAACTCCATTAAAAGAAAATGCAAGCAATGCTTAGGGAGATAAAAGGATTCTTAGCTCAGTAAGAAGGCAGGTGAAATTCAGTTTTATGCTGATAGTAATAATCCAAAGTCCTTTTATGATACCCTGAAAACTATTTATGGACCAAAGACATACGGTGCATTTCAACTACTCAGTGCTGATGGAGCTACATAGATTAGTGAGAAGGACATGATCCTGGAGAGATGAGCTGGACATTTCCATGATGTTCTCGACAGACCAACAAACAATGCTGAAGCCATTGACTATATACCTCAGTTTGAAGTCAGGCCCTCTCAAGTCAAACTTCCAACTGAAGAAGGAATTAGGCTCTTTTCATGTGGCTAGACATCTGGTATTGATTCTATACCAGCCGAGATTTACAAGGAAAGGTGTCCACTGCTCAAACAAAAGCTGACTAAAATCTTCTGGGTCATACGGCAAGAGGAGGTTATCTTCCTCCGAGTTCAAGGATGTCTCCATTGTCCATCTCTAAAAAAGAAAGGAAAATAGGTCATCCTGTGACAATCACAGGGGTGGGGGGTCTCTCTTTTAGTCATTGCTAGCAAGATTCTTGCCACAGTCCCCTTTAATAGACTGATCTTTCACCTGGAAGATGGTCATCAGAATTGGAGTATATTATGGAGAGTAAGGAGAGCTGATTTAGATATTAAAATTTATTAATTAACTTAATAGTGTTGATTTATCCCAAATCCTATTTATCCTAGAATAAAGAGGTTTCAGGTATGAATTCCCCCTAAGGACTAGAAACCAATGACCTCCTTGCCTTCAATTCAGACAAACATCATTAGAATAGGAGACTGTGTAGTAATTCTAGAAGCAAAAAGAGGTGGGATTTTCTGATTATCAAAGGCCTTAGACACATCTTTAGGGACCCAATTGTTGGGCAGCTTATTTTTCAATTCTAAGGCAGAATTTCTGATTCTCAAAAATGCCTTAAATTCTCAAAAGTTCTGCCCAAATGTACCAATAAGTCATTTAGTAAAGGGACTGGTATTCTATAGTAATATAAACCCAAGCAGTATGTTGAAATCAAAGGATCATTCTTGAGACCAAAGATAGCTATCCCTTGAAATTAATCCTGTTCAAACATTTTCACCAAGATTTTTAAACTGGGTTTTAGATAATTTGGATTCCTTGGAAAGAATCTTCCCCCAATTATCCAGGAGACAACTCACAAGGGCATCTTCAGAAGAAATGGACTGACTAGATCTTGTACTTATGGAGTGAAAATTTGTATCAGGAACATTTGAACCAGAATATGAGAGACCCAAAAGAATGATTTTAGAATTAAATTTTTCTACCAAATCAGAATTGCTAAAGCCAATCCATTGAAACAAATTAACTGAAACCAATCATAAGCTTACTTTAAATGAAGCCAATTTGCTAAAGTCAATTTATTAGACCCCTCAAAATAAGTTTTTATATGTCAGTCCAAGCTTTAGTGGTGGTGGCAGCACCAATGCTGTAAAACAGATAATTGAGAAAGTAAAAAGAAAGAATAAGAGCCCAGATAATTTCTTTTGTGTGTGTGTGTATGTTTTGTTTTTGTTTTTTTACATTTTTCTTTTCTCTTTTTGGAGGGGGGGAGGTAGGGCAATTGGGGTTAAGTGATTTGCCCAGGGTCACGCAGCTAGATTTGTGTCAAGTGTCTGAGGCCGGATTTGAACTCAGGTCCTTCTGACTCCAGGGCCAGTGCTCTACTCACTGCGCCATCTAACCACCCCTCCCAGATAATTTCTGACCTATCTTCAATAGAACATTGAGATTTATGCCAGAGGTACATTCTTACCAGGGTCACTCAACCAGTGATCACACTACAGCACTGGAGCCTACCTGAGTCAAATCAGAACCAAAACCACACCAAAAAGGAGATTTCTGAGTAATCCACTGCAGTACTTTTTATATTAGACCAGAACCACTGAACCAGGACCAACGGTCAGAAACACTGCACCAGACCCTAACCCAGGTTGAACCAGGGCAATGGCCATGACAGTACACAGACAAGTCTATTGATTATGTGCATGCATAAAAAAATGAGATAAAAAAAGGCACTAGGAATTGAGGCAAATAGCACTTGAGGTTTAGGGAGGAGGGGGAGGAAATGCCTTGTCTTGCCTGTTTAAATCCAGAGTTTCTCAGTCCAACCCTTGCTTTAGAATCATTGAGGATTGCTTATCAGAATGTTTGCGTGGCTACCAGACTTAGAGATCCAAAAGTTTCAACAGACATTATTCAAATGCAAGAAACAAAAACCAAAGACAATATATTGAACCATACATAGAAATACACAGGACAAACATAGAAGATGAATTGACCTCCTTTTCTGTGAATTTTTTTTTCTTCTTGGACAGTAGCCTTTGTGGCCTGGCTGAGTTTTTCTCCTTCAAAATTTCTCCAGGGTAAACATACCTTTGTGTGCATGGGAGAACTTCTGTAGTGGAATCCTTGGTCTTTCCAACCTCACTGAAAAATATCTCCTCTCTGAGTTCATGTTGTGGATAACTACTGCCAAATAAATATTTACCATGATGTAGAAATTATGGAATTAAAAACCTAGGTTTCACTATTATGCTCAAACAGAGGTTCAGGCCTCAAAGAAAACCTGAATAATTATGAAGATTCTGACAAGGCTTCTTATGGACAAGGAGACCTCATCAAACAAACTCTATAGGTAAAACTGTCAGATTACAAATTAAACTACATTTAGTGGATTCACAAATAAACTAATTGAGGAAGAAGATTTATATGTCACTAAAGAGTTAGGAAAAATTGAAATTCTTCCTCTGGCTTCTAATTTTTGATGATTATTTATTATAATATTCAGAAAACTTTTAAATTATTATACTGTTTAAATCCAATTTTATGTGCTTAGAGATTGTTTGAACCCAGAATTTGAACCCAGAACCTGACCTCTGTAACGCCAGGAATGCTGGAAATGACTATGAGGAATTTGGGGCTCTCCAAGGTCCTGGATCACCCAAGAATGTTTTTGGGTCCCCTTGCCCAGGTCTTGTTTTGGGTCCACCCAATCTTGTCTTTGGGGTTCTCCTTGTGTTTTGACTTTGCCCCAATTTTGTTGAATGTTTATTTATATTTACTTATATCCATTTCAATCCACCTTGCTTTCAAGTTGTCCTCTTGGTGTGACCTTCAACAAATTGAGATCAGGGAAAGACCTTAATTTAAAAAGGTCAAGGTGAACTACTGCATCCTGGGTCATAGCCAGTCATCTTGACCTTTGTCTTGCCACTGGACTTCTATGGGTCTGGAGGAGAAAGTAAAGCTGCCAACTTTGCACAGCTCTGTCTCACTTATTTCTCATTTACATTACAAAGTCAAGACAAGTCCTCATGATGTCATTGGTCCTCTTTGAGAATAAAAGATGAACAAGAACAACCTTTCTGCCCTCTGGGCAAAATTATTTGACTATGTGTGGTTAGTGAATAGGCAGCTTTGTCTAAATCCTGTAAAATGTAAACCTTCCAGAACCTGGGTGAGAAGGAGCCATTCCTCCTTTCTTTGGCTTGTTCTCCTCTACCAAATGACCTAACATATTTCTTTCTAAAACCATTTCAGATTTTGGAGTCTGTTTTTGTGAA
The DNA here is from genome assembly GCF_028583685.1 of Petaurus breviceps papuanus. Lineage (NCBI taxonomy): Eukaryota > Metazoa > Chordata > Mammalia > Diprotodontia > Petauridae > Petaurus > Petaurus breviceps. Next base: position 3,007,066 of record NW_027187368.1, on the reverse strand, counting down.
CAAAATATCTAATGAACGTTTAAGGCTTTAAGTAAATTTTCTTATCATGTGGGACAGGTTTTGGTCAGGTAAGGTTAATACTAACCAAAATTTGCAGGGGGAATGACCCTGAGACCTGAGTTCCAAATAATAAAAGGAAATTTAAAAATTCCCATGACAGAAGTTTGTCCTTACGTGATGCCTTAATGTTCCCCTCTGCAACATCTACTCACTGCTCCTATTTTTGCTTTCTGGGGCCAAGCAAAACAAGTTCAATCCCTCCTGCACGTAGCAAACCTTCAAGATCCTTTTGAGGCAATTAGGTGGCACAGTGACTTGAAGTCAAGAAGATCTGAGTTGAAATCTTGCCTCAGGCACTTAACTTGGCAAATCACTTAACTTCTCTTGGCCTCAGTTTCTTCATCTGTAAAATGGAGAAAATAATACCACCCACGTCACAGGTTTCTAGAGAGCATAAAATGAGATAAAATTTGCACAGCATTTTGCAAACCACAAAGTACTACCTAAATGCTAAGCTATCACAATTATTCTCTTCTCCAGACTAAAGACCACCATTTCCTTCAACTGACCTTCTTATAGCATAATTCTGGGCCCCAAACCATCCTAGCTGTCTTTCTCTGGATCCTCTCTAGCTCATTAATGTCCTTCTTAAAATGAGGCTCCCAGAATGGAACCTGTTATCAGGAGCAATAGGGCAGCCACCTCCCTATTCTTGAAAGCTCCGCCTCTCAGTGTAGCTTAGCATTTATTGACTACAAAATCATACCACGGACTCACACTGAGCTTGCTATCCACTAAAATGCCCAGAATCCTTTTCAGACAAAGCATCCCCATCTGGGTTTTGAGAAGATGACTTTTGGAGCCTTAACAATTAACAGTTATGCTTGTTAAATTTCACCTCATTAGGGGCGGCTAGGTGGTGCAGTGAATAGAGCACCAGCCCTGGAGTCAGGAGGACCTGAGTTCAAATCTGACCTCAGACAGTTAACACTGGCTGTGTGACCTTAGGTGAGTCACTTAACCCCAATTGCCCTGCCTTCCTCCCTCCAAGGGAAAAAAAAAAAGAAAAAAAATTCACCTTATTAGAAACAGCTCCGCAGTCTAACCTATTGGTATCTTTTTGGAGCTTGACTCTCATCCAAAGTATTACTCATCCTTCTGGGTCTTGTATTGTCTTCAAATTTGGCAAAGAAACCATCTACGCCTTTATTCAAGTGACTGATAAAGAGGTTACCCAGCACAGCTCCAATAACAGAGATCGTTTTACAGTTTGACATTGAACTATCAATGACTACTCTTTGAGTTAGGCCTTTCAACCCATTCCAATCATTGTCTAGCTTCATCTTTTAGGTGAAGCACAGCAGATAAGAGTGTTGGGCCTGGAGTCAGGAAGACCTGAGTTCAAATCCAGCCGCAGACACTTAAGAACTGTGTGACCCTGGGCAAGTCACTTAACCTGCATTTGCCTTAATTCATTAGAGGAAGAAATGGCAAACCATTTGCCAAGAAGACCACAGAGCATAGAATGGGCCATGTGATCATGAAGAGTTGGAAACAACAGAACAATAACAAGTCTTATCTCTTCATCCTGTCCATGAGAATAGAATGGGAGATTTTGTCAGATGTTTTGCTAAAATCTAAGCAAAGGATATCTGTAGCACTGTCCTGATTTACTAGTCTGGTAACCGTGCCATGCAAGGAAATGAATTTAGCAGTGTGGTATGATGGGAAAAAAAAAATTGGATTTGGAATCAGGGAATGCAGGCTTCAATCCCAGCTCAACCAGTTACCATCTCTATGTGTCACTTAACCTCTCTGGGCAAATGTTTCCTTGGCTGTAAAAGACAGGGTTGGACTAAAAGACCTCTAACGTCCTTTCCAGCTCCAAAATATAACCCTATGACCTGTTCCTCATAAAGTTATTCAGGCTGTTTATAATAGGCTTTGTTTTTCTTGCTTTCTCAATGGGAGGAGAAGAAAGAGGGAGGGAAAGAATTTGGATAACAAAATAATAAACTGAATTTCTAAAAATTACATTTAAAAAATAAAAAAAGTATATATTAAATTTGACAGAGTAAAAAAAAGCATCTTTTTTGTCATCTAATGTTCTAGTCATTCAGTTACTACCCCTTTAATAAAATATTCCAAAATTTTGTCTCAAATTGAAATTAAGCTCATCAAGCCCAAATGCAGAGTCTACTCTCTGCCTGTTTTTGAAGACTGGGGCATTTGTCCTTCTCAAAGCCTACTGCACCTCTCTTGTTTTTCACAGTATTTCAGAGATCCTTGACAGCAGCTCAGCTTTCACACCTCCCAAATTGTTCTCTGGCTCATCTGGGCCAGGTAACTTTGAACTCATGGAAGATGGCTACCTGCCTTCTTCCTATTTTCCTCCTTTTCTTGGCTTATTTTTACTTACCAGCTCCCACTTAGCCATTTTCATTTTGTTCTTTCTAGTCCATAGAAACAAACTAGTCCCAGAAGCAAACGAAGTTCCGTCATTGAGCATTATCTCTTTCCTCAGTCATCATCTCTTCTATCCCAAGCAATGGTCCTCTACCTTCTTTGAGCTTATCCTTTTTCCCAGTGTACCATAACAAACCAACCATACTCCTTGTTTTGGGACCTAAACAACACAAAAGGTTTGCCTCTCATTTAGTGCCCTTTAAAATAGGCAATTGGTGAAAAATAAATGAAACATGCCATTAATAATTCATAAAAACAATGGCTCATGGGGAAAAGGTTTGAGTAGAACATTAATTTTATGAAAGTCATTCCTCAGATCTAGATTTTGCATGAGGTTAGTGGGGCAGGGTCGGTTTCCTTATAATCAGTCTAAGAACCTGAGCTCAGTGGACACTATATCTCTCTGGGGGCTATAACCTGAAGCATGTCCAGAAGACCACAGCTAACAAACAGATTAGTTGAACTGTGTGCTCTAGCTAACATGCCCTGATTTCTTTTTGCCCAATACATCTTGCATTCTCTTGCTTCTCTCTACTCAAGCAACTTCTCCCTAAACCTAGAATGGCCTCTCATTTTTATCAGTTGAATTTTTATCTAGTCTTTACTTTAAAAATCTTTATTGATGTCTTTTATTGTTACATTACCTTCATTTCCCCAATATACTTCTCCCTTCTTCCCCATCTAGAGTTGTTGTTTAGTCATCTTTTTTTTTCTAGTAATGCCTGACTCATCAGGACCCCTTTGGGGGGCTTTCTTGGCAAAGGTACTGGAGTGGTTTGCCATTTCTTTCTCCAGCTCATTTTATGGATCAGGAAACTGAGGCAAACAGGGTTAAGTGACTTTTCCAGCATCACACAGCTAGTAAGTGTTAGAGGTTGGATTTGAACTCTTCTGACTCCAGGCCTGGTACTCTATTTATTGTGCCACCTAGCTGCCCTCCCTCTTAGAGAGCCATCCCTTATAACAAAGAATAAAAAAGAAAGAGGAGGGGAAAAGGTAATTCAGGAAGGCTAAGCAACATGCCAACCAAGTCAGACAATATGTAAAAGTGTTCCACAACCATAGTCCTCCACTTTTTCAAAGAAGAGGGATACATTCTCATATTTCTTCTTTGAGGTCAATCTTGGTCATTATCTTTACACAGAAATAAGTTTTTATCTTTGTCATTATTTCTTTTCAGCTATTCTTTAAAATCCAAAGTAAAGGGCATGTCTTTCATATAATTGTAGAAGGTCAGAATTTGAGAGTTTGAAGGGACCTTGTTGGCTATCTCAATCAACTCATATCAGGAAGGAAGTCCCACTAAAACATATTTTAAAAAGTGGTCTTCTAACCTCTGCTGGAAGACCTCCAAGGAAAGGAAATCCACCACCTCTTAAGGTAGTCCATTTTACTTTTGGACACTCTAAATCCTAGGAAGATTTATCCTGACATTAATCTTGTTTGCCTTTTTGCAACCCCTATCAGATTTACCTAGTTCTGTCTGCTGGGGCCAAACAGAACTGATCCAATTCTCCTTCCACATGACATTTCTCTAAAATGTTTGAACACAGCTCTCACAACCAGTTCTCCAAATGATCTCTTTCTCAGGCTAAAAGCTACTAGATCTGTCAATAGATCTTCATATGATACAGACTCAGCTCTTTGCTGTCCTTCTCTCATCCATCACCAAACCATAGATTCCTGAGATGAATTCCACTGGAAATTTCCTGCCACGTTGATATTCAACCATTGATGGTTAACTCTTGGAGTGAGGACAGCCCACCAGTTCTGAATCCATCTAGCTGGCTTATCAAGTCTACATCTTTTTTCCTACATGAAGACTAGGAAATATTTTATCAACAGCTTTGCTAAAATCTAAGCAAACTAAATCTATTGATTTCCTCTCATGTAATCTCTCCTGATATTCCTAGTTAGTAACAACCTTATCATCCTTAATCTTACTTAGCACTTTATTTTGTGACTCTTTAAAGTATACTTCGTGTAGTTATTTGAATTAGAGTTGGCTGCATATCATAAACACATACAAAATTATAAATCCCATGGAGGTAGGACTTAGGCTACGAAACTGTGGTATCTTTCCAAATGCCCTGCACAGTGTTAAGGACTGTTCCAGAAATGTTTGTTTAGGGGTCTGGACACCATGTCATAGGAAGAATATGCTGAAGGCATTGGAGTAGTTGGATTGAAGAAGACCCACAAAAACTGTGTTCAAAGATGCTAAGAACTGTCATTGGAAGGATGACACTAAAGGGCAGAAATAGGATTAAAGTGTGGAAGTAACGAAGAAGAAAGATTTGGTCGCAAATAAGGAAGAACTTTTTCTTTAGTTTTTTTTTTAGTATTTCATTTTTCCCAGTAACATGTAAAAATAATTTTTAATAGTTGTTTTTGAAACTTTGAGCTCCAAATTCTCTCCCTTCCTTCCCTTCCCATCCTGCTTCATTGAGAAGGCAAACAGATTGATATGGCTTATACATGTATAGTCATGCAAAACATACTTATAATAGTCATGTTGCAAAAGAAAACAGAAAAAACTCAAGGAAAATAAAGTTTAAAAAAAAAGTATGTTTCAATCTGTATTCAGACATCATGGGGATGGATAACATTTTTCGTAAGTCCTTCAGACTTGTCTTGGATCATTGTATTGCTGAGAATAGCTAAGTCACTCACAGCTGATCATCTTACAATATTGCTGTTACTTTGTACACAGTACATTTCACTTTGCATCAGCCCATGCAAGTCTTTTCAGGTTTTTCTGAGAGCATCCTGCTCATCATTTCTTATAGTACAATAGTATTCCATCATAATCACATACCCCAGCTTGTTCAGTCATTCCCCAATTGATGGGCATTCCCTCAATTTCTAATTCCTTTCCCCCAGAAATGAGCTGCTATTTGTATGTGTAGGTCCTTTTCCTTTTTTTAAAAAATCTCTTTTGGGATACAGACTTAGTAGTTATACTGCTAGCTCAAAAGGTGTGCATGATTTTGTAGCCTTTTGGGCATAGTTTCCAGTTGTTTTACAGAATGATTGAATTAGTAAGGAAGAACTTTCTAAGAAGGAGAGCTATCCAAAAATGGCAGGTAGTGTGATAGTAAGTTCCCAATTACTAGATGGTCACTTTTCAAGTATATTGTAGGGGCCTTTCCTAAATGGAGTGAACAATTGCACTAGAAAACTTCAAGTGATCCTTCTACATCTGACGTTTTCATGTTCAAGTTGAAGTGAAGCAAACATTAGATGCCTACTCTGTGAAGAAAATTCCACATTTTAAGTCTTCTTCAGAGACAGTGTGAGCTGGAGGATTTTCTTCTACAGAAGTCCAGACTCTTCTAAGCTTCTTAGCATCAAATTTCTTAGAGCTAGAAGAGACCTTAGAGCTCATGTAACCCAAGAGTTCTTACTTTTTTCTTTGGCATGGAATCTTTTAGCAGCCTAGTGAAGCCTAGGGACCTCTTCTCAGAATAATGTTTGTAAATGTTTAACATTATAAAAGAAATTGATTATAATGCAATAGTAATCAATATTAAAAAAGTTCAAGTACCTCAGGTTAAAACCCCCTGATCTAGAATGCTACTTTGAGTTTAAGGTGACTGGTTCTGGGAGAGGGTGAAGTAAAATACTTCATTTAATACATCATGTGTAACTAATTCTTTAAAATACCCACATGGTATATGATTGTGATGGAATACTACTGTGCTATGAGAAATGATGAGCTCAGTGAGCTTAGAAAAACTTGGAAAGACTTGCATGAAATAACGAAGAGTGAAATGAGCAGAACCAAGAGAATGTTGTATACAGTGACAACAATATTGCTTTAAGAATTACTGAGCAAATAAGTCATTTTGACTATTATAAATACCCAAATTAAGTATAAAAGACATATGCAAAAAGATGCTATCTGCATCCAGAGAAAGAACTGATAAATAGAAATATGTATGGAATAATTGTACATCCACATAGGGGGAGGGAAGAAAAAAAAGAAATTTATATAACTTAATTATATATTTAAAAGGAATAACAAGTTCATAATGGACTTACAGTTTCATGTGCAATCATCTTTTTTTATTATACTATGTTCTGGAACTTGTTTTATTCCATAAATTAAAAATAAAATAAATTTTAAAATACCCACAAAAATATTACCTTGGCTAACTTAAGTTATTTAATTAAATTAAAAAAACATTTATTCAAGTTCAAGGGACTATGCTAAGCTCTGGAGATACAAAGACAAAAGCCAACCAGTCTTTGTCCTCAAAGAATTTCCATTTTACTGGGGGGAGAAGGGGATGAGCCACATTTATGCCAAAGCAATTATATATACCAAATAAAAGCAGATTACTTATGAAGGGGGTAGCAATAACCATTCGGGACAACAGGAAAGGCCTCTTATGGAATGTGGCCCCTGAACGGAACCTGGAAGATAGCTAGGGATTCCAAGAGGTGGAGGAAGAGAATTCCAGGTGTGGGGACAGCTTGTGTGAAGGAGGAAGGAATGTTGTATACCAGGAAATTAAAGTGTCATGCCAGGAACAGTAAGCAGGGCAGTTTGGCTGGAACATAGAGTTATATAAAGGGCAATAATGTGAAATCAGTCTGGAAAGATAGGTTTGAGCCAGATTGTGAAGTCACCAGAAGAAAAGCAACACTTTTACTCCTAAGTGTTACATAAATGTTACCTATAAGTAAATTCCCAAAGTAAAACCAAAGCAGAAAAAAAATCAGCAGGAATAGATTATTTTTTACTTTAGTAAAAAATTTTACTTTACATTTTTCAAAGTGATGAAGAACAGATTAAAAAAACATACAGCAAAGAGCAAAATGTGGACAAGTTATACCTCTGTCCTTTCTAAACCTCAGTTTCATGCTCTCTAAAGTGGGGATGATAATAGCTGAAATTGATAGAGAGATTTAAGTTTGAAAACAATCTATATGTTACCTCATGTGATCATCACAGCAACATGACCTCTGAGGCAGGCTCTCCAGGTGGAATTAGCTGCATTTTGCTGACAACAGAACTGTGATTCAGAGAGGCTGTCACACAGTTATTAAGTGTGGGAGTCGAGATTCCAACCCAAGTCTCTCCTAACTCTAAATTCAGTGCTCTATTTAGCATAATTAGCCACTTAACATGTATAGAGAGATATGTATGCATACATAGGTATATATGAATATATACATATGCAAATCTGTATATATACACATATATGACTCTATGTATACATCTATACATATATTTGGAAAGCATCTGATTTTATATATATAATTATTATTTATATATAATTCTTGGGCTACCTAACTCAAAGGGGTGCTCAGAGATTGAACCAAATATTTGGTGATAGCAAGCTGTGTAATAGTTATGAACCACTTATGAGATATGAGCATTGTTCATATTGTTATGCGTTGCTTCCCCAACTCCCTAAAATAGAACCTCTCAGATTCTCAGTGAAGGTCCTATTGCCATCTCAGGAAGCCAAGGAACTTCCTCTTATAGAAACACTGAACGCCCAGGCAGTCTGATATGGTAGAAAGAGACATGGTTCTATTCGGAGGTCCTGAGTTCATATCCCACCTTGGAACTTCCTACCTGTGTGACTTTAAGCGCTTAATCTCCCTGGGCCTTGGTCTCCTCATTTGTAAAGTGAGGGGGTAGGGCTCATGTTGCCACTCAATTACTTGTCTTTTGAGCTTTTTGCCACAGTAGAACTCTGCTTCCAGAGAGGAGAGCTTTGTCCCAAATCGCTGGGGTTTTCACAGCTGCCAGAGCTATTGGTTGGCTGCCCTCTCTTAATCTTCCACTGGCTCTGGCACCTAGTCATACACCCCAGGACCTCCACCCTAGACCACAATCCAGATCCAAGCAGGTTAAAGCAAAAGTGATTACCCCTTAGAATAGTTGCTTGGTCCCCTGTAACAGCAAGCACCCTAGTATCTCCAGGATGGCTGCCAACACAGGTTCTTAGATCTGCTTTTCTAAAGGAAAGCAACTCAAAATGGGTTAACAATCTTGCTTTAATCAAACATATGTCATTTACCTAGTTCAGGAAGAAAAGGTCAGCACCCCAAACTTCAGAGAATACAAACAAAATACAAATAAGTTACAAGCAGAAGTTACAAGAAGACAGAGAAACATTTCAGCAGACAGGCTTCCAACTGTCTGACTATTACATCCATACCTAGTCATAGTTACCAGAGAGGGAAACACCAACATTTGGGTTTTCAAATCTGGGGGGCTCAACGGCTGCCCAGAATCTCATCTGGTCAAATCGCACAACACTTCTCAAAGTGAGCCCCAAAACAAATCTCACATCAGGGAATATATAGCCTTCTCCTGGCTCAGAGAATGTCACAACCCTCTTCACCCACTACCCAATCACAAATCACCAAGGCGTGGACATTCCTGAAAAACCAAACCTCCTGCCATAGGCTCCATGTGACCACATTCAGCCCATTGGGGGCAGAGTATATTTTCAAATCAAGGAAGGTTCTCAGTCACTTAAGCCTATTAAAGGGCCTAGGGGAAGGGAAGATCTTAAATTCCCATTCCCACAACATCCTCCTATAATCTGCCCGCTAGGAGCTCTGAAGCAGCCATATGGCAGTGGCTGCCATGCCTCAGCCACCTCTCTCTCCAGGGGCAGAGGCCAGGCCGCACTCCTAGACTCCCTGTTCCCAAAGTCTACACTGACCTCTCACTTTGTCTTTGGCATTTATGGGTTGATAATTTTGGAAACTGCCACAGCTGCTGGGCTGCCCTGGAGCTAAAACTGTGGGCTCACGTGGGGCTGGGCTCTGCTCCCAGTGCCCTGCAATGAACCCTTCCTGTCTGCCTGCTGGGCTGTCTTCAGTGGGAGATTTGTTTCTCTCTGTCACTTTGTGGGTTCTGTAGCCCTGAGTTTGTTTAGAGTCATTTTTTGTAGGTATTTGAGGTGGTTATGGGGGGAGCACAGGGAGTTTTCCTGCTTCTATGCTGCCATCTTGACTCTACCCATTAATTTGACTCTTGCTTAGGATATGGAATAACTACAAATTCAGATAGAAAACAGTAAGATCTTTCCCACTTGCTACTTATTATAGTAAAACAGATGTTTCTATATAAATCTTATAATTAATAGATTTAGTATTGCAGTGACAATCTTCCACTGTTCATGTGCCCTGATAATAGAAATTTGCTATGAGGAGAAGCAGAGACATGGTTATAACAGTATCAAAACTAGTCCTCTATGTTAGAGCCCAAGGATAAAAAATTACTTAAAATAGATATACCAGGATAAAGCAACCTTATCTTTGTTTGATTTCAGGTAAGAGTTACAGTTAAGTTTCTGGGATAGCCAATATATAGAAAAATTCAACCTCATTCACAGGGTATCATAGCTAGTCTCAGGATTAACCAGGTGGGAAACATTCCTTTTCAAAAGGAAGTGACACAATGGGGAAACTGAGTCAAGAGGATCTTACCTTTGGCCATGACAAGGTCATCACCTCAACCTACCCAGAGACAGACATTTACCTGTAGCAGTTTCTAGACTTTTGGGCAGCATATGGTATCCCCATTGAATGGTGGACCTCATGACAATGCAGACCATCATTCCTGAAATCAAAACTTAGAATAATATCAGATTACACACATAATACAGATTACATACATTACATACAAGCCCCATTACCTGAAACAGCAAGTTCTGCAAATCACAGTGTAGGGCTCAATTATTATTATTTATCTCTTGGTATTATAATACTAAAAGTTTACCTGGACTTTAAAAAATTCACTCAATATCCTTTCCATCTCTTCCTTCTTCTGTTCAAGTTTAAACTTAATCCTGGTATAAAAATCTACCATTAGAAAATTTTAAAATGACATTCTAGTTTACCCAAAACCCCAGAAAAACACTGGACTCTTTTTATAATCCTCCAGAATAACAGATACCCACCTCGTAAGGTGTTGTATGCTTACTCCTTAAAATAAAATGAAATTACAAACAACATGACAGAGATAGGCTTCAAAGTCATGTTGCTGTAATAGTAATGGAATTTAAAGATTCCCCTGTATTGGCTTGGTTTTTGTTTTGATCTTGTTAAAACCCAGAGCTTGTGAATCCCACTTGTGGGGTGGTCTTGTTGACATGAAAAGAGAGGGCTGAACTGGGAGGAGCTGGTGACAGAGAGACACAAGAAAAGAGAGAGGCAGAAGAACTTTTTGGAAGCAGCATCTTGGAGGCAGAGAGAGACTGAGAGGATTGCCGAGGGCCACTTTGAATTGCCCAGGACTTTTGAGAGCTGCCACGCAGAGCTGCCAAGGACTGAGGAGACAATGGCTGTTTTGCTGGTACTTTTTCTGTCTGTTTTGATGTTGTTTTGCCAGATTTGTCCACTGGTGAAAGACAGCCCTGTTGTTGCAGAAGTCTGGGAACCTAGCTGTTGTTTCAGAGCTACTGAGACTGTTCTGCAGACAGAGAGTGAATACTGTCCACCGGTGAAGGACAGTGCTATTGTTGCAGAAGTGTTGGAACCTTGCTGTTGGTTCAGAAGCCCTGAAGAAGGATTTTCTTGTTGTATTTTTACAGAAATCCTGGAAGAGGGTTTTGCTAATGTTTTCAGGGGTCCTAGGACTGTTCTGCAGACAGAGAATGAATTAATGAAGAGACTAGCAATGTATCTTGTGGCCTTGCTATGCTTTCTCTCCCCAGGAACAAAGATTGCTGAGAACTTGCCTCCTGTCAAGATGAAGAAAAGACCTCCATTTGGGTATTAAGTGCTGGACTTAAGCTTGTTGTAACTCTGGAGTAGATTCAATTGTGATCCAAGGGTGGGGAGCTTTTGACCTTTTTGTGCTCTGTGATTGAACAAATGAATGTACTTTACTTATGATTGGAAACTAATCTCCATTTGAAAACAGGGGCTTTGTGATTGATTAAATGAATGTAATGTCCAGGGGTGGGGTAGTACTTGATTAAATCACACTTAGTAAATGCTGTATTTTGAATTATGTTAAATTTTGATTCTATCTGTTCTTAATTTGTCACTGAATAAAATGGAGAGCACCTATGCTGGTATTTTGAACCTTGGGAAGTTGCCTTTGCTTGGCATTGCATTACAGTTGCCTATTCCATACTGTTGTGTGTTAGACCACAGAGTGTGGTGTGTGTGTGTGTGTGTGTGTGTGTGTGTGTGTGTGGTGTGTATGTCCTACTGTTTTCATCCTCTGGCTCTTATTATTGTCTACTGACCTCCAAGACATCACCCATCTTTCCTCAGTGAATTCAGTACAAGAATCACAGATTTTTCTTTGCTTTCCAACCCTTGCCCTCATACTAGGGGACTTCAACATACATATCGATACTCCTTCAAACACCCTTACCTCCAAATTCCTAAACTGGTTTATTTCCTCCACCCTATCTTAGCCATGCACAGAGATGGCTATACCTTCATCCATAAATGCATCATACCTGAACACAATCTATTGTTATTCCACCTTTCCATCTGCATTACAACCCCAAACTTTATTCTAAATCCTACCATGATGTCCAATCCCTCTATAATGCTGTTCTTTCACAGGCTACCACTTCTTCACTAGATATATTCTTCTCTCTTCCCCATCTTAATTGCTTAATGAACTAGCTCACTTTATACTGTTCTCTTCTCTTGAATCCCTTATTCTGTTACTGATCTTGGTTTGCCCAGCCTTAGCTTGAAATAACTACTTACTGGTTTCACTTCTACTCATGAGCCAGCACATAGTAGACACTTAATAAATGTTTATTGACTATCAACTGTTAAGAAAATTTCTCTCCCATCATCTTTAATGGTTTTCCCTAATGCATGGAATTCTTGCCTCATCTTTACCTAACAGCTTTCCTGGTTTTCTAAAAGTTTCAACTAAAATCCTATCTTCTATAGGAAGCTTTCCCCAGTCTCCCTTAATGCTTGTACCCTCCTTTTCTGATTATTTCCATTATATGCTGTCTATATCTTGTTTATGCATAGTTATTTGTATGTTATTTCTTCCTGTAGACTATGAGCTCTTTGAGAGCAGGAAATGTCAAGTCTTTGTATACTTATACAGTGCTGGCACATAGTAGGTGCTTAATAGATTTTTATTGCCAGGCATATATATATATATATATATATTATATAATCAGAGATTATTAAGAGGGCTCTTTTCCCTAAGATTATTAATATAATTTTCAGGGTAGGGAAGAATGGAAAGATTATTACTCTAGGAATCAGAAGCCCAGAGTTCAAGTTCATGTTCCATTATTAATTTCATCTTCAACCTTAGACCAACATCCTCACCTCTTTGATTTCCTCATTTCACAAATGGAGAATGACTAGATCATGCCTAAAGTTCCTTATAACTCTAACATTCTGTTCTATAGTCTAGCTCTCACAATCAGGTCCCTTCAATGGTTCACAGTCTAAATTCTTAGGTCCATTCTAGTACTCACTTTCTACTTTCTGAGGTCTTTTTTTTTTCAGATCTAACATTCTATGTTCTAGTATACATTGAAATTCTAATGTTTTAGGATCTGTCACATCAGAATATTTAAATGAAAAGATGAATGGTATCTAGCAATTGTCTGTCAAAAGTCTGTCCTCACTACATTGGAATACAGGCCCTCCAACTTCATAATTCATCATGCTTTCCCTTATACCATACTAGTTATCAATTCAAGGCACATCCATTGTCCATGCAAGAGATTTCATTGAACAGTTAAGTGCTGTGTTTGCTGAGTACTCAGTTCAGCAATTGGAGTGGAGATGTTGGTGGTGGTGTTTAGTCATTTCAGTCATATCTGAATCTTCATGACCCCTTTTGGAATTTTCTTGACAAAGCCTTCTTCAGCTCATTTATAGACTAGTATAATTTTACTGCCGTATTTTCTCCTGTACCTCATGTGTTGTTGTTGAGTCATTTTGGTTGTGTCCCCATTTGGTATTTTCTTAACAAAGACACTAGAGTAGTTTGCCATTTCCTTTTCCAACTCATTTTACAGAAGAGGAAAAAAGACAAATAGGAGTATGACCTGCCTAGGGTCACACAGTGAGTAAGTATCTGAGGCCATATTTGAATTCAGGTCTTCCTAACTCCAAGCCTACTGCTCTATCCATTGTACCACCTAGCTGTAACACATTTATCTATTTCTTGAATTTGTATATTTTGCTATTTGGGGTGTCTATGTTTAATATTTCTATTATTTCATTGTCTATGTTTTTAGTTTATTTTACCTTTATTTTTTTTACCTTTTAGCAAAATGTAGTTTATCTCTTTTAGTTAGATTTATTTTTGCTTTTTCTTTGTCTGAGATTATGATTGCTACCTCTGCCTTAAAAAAAAAAAATCTCTGCTGAAACATAATGGATTCTACTTTAGCTCTTTATTTTTACACTGTTTCTTTGCTTGAAGTCTGCATCTTACAAACAACATATTGTTGCATTCTTTTTTTTTTTTTTAAAGTAATCAGGGTTGAGTAACTTGCTTAAGGTTACATGGCCAGTTATTTCTGGATGTGGTGCTAAGTATTGGAGCTTGGATTTGATCCCCAGGTCATCCCAACACTGGGGCCGGTGCTCTTACTTGCTGAGCCACCTGGCCACCCCTAAGCAATTGGGGTTAAGTAACTTGCTCAAGGTTACATGGCCAGGTGTTTCTGGGTGGGTGCTAAGTGTCTGAGCCTGGGATTCGATCTCCAGGTCGTCCCGACACTGGAGCCAGTGCTCTTACTCACTGTGCTACCTGGCCACACCCAATATTGTTGCATTCTGGTTTTTAATTAATTTTGTTTTCCACCTCCATTTTATGGGTGAGTTGATTCCATTCATATCCATAGTTATTATTGTTGTGTATTTCTGTCCATCCTATTTTTTCTCTCTATTTAGCCCTGTTCCTCCTCAAAAGTCTCTTTTGCTTCTGATCACTGCCTGCCTTAATCTACTCTCCCTACTATCAGCCCCCTACCCCTTCTCTTATCCCATTCCCTTCCTAATTCTATGTTGGGTAAGATAGATTTCAATATACAACTGAATTTGTATGTCACTTTCTCTTTGAGTCAATTCTGATGACAGTAAGTTTCAAGCATTGCTTGCTACCTCCCTCATCTTCCCTTCTGCTATATAGGCTCTTTTGGTCCTTTATATAATTTATCCCATTCTACCTCGCCCTTTCCCCTACTCCTAGTGTATTCCTCTTTTCACGCCATAATTTTATTTTTTGAAATCATTCCATTATAGTCAACTCATACCCATGCCCTCTGTCTATATATACTTCCTGTAACTGCTCTAATACTGATCAAGTTCTTAGAAGTTACAAATATCACCTTTTCCATCTAGGAACATAAACACTTTAAACTTACTGAATCTTTCTCTTTCATGTTTACCTTTTTTGCTTCTCTTGAATCTCATATTTAAAAATCAAATTTTCTATTCAGCTCTGGTCTTTTCATCAGGAATGTTTGAAAGTCCTCTGTTTCATTAAATATCCATTTCCCCCATGAAAATTATACTCAGTTTTGCTGGGTAGGTGATTCTTGGTTGTAATCTTACTCCTTTGCCCTCCAAAATTTCACATTCCAAGTCTTCCAAACCTTTGATGTGGAAGTTGCTAAATCTTGCCTGATCCTGACTGTGGGATCACAATATTTGAGGTTTTTTTTTCTGACTGCTTGCAATATTTTCTCCTTGACCTGGGAGATCTGGAATTTGGTTATAATATTCCTGGGATTTTTCAATTTGGGATTTCTTTAAGGAGGTGATAGAAAGACTTTTTTCAATTTCTATTTTACCTTCTGGTTCTAGGATAACAGGGCAGTTTTCTTTGATAATATTTTTTTTTAAGCAATCAGGGTTAAGTAACTTGCTCAAGGTTACATGGCCAGTTATTTTTGTGTGGGTGCTGAGTATCTGAGGCTGGAATCGATCCCAGGTCTCTCAATGCTGGGGCCAGCGCTCTTACTCACTGCTCCACCTGGCCCCTTCTTTGATAATTTCTTGAAAGATTATGTCTAGGTTTTTTTTTTTATTATGAGCAATCGGGGTTGAGTAACTTGCTCAAGGTTACATGGCCAGGTGTTTCTGAGTGGGTGCTAAGTGTCGGAGCCCGGATTTGATCCCCAGGTCATCCCGACACTGGAGCCGGTGCTCTTACTCGCTGTGCTACCTGGCTGCCCCTAGGGTTTTTTTTTTATCATGGTTTTCAGGCAGTCCAATAATTCTTAAATCATCTCCTCTGGATTGATTTTCTAGGTCAGTTATTTTTCCAAGGAGAAATTTCACATTTTCTTTTTTTTTATTCTTTTGATTTTCTTTGGTTCTTTCTCGATGTCTCATGGAAGAATTAACTTTCACTTGTCCAATTCTAATTTTTAAGGAATTATTTTCCTCAGTGAATTTTTGTGCCTCTTTTTCCATTTCATCAATTCTGCTCATTAAGAATTCTCTTTGGTGGATTTTTGTGCCTTCTTTGCCAAGCTGTTGATGCTTTTCATAATGTCTTTGCGTCACTCTCATTTCTCTTTCCAATTTTTATTCTCTCTTACTTGATTTTTAAAATCCTTTTTGAGATCTTCCAAGAATTCTCGTTGGGCTTGTGTCCAATTCGCATTTTTTTTCCCCATTGAGGATTTGTTTGTAGTTGTTTTGACATTGTTTTCTTCTGACTTTGTGTCTTGATCTTCCCTGTCACCAAAGTAACTTTCTATGGTCAGTTTTCAATTATATATTTTGCTACTATTTCCAGTCAATTTCATATTTATAACCTTATGTTAACATCAGGCTGTACTTCTAGGGAGGGCATACTTTTGTGTTGCTGTTTTCAGAGCTTGTTCTGAAGGACTGTAAGTTTCAGGCTCCTCCAAAGTGGTATGACCTCAGAAGAAGTGTAGTTATTGCTCTCTTGGCCTGTGCTCTGGTCTTTAACCAGGAAGGGACCTTGTTCTCCTGCTGCCACAAGAGTTCTTGTTGTTCTTGGACCTGTGACCTGGTGTCCTGCTCTCCTGCAGTTACAAGTGCTAGTGTTTCTTTCTACCTTGAAACTGAGACCAGGGTCCCTACTCCTTTGTGAACAACCACAAACACTTTTTTTCTGCCCAGGAACTGTGACCAGGGTCTCTCCTCTTCCCCTGGGACTTTGACCCAAAATTGCATGTAAGCCATACAAAGGTTCCTGAACCCAGGACCAGCACAGGGTCCCCTGTAATTTCTAATCTCCTACTAGTTATCTAACTCCTTTACTGTCTGGGGCTGAGAGCACTAGAACTTGCTGCTGCTGCTAATGAAGCTGCCTCTAAGGCCCGCTGCTGGCCTTGAGGGCAGGGGGTGGGGGTAGTGAGGAGAGAGCAGCCTGCACTGTTCTCCCCCTCAGTGTGATAGACATTTTCTGCCTATCTCTTACATTGTCTTTGGCTGGAAAATGGTTTTACTCCAATTTTTTGTGGGTTCTGCCATTCCCGAATTTGATGCAAGGTGTTATTTTAAAGTTGTTTGGAGTAGAATTTGACAGTTGGGTCCTTTATGCCACCATCATGGCTCCTAAAATTGACCCTTATATTCTTAAGGGAGGACTGGTTCTAGGTACACAAGGGCTCTCAATTATAACATGAGGCTGCTCCTTTTTCTGGCAGCAAAACACTTGAAGCAGAGTAGATGCCCATCAACTGGGGAATGACTACAGTGGTGGTATATGAGTGAAATGGAATATTATTGTATCAAAATGATAAATGAGAAATGATAAATAAGAATAGTCATGGGCACCACACCCAGAAATAATAACTGGCCGTGTAACCTTGAGCAAGTTACTTAACCCTGATTGCTTTAAAAAAAAAAGAATAGTCATGGGAAGACCTATATGAAATAATGAAGTAAAATAAACAGAACCAGGAAAATAACATACACAAGTGGTTTAAATGGAAAGGACAAAAAATAAAAAGAAACCATACTGCGCAATTGCTGCATAATGACCAAGCTTGGCCCTAAAGAGAAATATGAATTTCCTTTCCTCTTTGCAAAGATGATAGAGTATGGGTGTGGAACATTGCATTTATTTACAGATCTATTGGATGTGATGAGTTTTGCTGAATTGCTTCCCTCTCCCTTTCCCTTCTTATTCTTATAAGGGACAACTTGCTGGGAGGGAGACAGGGAAAGATATTGGCAAATTAAGGTGCTGAGTGAAAACAAAAGATTATAGAGCCTATATCAGATTGCACACTGTCTTAGGGTGGGGGGAGGAAAATGGGGGAGAAAACGTAAAACTCAAAAGCTTATAGAATTGAATGCTGAAATACAAAAATAAATAGAAATTTTAAAAAGATACCAATACATTTTTTAAATAAATAAAATAATGGTCAAGTACCAAGTAGAGTAGAAGGTAGTGGTAGATATGGAAATTTTAGCTTTCAAATAAAATAGACAAAAAAAGAAAATAAAAATTGTTTCCTTATTTTCTAAAGCACCATCTTGTAAAACATTTACTCTACTCACTCAAGGAGAGGGAACGCCTGTTGTTACCCAACATCATCTTTACATATGGATATAGCTAGCAATAGAAATGATATTAAAGATGACGCTTTACTGTTGTTCCCCAAGAATCATAGGACCTTGGGGCGGCCAGGTAGCTCAGCGAGTAAGAGCACCGGCTCCAGTGTCAGGATGACCTGGAGATCGAATCCTGGGCTCAGACACTTGGCACCCACCCAGAAACACCTGGCCATGTAACCTTGAGCAAGTTACTTAACCCCAATTGCTTAAGGGCAGCCAGGTGGCTCAGCAAGTAAGAGCACCGGCTCCAGTGTTGGGATGACCTGGGGATCAAATCTGGGCTCAGATACTCAGCACCACACCCAGAAATAACTGGCCATGTAACCTTGAGCAAGTTACTTAACCCTGATTGCTTTAAAAAAAAAATCATAGGACCTTTACATTTGATATGCACCTCAAACCTATTTGTTGTCTCTCCCATTAGCATGTAAGAATTAGATAGTTTTCCTTGAGAAAAGACTGTTCCTCCCTGCCTTTCCTATTTCTACCCCAACTCCCCACAGTACTTTGTACATAATAAGTGCATCTTTAATTCATTCGTTATTTATTCATTCACTTATTTTGGTGGTATTCTTCTAGCTCTAATTTTTCATCTTTATAATTTTTATATTCTACCTATCAATGATTATGCAAAGTTGCAGAGTCCTAAAATGAACTGAATCCCAAATTCAATATAGCTAATTTCACCCCCTGAGAGTACCACCAATACTGTCAATTCTCAGTTCCTTAGGAAAGAGATACATGTATACAGTCTATGAACACTTATTAAAACCATCTATTATGTGCCAGGTACTGTGCTAAATGTCAGAGATACAAAGAAAGACAAAAAAAAGATAGCCTCTGCCCTCAAGAAGTTCACAGTGTAATAAGGAAAGACAACCAAAAGAAGGGGAAAGGGATTGGAACTCAGCATTGGAACATGACGAAGACATGAAGGCAGGTAAGAAATGATGAAGATTGCCCTGGGCTCCTTCCTTAAATGGAAGAAATGGGAGGAACTCTCAAATGTCTACCCTCCACCTATTCCAATCAGATGAAGGGAGGGGCCCCAAGGGAAGGGGATACATGAAAGAGATTTAATTTTCCAGAGTTGATACAATTTTGCAGGAAGATAAGTTACTGCAGGCAATGAAATCCAGGAGATCAGTTGTGTGAAAAATGATGAAGTGGCTGATTGTGGCATGTATAATCAATGAATACACCAGTACATTCTGAGAAAATAATTTATTTTGTTTTACATCTTAAATGACATTAAAAACTCTTAAGAGCAATCATTAAAGATATACTGAATTTGTTCTAATTGGAATTCCAATGACTCCTTTAAAAAAAAAAAAGCAAAACAAATCAGCAACTCCCCTTAAAGCTGTCTCTTAAACCTGATACCAAAACACTCAGGATACATCATGTTGAGTGTAGGGTGGCTCTCTTAGCCCTCTTTCATTCAAATTTAGTCTAAAATGGATTGACTAATGTTTATGGAGATCACGAGGACTTTACTGACATGTGATCTATTTTTCCCTGCAGGTATTTAAATTATCATTATTTTTTTTTACAAAGAAAGTGTTAGACACAGAGAGGAAGTAGGAGAATGTTTCTTTAACTACTGTTACACTGTGTCAAAGTAGCCCTTACACAGTAGTTACCATGAGATACACAATGACAAATAGACCCTTGAGGACTTACATGGGTACAAAAATAACTTGAGCTGGAACACAAGAGAAAGCTAGCAAAATAAATATCAACATACATTCCTTCTCCTGCCTTCTCACTGAGCTAGTGGCTCAATTACCAATGAAGTCTAAGGACATTTACAGTCTCTCTCAGAAGATACTGGCTATTGGAAAGGCTAACAATGGCATCTGTAATTTTTTTCATAATAATTCATGTAGAATTCCATTTTTGAGGGCCTA
The DNA here is from genome assembly GCF_028583685.1 of Petaurus breviceps papuanus. NCBI lineage: Eukaryota > Metazoa > Chordata > Mammalia > Diprotodontia > Petauridae > Petaurus > Petaurus breviceps. The sequence continues at coordinate 2,987,156 of NW_027187368.1, read as the reverse complement.
CAGTTTTTCACTTGGTGTCTTTTGCTTCATCCACCCTTGATACTCACTCAGGCATTGTCCAATCCCTTGAAGTGGTCCAAGTGGCACTGGTGGTAATAGCTGAATAGGGCATTTACATCAGCTTTCTCTTGTTCAGAGGAAGCCCAGAGTAAAGAACTTAAAGCTTCTCACTCTCTCCTTCTAATTTCCACTGGTCCTCTCTCTGCCTCTACATTCTCCCAACCCCTTCTCCTCAATGAGGGTGTGAAAAGTACAGGGTGGAAACTATAGCTGGGGCAAGTACAAAACAAGATATGCAGAGGGCAACACTGGCCAGTAGGACAGTCATTAGGTAGCCCTGTGAATTTGGTGTGTCCCCTGGAAGTAAGGAGCCAGGATACCATCCTCACTCCTGTAACACAGGTCATTAAACACCAATCTCACATCTCTACCATGTTCAGTACACCAAAGGGATGTAACATAGCAGTGCCACAGATCGGTTACTAGAGTCTTATTTTATATTTTCTGGCCTCTCAGCTCATGCAGATGGTTTACCAATCACTTAGGAGCTAATCTGCCTCTTGCTAAATAGATATTTAACACCTAGTCCTGGAAGAGTTGTTGAAATAAAGCCCCTGGATATCATTATGAAAACTCCTCATGTTTGGAAAGTTGTGTCTCCTAATGTTTGTACAAACTTTGCACATGAACACAGCACTTTCTGATCAGGAATGACCACGGTCCTCAAATGGGCTCAGGCAACATGCCACTGATAGTCAATTAAGAATTGTAAACTTGAGTTGTGTCATAGCCCATAGTCTTTATAAAGTATTGGCACAGGGCAGGCGTCACCATCCCTCTTCAGGCTAGATAAAGAGAGCTATATATTACAAAGTCATAAGGAACTAATCCATGACTTGGATCTTCCTCACCAACCTTTGGAGGGTTGAATTTCACTTACAGAATAAGAGTGTTTCTGGCTTTGCATATTTATGACATAATCTATTTAGTCATATTTTATTAAGGTCAAATTATTTCCCCATTACCCACAGTAGGTTAAAAAAAATCAGTGTGTATTTACATCTAATTTCCATGGATATGTTGTTTATCCAGTACTGCCCGTGCAGAAGATTGAAAATTATAAAGAAAGAAGAGGTTTTGTGAATTTGCTTTTGAATGAGGTGAAGACTTTTTGTAATTTTTTTGGCTTTACTTTTTTTTTAAGTGCAACTGCTTTGAGGAATTAGCCAGAATGATAGGCACTCCAATCCAGAAACTTAATACTATCCCATCAAAAATATCAGGAGTTATTTCTAACCACATTATACTCTTTTGACTGCCAAGCAATCTTGACAAGTCTAATGTCTGAGGAGGTGCCTATATGGTAATCCCAGCAGTATTCTGGTGATAAGATTTTTGTGGGTTTATTGAGGAGGAAATACTTGTTGAGATGGCTTTCATCATGCCACTGAGCTTCAATGTCATTTTCCTTGTCCTGAAGAATTCCCTTGAAGCATTCCTGGGTGAGGTTCAAAACACGAAGGGGTGTGCCACCAAAAATGGCTGCATGGTAATAGAAATCTCCCTGGCCAAAAGGGATGTATGCTGCAGACTCAGGCCTTCTCTCATAAGTGAACTCACTGGGATCGGCTTTATACCACCACGCCTGGAGTTGAGCTACTGATTCACCCAGAGTCTCCACCCCAAAATCATCCTTGAAGATTTGATCCACATCCATGCAGAAGAGGAAGTCAACTTCATACTGGATGTGATTTATAATGTGTTCCCCAATGATCTTCATGCGCATCATGCTAATATCCTGCCACCTCTTCTCTCTGTTGATTTCAAATACTTTGAACGTACGAAGGGGACCCAGTTGTATCCAAGGTATCTTAGAGTAATCATCCACCATTATGTAAAATATCACTCTCTGGCCAACCATGAAGTACTTCTCAGCTGATGTCATGAACTCCTCTAAATATCGATCAAGATACCTATGAAACAAACCAGAAATAAGTCAAGTTATCCCCCTAGATGATGATGATAAATTTTAGTGATATCATGCTGAGCCATATAAAAATAAGAGCTAGCATTTATAGAAGGTTATATACACATATACATATGCTACCTTATTTAGTCCTCTCAATAACTTATGAAGTAGGTGCTATTATTAAGTCCATTTTGCACTTTAGGAAACTGAGGCTGAAAAAGATTTGAGAATTCTTCTGAGAGTCAGTCTGGGGGACTAGAGACCCTCATTCAACTTCTAACGAGCTCACCAATTGTACTGATAAAAATATGTGTTAAAGAGAAACTGAGGCACAGAGTTATAAGTATAATCAATTTGTTAGTATGGCTAGCAAATAGCAATAAATTGGATCCAAGACTCCTTAGTAGTAAAGGATGCATCTGAAAGATCAAAGACTCGTCATAGTCACACAGCTAATAATTTTCTGAAACAGGATTTGAACTCAGATCTTTCTGACTTCAAATCTAGCCCTGTACCATGTCTCTGTCATCCATATTCTTTCCCTTTGCTCTCACAATTGATAGCATTGATGGACTTTGGATAGCTACCATAATATTTTGCCTCCATGTCACAATTTGTCACTGGCAGGCTGGAATGCAACCAGAAAGGTGACCATGACAATTGGGAGTGCATCAAAAACTATGCTATATAAGAATCAATTGAATAAATTATGTATGCCTATGTGAAACTGAAAATTGATGTTACATATTATTTTCTATTATTTTCAATTTATTATGTATTAGTGATAAATCAATCCACTATGCATTGATTGACCACCTCATTATGTAAGTTTGAACTCCCTTAAGCCTGCAACTTCAATTGCCTGTTGTGAAATTATATAATTGAAATTCTGTGGTTTAATTACTGATTGAGAATCTTGTCTAATCAGTATATCTAATCAGAATTAATATTTGTGAATCAAATTTAGATTTGATTGTATAGGCCCTATTAGTAACATCTATAAGAGTTTAACTTCCCTATTCCTCTGGGATAAAATTCAACTGTAAAAATTTAATCTGTGAGCTTTTGCTGACAATGGTGGGGAGAGGAATCAATAGTGTGATAAGATGTTTGCCTACCAGGAGACTTTCCAAAGGATGTTAGTCATGGCATTTTGGTCCACTGGGTGAAGAACTGATGTGAACAACCCCAACCAATCAGGACTGAAATATATCTGTATAATCACTGTGTAAATACTATAAAAGAATTGATCTGTCAGATCCATCCTTGACTACTAAGGAGTCTTGTATCCAATTTATTGGTATTTGCTAGCCATACTAATATATTGATCATGCTTATAACTTTGTGTATCAGTTTCTCTTTAACACAGATTTTTCTCACTATAATTGGTGAGCCAGCTAGGAGTCGAGTAAGGGCACCCAGTGTTCTAGACTGCCTCTCAGAACTCTTCTCAAAAACCTGCCCTGGAGGTTGGACTCCCCACCTTGGCCTCAATCCAATTTTCTTGGGGGCAAGGCAAACTCCTGAATGGAGATCCTTATCAGCAGAACAAACTAGGAAGGAAAGTCTCTAGGGCATTTAGTTATTATACAAGTAGAATTTAAATTGATAGAAGATCTTAAAACTGATTATAAGAACTAGATTTTTAGCAAAAATATCAAAGGGAAAGCAAAATTCTTAAAGAAAAGAAGTAAGGATTAAAGAAAAATGCATAATACCAGGAACTTGTTTTTTATATTGGCAGCTGACCAAAGCAAAACAGCTAAGTTATAGCCAAGATGTAAATTCTCCTTTCTTTTAAGTGGCAGTGGGCCAAAGTAAAATAGCTTTTCACATGATAAAACAATTGGCTACTTAAATTCATTATGTTTAATTAGCTTCTTAAAAAATTGGTTCAAAGTTGAGAATTAGTCTTTGAGTCCTCCATTGTACTATTAAAATCCTAGTAGGGCAATCCTGAAGACCATGTTTCTATACAACTTGATATAATAACCTATAGCTGTCTGAAAGGAGGAATCATCATATTCTGTCTTAACTGAGATGGGTAGGGGATGCCCTCTTCTATGGGGTGACCACCATAGGGTCACTTGTGGCAACTTCCTAATAAATGCCCTCTCAGAGTCACTTGTGACCACTACTGCTGGTTGCCCACTCGATATACTTTTACAAGTGACAATGGGAGCAGATAGTAGTGTTTCCAAGGGAACTACCCAGGGAAAACTGCTTAAATTCTAGAGTCAAAGCAAGCTGCCAGTTCATCTGGGAATGACAAGTGGCCATTAAATTAAGTGATCTTTGGTTTAAGACTGCTAGGGATTCAAATGGTGAACAATTCTGGCCTAAATTTGGCACTTTTGATTATTGCACATTAGAGAAATGAAGAATGACTATAGAACAGTCTCACTCAAAATGAATGAACAATGTTTACATTTGGTGTAGACTTGTCCTATCTGATGGGACATGCCTACTGTTCCTTAAAGGACCCACTTCTGACTATTCTGTTCTGCCTGTTTCCTCCTCTTTTGCTCCTCCACTTCATTTGTCTTCCACTATGGTAAGAGAACTAACTTCTTTTAGACATGAGGGACTTGCTGCTGGTGGTTTTTCTTTCCAAGAGATTTATAACTAATGTTTCCCAGTCCAGAAGCATGATACCCTTAAAAGTCTATCTTGTTATATCAGAAATCCCCCAATATGAAGGAAGAGATAAAGAAAAGAAAACATCTAGGCAGAAACCTCAGGCAGTCTTGGCCACTACCCCTACTGAGCCTTGCCAAGGAAACCTGAAGAACAGGAATGCTTTTGTTGCCCCCAAAGGGGGGCATTTGGCTAGAGATTTCATCAAGAAAAAGGACTTACAGAATAATAAAAATAAAATAGTGGGAAGACTTAAACAGAAATTTAGAATATAAGAGTGTGGAGGTATAAGTGTCTGATCTGTGCTTTGCATTAATCTATACTGGTCAAGTGTTTTCCAGGTGTTTATTTTGTTCCATGGCCTGATAACTCAACCTAGATTTTCCTTTTGATCTGATCAGCCAAGGAAAAAGGAATACAGAAAGTGAAATTTTCAAAGTCTTCAGAAAAAAACAAGCCTCTCTTTTCTCTCTCTATTTCCAACACTGCCCAAGTTGGTGATGGCAGAGACGGAAGACAGATTAAAAAAGATCTTTTCCCCCCTAGCCTATAAGGAAAAAAAACAATTAGAGCATAAATTTGCAATCAAAATGTAATTTTTCTACTGAAAATTTCTAAATTGTGATTTGAATGTTTTTACAAGTCTTTTGATGAGTTTTGGAGATATCAATGTGTAGAGATTGTTTAAATAGGAATAGAAATTTGTAAAGTTTGATGAAAAAAAATTGGCAAATCTATTAGATTACTTTTTTTTTTTAAAGCAATTGGGGTTAAGTAACTTGATCAAGGTTACACAGCCAGTTATTTTTGTGTGGGTGCCAAGTATCTAAGGCTGGAACTGATCCTGGGTCTCCGGATGCCGGGGCCGACACTCTTACTCACTGTGCCACCTGGCCGCCCCTTTGATTACTTTTAATAAAGGAGAAATTTTAGGATGACATCAAGTTTAAATTGCAAACTGGTTTAAAAGTTGCAGTTTGAATTTTAAGAATTATTTTAATAACCACAAAATCTGTTTAAGAGAGATACAGTTAGAGATTCAGAGAAATATTAAGATTAGGAAAACAGTACAAGAGAAATCAGAGTAAAAGTCCTGTGAGTTTAAATAATTGCATGACTCAGAACTTGAAATGTCTGCTATGTAACAGGAAAGTAATATGTTGGAATAATAAAGATTGTTATTAGATTTCTAACTGTTCAAATCTCACTTTTACGGCCAGTGTAGTGCTTTTCCAACTGCAGGACAGCTAGATCAGTCATTTTTACTTTTGCATCAGCAGAACAATTCCAGAGCAGTTTCTGTTTGTAGTTTTTTGGTGGAATTAATTTTAATTTTAGTGTCAATTCTTTAAAAGGAGTACTTAAAATCTGTACTTGAAGAGAATGACAAATTTATTGTAGGATGGAAATGAGATTTTTTTCTGATTAAAAGGCAGAAAAGGAAAATTTTAGACCACATTCAGTTTCTTCTTTCCAAAAGAATAAAAGTAAAATTGGAGTCTATTTACCCTTCTGTTGTTTACTGCTTTTAAACACCAAGCAAGGCCTGTTATTGATCCCTCCATTCAGACTCCCAGATTATATACTTCTGGCAAATTTTACAAAGTATTCAAACTGCAAAGGGAAGGTAAATACCAAAGTGTCCCCAGTTTCTGATTTGACCTCAGAGAGAGAAAAACTTGCTTTAAAATCAAGAAGCAACTGGAATGTAAGTAAAATTTAATGTTCTGTGAAGGCAGTTAGGGTAAGAGTTACTGAGAATAGAATTTAACAAGAACATAACATTATAGGACTTAAAAAGAGAATGTGCTCACCTAGTGTGTGTGTGTGTGCACGCGTTTGTGCTCAAATTACAAAAGATGAAATTAAAATGAGTATATAGCTTGTAAATGCTAGTCTAAAATACTAGAGTTTTGAGAGGGCAAAGAACTTGAAAATTATTTTAGAACAAATAAACATTTTATAGCATGAAATAAGGAAACATATAATATAAAACAAAATTTATCAGTTGAAAGGTTATAAAATAGTGAAAAAACCCACAGTGCTCTGGAATATCTACTACATGGTACATTATAAGTTAGGTTAAGGAAAACAGAAGAAATGGACTTAGCTTTTGAGTGATTTTAAAGGAAATAGAGAAAAAGTAAAACCCTGAGTCCTTCAGAAAATTAGTCTCCATCAGACAGTTTTTTCAGTAGTACAATTCCTGCTAACTCTATACAAAGTCAAAATTGTGCTTTAATAAAAGCAAAATCTTTAAATCAAGAAATTATTATATTACAAATCAAAAGGATCTTTCTAATTCAAATCATTGTTGACAATTTGGCAGATTTTATTATGGATCAGAAAGGACAATAATCTGCTTTACTACTAAAGAATTAGTGAAATTGGTTGAAGTCTTTAGGTAGGGAACATCAATCTTTTTATTATAAGTACACTATCAAAGGGTGTTGTTCAGCTGTTCTAGTCATGGCCAATTCTTTGATACCCCATTTGTGGCTTTCTTGGCAAAATATAATGGTGTAGTTTTCCATTTCCTTCTCCGGATCATTTTACATATGAGGAAACTGAAGTAAATAGTGACTTGTCCAGGGTCACACAGCAAGGAAGTATCTAACACTGGATTTGAACTTGGGTATTGCAGCCCCCAGGTAGGCCCAATGCTCTACTACACTGTGCCATTTACTGTTGTTTAATTTACATTTAATTGTTTTAAGTAGAACCAAAATGATGTTCACAATTGCATTCTAACAAAGTTTCATCATCACTTTTCAATCCGAGTTCATTTTTAAAAATTAAAACTTAAGCTAATTAAAAAAGTGAGCTCTGAAATGTGAAATCCGAGTAGTTAATGGCCCTTGTGAAAAGTGAGATTTTAAACTGTTAACAGTAGTGATTATACAGCTTTACTTGACTTAGTTGAAATTTGTTCCAAACATTAAATTAAGGTGCTCTCACATGATGTGTTCTCCTATTGGGAAAATTATTGCAAATACTTACAAAACCTTTTTGTGTTCTCTTCTAAAAATACAGAATCTTGTTTATGTCACGTGTCATAATTTTTCTTGTATTTGAGAAATCATTGTATAGGGATTTTTGTCAATTTAAAATCACTGGAAAATTAGCTCCTCTTTTTGATGACAGGCAAAACTAAAATTCCTAACTGCTAATTCTTTAATTAGATACAATAATTTAATAACATAGTATCAGAAAATATCACTAGTTTTTTAAAAGGAATTAGGAACTAAGATTTCTCTCAGATAAAAAGTGCTTACAAATTTCTTTATAAAAGCTACTATTTTTGGACTTTAGATGTGACTAGTGTAAAAAAGATGAATTTTCTACATTATGTGTATTATACATTTAAGTATCAGCACCTAAATGAACTTTTAACTTCAGTTGCCTATTGTGAATTTATATAATTGAAATTCCATTATTTAATTATTGATTGATAGTTGTATCTAATCAATGTATCTAATAAGAATCAATATTTGTGAATCAAATTCAGACTTGGCTGTATAGGTCCTATTAGTAAAATCTACAAGAGTTTCACTTCCCCATTCCTATGGGTTAAGTCCAACCACAAAAATTCTCATCTGTGACCATAGGGAGAAGATGAGTCAATCTGGTGATAAGATGTTTGCCCACCATAAGAATTTCCAACAGATGTTGGTTATGGGATATTGCTTCACCTGGTAAGGAACTGATGTAAGCAGCCCCAAACAATCAGGAGTAAAATACATCTGTATAGTCACTGTGTAAATGCTATTAAAGAGTTGTTCTGATTGTTGGATACATCCTTGCCTACTAAGGGGTCTTGGATCCAATTTACTGGTATTTTCTAGCCATACTAATAAATTGGTTATGCTTGGAAACTTTATGCCTCAGTTTCTCTTTTACTTCTCCCAAATTTCCATCATAACACAGCCTAGAAAAGAGAAAACTTAAAAGAGGCAGTTCTCAACTATCAAATTGAAACTCAATAAGAAGAAACTTCTGAATAATTGGACCTCTCTCAAAGGGGAAGAGGTTATACCTCAGGCAGTAATGTGTTCTTTGGTATCAGTGAAGGTTTCCAAGATTTGGTTGAATGAATCTAGGGGATGCTGCAGAAGTGATCCTTATAATAGTTGGGAGATTGAACTAGATGACTTTGAGGTACTTTCTGATACGAAATTCTGATGTATTATCTTGACCTCCTCAATGCCACATTCTAAATAGCTTTTAAAAAATCCATTTTAGATTTCAAATCATTTTACTCATCTACTTCTGGATTTTTCCAGTCTTTCTCATCCTACTAGAAGCTGTGGGTAGAAATGTCCCATGCCCAAGTGTGAGCCTCAGTAGAAACGATACCAGTACAACACAATAGATCAATGGTTTAATATAAACATCAGCTCAGAGCCTCCATAAGTCTTCTCATAGTCATCCTGGAATAAAGTCTTTAATATATGGTCTAAATGTAGGGAAGTTATTCTGAGTTCAACATGTTAATCATAAGTTCTACTTTTTGATTTTATGTTTAATTTGCATTTACTTACACCAGTTCCACCCCTTGTTAGCCATGTCTCTGTAAGCAAGTCATACGCATAGGATTTAAGAGCTTGGGGAGGGGGGGGGGACCTTAGAGGCCGACTAGGATTAGGTAACCTCCCCTCACTTTACAGAAGAAACTGAGGTCTAGAAAGAAAGTGGATTGCTCAAGGTCACACGATTTGTGACGAATTCTAACCAACAGAAAGAAAGCAGCATTTTAAGGCAAGCTACCTTGCCTCAAGTCCCAACCTGGCTACCTCACTGTGCCCAAATTTCCTTATTTGTAAAATGAGAGTAGAAATCAATGGCCTCTACAATCTTTATATTAACACAGTGCCTAACACATAGTAGGTACTTAAAAAATTTTTATTGATTGACTGAAGGATTCTTACAGATTTTTTTAAAAAAATTATTAATTTTATTCTGAACTCAAGAAATAAGAAAAGCATTTCCAAAACACTGTAGAATAGGGGGGGAAAGGTGATTGCACATGAAACTGCAAATCTATTCTGTACAATTTGCTATTCCTTTTAAATATGTGATAAAGTTATCATGGACCTCCTCTCTACCCCAGGTGCCCCACTACCACCAAGATGGCTACCATTAAACAGAAACATATATATTTATGAAATATATATATATATATATGTAAAATCCTTCTATTAGTTCTTTCTATGGATGCAGATAGTTGTCCTTTGTAGAGTCCTTTATAGTTAATTTGATTATTTGTAATAGTCAAAATTACTTAGTTCTTCAAAGCTGTTCTTAAAACAATATTACTCTTGGGGTATTCTCTTGGTTCTGCTCATTTCACTTCATTATTTCACGCAAGTCTATCCATGTTTTTCTAAGATCATCAAGCTCCAGATTTAAATCTGTTATCCAATGATCTTTCATTCCTCTATAAGCTTCAGTTTCCTTATCTTTAAAATAGAAAGAACATATGTATGCTCTATTTTGCAAGTAATAAGTAACTTAAAAAAATTATAAGGGGCTATAGAACTGGGATCTATGCTCTAGAAATAATTCTAACTTTGAGACTCTTATTTTAAAGATAGAGTTGCAGTTATTTCTGGAACCATGAGCAATGAGTAAATCAACTTTGCCATTGTTCCCAAATGGGGTATGTCACTTTTTCCTTAGGGCCCCACTCACCATTTCTTAACTTTTTGGACCAAGTCCCCCTTCTCTAACCACTACTCCCAGAGAGTATGGTTTTCTTCATTATTCTTCCTCCTGGGGTGGGGGTGGAGAAGGAAGGGATAGTCTTTGCTTTTGTACTTATAACCCCAGTGTGTTAGACCTGGGCTTGGTATTTAGCAAGCACTTAATAAATGCTTTCATTTACCCATTCATTCACTAACTACTGACCACCAGGGGGCAACAGGCTACCAGACTGTTAGTCTATTCAATTACCTGATTCCCTTTCTGTTACAGATCCCCTATCTGAGTCTCACACCTCAACTATCTATCATAATTGTTCTGCTCTGCTTGAGAGTTCAGTGCTTGAGGAGTATGAATGCCTATCTCTCTCTACCTGGCACAGCTCTTATAACTTAGGCAAAGGCCTAGATGGCCTCCTTATCAAATTTAGAGAGTTAACATACCAGGGGCCAAAATTGGGCTCCCCAAAAGAACTCAATGTGCTACAACACAGTGATGAAATTTAATAGGGGTAAATGTAAAATCTTATCCTCAAATTAAAAAAAACATCACAAGTACTAGATGAGAGAGAAGAGTTGCCAGATAGCTGCTCACCTGAAAATGATATGTGGGCTTGGGAAATGGATCCAAGATGTTAGAATGAAAGGACTAAAGAATTGGATCCCTCATATCCTAGCCCCCAAACAGGGCAGCTTAAAAAAAATATACACATACTAAAAACCTACTAACAATAGTGGTACGATAATATTCCATTATACTCACATGCCACCATTTATTGTTGATTTCCCAATCAATGGGCATTCACTTTGTTTCTAGCTTTTCATTAAAACACACACACACACACACACAAATCAGTTGATTTTTCAAGGAGAAAAAAAATTAAGGACACAGAAGCTGACAAAGAAATGTGAGCATGAATGCACAATTATTTTCTCTAGCAAAACTCAAGAAAATTTGTATATTTGATGATTTTGAGAAGTTTACAAAGAAATATTGCCACTCGGGTAAAGTAATTGAAAGATCAATTTCCTGAGAAAAAAATAAGTATTTAAACAAGCACAAGGATTGTAAATATGGTATTAGCTAAATCACTAAAGGTTTCAGAAGGGTATTTCAGAAAAATGGGAAAAAAGAAGTGTAAGGGGGAAAGTGGGATATGTTCCTCTGTCTTTGAGAAAGAAGTCTAAATTAAGGTAAACAAACAATAAATCTGAGAAATTCAGCAAAACAATGGTAGGATCTTGTGATCTAGTGCAGAGGGAAATAAGCAAACATGGCAGCTAAGATACAGAACAACTACAATCAAGTAAAGGAAAGATCAGTACAGTGTAACCAAACGTTGTGTAAGAATGACCATGTGTGTGTGCTTGGAGAAGAGATGGAAAAATGCACCTGCCCCTCCCCACCCTTTTTTTTAAATGATAAGGAAACTATATATGTGTGGCAGGTTGAATATGCTATCAGACACAGCGTCTGGTTTTGCTTTGCTGAAATGTTGCTTTGAAAAATCTTTGTTATTAAAAAAAGGCTCACTGGTAGGGGAGGGGGGGCATATTCAGAAATTAATATTAATTAAGGGTGTGCTCTAGAAAGGTTGCAAAGATGAAACTGACAAGCCTTGGCAAGAGCACAGATGTGGGGCACAAGATAGGATGAGGATGACTCCTCTGTTGTCAGCCTGAAGGACTAGGAAGATCATGTTGCCTTCTACAGTAAATAGGGAAGGTAGGAGGGAGAGGATCTAGAGGGAAAAATAATGAGTTCAGTTTTGGACATGTTGAGTTTAAGATGTCTGTTGGAAAAGCAATTCAAGATGGAAAAGTGGAGTTGGAGGTCAGCAGAGAGACTGGGCCAGGAAAGATAGATTTGGGAATGATCATATAGATGGTAATTAAATCCATGGGAATTGATGAGAAGTAGCAATATAGGGAAAGGAGGACCCAGGACACAGCCCTGTGAGACATCTGTGATTAGAGGCATCCAGGACAGCAGATAGGAGAGAAGCAGTGCCACAGTGATAATGGAACCCATGGGAGCTAATGAGATCACCAAGGGAGAGTACACAGAGAGGAGTGAGACCACGATGGAACCCTGGGCTGCATCTATGCATCAGGGCTAGGTAAGGGATGGTGGGAGATGATGATGAAGTGGTTTAATGTCTGAAAATGGTGAGGAGGGAGCTGAAGAGGGATGGCCTCAATTTTTCCACCTAAGAAGAAGAGATCTCTTGCCTGAGAAGAAGCAGTCACGACAGAAATGGTGGTGTTTTATGGGGGCAAGAAATGTGATATTTTTATGGGGAAATAGTCAAATGACTGACATGTAGTAATAATGACCCTAAAAGATTGGATAACATAAATATGTACTGGAACTAGTCAGCATGACTGTTGATGGGCATTCAGCAGCATTGCCCCAGCAGGGGTGGGGAAAGCACATAGTGTATGAAACACAAGGCAGGGTGAGATAATGGAAAACAGGACAAAGGGAAAAGGGATTAAAGAATCAGGGGGCAATGTAAATGTTTAACTGGTTAACTAAAGGATTGAGATTTTGAAAGGAGGAAAGTGAGGCCAGAGCAAGGTTGGTGAACCAGAAAGGCAGGGAAAGGTGGAATGACTATAGGTTTTGGTGGGTCAGAGAATGTAAATCCTAGGGGTGAAGCAAGAGGAAGCCTGGAAAAACAGAAGTAAAAGACTTCCAGAGTTCTATGGATTGTAGAGGTAGAATACCCAGGGTGTTAGTGGTTCTACTAAATTTAAATTAATAGCAGAAATAATAAGAATAAGAAGGTATTAGTTCTCTTCTGACAGCATGACCGATGATAAACTTAACAATGATAAAATGCAAATGCGCTACACTCACCCAATAAAAACAAGGTTACTCACAGAAAACACATTTCATTCAAAAAGCTCTAAACAAATTTCAGAATTAAGAGGTAGTTTAAAATTTACCATTCTTATCACCAGATCATGAAAAAGACAGGTGAACTAAAACCAGAAAGCATTAGAAGAGATAAAGGACATTTATATTCTGCAAGAGTCAATGAAAAATTAAAGTCTATCAATATTAAATACACATACACCTAATAATTCTATAGCAAAATTAATAACAGAAGAACTCACAGTTTTACAGGAAATGGAATTTAAAAAAAAGATAATTTCAGGGCCAACTAATAATCCATGGTAAATTCAACAAAAAGATAAAATGCAAGGTGTGGGGGATCACAGAACTGAACAGAATATTAAGCAAATTAGACTTCACAGATGTATGGAGGGAACTTAATGAGATAATTAAATAATATACATTATTTCCTATTGTTCATACAGCTTACCAAAAAAGCTATCATGTGCAGGACCAGAAAGAAGACACAGGCAAATATGGAAAAAACAGTCTGTGCAATTCATTTACAGACCATGATGCAAAAAAACCAAAAACTCTGCCTAGTAATAAAGAATGATACAATGGATAAAAGTTGTAGGCCCCACAGATTTTTTAAAATTGCCTACTATATAATGACTGGGTGAAAGAAATTATTATACAAAATGGTAGATTAAATCAAAGAAAATGACAATACAAATATTCATATAACAATCTATGAGATGAGGCCAAAGCAGTTTATAGGGATGAATTAATAGACCCAATGTTTTTGTCAGTAAGAGAGAAAGAAAATGAGCAAATTGAGTCTTTCCACAACTAAAAACCTTAGAAAATAAAAGGGATAAGCAACAAACTCCAGGCCTAATACCAGAAGTTCATGTTAGTATCGTACTGCCAGAGTTAAAGGTAATAACCCTCCTCTTTGTTAATAATCAATAATCAAATGATTTTTTTTTCAGGGAACATACATTCTCTAGTATTTTTCAGCAGTGTGTTCATAAATGTATGCTAACCTAAAAATAAAATGTGTCAGCACATTTTTTTAAAAAACACAACTTAGAAAAAGAACAAGCCAAAAGAACACAGAAAAGAAATAACTAAGATCAGAACTATAATTCAATATTGGAATGACAAATAAATCTAAGAACTACACATTTGGAAATACTTAAAAAATTGATAAACAATTGTTGAGTCTAATAAAGAGAGAAAATCCAAATCAGCAAAACTAGAAATAAAAAAGATATGAGCTTTAAAAAATCAAGAAAATTATAGATTACTATATGCAACTTTGGCAATTAAATTAAGAATCTAAAGGAAAGAGTTATGATTTCTCAGAAGATGGAGCTCACAGTGTGGTAACAACCTCCACACCATTACAGACTGATTCCCAATCCCAGAATCCTTTTTCTGTATGTTTTGTACGTAAGTAGAGGAAGCATGGTACAGTGAAAATAATTTTGGATTTGGAATCTGAAGAATTGAGTTCAAATTCTACCTCTGTTCGAATTACGTGACTCTTGGTAAATCATAATCTCTCTAGCCTCAGTTTCCTCCTATGAAAAATAAAGGCGTTAGACTGTATGGCCTCAAAAGTCCCTTCCAGAACTAACTCCAGATTCTATGATTTTAAGACAAGAAACCAATCCTAACTACCCTTCTTAATGCTGGAACTTTCCCCTCTGAGTTTACTTCTATTTTATTTTGTATGTATCTTGCTTGTACACCATTGTATACTGTTTTCCTCATTAGATTCTGAATTCCTGGAAACAGGGATTATTTGCTGTTCTTTCTATCCCAGTGCCCAGCACAGTACCTAGAACATAATAAGCATTTAATAAATGCTCACTAACTCAAGTCATAAGTCGCTGGAAAACATACAGAAGTATCCACAACTTGTAAGTATGAGAAGTGGGAAAAACAAAGGCACAAAATGCAAAAATTAGTAAGAAGTGGACATCCTAAATTAAGCAATCTCAGATGGAGAAATCAGGCAAACCATTAAAGAAGATGACCCACAAAAAGACCTAAGGCCCAAAGGTATTCACATATGAATTCTACCCACTACATAGGAGTATGTAGTTTCAAAGCACAGAGAAAGATAGTAGGCTTTCTACCATCTTCTATGAGGCAAATATAATGTGAATATCGAAACCAAACACACACAAAGTTAAGTAAGAAAACTATAGACCAGTATCATTAAGAAATACAAAATTCACCAATAAAATACAATAATAAAATACTTTCAAAAATGGATCCATCATAACCAAAAAGTGTTCAGAGAAGTAATGTGTAAATATTGTCAACAAGAGGAAAATTAAAAACTATCTGATCATGTCTTTATAGTCAGATAAAGCCCTTGATAAAATATAGCAGTTGTTTATGTTGTAAACATCTGAAAATAAAAGATTAGAAGGACCTTTCCATATTATAATACAAAGTATAGATATGGGGTGTCCCAAAAGTCTTAATGCAGTTTTAAGACATTAAAAGCTTTAAGGCTGTTAAAGCTTCAAGCCAAACTAAGACTTGGGATGCCCTGTATTTGAAATCACAAGCTAATATTATATACAACAAATATCAAAAGAATATCAATTAAAGATAGATATTAAAAAAAGGAAGATCCATCCTCACCATTCTTACTTATTAATATTGAAAATAGACATATAATAACACTTTAAGATTTGCAAAACATATCACCCTACATGATCTCATTTGATCTTTGAAACAGACCTGTATGGTTGATAATACAGGTATTATTTTCTTTAACAATAATAATGATGCATGAAAAAGAAGCCAAAGGCATAAAATTTAAACTATCTCTATTTGCAGAAGACAAAAAATACCCAAGATAGTCAACAAAAAAATTAACATGACTTTAGCAAAGTATAAAGATACAAGACTAGCCCACAAAATCATTTGAATTTCTGCATACCACTGCCAATAGAAACTGACAGAAATATTGCCAAATAAACCAAGGGACACAATTGAAAATATACTAAACAGAAAAACAAGCTCTTAATCACTACATGAAAAGATGCTCAAATTTCCTGAATAATCAGAAGACATAACCTTAAGATACCACTTGTGACCATTAGAACAACAATAATAGCAATAATAACAACAAAATTCAATGTTGGCAGAGCTGTGGGGAAGCAGGCAATCATTCATTATTGGTTGCTCTGTAGACTGAAATAAATACTTCAGAAAGCGACATTGTAATATGTAATGTGTCTGAAAACGAATCATACTTTTAACTTAGGAAATCCATTGTTAAGATTTAATATCTCAAAAATTCATAAGGAAAACAAGTATACATCTATATGAAAATATCCCTAGCTGTTTTATTTATATTATCAAAAAATTGGAAACAACACACATATTTAAAAATTGAAGAATGGCTAGATATTTTTTTTTGGTGGGGCTGGGCATGGACAACTAAATCTATGATTTATTGGTACAATGAAATCCTGGTGTTAATGATTAATACTGCTCAACAATTTATAGATTTAGAAAGTTGTCTAAGGGGCAGCTAGGTGGCGCAGTGAGTAGAGCATTGGCCCTGGAGTCAGGAGGACCCGAGTTTGGATCTGGCCTCAGGCACTTAACACAAAAAAACTAGCTGTGTGACCTTGGGCAAGTTACTTAACCCCAACTGCCCTCCAAAAAAAAAAGTTGTCTAGAGGCATTGAGAGTTTACATACATATAAGTTTACATACATATATGATGAATCCTGATGTAATACTAAATATCTCAGAGTTTCTATAATAAGATGGAAGTATGAAAGAACTTACTGTTTATTTTTTCTATTCTGAAGTTTTAGCCACTAATAATTATATATTCATGTGTAGAATTTGGTCCATAAAGTTTCTCATTCTTTCTGGATGATTTAAAGATAATATATCTTCAAAGGGAGGGTAAGACAATTAGGAAAAACAAGTGTGATGTGACAAAAATATAAATTTTATATTTTAATGGAGAAAACCGCTCAGAAAATGCAACAAGATTAGGATGTTTTCTTTATGAACTAAAATAAATACAGACATAGTATTGGCTTTCAAAGAACAATGACAAAAAGACAAGTATCAGGCTATCTCCATAAGGTTTGAACTGGGTGTCACTACATGAAAATCAAATTTAAGAGGAACATCCTTCCATAAATGCCTTGGGAATGAGGCCTATTTGAAGATTCCCAAGAGAAAATGTTTCCAAGTATCAGATAGCTACATGGAACAGCTAAGACCCAAGATGACGCAAGCTGATTAAATGTAGTTTAATCTTTAATCTGACTTAATTTACCTACAAAGTATGTTTAAGCTTGCTCAACTTTATGATATTGAAGGAAGCATGGGATTGTGAATTTATCTTAAAAAAACTTTCTGTGGTACTTGTGACCATGTGTACTTTCAATGTCTGGGAAAATTCCTTGTATTGGGTAGTGTATTTGTTTGCTGGTGCAAATCTAAGTCCCCTGACTTAGAGCCCCTGATGCTTACCCAGTTTGATTCCCCTGACTATGGGTTCCCACCAGTCTGGTTTCTATCACTCCTTAAAGGAGATCTTTTTTTTTTCCTTTTAGAGGGAGGAAGGCAGGGAAGTTGGAGTTAAGTGACTTGCCCAAGGTCACACGGCTAGTAAGAGTTAAAGTGTCTCAGGCCAGATTTGAACACAGGTCCTCCTGAATCCAGGGCTGGTGCTCTGTTCACCATGCCACATAGCTGCCCCCTTCTTAAAGGAATTCTATCAAGCTTTTGATAAGGTGAGCAGTGAAAGAGATGTCACTACTGATTCGAGTTATTTTAAACTTTCACTTAGTTCTTTGCTTTTGTAATTGTGCTTCCTCTAGTAGAGGAATGTTGGGCTTAAAGCCAGCCCCAAAGAGGAGAAACTGTGGGAAAACCATAGGGCATTGTTTAAACCTATCCCTGTATGACAAAAAGCCAGATATGTATCACTTAGAGATCAGAGCCATTTAATGCTTAACTTAGGACTCCAGATCATGCCAACTCCAGAAAACTTCTGGGTACCCAAACTGATATTTGGAAGTGCCAGTTAATTTCTGGTTTACTGAGAAGTACATTTAATTAATCTATGTGAAGCTTAAATTAATCTGTGGGCCTTATTTGGAAAACTTACTATGTACTGACTAAACAGCAACTGTTTCTTTGCTTCTTTGTTTGAATCCTATATAATGTGAAACTTTTAGAGGTATAGGTGGGACAATCCACCTATTTTAGGTCTCCCCTCTGCTGGATTCCTTAATAAATTTCTTCCTAAATTATTTCAGTTAATGAAATTTTTGTTCTTAGCTAACAATAATAAATTCAACATGTCAGGCAACTTGCATTCGTTAAAGCTATCTTGCTCGTCTGTTTTTCTCTGAACTTCTATATTTTTCTGTACATTTAAAAAACCCCCAACTTTAATGACCTTCTTTTCTTCTGGCAACATTATGACCAGCTCCTCTCTTCCCCTCAAATCCCACCTCCCCCACTTAAAAAAAAAAAGAGAAACTCAAACCTTACAATAAATAATATAACCAAGCCAAAAAATAAAAACAAAAAAACCCAAACCCCCCAAAACAGACATTTCCCATGTCCAAGGAAGAATGTCTCATTCTTTTTTTTTTCTTTTTGGTTTGGAGGGCAATTGGGGTTAAGTGACTTGCCCAAGGTCACACTGCTAGTTTTTGTGTTAAGTGTCTGAGGTCGGATTTGAACTCAGGACCTCCTGACTCCAGGGCCAGTGCTCTATTCACTGCACCCCTCTGTCAGGAGGTAGGGGTAGCATGTTTTATCACTAGTTGGCAAATCAACCTCTGGAGTTCCTTTTACAAATGGAAATTAAGACCCAAAGAAAAAAGATGTCTTGTGGAAGGTCACACAGCAAGCCAGTGACAGAACCTTGACTAAAACCATGTCCTCTTGATTCCTAAGCTAAGGCTCATTCCACTATACCAACCTGATACATGTAGGCTACCAAAGGGAGTTAGCCAATTAATCGGTGACCATTTTGATTGGTAAAAGTCACATCCCCTTCAAAAGTAGAAATACAAATTTATACAACTTATTTATTTTTGTTTTTTTTGGGGGGGGGAGGGATAATTGGGGTTAAGTGACTTGCCCAAGGTCACATGGCAAGTAAGTGTTAAGTATCTGAGGCTAGATTTGAACTCAGGTCCTCCTGATTCCAGGGCCGGTGCTCTATTCACTGCACCACCTAGCTGCCCCAAATTTATACAAGTTCAATGCCAGGAAGAGTACTTCTTAGAGATCTAGCACACATCTGCTACTTACTTCCTGTGTGACCTCAGGAGACTCACTTGCCTTCTCTGGATCTCTATTTCCTCATCTATAAAAGAGGATTGGACTCTAGGTTCTTGTAGGGTACACCCAGCTCTTAATTCCTATGACCTAATGATAAAAGATCCTCTTATAGTTCTAAATTCTATTACTGATGCTAAGATCTATTCTGAGCAATTGTATTTACTTGCTACATGGACAGGGGCAAGTTATTTAATTCCTCTGGGCCTCAACTTACCCATCTGAAGAGCCAGGAGTAGATGTACTCTTTTTTATAAAAGAGGCCATGTGGAAACCTTAGGATTCCTTCCAGGAATCAGACAATGTGAACTTCAAACTAAAACATGGAGGAGTACACACTGAGAAAGCCAAGAGCTATGTTCAGTAAATACAGGAAAATCTCTATCTCATTTCCCTTCCATCTCTAAAGATCCATGACTATTTGAAAGTGATCTAAAAAATGTGCCCCACCTTGACAACATGAATATCCACAGAAGCAGGGTTTTCACTGAAGAAAGACACACTGAATCTTTCACCCTCGCCTTGGCACCATGTCCTGCTACATACTGTTTCCTCAAATTGTAGTAGCACAGACTTGTCCTCATTCATGCCAAATGAATGTGATCAAAGGGGAATGTGATCTAGCTGGCAAATCAACCCATAAAAATCCTCATGTGTTTTTTATAAAACTCCCTTTTTTTTCCCAAGGCTTAACTTGACCAACTATGTGGGCACCATCATGATAGCCTCTGCACCACTGACTATACCCTCACCCACCCCAAATTACTTTGTATAAACTACTTTTTTTTTTTTTGCTTTTTGGAGGGCAGTTGGGGTTAAGCAACTTGCCCGAAGTCATGTGGCTAGTTTTTGTGTTAGGTGTCTGAGGCTGGATTTGAACTCAGGTCCTCCTGACTCCAGGGCTGGTGCTCTATTCACTGTGCCACCTAGCCACCCCTTTGTATATACATTTTGCATTTACTTTTCTATGATCATATGATTCTGCTCCCCTCAAGTGAATGTAAGCTCCTTAAAGATAGGGATTACTTCAATCTTCATATGCCCAGCATATGGAAGTACCTGGCACATAGAAAACATTAAATAATGCTGGTTGGATGGATGAATAAAGCTGGGATCTAAGTCTAGGACATCTGACTCCAAATCTAATTTCAGCTGTACCATTGTTTAAGTCCTAGGAGACCTAAGGTTCCAAGAGACAATGACATGGATCAGTGACCCACATCAATGTGGTATCTGGCCTTTGCAAATTAAGAACCCCAGCATAATAATTAGGATTGTGAAGTGTTTCCAAGGAACATTATTACTAGGTCCCTCCCCACCCCCGAAATGTGGAAAATGTGAGAGCAAACAATGAGTTCATAGGAACAATGGCCACAATACATAGTGGAAAAAAGACAGGCCTCAGAGTGGGCTTTGAATCCCAGAATATATACTCACAGTCTGTACAACCCTCCTAAAGCCATTCTGAACTCTGGAATCTTCAGTTTCCTCATCAGTAAAATGAAGGTGATGAGACACATATTTCCTCCTTCGCAGGATGGTGAAACTTATAGACCCATTTTTGATGTTGTTGAGTCCTTTCAGTCATGTCCTACTGTCTGGGATCCCATTTGGGGTTTTCTTGGCAAAAATACTAGTGACTTGCCATTTCCTTCTCCGGATCATTTTACATATGAAGAAATAAATTATTATTAAAACTGACTGACACTCATCATCAACCACCCAACTTGAATCTTTAGCAGTCAATTACAAAATGACATTATGGAAGGATTTCATCAGGTGATGTTGGGATTCTGTAATAATGACTTTGACTGATGGCATAGTTGTTGGAAACTATATTGTGTGAGGTATGCCTATATTAAAAACACACGCACCCACACAGACAGTGTGGCTTGCCTTTTGTGTGTGTGTGTGTGTGTGTGTGTGTGTGTAGAGATGTAAAGTCCTGGGGATGGTAAATAATTGAGACAGGATGTTTGAGAGATGGGAGGTGGGGTCAATAAACCTTGAGGCTTTTTTCTTAGTTTCAGAAGTTTAATACTCCATTAATGAATGGAGCTAAGTCTCCTCCAAAAGATGTATAGGAAAGCCAAAAGAAGAGGAAATGAAATATGACACAAGAACACTGAATTTTGAGTCAAAGAATCTGAGTTCAAATGTCTGCTCTGCTTACTTATTACCTGTGTGATCTTAGGCAAATAATTTCCCATCTCTGGGACTCAGTTTCCTCATAAAGAAAGAAATTAGACTAGGTCCTCTCTATGATCCCTTCCACCTCCAAATTCTAAGATCTTAAGTTATAAAATGTGAAAGGTGTTCATTCCTCATGTCCTCAAGAAAGGAGGAAGAAGGAGAAAAGAATTCAAAGAATGAACTCTGTACTCAGAGAGATAATGTCCTCTGGGGGCTTAATAAAAATCAAGTACTTCCAGAAATACTGTTGATGATCCTAAAGGAATAACAACAGATCACATTTATGGAGAATCTTACCAAGAAGAGTCTTCAACACAGCTGTCTGAAGTAGCAAAAACAAATACTATTTTTTTTCTTTTTTTTGCAGAGGTAGAAACTAAGACTTAGAAGATTCATGGCTTTGGTTCGTGGTCACACAGCCAAAATTCAAATCCAAACCTCAGTTTCAACACCACTAGACCACAGTTGCCTGTTTTTAATAGTTTCTTCTGAGTTCAACTGTGTTTACTTTCTGAAGATTTCTTAGATCTGATTCAGATGCTATATTGTCAGGCATGACTTATACGCTAAAGGACCCAGTAGAATCCAGTTTTTAAGAATCTAAATGTGCTTCTAATCTATAAGCACAAAACAAAGCAAAATGAAAGGTTTTACAAATAAACAGGAAGAAATACATTGTCATTCAGTTCCTATGACCAAAAGTAAAGGGCAACCTGTGATCCCACTGCCATTGGATTTTAAAAGATATAGTATAATTAGAATATAATGTTTGGAGGTACTGTTTAAAAGATTATCCTATTTTTTCAATTGCAAAAAATGCATTTTCCTCTCTTCCCCCCCCCATCCCCACTTCTAGCTGATAACAAAGAAAATAAGATTCTGTTATAAAAATGTATTGACATCCAAACAAAACTAATGTCTTCACTGGCCATATCTCAGAACACACACACACACACACACACACACACACATATATATATACACACTTATGTATATATGTATGCATGTCTTTCTGTGTTCCAAGACCTTCAGTTCTCTGTCAGGAGGTAGGCAGCATGTTTTATTACTAGTTCTTTGGAATCTTGGTTGGTCATTATACTGATCAGAATAGCTAACTTTTTTTTTTTAATTTTTCAAATGCTTTATTAACTTCTGATTTACATCATTCATTTCCGCCAGACTTTGAGTTACAAATTTTCTCCCCATTTTTCCCTTACCCACCGCCCCAAAACAGCAGTCCCACAGGATATCCCCTCCTCCAATCTGTTCTCTCCCATATTTCCTCCCATACCCCTTTCGACTTTTTGAGTGGATCTCTATGCCCCAGTGCCTGTATATCTTATTTCCCAATTACATGTAAAATAGTATTAATGATAGTATACATACATATATATATGTACATATATATATATATATATATATATATATTTAAATACTTGATTTTAAAACTTTGAATTCCAGATTCATTCGCTTCCTCCCTTGTCACCCACCCTTACTGGGAAGATAAGCAATTCAGTATAGGTTGTACATGTGTGGCTAATGCAAAACAATAACATAGTAGATATATTGTAAAAGACTGACCATATTTCCCTCCCTCCTATCCCACCTCCCACTTGTTCTATTCTCTACTTTGATCTCGTCTCTTTTCAAAAGTGGGTGCTTCCAACTTCCCTCCCCCCCAGCCTGCCCTCCCTTCCACATCCCTCTCATCCCCCTCCCCACTACTCTCCTAGAGGGTGAGATACCCTATTTAGTGTGTATTTCATTCCCTCCTCAAGCCAAATTCAATGGGAATAAGGTTAACCCATTCCCTTTTGCCTTCCTATACTTCCCCTCCATTGTAACCATTTTCCCTTGCCTCTTCTATATGAGATAGTTTATCCCATTCTGTCTCTCCCATCTCCTCTCATTATATTCCTCTCTCACCTCTTAATTTCACCTTTTAAGTATCATCCCTTCCTGTTAAATTGGTCCTGTGCCCTCTATCTATGTATACCTGTAAACATATATACACATATTCACATATGTATTCATATGCTCATATACCCTCATATACAGACATATATATATATTTCTATTCCCATCAACTACTGAGAAAAGTTTCATAAGTTACAATTATTGTTTTTCCATGTAGAAATGCTAATAGTTCAACTTTGATAAGTTCCTTATGATTTCTTTCCCCTGTTTACCTTCTCATGCTTCTCTTGCTTCTTCTATCTGAATGTCAAATTTTCTATTCAACTCTGTTTTTTTTTTTCAGCAGGAATGCTTGAAAGTCTTCTACTCCACTGAATGAACATATTTTCCCCTGAAACATGATACTCAGTTTTGCTGAGTAGGTGACTCTTGGTTTTGATCCCAGCTCCTTTGACCTCCGGAATATCATATTCCAAGCTCTTCGATCCCTCAGTGTAGAAGCTGCCAGATCCTGAGTTATCCTGATTGTGTTTCCACAATATTCAAATTGTTTCTTCCTGGCTGCTTGTAATATTCTCTCCTTAATCTGGGAATTCCGGAACCTGGCTATAATATTCCTAGGAGTTTTCTTTTTGGGATCTTTTTCAGCAGGTGATCAGTAGATTCTTTCAACCTCTATTTTGCCCTCTGATTCTAAAACATCAGGGCAGTTTTCTTTGAGAACTTCCTGGAGGATGATTTCTAGGTTCTTACTTTGATCATGGCTTTCAGGTAGTCCAATAATTTTTAAATTATCTCTCCTGGATCTATTTTCAAGGTCAGTGGTTTTTTTTCCATGAGATATTTCACATTGCCTTCTATTCTTTCCTCTGTTTGGATCTGTTTAACAGCATCTTGATTTCTCATCAAGTCATTAGCTTCCATTTCCTCCAATCTAATTCTGAAGCAATGATTCTCTTCAGTGAGCTTTTGAGATTCTTTTTCCATCTGGCAAATTCGACTTTTTAAGGCATTCTTCTCCTCATTGCCTTTTTGAGTCTCCTTTGCCATTTGAATTAGTCTGTTTTTTAAGGTGTTATTTTCCTCAGTCAGGCTGTTGACTCTCATTTCATAATTTTCTTGCATTGTTCTCATTTCTCTTCCCAAATTTTCCTCCACTTCTCATATCTGCTTCTTAAGGTCCTCTATGGCCTGTAACCAGCTCGTATTTTCCTTTGAAGCTTTTGGTGTAGGAGTTCTGATTTCACTGTCTTCCTCCTGTACCATGCTTTGCTCCTTTTTGTCCCCAAAATAGGAGTCTAATGTTGGAATCTTCTGTCTGCTTTGTTTCCTTTGCCTGGTCATGTCACCCCCCAGTCACTTGACCCCTGGGCTTTTTGCCACAGTAGGACTCTGCCACCAGACAAGGGAGCTTTCGTCCCAATCACTGGGGTTTTCTCTGCTGCCGGAGGTATTAGATGGGTGCCCTCTCTGAGGTCTCCACACTCTCTGGCAAGCTGGACACACACCCCAGGACCTCCACCCTAGACTGCAATCCACATCAAAGAAGGTTAAAGCAACAGCAATTACCCCTCAGACTGGTGCTTGGGCCCCCTACACTCTGCAGGCCAGGGGCTCAAGCTGCCATGTGGTGCTGGCTGGCTGTGCCAGGAGCTGAAGCTGTTATGTGGCACTGGCTGGCTATGCTGGATCTCAGTTGCTTCTCAACCTGGGGGCAAAAGCCACACGCTCCCACTTATTGGGTCCCAAAGTCCCGACTGCACTGACCTCTCACTTTGTCCTTCACATCTATGTGTTGATAAATCTGGAAATGGCCACAGCTGCTGCTGATCTGGAGTCCCTCTGGCCAGCAACTGGTCATGCCTGCCCTGGGGCTAAAGCCTCCCAGTGGGGCTGGGCTGAGCTCCCAGAGCACTGCACTGGCTGATTCCTGCCGGCCAGGCTGTCCTCAGCGGGAGGTTAGCTTCTCTGTGTCATTTTGTGAATTCTGCAGCTCCAAAGTTTGTTTAGAGTCCCCTTTTTACATGGACTGGGGAAGGTGGAAGCGGGAGCAGTGGGGAGGTCCTGCTTCTACTCCGCCATCTTGACTCCACCCCCCAAAATACCTAACTCTTTCAAAATTGTTTGTCTTTATCATATTGTTGTCATTGATTAAAATGTTCTTCTGTTTTTGTTTACTTCACCCTGCATAAATTTATAGAAGTCTTCCCAAGATTTTCTGAAACTTTCCCCTTCATTGTGCTGATCTTACAAAATAACAGTATCCCATCACATTTATATACCAGAATTTGTTTAGCCATTCCTTAATACCGTGTTTCCCCGATAATAAGACCTATCCCGAAAATAAGCCCTCCCCTTACTGTGTAAGATTCCTCTAAAATAAGCCCTCCCCCGAAAATAAGCCCTATTGAGATTGCTACTGAAGTGAAGGTGATCCCCTGCACTACACGCTACATTACGGTACCCTCCCCCCCAGGTAAAACGCACGCCGCGCTCCGAGCTGCATCCAATCAGAGCTGCAGCAGTGAGCACGTCATCCTGTTCTTTATTGAATTCATTATTGAATAAAGGTACATTTTTTTGTTCACATTTACCTGTTTATTAAAATTGCTGTCAATGTTCATTAAAATAAGCCCTCCCCTGAAAATAAGCCCTCTGGTGTTTTTCTGTCAAAAAATTAATAAGACAGTGTCTTATTATCGGGGAAACACGGTATATGGGTACCTCCTCAGATTCCCATTCTTTGACACCTTAAAAAGAGCTATAAATATTTTTGTATACCCTTAGAGTTTGTTTTGTTAGGACTAATCTTTCCTTTAATCACCCTCTCTCTGATTGCCTCTTTTCAACTTTCCCTCTTATTTCCCTGTTGTATGAAATATATTTATGTACCCAACTGTGCATGTGTTTGTGTTTTTCTTACTTTTAACCAGCTGAAATAAGAGTGAGGTTCCAGTGTAAGCTGCTCCCCCACCCTCTCCTCTTTGTATAGATGTCTAATTGTGCACTCTGATCATGAGGGATTATTTTTCTTAGCCTTTCTTTCTAGAACCTTCTCTCCTCAGTGATTTCTTAATCTCCTCTCTTTCCATTCTTTCTTAGATCATCAAGATATCACATGTAATCAAGATGTACTCCTAAATCTCATGTCCCTATATGACCCCAGATAATGACTGGGTTTAATAGTGACACATTTATCTCTTTCTATATATGAATGTAAGCAGTTTGTCCTTGTTTAGGAACTTGTGATTGTTTATTTATGCTTACCTTTTTATCTTTCTCTTAACTTCTGGGTTTACACTTCCAAGTTTCTATGTGGCTCTGGTCTTTTAATTGAGAATGCTTCAAAGTCCGTTATTTCATTAAAGGTCCATTTTCTCCCCCACCACCCCCAACGTCAGCCCCTTAGTAGCATTATACTCAGTTTTGCAGGGTAAGTTATTCTTGATGGTAAGCTTATATCCTTTGCCTTCTAGAAACATATTCTAATCTCTCCACTCATTTTATAGAGATGGCTATTGAATCATGTATGATCCTGACTGTGGCTCCTCAGTACTTGAATTCTTTCTTTACAATTGCTTGCATTGTTTATTCTTTGACCTGTTACCTCTGGATTTTGAGAATGAACTTTCTGGGAGGTTTTATTTTTTGTTGTTTCTTTCAGGAGGTGACCAGTGGATTCTTTCTATTTCTACTTTGTCCTCTGGTGTAATGTTAATGGGATATAAGATCTTCCCTACCCATTAACAGGCATATACACACACACACACACACACACACACATACATACGAGCTATTATTTTGCTTTGGGGGCTCACTTGTGAGAAGGATCTTGTGATTCCCTGGTCAAAATTCTGAGTAGCTGTATGTTCAGAGTTCCTTGACTGCCCAGATGTAAAGGCTCTCTCAATCCAGGGATGTATGTAAAGTGTATAGTAATATTGCTTTGATTCAGGCAGCTAGAGCCCTGTCTGTTGGTCTTTATTTCTCTCCTTGCATTTTCTCTGTTTGCACTTTCTCTGAAGTTCAGAGTGCTGACTTTTCCCCTGAACTAGTGAATGTAATTTTAAAAGATTGTTGATCCCTCAAACAGTTATCTTTCCTAGTAAAGCAGATCTAAGAACTGTGCTAGCATCCATCCTGGGTACACCAGTGTGGTTGCCGCTATATCTGGTTCTAAGAGATCTGGGGAATTCTCTTTTAAGATTTTTTTTGAAATATGATATTTAAGCTCTTTTTTTTGGTTACAACATTCAAATAGTCAAGTGATTCTAAAGTTCTTTCTTCTCAATCTGTTTTCCAGATCAGTAATTTTCGCTATGAAGCACTTTATGTTTTCTTCTACTTCTTTCCCTATTTCTCAAACTTTGTTTTCATATTTCTTGTTATCTCATGGAGTTATTGGCTTCTATTTCTTTCATACTAATTTCTAAGGACTTTGTTCCTTGGACAAGTTTTGTATTCCTTGTGCCAAGATGTTGATTCCTTTTCCAATTCTTTCTTCCATAGCTCATATTTCCTTTCCAATTTTTTCCTTTACTGCTCTTACACCAATAAAAAAAACATTTTAACTCTTAAAGAAAAACAACCTCTTGCCTCATCTCTTCCCAGAATTCTAGCTGAATCTGTGCCCCAGCTGTGTTTTACTTTGAGAATTTGCTTATATAGGTTGTGTAATCATTTTCTTCTTCTGAGTTTGCATCTTAAGAATTACTGTCATCATAACAAATTTTTCATTGCTCACTCTATGCTCATTCTTCTAGTCTACTTCTTGACTTTGGACTTGATGTTAAGGCTAAGTGTTGCCCATTTCTGGAGGGAAGGTCTAGACTGATCACTGGTGCTGCTTTCTCGGGGTACCAAGTTTTGTATTACTCCAGGTTCCCATCCTATGGTTAGGATCTGCAAGTGTTCAGTGGTATCCAAGATAAAGTCTGATTACTGCCCCATGATCTGAGCTCTGCAAGCTCCTGACCTGGGTTTGGGTCTGAGCAATAATAGGCTGCTGCTGTATTAAGCCCCTATCAGACAACTGGGATGCCCTCTGGTTCAGACTGAGAGAACTGCAGGATCACCTTTGGTCTGAGATTCCTGCCTGGGTTATTCTTGTGAAAGCTTCAGATTGTGCTAGAAAGGGGAACTGAAATCTTGCTTTGCTCCTGGGATATGAGCCACACCAACACTACTTACTTCTGAACTTGCTCTTTATTCTGAATACCCACCTAGAGCCTGGGGCAGCTCCTTACCCTGGAATGATACCCAACAGGACCTTTTTATAACATGGTTTTCAACTTTTCTTCCTTCTTGCATAGTTCATTTAAATTTCTACATATTCCACAACATGTGAACTATATTGATTTTAAAAAAAATCTACCAAATGATAAATGTCAAAACAGACCACTTCTAAGGGGTCATCCATTTCAAAGAACATAATAGGATTTAGAGTTTAAAGAGACCGAATATTTGATCCAACCTCCTTCATTTCACAGATGAAGAAACTGAGACTTTGAGCAATTAAATGACTTGACTGATCATGGTCACACTGTTGGTAAACGTCAAAGTTGAAACTTGAACTCAGATCTTGTGACTCACAATCCAAGATTCTTTCTACTAAAACATTTTGAAATACATATATAAAAGAATGAAGAAATTTGTCTC
Organism: Petaurus breviceps papuanus; assembly: GCF_028583685.1. Taxonomy (NCBI): domain Eukaryota; kingdom Metazoa; phylum Chordata; class Mammalia; order Diprotodontia; family Petauridae; genus Petaurus; species Petaurus breviceps. The sequence goes on along the minus strand of NW_027187368.1, from coordinate 2,957,884 downwards.
AATATGAATAAATGTGGTGCCTTAGAAATTCACAAAGAAGCTTAAAAATAAAAGACTCTGCTGTGAAACTTCTGATAGAGATAATTCAGAAAATAAGACACATTAGACAAAATTCCCTATGGTAGGGGAAAAATGTGTTTTTTTTTTAAAGTTTTGGCTTCATATTTTCCAGAAATTTTTCATCTCTATTATTAGAACAGTGTGGTTTACCCTAGTTATGCAAATGATACTTAAGTCTCATAAAGTTAAATGATTTATCTGTGATCTACAATAGGGTCAAAATTATAACTCCTCTTTAGATTACTTCCTTCATCTGCTCAGCTCCTACTCATGTGTTGATGCAAAATGAGGCTAAAGTTTAACTAAATGACTAATCTGTAGCCTAAAATGGGGCCAAAATTATAGCTCCACTTTTTATTATTTCTACCATATTTCCTGGGCTCCTGCTTCTGTGTAGCTGAACAAAGCTTGAAGAAGTTACAAAAACTGATGATTGAGTTCACAAAATTTTTTTATCTAATTTCAGCTGGGCCCTCCTTGAAGCAAAGAGATCCTTGTAAGGACTTGTCCTTAACTGATTCTCTTCTCTCTGAAAGCCTCCCACGGCATGCCCTTCCCCCGGTCTTTCAGCTGAGGACCTAGCCATAAGCTTTACCAAAAACAAACAAAAACAAAACCTGAGACCATTTACTAAGAATTCCCTCCCTCCTTCTCTCCTACATATGCAGACATCATTGTTCTCTCTCATTCTGGTCTCTGCTGAGGAAGGTGCCCTTCTACACAAACCTATGATTCCATGCTCTCTGGTCTTATCCACGAGAGAAGCCATTATCCCTACCCTTAATTCCCGGCTTATCTACTAGCTCCTTTCTGGCTGCCTATGAAAACATCAAAACCTCCATCTCCTAAAAACAAACAAATAAAAACCCTCACTAGACCCCAACAATAGCTTCATATACCTCTCTTCCCCTTCTAAGTTAAAATTCCTTTAAAAAGTCACAGACATTGGGTACTTCTCCTTCACCACTAACTCTCCCCTAGCCTTTCTGCAGTATGGCTTTGGACCTCATCACTGAACTAAAGCTTCATCGTCCAAAGTCACCTGTGATCTCTTCATTTGCTGAATCTATTGGTCTTTTCATCCTTCTCAACTTTAGCAGCACTTATTCAACAATCTCTTTCTGCAGTCTCTCTGGATTGTCTGCTGTCTCACTCTTCCTTCCCAGTCTCTTTCCTAGAAAATCTAGTTCATGCCCACTAAATTTGAGTATCTCCCAAAGTTAGGTCCCAAGACTTCTCTTGTCTCTCTATGTGAAGTTCTTACATGATCTCATCATTTCCCATAGGTTCAATTAACATCTCTATAGAAATGATTCCCAGATCCTTATATCTAGCCCTAGTCTTTCTCCTGACTCCAGTCCTACATCACCAGCTATTAGATATTTCAAACAGGATATCCCCATAGGTCCAAATCAGAGTTCATTATCTTTCTACTCAAACCTTCCCCTCTTCCAAACTTTCCTATAATTATAATGGTTAAGGGAACTATTATCCTTCCAGTCATCTAGGGTGGCAATCTTAGTGTCATCCTCAAATCCTCACATACTACATACTCAATCAGTTGTTAAACCTTGTCAATTCCTTCTTTACAACATCTCTCGTATATCTTCCTCTAAATTTATACATCTATTACCCTCATTCAGGCCTTTATCACCTGTCATCTGGACATTTACAATAATAGCCTCTCATCTGATCTTGCTGCTTCAGGCTTATTCCCATCCATCCTTTGCATTGCTGTCAAAGTGTTTTCCTAAAGCACAAACCTGATCATAGCATTTTCCTACTCAATAAACTCCAATGGTCTCCTATTACCTTCTGGATCAAATATAAACTCTATTTATCCAAAGGGATAAAACAAAAAGAGAAAGGACTCATAAATACAAATTATTTATAGCAGTTATTTTTGTGTTGCAGTTTGTCCTTCATTCTTTAAGAGGACCATTATGTAAGGGAGGTGATGCTATGACATGCAAGTGAATTGGATTTAAGTTTCTGTGTTAGCAAAGAACAGGAAACTGAGGGGAGTGCCCATCAACTGGGGAATGGCTGAACAAATTATGGTATACAAATATGATGGAATACTACTCATTCTCCAAAGTTATCAGGGATCTCTTTATTGCTAAAATCTAATGTTCTTTTCTTAATTTTCATCCTTCTTGACCTCTTGGCAGCACTGACACAACAGACTACCACTTTCTGGATAATCTTTCTTGATTGTCCTGTCTGACTTTTTCTTCTCAATCTCCTTTCCAAAACCTAAATCTGTTGTGCTGTAAGAAATGATGAAAGGGATGGTTTCAGAAAAACTTGGGAAAACTGGTATGAACTGATGCAAAGTGAAGTGAGTAGAACCAGGACTAAGTATAACTAGGAGAACAATTTGTAAAATAACAACAAGAGTAAAGAGATTAACATGATGATCGACACAGTTCCAGAGGATTCATGAAACATGCTATCCACTAATTAAGAGTTAATGGATTCAGGGGCGGCCAAGTGGCGCACTGAGTAAGAGCACCAGCCCCAGAATTGGGAGACCCAGGATTGGTTCCAGCCTCAGATATTTAACACCCACACAAAATAACTGGCCGTGTAAACTTGAGCAAGTTACTTAACCCCAATTGCTTAAAAAAAAAAGTAATGGATTCAGAGTACATATTGAGACCTATGGGTTGTTGTTGCTTATTATAATGGTTGATGTGGTCATTTGTCTTGCTTGACTCTCCATGTTTATAATAAGTTTTGTCTTTTTTGCTTTCTCAAGGCAGGAAATAGAGAGGGAGATGGAAAGAGAGAGAATTTGGACCTAAAATTATAAAAAAATTTAATTTTTAATTAAATTAAATTTACTTCTTTGACCATGCCTAAAGAGCAAGAAAACCACGCATACTCTTTGATTCAGCAATATCGCTACTAGGTTTGTACCCCAAAGAGATTTTTTAAAAAGGATCTATTTTTACAAAAATATTTATAGCAGCTCTTTTTGGATGACTAAGAATTGGAAATTGAGGGGATGTTCATCAATTGGGGAATGACTGAACAAGTTGTAGTATATGAATATAATGTAGTATTATTATGTTCCAAGAAATGACAAGCAAAATGATTTTAGAAAAACCTGGTAAGACTTACACGAATTGATACAAAGTGAAATGAGCAGAACCAGGGGAATGTTGTGCACAGTAATAGCAATATTGTACAATGAACAGCTGTGAATGACTTAGCTCTTTTCAGCAACACAATGATCCAAGACAAGCCCAAAAGACTCAAAATAAAAAATGCTATCTATCTATGAAGAAAAAAACTGATGTCATCTTTCTTTCTCCTCCTTTCTTGAGTTTTCTTGCACAAAATGATTATTATTGAAATTTTTTACATGATTATTCATGCATAACCTACACCTGATTGTTTACCACCTTAGGGAGGAAAAAGAGGAAGAGAGGGATAGAATTTGGAGTCCAAAACTTAAAAAAAATGTCCAATGAATGTTAAATGTATATATATAATTTGGGGGGAGGAATAAAATATTATTTAGCATTTAAAGCTCTTCACAACCTAAACCCTTCCTAGTTTTTACCATTACTATATTTTATATACTCAATGGTCTATCCATTCTGGTCTATTTACTGTTCCTCTCACACTATACTTCATTTATCTTTAATCCCTAGGTCTTTGTACTGGCTATGCCTGGAAAGTTCTCCCCTTCTCAATTCTACCTCTTAAAAATTCTGATTTTGTCCAAGATTCATTCTAACACCACCTTCTGTGGGAGGACTTCCCTGGTCACTGCCTTTCCCCCACCATCCCAGCTGCTGATGCCTCCAACTCTAAGGTTACTTTTCATTTCCTGTGTATGTATCTTCATGCACCTATTTATTATGTACATGTTGTTGCCCACATTAGACTCTAAGCTCCTTGAAGGAAGGAACCATTTTTACTTTTTTCTTTGGATCCCTAGTGCTTAGCATAGTGTCTGGCACTCAGCAAATGCTTAGTAAATGTTTACTAATTGATTCTCCCCAAGATCTTTGGATTCTGTCCTCAGATGTACACAAAATGTTCTATTCCACTGCCTCATTGTGGTGTGGAGAGATGATGCTGAGTTTCCAAAGGCTATGCCAAAAGAACACAGGCTCTGGCAGGTTCTACCATGCAAGAATGTGAGTATACAGTCCTAGTGACTGACTGAGTCTGAACCACATAATTGGACTCTTATTAACTTCACAGTCCCTAATGTGCGGAACAAGAAAGTAAAAATGGTACCAAAGAAAACACAAATTGGAAGAAAATCAAAACCAGACTGACTATAAATAGAGGAAGTCCACTGTTGATGGCAACATGATTTTGAGGTCACTTAAATGGTCAATTCTCAGGATTTTAGAAAGATGAGAAGACAGCAAGTTATTTTTAAAATCACAGATGTTATTACTACAAAAAAGGCAGTAGTGAGAATACCAATAACTATTAACCCACATGCCTACTTTCTTATTTCTACAAGATCTTTGGGAGATTAATCTACACACATATTGAGAATATCCTTGATTTGGATATGAAAAGGGAAAAGGCAGATTTTCACAAATTATACTAGACAGCCAGTGCAAAATAATGAATCCCATATAGTGGTCACATATATTTGAACTGTTTGAAGTTATAATTATGTCTGTTAGCTATAAGAAAATATTTGATAATAGGTGATGATAAAGGACAGAGGTAGAAGGGATCTTAGATATCATCTAGTTCAATTTAACTAATTTACAGTAAAGAAAGTGAAAGCTGAGATCTTCAGTGAAATGCCCAAGGACATACTGCTAGGAAACAGCAGAACTGGCATTCAGATTCAGGTCCTCTGATTCCAAAACCTGCTGTTTGTCCTGCTCTCTACTGATTCTATAAGTTAAAATGCAGCCTCAAGTGTTTTCCTCTAACGAAATATCTCCTGTTTTTATGTTCAGATTGTATAATATCCTTGATATATGCAATAGCAGAAATAAATTTGATTGTCTTGTAATTTTTTTTGCTTTTTGGAAGGCAATTGGGGTTAAGTGACTTGCCCAAGATCACACGGCTAGTTTTTGTGTGTGTGTGTTAAGTTTCTGAGGCCGGATTTGAACTCAGGACCTCCTGACTCCAGGGCCGGTGCTCTATTTACTAAGCCACCTAGCCACCCCATGTCTTGTGATTTTTAAATACTATACATGGGATAAAGCAGGAAGATATATGCTGAGAGATGTTAGCCACTGTCATGAGGATGACCTTGATATGACATTGATGTTCCTGTGATATGTTATAACGCAAGAAATAAAATAGGAAAACAGAAGCTGTTAGTCACTGTCATAGGTGATGTCCAGGACATCATAAAAATGCAAAGTAGACTCTCTTTACAAGGTGAGGTTCTCCAGATGCTTCTATTTGTGGATAACAATGAGTTGATTGCATCAAGTCCCAGGACAATGCAGAGATTCCTCAATTAGAACCATAATCACATAAGATTTTGCCCTAATATTCTATACAAGGAAAGCTAAGTGGATAACGAATGCTTGTTGTCCAGCATTTGACAATTGGTTTGCTAGCCATGGAGCTGGTCTATCAGTAGTCATATCTTAGACGGACACAGCAGATGAAATGTAAGTTGGGTCCAGGACTGAACAAGAGGAGAAGGGAAGACAAAATTGCCTGTGAGAAATTGTGTAATGTTTTTAACCATCTCAAGTTCCTTCCTTGCTGCCCAAATCCATCTTTGTAAAGATCCACCTATGTTCTTCCAGTGATGCTGCATGACTGAAAATCATGGAAGTGTCACAATCGCCAAGCAATCAAAAAAAGAGCAATGGGGAGCTGCATGGTGAATGGAAATAGGTTGTAGCATACTAACAATGACAGATTCTCCCCACAAAGCAGAGCAACAGAAATTATCAACGAGATGCAGGACCAGAAAAGGAGGAAGGTCCAATGTTGCAAAGATGAAGGATGACACAAAAGGTCTGAATACTGCCTGGCACCCATGGAAAGTCAAGGGAGCGAGAGGAAGGCCTCTTGTGGAGATTTCTGGGACAGAGGATAAGAATGTGCTGATGGTCTATGAGCTGCAGTTTTCTTTGGATGACATTTTTCCAAGCGGCCTACAAGGGGTGTTTTTGGAATAATAGGACATTAGATCTGGAAGGGACTTTTAAAAGCATATAGTCCAGATCCACCCAGGTTATATAGAATTAGTGGTAGAGCTGATCCAAATCCCTAAACCGTGTCTAATGATCTTTCTGTTTTGTTATTCATTTTTCTTGATAGCAAGCTACCATAACTGGAAATTACAAATGAGAAAGAAAACAAAAATGAAAACCTATAAGAAACATGAATCCCATGTTCGCCATGTACAAAAAATCCCCTCAAAACACACATCTCTTTTTTCACCCTGAATCCATCACTTCTGTTTTGAAAACCCGCCAAAATTTTTCATGTGAAAAGGTGAACATGAAGAAAGGTCACCAGTGGTACCTACCTTCCAATAGCAAATACTGTTAAGCCCACTGTGATCTTTTGCTTGGTATAATAGTCTTCCAGGATCTTTCTATGGTAAGTCCCCTCCCATATGACTGGAGCAAACCAATTTGTCAGAGTCAGAACATCAGGGCGTTGTCTGTTTGGAGGGGAGAAGTAAATAGATCAAACTTTCTTTTATTAAAATAGTAGCCAGTGTTAGCAAGGTCAGTTACTGTACCCATGTAGACCCACAGAATAGAGTGTTGGATTTGGAGTCAGAAAAATCTTGATCCAAAACCAGATTACTTATTAATCCTGGTATGTCACACCAGCTCTTTGAATTTGTTTCCTTATTTAGAAAATGAGGATATTGGACTTCTGAGTTTCCTTCTAGCTAACAGATCACTAAATTTGATTTGGGGTTCCACTCCCTGAGGTCCAACTGCAAAGAAATCTTGTAGATTAGGAAGCTGCCATTGCTAGAGGAATAACTTATAGAGCAGAGGTCTGGATGACAGAGGAAGTTACTAGTGGCACTATACCCACTGTATATTACTCCTTCTTTCCTCTCTGCCCACTCCCCTTCTCCATTACCCATGACTCAGGTCAGGTCTGCCACTGGCAAACATCAGCTATGATTTGCTTTTGGTGCTCTCCAAAGCTATATGGTGGGTAAAGAAAGACATTGATACCTACATTTTACCTAGACAATGATGCCCATAAATTCTTCAATTTAACAGGAATATAAGAAGTGGGGCTGAGTGTGCCAACTAGTGGGATCATAAGCTCATTGGTTCAGAGCTGGAATGGATCATTGAGGATGTCTAGTTCACACTCATTCATTTTAAAGAAGAGGAAAGTCGGGGGTGGCTAGGTGGCGCAGTGAATAGAGCACTGGCCCTGGAGTCAGGAGGACCTGAGTTCAAATGTGACCTCAAACATTTAACACAAAAACTAGCCGTGTGACCTTGGGCAAGTCACTTAACCCCAACTGCCCTTCAAAAAGCAAAAAAAAAAAAAAAAAAAAAGAAGAGGAAAGTGAGGCCCAGAAAGTGACCTGTCCAAGGCCAAAAAGAAATCAACAGAATCAGAAGGAATTGAACCCAGGTTTTCTGAAGCCAAATCCACTATTCTTTCTACCACTCCATGACACCCTGTGCCTAATCTTCACCAAAGTATAGAATCATAGTCTTAGCAGGGAATCTGAAGGTTACTGAGGCTGAGACCATAGAAAGAGCTCTGGAATAGAATTCAGGAGACCTGGAAGTCTAGTCCTGGGTTCTGGTTTGTTTTTTTTTTTTGGTTTTTTTTTTTTTTTGCTTTTTGGAGGGCAACTGGGGTTAAGTGACTTGCCCAAGGTCACACGGCTAGTTTTTGTGTTAAGTGTCTGAGGCTGGATTTGAACTCTGGTCTTCCTGACTCCAGGGCCGATGCTCTATTCACTGCGCCACCTAGCCGCCCCTAGTCCTGGGTTTTAATGCTGTTACTGATACAGAGACACTAAATCTAAGGGTTGGGCAAGAATTCAGAAGACAGAGTCCTAATAGAACATGAGCAAGAGTCACCTCTAGAGTGTTTCTTGACAAGTGGTCATTCAGACTCCACTTGAAGGCTTCTATGAAGGACTGCTATAAGACATGGAATAAGCCCATTCCCTGCTTTGGGTACCTATAATGTAAGTGGGTTGGACTGGTTAAACACTCAAGTCCCATCCAATTCTGACATTCCATGTCTGCCTGCTCAACTTAGGGAACTGTCACCTGTCTTTCAAGCACTGAGCTCAAAATCTCCAGAGTCTGGGTTTCTAACCCAGTGTTTATGCTTAGAAATGAAGAGTTGTTCCCTTCCATCTGGAATCTTCCCCAGGCTATGGACAGCTAGCCACAGAATACCTTTGACTTTACACTAAGTCATGTCGACTATTAACTTTCTAGGGAGCAGAGGTTTGTCTCTTACTTGGGATTAAACCAGTCTGAGAGCTGAGGTTCTTCAATATGATAGTTCTGGCTCCTGGGTGCAAACAGAGAGAAAAAGACAATGAGTCTGGAGACACCGGACAGAATTCAAAATTAGATACATGTTAGATCAAAGACTTATTAGATAAAGGTGAAGAAAAGCAGCTTATGTAGGTGTTCTGCCCCTGAGCTCCATTCTGGAGACATCTTTTACTAAAAGACTTGGGATACACCTACTGTGCCCCTCCATCCCTTCTATCCTTCCTCTTTTCTTTTGGCCAGAAGTTTTCATAGATTTCCTCACTGTAGGGGAGGAAAGTCCCTATGACAAGACGAGTCAGCCACCAATTAGCAACTTAACATCTTAGAGTTGACTAGATCACTGAGAGTGTAAAGTCACCAGTCACCCAACCTCAGGCAATCACTAAAACCCAGGTGATACTGCCTTTGAAAGCCACACTGTTATTGAGCTGCCTCTGTTTCAGAGCACCCATTAAATGAGGCAATAAGTATGGTTAAAATGCTTATTGACTGGTGCTGTCATGTTCCCATCTGAGCACTACAGTGAGCTCTCTGAACTGTATAGTCCTTGGTAAGATTCTGAAACCCATAGAATCAGAGTTGGAAATTGATCTCAGACACTGATCAATCCAGACTTCCATTCAATGAAGGAATCTCATATTGCATGCATGACATGCATGACAGATAGCCATCTATCTTCTCTCTGAGCACATCCAGTGACAGGGAGCTCACTCCCTCCAGGGGCAGCTCATTGGATTATTGGCCAGCTCTGAGTAATAGCAAATTTTTTCTCTGAATGAGAGGAAATCTGTTTCCTTGTATCTTCCACACACTGGAGTTAGTTGAAGTCACAATGTTGGCTGTTCCTACAAGGTATTGATGATACATTCTGAAATAGAAGTGGGCTGATGAAAGCTGATGTGTCATAATTTCCTGTCACCAAGACAAGATTCCTAGCCATGTCTTGACAGGCAAGAAAAAGGGGACTATTCAAAAACTCAATTGATGACCATTTAAGTGTGTGGGATCTGGGAATCATAAGCTCATGGAACAAAACACCTCACCTATCACAGATGTCCTCACCTATTGTTAAACCAGTTAGACAGCCACCATCTCTTCTGAACATTGGCATTGCTATTAATGTTATCCTTGGATCTACAGGAAGAGAAGAGATTTACTTGGAAAGTCATGCAGCATCAACAAATATTAACTATGCATCTATTATGGACCAGGTAAGGTGCTAAGTTCTAGGTACTAGGGACACAAAGATTAAAAACAGCACCTTCCTTGCCCACAAAGATCCTTCCCTTTTTTTGGTGTTTTCTTTGGGGAGGGGGGAGACCTTGTGGGAAGGGAAACAATGCTGACCATAATTGTTTCCAATAAATGGAAAAACAAAAACTGGCCAGGAGGGGAGGCTAGGTGGCGCCCTGGAGTCAGGAGGACCTGAGTTCAAATCCGACCTCAGACATTTAACACTTACTAGTCATGTGACCTTGGGCGAGTCACTTAACCCCAATTGCCCTCCAAAAAGCAAAAGAAACAAAAAAAACAAAACCCTGGCCAGGACAGAGATTTTTCAAAGAAGTGCATGGCAGGAAGGAGCAGTAAAGTAAGGACTGGAGCTGAACACTGGGAAAGAACACTGGATTTGATTCCTGGCTCTGTTACTTACTACCGTGTTTCCCCGATAATAAGACCTATCCCGAAAATAAGCCCTCCCCTTACTGTGTAAGATTCCTCTAAAATAAGCCCTCCCCCCAAAAATAAGCCCTATTGAGATTGCTACTGTAGTGAAGGTGATCCCCTGCACTACACGCTACATTACGGGTTCCCCCCCCCAGGTGAAACGCACACCACGCTCCGAGCTGCATCCAATCAGAGCTGCAGCAGTGAGCGCGTCATCCTGTTCTTCCCCAGTGATTTACTTGCTGGCGCCATTGAGAGCAGTGCCACGGAGGAGAGCTGAGGCAGGACAACATAAGCCCTCCCCTGAAAATAAGCCCTCTGGTGTTTTTCTTTCCAAAAAAAATTTAATAAGACAGTGTCTTATTATCGGGGAAACACGGTAGCTGTATGACTAAAGCAAGCCCCTTCATTTTTCTAGGTCTCAGTTTCCTCAACTGTAATATGAGGTTAGACTTGGAAGGGTCTCTGCATTCCTTGCCAGCTCTAAATGTCATGATCCTAAGTGCCTTAGTCACAAGAGAGGAAGGTTCAGAATTTTACCCAATTAAGTAAAATGGTATCAGTTTGACAAAGTCAGATTTTAATACACAAACTCTTTGAATTTACAAGTGTGAGGAGCCTTTTATATCAAATCCAATCTTGGAATTAACTATGTTACCAGGAGTAAATCTCAACCTTTCTAAGCCTTCATTTTTCTCATGAGCAAAATATGAAGAGTACCACTTAAAGCTTGTCTCCTTCAGGATTTTTGTATATAGAATAAAATAGAGTACATCAAGCACAAATTCTATGTCAGTTATTTCTAGTCCAATCCCTTCATTTAAAGCAAGTAAACTGAGGCTGATGGAGGTAAAATATTTGCCCAAAGGCTCAGAGAATAGATTGTGAAACACATTTTCATCCTCTTGGTGAAGGATGGAGTACCATGTGCATTGTCAGATGAAGTAAAACCAACCAGTTAACTCTGGTTAACTCTTTCAGTTTGTTACAATTAGAGCTCAGTGGTAGGGATGTTATCAGGAAATGAATGAGGTGCAAAAAATGAGGCTTCAGTAAAAGAAACTCAAAAGTACTGACTTGCCCAAGGTCACAATGTAGCACAGCTAGGATTTGAACCCAGGTCCTCTTTCCCACAATGCCATCAAGTTAACTAGAATTGAACTCAGCAGAATTAACAGATAAAAAAAAAGTTCCTCATACTTGTCAGTTATCGTGGGTCTGCTTCTGTTTAGTGTACAGTCCTGTTTGGTCTATATACTAAGAGAATGAGTTCCTCCATGAAGCAGAGAACAAGGGTGGGGATATAACATGGTTTGCACATCAGTTTGCTAAATAAGGATGTAGGGTAACTGGTCTCTCAGCTACAGTGAGAAAACCACACTGAGAAGCTTCTAGCACAGTAGCTCTTACTGACCCAGAGGCCTGGCCCTCTGAGAGAGCAGCTGCAAGGAAAGAGGAAATAAAGCTCTCCTCAGAATGGAAGCCGGAGCTCTCATGCCAGACCCATCCCTCCCACATGACTTACACTGGGTGTGGGTGACTTTGAAAGACACTAGCTTTGTGGGAGATAAGGAGATAGGAAACCTAGGTTTTAGACCCAGTTCTGGACCAAATCATAGGAGGAAAGAATCAGATCAGCTCTTTGTCTCAATTTCCTTATCCATAAAACAGAAATAAATGCTTGCCCTACCTGCTTCACGGAGATTTTGTTATATTGAAAAATGATAACGATAGCCCATTGTCTACAGTCTTTCCAGGTTTACAAAGTGCTTTGCTCTCAGCATGTATCTGAGGCAGAGAATGAATTAGGGCATTCTCATGCTCAAACTGCTGGCATACTGAACTGAGAAGATGTTTTGAAAACAAAGAAGAAAGTAGTGGATAGAGGCCTGGGTTGGAAATAGGGAAGACCTGAGTTCAAATCTGGCCTCAGAAACTTACTAGCTATATGACCCTGGGCAAGTCATTTCACCCTGTTTGCCTCAGTTTACTCATCTATAAAATGAGCTGGAGAAGGAAATAGCCAATCACTACAGTATCTTTACCAAGAAAACCCCAAATGGGATCACAAAGAGCTGACAAAAATGAAATAACTGAATAACAACAAGGGGGTTATAACGATTGTGTTCACTCTGCTGGAGTCCTAGACCTCCCAGTCTTGGAGAAGGCTCTTTACCCAAGTGCCCAAGAAGAATAAAAAGCAGTGGCCTGTCTTCTTGCATTAGATGCAGAGTAAGAAAGCAGAAGGTTGTCTGCACCATCAGACAATGGTGTCACTGTCTCAGTTTTACTTTAACTGTTTTCCTTTGTTAAAAGCAAGTTTTCATCATAGAGATGGAGGTGATTGTAGCTAGAAATGACTGTGATGTAGAAACAGTATAAAAACATTTTTTAAAGTTTGTTTTTTTCCCTAAAGAAAAAAAAAACAACAGCAGCAAGATAACAACAATGAAATTTTATTTTTACTGTTCTTATAGTACAGGCTGAGATAACACATGTTTAATGGAGAGAAGAGAGATGAAAGGTTTCTGGGTTTCCATTTTTAATGGGCTTATAGAACTTTAGAACTAGAAGTGGTCCTTAGAGACTGTCTAATTCAAACTCCTCTTCTTACACATGAACAAACAGTGGTTCTAGGAGAGGGAGGGAACTTTTCCAAAATCATGGAGATCATAAGCTGGACAGCCAAGATCAACACAGCTTCCTCTGATGGCAACTCTAAATCTCCTTCGGCTTCAAGATGACTGATGCTGCTATTTACATCAACCTTCTCTTCCCCACTGCCAACCCACCCCCTTTTCCTATTCTACATTGTTATAGACTGGTTTAGACTTTGTCCCTCACCTAAGAGAAAGAGAATAATATCAGTATGTTCTAAATTTTTTGAATTCTTATCAGTAAAAAATATATATATTTTGATTATAACTCTTCAATATAGATGTATTTCTATATAAATTACCATGCTAACATTACTTTACAAAATATATACAAAGGTATAATTCTTTTAAAAAATATGGGATAAAGATGTCATAAATAGTATTTTAAATGATATTTCATTTACTAATGTCAGGGGAACCATTTACTCTCCTTAAAAATACCATGGTTAAAAGGATTTTTGGTGAGAACAATCCAATTAAATATGTTTCGTTGTTATTTTAAAATCTTACTTTAATACTTTTTAAAAATGTAGCAATATGGGGCAGCTAGGTGGTACAGTGAATAGAGCACCAGCCCTGGAGTCAAGAGGACCTGAGTTCAAATTTGACCTCAGACACGTGTGACCTTGGGCAAGTCACTTAACCCCAATTGCCTCCCCCCCCCCCCCCCAACAAAAAAGGCAAAAAAAAAAAGTAGCAATATAACCTGATGTGCTGATAATGAATGAATGAGTATACTATGGTTACAATCCCTCCAATTTATGGAATCCTCACTGTTCACTCAAGATACCATATGGGATATGTGACCATCTGACTACAGACCAAAAGTAAGTATATCAGTTTGTTAAATATAAGTAAAGCTGGATTTTTTTAACTTTTTCATTTTTCTTAGCATATATAATTTTTCCCAAGTACAGGTACATTCATACCCTGCTCTTTTCATAATTCTTTAACAATGGGGCCTGATTTGCAGTAACTGGACAATGGGATCCAAATATCACCTGGATCTTACTAATGACAAGTGGGGAATACAGAATGTGTTGGCCAACCTACCATTTGATGAAGGAAATCGGGTTATTAGAATTCTAGAATGGAAGGAATGCTTGATTAGAATACATCTCTTTAATTTATTTTATCAACTTTGTCTGAAGTAGAAGTTGACATGCTTTGGTTACTCTACTGGGACACTAATTTGGGTGTTCCTGTGACATTTAGAAATAGCTTTTCCTGAAGTATTGCCTTATTCTATGTCTTCCCCATTTAATCCACTCAGAAGCAGGAAGGCAATCACAGTTCTTCAAGCCACTGTGTTTCCTTTAGGAAATCATGATATCCAGTCGTCCTCCAAACGTTCCTCAAGCACACTCTGGATATACTTGGTGATTATCCCAACTCTAAGTCCTTTTCTTCAGTCACACAGAGATTTTTTTTTCAGGAGTATTTTCTTCTTGGGCTATATCTTCTGTCTTTCTTGGATTCAGGGTCCTGAAATGTCTGAGCCTTTAGAGAGATGTTTATCTTCCTCTTTTATAGCAGCATCTAAATTTAGCCAGAGTGAGCTCTTCATCCAAATGGTCTACAGCTAACTGCCATGGAGGAGCAATTTTCTGAAGAGCCTCAGAAGGACATGGCCTGAATCCATCTTTTCCTCTGGGTGCTGATGAGTGGGATCATCAGAAATCACACTGGAGGGGCAGCCAGGTGGCTCAGTGAGTAAGAGCTCCAGTGTCAGGATGACCTGGGGATCGAATCTGGGCTCAGACACTTATTACCCACCCAGAAACACCTGGCCGTGTAACCTTGAGCAAGTTACCTAACCCCAATTGCTTAGGGGTGGCCAGGTGGCTCAGCAAGTAAGAGCACCAGCCCCAGTGTTGGGATGACCTGGGGAATCGAATCTGGGCCCAGATACTTAAGCACCACACCCAGAAACACCTGGCCCTGTAACCTTGAGCAAGTTACTTAACCCCGATTGCTTTAAAAAAAAAAAAAAAAGAACATACTGGAGACTAGTCCCCAAGAAACAGCTCCTCTGCATACTCAGATCCCTGTCTCTTATATTTTCTTTGGTTTCATCTGCAAGAGCTTTCAGGAGCTATGTAACTTGGACTAATGCAGAAGCCATATTTAGCTGGCATGTTACAGACCACTGTTGAAGGGTCTAGGCCTGGGACCCACAGTCCCATAGAGGGCTGAGATCTGTTCAGGAGCTGAAGCTTCGTTTCACTACAATCTTTGTCCTCAGAAAAATGAAACCTTAAGAAGGAGTTGCCTGCATACTTAAGTAAGAGACTGGTATCTGTCCCTCTGCTTCATTTTTTTGCTTCTTTCCCAATCTTAACAGCAATACCAGTTAGAGACAATTTTGTTGTTTTCATAGGCTTCTGGATCATTGTCAGCTTCTCCCTTGTACGCTGGGCCCAGCACCCAAGAATTTCTGCTTCCCTGATCATCCTAAGAGCACTATGTATTATTTCCTGCTAACCCTCCTTGACTTTGGGGCTGCCCCCCTCCCCCCACACACACCCTCACCAGCATCCTTGACCACAACTCCTTCCTCCACCCTTCACATCTACCACCTCTCACACAAGACTGTTTCTGTCTCTTCTGCCATTTACACTGCTACCTAGGCCTTGGAAGATGAGGAAGGGGGAAAAGGAAACCTATGATCTGTTTCCTTTGTGCCACCACAACCCTGTTAGAGCAGACCTGGACAGAAACCAGCCATTCTGGGAGCACGAAGGTTTTTTTTTTCCTTGCACACTCATAGATCAACTTGAGCGCCTACTGGTATGTGCGCACCAACTTTGAAGACCACTCACATAGCCAAAGACAATTAGAGTGAATGATGAACATCCATGATTTCAAAGGAATTGTTACCAACTCACATTTATTTTTCATCTGATTTACTTATGTCTGGTGCATCTAAAGATAGTTGAAATCTGCCTACCATGGTTTGATTAACTTTTTTTAGGTTCTCTGATCTTTTAATTTATTTCAGTATGTTGTTGTTCAGTCATTTTTCAGTTGTGTCTGATTCTTTGTGGCCCCATTTGGGGTTTTCTTGGCAAAGATACTGGAATGGTTTGCCATTCCCTTTTCCAGCTTATTTTACAGATGGGAAGACTGAGGCAAACAGGGTGAAGTGACTTGCCCAGGGTTACACAGCTAGTGTGTGAGGCTGGATTTGAACTCGGATCTTCCTGACTCCAAGCCCAGCAACCATATCCACTGCATCACCTAGCTGCCCCTACTTCAAAATAATACCTACCATTATACCTAGTACCTGGTCTTTTATATACCCAGTATCTTTTAGGCTTTTAGCCACAGAAAATCCAAGATTAGGTTAAATCTGGGGAAAATTTATTTCCTAGAAGTAGTTATCTACAGAACTTAAATTTCCAGAACCAGTCAAGATTGGGATGAATCAGTCTTGAATATGTCTACCAGTGGTTCGTAAACTATCAATAAACTTCATAGTTAGATCAACTGAGAATGAGGCTTTGTCTCTAGGTTTCTTGAAATCTCAGATTTGACACTGACCACAGGAACTAGTACAGGTTATATTTACCAGATATAAATTGCCCAAAAGCAAGACCCATGTCTGGATTGTCTTTTTCTCTCCCCTCATACTTAAGAGTAAAGTTAATATAGTACATGTCTAAAATTTCTCAATAGATACAATATTTTATTAGTAGCTATAATAAAAAATTTGGGAGTTCTTTCCATAATGATGGTGAAGAATTGGTTCACATCTATAGAGGTATTTTACACTTTAACAAGTGTAATCTCTTCAGTGCTAGGGAGGAAAGCACTCAAAATATTTTGGAACTAATTTTATAGAAATTGAAGCTCAGAAAGTTAATAACTATTCCATAAAGATTACCCATTAGGGGGTTGAGGTATTAAATGCAGGCCTTCTGATTCCAAGTCAGGTTGTACTTTCTCTGTGTCCCGATGAAATTTTCAGGACTTGGCAACAGAAGTGAAAGATAGAAGATTGACAAGATGGTGAGTAATCATGTACGGAAACATCACTTCACTGAAAACTGGAAACCACGGCATGTAGCAGAGAGTGAGAAATCAGAGCAAATTTTTATGTAGCCCTTGGCTGTTTGTGATGATCTTAGAGAGATGATTTCATTTGAGCCTCACAACCATTCTGTGAGGTTATTTAAAGAACAGGTAGCAGGACCAGGAAATATTGAAACAGTCTTCATGATGCAGATACAGAAAGATGTACTTCATACTCCTTTTGCAATTCCCATGTAGGGGTGAATGTCAAGTGTGGAGAGTGACTTAAGCTGTGGGCCTTTCATAGCAGATACTAAGCCATTCTTCTAGGGGCACACTGGTCTCTGAATCCTTGCCACTCCTCTCATCACACAAAAGATGCCCTGGTTCCTAACAAGCCTTCACCCATCTACCTGGCAGGGTTACATATCCAGATGCTCTCTGGCTGACTCATGTCACCCTCTGTCACGAATCATAGGATCATGAGGCAAATAAGTTCATTTTACAATTGAAAAAACTAAAACCCAAAGAGATTAATTCATTTGCTCTGGGTGACACAGGGAATGAGGACCAGGGGCAAGAATCTAGCCTTGTATTTTTTGCCTCCCTATCCAGTGTTCTTCCCACTATATCCATTTTTTTCTCTCTTTCTCCAGTTCACCCAATGTGATGGTGTCAACGTGATGGATTCATTGTTATCACCCCACTGTCCTTGTACCAAAGTTGGCTTCCACACAAGATACTTGTCAAACAAAAGGAACTTACCGATAAGGGTATATAAACAAGAGAGATCCTTCTGTGCTGTAAACAAACAGAAAACAACATATTAATCTTGGAAAACATTCCCTTGTAATGATTACAATTAAGATCATGGCCTGGATTGCCTGGGTGCTATTACTTAGTTGTCTTTCAAAGATCCCACCATCCTCTGAGATAAAAGCCAAGGAGACACATGCCCAATATCACGACTGCAATTGTGTAGTTCTAATTGAAGCCAAATGGCTTCTGTTCAAACCAACCTCTAGTTGACCTTGGGCACCAGTCATACTTTAGCAGAGAACATAATTAAGGGAAATATCAGGAGGAAAGGGTTCTAAAGAGTATCCAATCTACTATGCCCCAATCTGCTTCATTATGCGGTAGCTTGTTTTGAAAAATCTGAAGAGAAAATAAGGTGAGAACGGGTTCTCTTAGTAAAGAACTTTGGGTATGAGGAGAAAAGTACAGGACTGCCACTCAGGATGTAGTTTTTAGACTCAGGTGAGCCACTAAACAGTGTCTGACTTTAAACTAGAGATCTCTGAAAAAGGGGATGTGACCTGACCTCAAGAACTTGGTGTTCAGCCAGAGGGTGAGATGATTGGTCACATCCCCCTTTCTCTACAGTAATCAATTATGGAGCTTATCTGCCATACAACCATACCTATCATGGCTTCCCTAATACCCACCCACTCATTCCTCACCCTCTACAGTCGAAGTTTCCAATTTTCCCCTCTGAGCTGGAATAGCCACCTTGGGGGGTGAGGGAGTG
>NW_027187368.1:2903172-2939476 GCF_028583685.1 Petaurus breviceps papuanus | reverse complement strand
AATAGCAGCTGTGCAGGTATCAATTTTCTCCCTGCCTCTGCACTCCCAGCATACCCAGCTCTCTATCTCCCAGAACACCTAATGGCTCCAGTGGCGTCTCTCAACTTACCAGAAGGTTCTTTATTCAAATTTACGACAACTGTTAAGTAAAAATCCACATGATAAGCAGACATGGATGGATTTTCACAGATTTTTAGTTCTCTTTATATTATCTATGCTTGCTTCCCACCCCAAAAAAAACCTACCACTTCTTATAAACTTCCCTATTACTACTGAAGGCACCCAGGGTGGCATCTTATAATCATGCTTGACTCCTTATGCTCCCTGCTCCGCATGTCCTATCAGTTGCTAAATCCTGGCATCTATTCCTTTCTCTTCACTCCAACTGCCACCATCCTAGTTCAAGCCCTCATCACTTCTCACCTGCACTACTGCAATTTTAGCCTCCTAATTTATCTCCCTACCCTGAGTCTTTCCTCTTTTCAATCCACCCACAAGACAGCTGTCAAAATGATTTGTTTAAAGTGTAGGCCTGCCTATATCATTTCACTGCTCAATAAATTCCTGGGACTCTCTATTATCATTGTATTCAAAGGTGCCAATGTCTGTTATCTTAAAACCCTACACAAATCATTGGTTATATTTTATTAGATTAGCAGCAGTACTAAAAATAAAGAAAACAATGTGCATGGGGACATCTCCTTCCCCATTTTATCAGTTCTATGTTTCTGGGAAGAGGAAAGAACAGTAAATGTAAATTCCCAGTGGCATGGTACAGAATCCCAGAATCTCAGACTTGGAAGGTATGTCAGAGATAACCTTGTACAACTGATACTAGGAAAAAGAATCCTCTCCGTAATACCCCCAACAAGTCATCATTCTACCTCAACTCAATGATCTCCACTGAGAAAAGTTTTCCTTATATCAACACTAAATCTTTCTCTCTCCAACTTATTGTTCCACTCCTAGTTCTGCTCTCTGAGAAGAAGAATGAGTCTAATCCCTCTTCCTGAGTATAGCTCTTCAAATATATGAAAATATCTTTTATAAGTCTTCTCTCCTCAAAGCTACATGTATCCAGTTCCTTCCCAACTATTGCATGACATGTCAATCCATATGCTCTGCCCTGGAGTTAGTGTAGGTTGTCAATGTCTTTCATAAAATGTAGTGCTTAGAACTGAATGCCATACTATAGATCAGTCCTTCTTAAACTGTGGGTTGCTACTCCATACTGGGTCGTGGAAAATTTAGCAACAGTAAAAGGTTTCTGAATACACAACAGCCAAAATTTAATTCAAAATCAAACATGTAATGAATCCAAGGTGTTTCTGTTGTTGCTTGCCTATGTTGTATTGCCAAACTTCACAGTAGCCTTGGTTCTGAGAACAAAGCATGGGCAGTTTGCACTGAGCAGGCCCTCAGGTCACGCAACACCAACCAAGCTGCAGAACTGTGAAAAAGAGGTCAAAAAGGGGTCACTAGTAGAAAAAGTTTAATAAGCCCTGCTAGAGATATAACTCAAGAGGAACAAATTGAGGTTCTTGCATCCCTCTTCCTGGTCATTCTACTTTTTGTTGAAGTTGTAGATTATATTTGCCTTTTGGGCTGCCATGTTACACTAAAGGATTCATATTAAGGTCAAGGCCCACCAAAATTCTTAGATCCTCTTCACATAAACTGCTGTCCAGTCATCCCTTCCCGATAACTTGTTCAACTAATGATATGAACCATAGGCCTTTACATCTATCATATTTAATCATCTAGTCACAGACTAAGTTACTTTCTTGCAACTTTTGACTGAGCATGGGGATATAAGACAGTGGAGTAAGAGAAGGAAGCCATGTGTGAGAAATGCTGGTAATTTGGTTTCCACAGATTCTACAGGAACAACGGGTGTTCTAAAAACAGACACTGCACAGGACGTGCAGGAAGGTATAAATCAGGATAAGGGAGGAAGGGTAGAGCACCCTATCCAATCATATAGCTGGAAGAAATCTGTAAGTTTCCTCCTGGAAGGGGCCTGAGCTAGGCTTACTCAAACTGACTGGGAGGTGGTCAAGGGATGGTCACCAACTTTTCATTAATAAGCATGCTTAACTAGCCTCATACATATTAGCTGACAGACCCCCCCACAGAATTGGAGCATCATTATTCGATCATGGGACACATGAAGCTCATGTTGGGAGGGAGAAACATATATGTAATAGGCAGGTCAGACAGATTGTAACCCAAAAGAGATGGAACCAATCTTAGTTCTGAAGGGAGGAACAAGGCAGAAAGTTCAGATGGAAGCAGCATAAAAGGACTTGCATTTGTCTGATTCTTTGCAGTCTTTTAAGGAGGCTACCCATTTATTCAAGAGATAATATATGTAAAATAAAGATAATGAAAACCTTCCTGGCTCTCTAACAAGTATTTTTTTATTCCTAGACTGAGATGTTTATAACCATTGGGGGGGGGGAGGGGCTCGTCCAGTATTTATATGGCATCAGAAAGATGTAGACAAAAGAGGGACCCCCCCCCCATTTTCCAATGGGCCCGACTGTCCACAGGCTTTTCTTCTTTGGACTATGAAATTCCCAGGACTATTTTGTTTCATTGCTGCAGATCCAGGAACATAGGTGAAGATGAAGTGAAACTAGCCCAGGAATCCCACACATATAACTAGTCTAGCCTGAGTTTGGGTCATTGGAGTGAGGTTTTGGCCATCTCAGGAGAGCTGAGATGAGGAGAAAGAGGATACCTAATGGGGGATGGATCCCTCGAGGCACTGTGTCTGTGGCCAGTTGGGAGAGGTACTGGTAATATTCTCCCTACACTCTCCTCCCCATCCCCCACCCCTGCTCCCCAGCAGAGAGAGGGAGTACAAGAGGGAGAGAAGGAAGAAAAATCTGGGAAGGATCCTTTTGAAATTGGCTAGAAGTAAGTCAGAATAAATTACAACTCCGAGTTCTTGACCAGTCTGAATTCGAATTCTAAACAGGTTTCTAAACTGGACCTTATAATGCTGCTGTGTCGTGTGTGTGTGTGTGTGTGTGTGTGTGTGTGTGTGTGTGAAGTATTTCCTGTTTGTGGTGGTAAATTTGAAATGCATCTAAAGAAAAAACCTTTAGGAGGTTTTTTGGCTGGCTAGCTTTGGAAAGCTCCTCCACAGGTCTTAGGTGGGATTAATTAGCAGAACAAAGGATCTCTAACTGGCAGCTAAAAAAGGAAAACTGAGTCTTTGAATTAGGGTTGATTAGGGCCTCAAAGTTAGAAAAATCTGTATTTTATCTTTGTTTTAAAATCAATGTATCTGATCTCAGGCAGTGTATTTGGAAGTGCAAAATTAAAGGGGTCTTCTGTCTGATAATGGAATTATTTTGGGGTTTCAGCATTCTGTTTAATAATAATTCTACATTATAAGAAGCTCTCTGCAGAAGGCTGAGAGGAATTCAACTTTTTTAGTATGTTAATTATCACATGTTTTACTTAACCCCAACTTTCTTTGGTGCTGGAAGAGTGAGCAGGATTGGGGTAAGTGAAAATCCTTTAAAAAAAAACATCTGGGGCAGTTTGAGTGGAGATTGGTAAAGGGGAGAGGCAGAAGCAAAAGCAAAAATCTGGAAGATAAGAGGTGTTTGCACTGGAGTAAAAGGTGCCTTCAAGCCCATTTCCTCCTTAGCCACTCCCATCTCACTTAAAAGGATTTGGGGATGTTAAAGAGAACATTAGTATCAGGGACTGGAAAGTGAAATTTGTAGCCTGATTAGTTAACCAATGGGCAAAGTTATGGGAAATTTGAAAATCCAGGGGAGGCTAAGTGATGCAGTGAATAGAGTACCTGCCTTGGAGTCAGGAGGACCTGAGTTCAAATGTGACCTCATACACTTAACACTTACTAGCCTTGTGACCTTGGGCAAGTCACTTAACCCCAACTGCCCTGCCTTTCCCCCTCCAAAAAGCAAAAAAAAAAAAAAAAAAAAAAGAAGAAGAAGAAGAAGAAATTAGGAAATCTTAATACTATAGAAATAGTGGCTATGGTAAAGATATTGGTTACTATAAATTTTGGTTCCTTAGGTCTTTCATCTGAGCCAAACCCTTTGGCTCATCTGATTGGAACTTTATGGAGAAATGTTTTATAAGATCTTTGGTGTGATTTATAGAGGGCCTACTGAATTTTTTTTGTCTTATAAAATCATTTGCTTTATTGTGTGGTATTTTCTAAGGTTAACAATTTTAAGAAATATCCTTTCATCAGTTAAAAAAAAATATTTTCAATTGTTTATTTTTACTTTTCAACATTGATTTCCACAAGATTTCAAGTTACAAATTTTTTCCCCATCCCTTCCCTACTCTCCACCCCAAAATAGCGTTCTACTGAATACCCTTTCCACCAATCTGCTTTCTCCTATATCCTCCCAATTCCCCCTCTGACTTTCTAGCAGGGCAAGATGGACCCCAGGGCCTGTACATCTTATTTCCCAGTCGCATGTAAAAAAAAAAAATATATATATATATATAAACATTTGATTTTAAAACTTTGATTTCCAGATTCTTTCCCTTCTTCCCTCATTACCCACCCCTACTGGGAAGAAAAGCAATTCAATATAGGTTATACATGTGTAGTTACACAAAACATTTCCATAGTAGATGTATTGTGAAAAAATGACTATATTTCCCTCCATCCTATCCCCCCCCCACTTATTCTGTTTTCTACTTTGATGCTGTCCCTTTTCAAAAGTGTGTACTTCTAACCACTCTCCTCTCCAATCTGCCCTCCCTTTTATCCTCCCCGCTCTTATACTCTTCCCCCCTACTTTCTGGTAGGGTAACATGCCCAATTTATTGTGTATGTTATTACCTCCTTAAGCCAAATTCAGTAAGAGTAAGGTTGCCCCATTTCCTTTTGCCTTCCTGTTCTTCCCCTCCATTGTAAGTTTTCTCTTACCTCTTTTATATGAGGTAATTTAACCTACTCTATCTCTCTCTATCTCCTCTCATTATATTTCTCTCTCACCTCTTAATTTTATTTTTTAGATATCATCCCTTCCTCTTCAACTGATCCTGTGCCCTCTATTTATACATGTACATACATATACACTCACATATGTATTTATATGCACATATACCCTCCTAAATAAACATATATGTATACATATATATTCCCATCAACTATCCTAATACTGAGAAAAATATCATGAGTTACAATGATTGTTTTTCCATATAGAAATGTAAATAGTTCAACTTTAATAAGTTCCTTATGATTTCTTTTCCCTGTTTACCTTCTCATGCTTCTCTTGCTTCTTGTATTTCAAAGTCAAATTTTCTGTTCAGCTTTGTTTTTTTCATCAAGAATGCTTGAAAGCCCTCTATTTCATTGAATGACCCTATTTTCCCCTGAAGCATTATACTAAGTTTTGCTGAGTAGGTGATTCTTGGTTTTAGTCCTAGCTCCTTTGACCTCTGGAATATTATATTCCAAGCTCTTCAATCCCTTAATGTAGAAGCTGCTAGATCTTGTGTTTCCACATGATTGTGTTTCCACAATACTCAAATTATTTCTTCCTGGATGCTTGTAATATTTTCTCCTTGACCTGGGAACTCTGGAATTTGGCTATAATTTCCTAGGAGTTTTCTTTTTGGGATCTTTTTCAAGAGGTGATTGGTGAATTCTTTCAATTTCTATTTTGCCCTCTGGTTCTAAAATATCAGGGCAATTTTGCTTGATAATGTCTTGAAGGATCATTTCTAGGTTCTTTTTTTGATCATGGCTTTCAGGTAGCCCAATATCTTTTAAATTATCTCTCCTGGAACTATTTTCTAGGTCAGTGTTTTTTTTTTACCAATGAGATATTTCACATTGCCTTTTATTTTTTCATTTGTTTGGATTTGTTTTATAGTATCTTGGTTTCTCATAAAGTCATTAGCTTCCATTTGCTCCAATATAATTTTGAAGGAATTATTCTCTTCAGTGAGTTTTTGAAATTCCTTTTCCATCTGGCCAAATCTTCTTTTTAAGACATTCTCCTCATTGGCTTTTTAGGTCTCTTTTGCCATTTGAAATAATCTATTTTTTAAGGTTTTATTTTCTTCAGTATTTTGGGGGCCTCCTTTAGCAGGCTGTTGACTTCCTTTTCATGATTTTCTTGCATCATTATCATTTCTCTTCCCCATTTTTGCTCTTGCTTGATTTTCAAAATCTTTCTTGAGCTCCTCTATGTCCTGTAACCAATTCATATTTTTCTTGGAGGCTTTTGATGCAAGAGTTTTGATTTTGTTGTCTTCTGATTCCATGTTTTGATCTTCTTTGTGCCCCCCAAAAGATTCTATGGTCTGATTGCACTTCTTCTGTCTGCTCATCTTGCTAGTCAATTGCTTGACTTCTGAGCTCTTTGTCACTGTAGAACTCTGCTTTCAGACAAGAAAGCTTTGTCCCAAAGAGCTAGGGTTTTCACAGATGTTGTCAGAGGTCTGAGGAGGGCGCCCTCTTGTGATAGTAATGGAATATAAAGATTCCCCTATATTGGCTTGGTTTTCAAATTGATTGTGTTAAAACCCAGAGCTTGTTAATCCCACCTGAGGGATGGACTTGTTGACTTGAAAAGAGTCCTGAACTGGGAGGAGCTGGTGATGTAGATTTGGAGAGACACAAGAGAGAGGCAGAAGAACTTTTTGGAAGCAGCACCCTCGTGGAGGCAGAGAAAGACTGAGAGGATTGCTGAGGGACACTTTGAATTGCCCTGGACTTTTGAGACCTGCCCCCAGAGCTGCCAAGGACTGAGGAAACATGGCTGTTTTGCTGGTACTTTGTCTGTTTTGATGTTGTTTTGCCAGATTTGTCCACTAGTGAAAGACAGTCCTGTTGTTGAAGAAGTCCTGGAACCTGGCTGTTGTCTAAGAGCTCCTGAGACTGTCCTGCAGACAGAGAGTGAATACTGTCCACTGGTGAAGGACAGTGCTGTTGTTGTGGGGGTCTGGAAACCTTTCTGTTGGTTCAGAGCTACTAAGACTGTCCTGCAGACAGAGAGTGAATACTGTCCACTGGTGAAGGACAGTGCTGTTGTTGCAGGGGTCTGGGAACCTTTCTGTTGGTTCAGAAGCCCTGAAGGATTTTCTTGTTGTATGTTTACAGAAATCCTGGGAGAGGGTTTTGCTAATGTTTTCAGGGGTTCTAGGACTGTTCTACAGACAGAGGATGAATTAATGAAGAGACTGGCAAGTATCTTGTGGCCTTGCTAAGCTTTGTCTCCCCAGTAACAAAGATTGCTGAGAACTTGCCTCCTGTCAAGATGAAGAAAAGACCTCCATTTGGGTATTAAGTGCTGTACTTAAACTTGATGTAACTCTGGGGTAGATTCAATTGTGATCCAGGGGTGGGGAACTTTTGACCTTTTTGTGTTCTATGGTTGAACAAATGAATGTACTTTACTTATGTTTGGAAACTAATCTCCATTTGAGAAGAGGGGCTTTGTGGTGGACTAAATGAAGGTACAGCCTAAGGGTGGAGTAGTATTTAGAACAGGGACTTCGTAATTGATTGAATGAATGGAAGGTCCTGGGGTGGGGTAGTACTTGGAGATTATTTAATCACACTTAGTAAATGCTGTATTTTGAATGATGTCATATTTTGATCTTCTCTGTTCTTAATTTGTCACTGAATAAAATGGAGAGCACCTATGCTGGTATTCTGAACCTTGGGGAGTTGCCTTTGCTTGGCATTACATTACACCTCTCTACAGACACCACACTGGCAAACTGGTGTTCCGAACCCCAGGACCACTACCCAAGAAAGTGACCCAGATCCAAGTCAGTCAAATCAAGAGCGATTACCCTCTGAATGGTCACTTGGCCTCCCCATGATCTGTAGGCCAGGAGCTCCTGAGGCAGCCATGAAGCGGATGCTACAGCTGTAGTGCTTCCACTACCTCTCCCGCTGTGGGCAGGAGCAAGATCACACCCTTCCTTTCCAACAGAGCTCCTGACTGACCTTTAACTTTCTTTTTGGAGTTTATGGGTTGAAAAGTCTGGAAACTGCCACAGCTGCTGGTGATTCACTCTCCTGAAGACTAATCTGGCCCCAGCTGCCTCCCTGGGGCCAAAACCACATGGCTCACATGGGACTGTGCTGGGCTCCGAGTGCACTGCAATGAACCCTTCCTGTTGGCCTGCCAGACTAACTTCAGTGGGAGATTTGTTTCTCTCTGTCACTTCGTGGGTTCTGTAACTCTAAAATTTGTTTAGAGTCATATTTCATAGGTATTTGAGGTGGTTGTGGGGGGAGGTCGTGGAATTTCCTGCTTCTACTCCCAGGCCTACTGAATTTCTATTTGCAAACTAATTGGTTACACAGATTGATATAGGGGACAATTAGGCCAAAATTTAATGGAAATGTTCCAAATATGCTTATGGGTAGTTTATATGTTTGGAAAATCTGGTATGAGAAAGGGGAAGAGATTGCACATGACAAGGCTAAATGGGACCCCAGTATTTGGGAAGTGAGGCTTATACAGAGGTTTCTTAATAGTGGAGTAGTTTTAGAATTTTTACAGGGGAAGACTGAGAACAGAATGGGAGGCACAGGCTAGGAGAGACAAGAAAAATTTTATGACCCAGGATGGGGGAAGAAATTCCATTATTCCCTTCCTCTACTCCCTTCTCCTCAGCCCTGGGGAAAAAGGAAGCAGGGGGAGGGACTGCAGGTGGAGTAGACTGCCCATTAGATCTATAATTTTCATATGATCTAGAAACACTGAAGTTAATTGTTTGTGTTTTAATTAGAGTGATTTGATGAAACTGTGAGTTACCGTTTTGAAGATAAAACCTAAGATTATTAATGTGCATGGAAAGGAGGGATTAGGTGGAAAATATTATCCTGACTGGTTCTACTCATTCAGAACAGTCCTTCTGTATGTATGGGGGTTGCAGGAAGGGACATTAGGATCAGCCCCTACCTGGGGTCCATTTCAATTCTTATCTTATAAACTCACCAAGGCCCCTGAAAGCCATCTGTGTGGGCAGGGTCATCAGCCCTGGGAAAAGAACTTGTTTTAGTAATGATGTTCCTAAGCAATGAACTTGGGTTTGCTGAGGAGTTGCAAGTTCATGTACAATAAATAGAAATTGGCTATCAATTGGCTTTTACACCAGGACAAGTTTAAAAATGAGAGGAGAAAGATGTTAAATGAAATTTTTTAAGTTTGTGAGTCCTGGTAAATCTTTATTGTTTATTGCAATTCAATGAGAGTAAAATAACTGTATCTAACTCTAAATTGTAATTAGTGAGACTTGGTGTTTAAGATAAGAACATTCTTTTTGAGTGTTATGGGAATGATTAGATACCTAAATTCATCAACCTGTGAGGTTAGCCATTAACCTTTGTGTTTTGTTTAAGCTGGGATTCCAGCACAGAGCAGTTATGCTAGTAATGGAATTAGAGGTGTGGGAAGATAAATAAAGACTTGGTTAGAAATATGGAAGACAGATAAGGTTTGGGGACAAATGAGGGTTATCCAAGCCCCTCCTGTCTCTAGATAGTTGCTCTGTATACCTTTGTGTCAGCTCCAGGTGGTTTAAGTATGCAGGGAGAGTATGAGGAAGTAATTTAAGAAGACAGATGTTAATAGCTCAGTCAAATTTTAGAAGGAAAAGAAATAAGGATACAAATTCAATGTTGAATCATTATCCCATGGACTGAGGCTGGGATTTAAAGTTACTATTATAAAGGTGTATCTATGTGGAATGGTATCCTTGTATATTTCAAAGTGATGTAAGAGCAATTGAGTATTAATACAATTGAATGAATTAATTACTGGGACTAAATCAGAGACATCTTCAGTTTGGGGAAGAGAATTTCAGTGTAAGTTCAGACCAAGCATGGTCAGAGGAAGATATAGAAGTTTGGGAAGCAGTTGCAAATCTGTTAGAGCAGTAACTTGTGATATCAATGGAAGATTTGATTTTTATGAACAAGAATGAGTATAGAAAGGAATGCAGGTTATTTGAGACTCACTTTAAAGATGTTCCTTAACCAATGTGAGGTTATAGTCATATCTGAGGCTGATTATTAGAGCTTGCTATTTAAGATTCGATGGTATTGTTAACTGAATGTTTTCCTGAGTCTAACTCCAGGTGTGGATATCAAGGAAGGCTAAAGGCTGTCTGAGCCACTGATTCATGATGCCAGAGAAGATACACCTATGAATTGCAGAGGGTGATCTCACCGGGGAGCCTGAGAGAATGGCTTTTTGTGCTGAGTTGAGAGCCTCTCGATTTAATTTCCTCGCTGACATCTGGCAGAGACCTGACTCAGTGATTCAGTTTGCAGTTTGACATACCTCTGCCTGGAATTGACATGAAGTTGGGGTGATGTTATTTCCTTCTTTTAGTTATGTCCCAACTCTCTTAATGGCAAATTTCTATAACCAAAAGTTTTCTAAGCATAGTACTGAATCTATTAAATAATTGATTCTAGAACATCTTAAGTTACTATAAGATTGAGCTATTAGGTTTGGGATTTTAGCCCAAATAGCAACAACTGGTTATTTAGACTTGGTATCTGTTGTTAGCATAGGTATTCCTGTGTAAGTCAGGGTTCTTTAGGTCTTTGTAATATAATAGTATAGGATCAAGGGCTTGTGAGTATACTATCCTGTTACCTGGTTAATATCATACTTGTCTCAGTTTTATTATAATTAGTTAATGTTAAAAGAAGAACAGTTTGTGACCTACTTTGCAAATACTTTAGAAAAGCGTAACATGACCAGAAGTTGAGACTGTTTTACTGTTTGAAAAAAGTGACAACATAATGTAAATTCCTTAGTGATACCCTGGTGGAGGAATTGATCATGGATTAATGTAAAGTATAAGAAACAGGGTTCTGAGGGCGGCCAGGTGGCTCAGCGAGTAAGAGCACCGGCTCCAGTGTTGAGAAGACCTGGAGATCGAATCCCGGGCTCAGACACTTAGCACCCACCCAGAAACACCTGGCCGTGTAACCTTGAGCAAGTTACTTAACCCCAAGTGCTTAGGGGCGGCCAGGTGGCTCGGCGAGTAAGAGCACCGGCTCCAGTGTCGGGATGACCTGGATCAAATCCGGGCTCAGATACTCAGCACCACACCCAGAAATAATAACTGGCCGTGTAACCTTGAGCAAGTTACTTAACCCTGATTGCTTAATA
The DNA here is from genome assembly GCF_028583685.1 of Petaurus breviceps papuanus. Taxonomy (NCBI): domain Eukaryota; kingdom Metazoa; phylum Chordata; class Mammalia; order Diprotodontia; family Petauridae; genus Petaurus; species Petaurus breviceps. Next base: position 2,928,317 of record NW_027187368.1, on the reverse strand, counting down.
AAAAAAAAAGAAAGAAAGAAACTGGGTTCTAATGTGAGTTTCTTGAACATGACAATTGGCCAAGGTTCCAGTTTTGATTTTGTAAGAATAATAAGGGTATAAGGTTTAGGAATGGTCATTTAAAATTATTCCAAGGTCACTTTTGTAGAAGAGCGGGCAAAAGAAGATGGAAGACAAAGAGGCTGAGGGGTGTTATTGAAGATGTTTGGAACAAGCACCCTAAGGACCAGAGGATTTCCATCAGATGGTATCCTGTCTCTCCCCAAGACAGCTGTGTGAGAAGAGACTTTTGGACCTTGAAGGGACAACTGATTGTTATTATTTTCTCTTGGGTCTCTGGATCTGTACTCATAAAGGGGACTGCCCCTTTGTAATATGTCAATGTGTCGATCTTACCTAAAGGGGAAATGGGAGTTAGGGTTACAGGATGCCCATTTACATAGTAAATAGTTTCATAAGGCTTCAGACAGTAATAAAGATTATGATCAACCAAACTGCGAGAGTTTTAGACCTGTTAGCTGATAAGGCCACTCAAACAAGAGAGGCAGTCATTCAGCACCTATTAGTGTTAGACTATTTATTGGCAGAAGAAGGAAGAGGGGTGTGTGGCAAGCTGAACCTATCATAAGGATCGATGAAAATGGAAAAGTAGAAGAAGTAACTAAGAATACTAGAAAACTAGCACCTTTTTCCTGCCCAAACTTGGACACGTCCCTTTGACACATCCTGGGTGGGCTGGTTCACTGGATCTTGGTGGAAGCAATTGTTAGGAATCATGTTGCTAGACTTGGCCAAGAGCAATCTTGCTACCCATGTGTCTCCCTTGTATTATTCAGCTTATAACTTGAATAGTACAGGAACCTGTCGATAAGATAGGGCAGATACATGAATCCAACAGTGGAGGGGTAAAGATTCTAATAGAAAAGACTCATGATTTCAGTAATGATGAGGAATGCAAACTGATGTTGAAACAGTTTGAGGAAGGAGTAGCTTAAAGGTTGTGGAAACCAAATCTTTATTAAAAAGAAAATGAGGAAATTGTGAGAAATGCTAGTAGTTTGATTTCCACAGATTCTATAGGAACAATGGGTGTTCCAAAAGCAGACATTGCACAAGACATGCAGGAAGGTATAAGTCACAATAAGGGAGGAAGGGTAGAGCACCCTATCCAATCACATAGCTGGAAGAAATCTGTAAGTTTCCTCCTGGAAGGGGCCTGAGCTAAGCTGGCTCAAACTGGCTGGGGGTCAAGGGATGGTCACCAACTTTTCATTAACATGCATGCTTAATTAGCCTCATACATATTAGCTGACACACCCCACATAGAATTGGAGCCTCATTATTCAATCATGGGATGCATGAAGCTCATATTGAGAGGGAGGAACATACTAGGGGAACATATATGTAATGGGCAGGTCAGAAGGATTGTAACCCAGAAGAACTGGGACCAATCCCAGTTCTGAAGGGAAACACAAGGCAGGAAATTCAAATAGAAGCAGCATTAAAGGGTTTGCATTTGTCTGATTCTCTGTGGTCTTTTTAAGGAGGCTACGCATTTATTCAGGAGAGAATAAATGTAAAATAAAGATAATGAAAACCTTCCTGGCTCTCCAACAAGTATTGTTTATTCCTAGACTGAGCATGTTTATAACACATCAGAAATTCTTGGGGAAAAAACAGCAGCAGACTATTGGGGATGCAAATCTATACACTCATTCCTACAGTTTTGGTCAAGCCTCTATCATCTTTTGCCTAAAAATATTACAATAGCTTCCAAGCTAGTCTCATATTAAGCCTTATATTTGATTCTGGAGGTAATTAATAAGAAACTAACAGAGTTTATTTAGTAAAGAGAAGTAGGCTGATTTGGACAGAGCAGTACTTCAGGAAAATCACTTTGGTGGCTAAGTATTTAAGGGATTTGAGTGGGAAGAAATGAGGCAGGGAGACCAACTAGCAGGCCACTATGAAAATGCAGGCATGAGGTGATGAGAGCCTGCCCCAGGGTGGCAGCTGTTTGAGTGGAAAGAAGGGGGCACATGAGAGATGTGAAGATGGAGATGACAAGAAATGACAATAGATTGGAAATATGGGCTGAGTGAAAGTGAGGACTCAAGACTGACACTGATTTTGGAGACTTGTGTCACTAGGAAGACAGTGGTGGCCTTGCCAATGAAAGGAACATTGGGAAAAGGGGAGGATTTGGAGGGAAAGATGAGTTGTCTTTGGACTTGCTATGTTGATTTTTAAATGTCTATAGTACACAGTTCGATATATCTAAAAGGCAAATGGTGATGAAAGAGCAGAGTGCAGGACAGACACTAAGGGATCATGTGTATAGAAAAGAAAAAGGAACTCATAGGAGCTCACAACACCCCCAAGGCAGATGGCATAAAAGAGAAGGGGGCCTAGGGCAGAACCCGGGGGGAGTGGAGAAAGAAAGGGACAGAGAGAATGTTGGAGGGAAAGTTCACTAGAGAAAACAGGAAGGCAGGAGCTTAAAGTTTTATGTTGAGGGATTTTTGCCCTAGAAAGAAGGATCACCTCTTCATATGAGAGGAGAAAATAGTGGTGTTTGAATGATAGGAGAAGGAGGAAAGAGGAAGAACTCTCCATGAACGGGTTCAATTTTTTCAGTGATGTATGAGGTAAAGTCCTCAGCTGAGAGGGAGTAAGTTAGCTATCATTCCCAAGCTCCCTCTCATTGTTAACCAAATTTGATATCTATCATATTACATAATATGATATTACATTATATTATGATATTACATAATAATGGTATATCATTACTAGCAAAAATGCTTTACATTTATGTAGCATTTTATAGTTACATCCACACTCTCCTTTCATCCAGTCACAGATTAAAAGGTTTTATATGTCTCAGGCCCCGGGGCTCTGGCTTACAGTTAGAGGTCTCCCTCCAGGCTTACTCTAATACATTAATTATTATTCTTTGACTACAATTACTCACCACCTAGTTTTGACTGTATCCAACTATTCCATGATCTAGCCCACACCTCTGCATACTGTCCATAAGGATATTGTCAAATGCCTGCCTGAAATCCATGTGCATTTTATCTATGAGCACTCCCTTGATATACTAATCAATTAATCCTTTAAGAAAAAAAGGAAATGAGGTTATTCTAGCATGAACTATTCTAAATGAGTTTATGCTGGCCAGCTGTGACCATCAGTTTTCCATTCTGAGTGCTCACAAACCACCTGTATAATTTGTCCTAGAATTTTTCCCAAGTCTGATATCAGACTCACTCAATTATAACTTATAAAATTCACTTCCTTTTTTTCTTTTTTGAAGAACAAGACAACATTTGCTGTCTCCTATCCCATGACATTTCCCTAATTCCCCTTATTTCTTTGGAATCCTGCAAAGGTAACTAACAGTAGTTATACAGTCACATCTGCCAACCTCTGTATGTTGCAATATAATATTTTCTCAATACATATGATTTTTAGTTTAATTTTTTGGACTTAATTTGGCTTTTTGGAGGGAGCAAGGCTGGGCATTTGGGGTTAAGTGACTTGCCCAAGGTCACACGGCTAATAAGTGTTTAGTGTATGAGGCGGGATTTGAACTCAGGTCCTCCTGACTCTGGAGCCCATGATCTATTCACTGAGCCACCTAGCTGCGCCAATACATAGGATTTTTAGTGGCATGTACAAATAGTCCCTTCTACTTGACTGGAATCTCTTCTACTAAAACCTCTAGAAGGAAGAAGTAATTTTATTGGCAAACACAGAACACCAAAAATGATTATTTTCCAAGTAGCAATAATGACAGATCCTTCCCAGAAAGAATCCCAGGTTTCAGCCAGAGACAGATAGATGGATGATAAAAGATTAAGAGTCCAGTTTAGTTTGCAGTGAGAGTCAACAGGTCTGGCTACTCTTCTTTGCAAACATCTTAGGCTTGTAAACATCAGGGTGGATTAATTGTCTTGTTTCTTTTCAGTTACTGACCTTACATATAAGAAAGGGTGGTGTTTCAATTAGACCTCATTGTTTCTAGACCCAACCAAAATTGCTCAGTTGCAAAAACAAGATAGCAGGTATATAGCAATCAATTAAATAAGTTATGCTAGCTATAGTAATATGTTTTATCAAATGCTTTCCTCTTTACACCCCTGTGAGATCTGGAGTCAGAGGACCAAGGCTTGAATCTGGGCTCTGCTTCTTCAGTATCCCCCATCTTTAAAAACAACAGGGTTATTTGAAGAATATTCAATAAATTTTAAAGAGCTATGGAAATGTTAGTTACTGTTGATTGGTAGCAGCAGCAGAAGCAGCAGCCTTGGTAGCCATGGGAATAGAGTAGTGTCGTAGTGGTAGTAATACTAATAGTAGCAATAGAATTTAAGTTTAGGGAGGGGGAGGAGAGCAGACTATTTTTATTTTGTTATTTTGCTTTTTTTATTCCCAGCATAGACAGTGCCTTCCATATAGCAGGCACTGAATAAATGCTTGTTGGAGCAGTAGTCTGCTTGGGCAATGAGACCTTGGGCAAATGACCTAACCTATCTCGGTTTCAGTTTCTTTCTCTGTAAAATCAGGATAGATTAGAGTAATTCTAAGGTCCCTTTCCAGTATGAAATCTTATGATCTAAATATCACATGACAGTGCCATCATTTTACAGATGACAGAAGGGATGCTCAGACAAGATAAGTGACTTGTCCAAGGTTACCAAGCTAATAAGTGGTAGAATCTAGACCTGACCTTATCTTCTAATATGCAATGTTGTACTTTAGCCACTACCCCACACTGTGAGACAGAAAAGGCACCAAGCTCAATCCAAGTGCAGAGACAAAGGTGGGACTGGGGAAAGGGAAAAATAGAATTTCTTATTGATCACATGTTGCTGCCAATTCTTGTTTTCTTTTTCAGCAGAGAAACCACAGCAAGGCAAAAGCAACAGTTGCATCCATTCAGTTACCTGTTATTGTATCCCCAGAGCACCACCAGCGCAGTTAATAAAATCAGCAGAAATAGAATGATTTTTCCTTTGGAGATCATTATTCTCTCCTGGGAGGGAAGGGAAAAAGAAGAAATTACAGATCATTCAATGGCCCAGACTAAAACCTGGTATGTCTCTCTCTCTCTGTACAAATAAAGCATTAATGCATTAACCTACAATTCAAAGACTGCCTGATAATGCAGAGTTCAAAGGTGCACATCATGGGAGAAAATAAGCAAAGGCTGTGCCTTCTTTGTATCCCATAAGTACATCGGTCGCTTATAGACTTTCTGATAGCAGACACTGAGTAAAGATTGGCTGAACTGAATACAGACAGTGGATCACCCACTGGACCTGGAGTCAGGAAAGCCAGGATTCCGATCTAGTCCTGGACATGATAGCTGTGGGACCCAGGCTAGTCCTTTAACCACAGTCTGCCTCAGCTTGTACCTCTTAGGGTGATGGCAAGGATAAAATGAAGTACTACAGGTTAAGTGCTTTGCAAAATGTAAAGCACTATGTAAATGTTTGCTATTATTATTAGTTAGAAGAATTGTGTATCAACATCAACATCAACAAGGAAATTCCAATGGTCCTAAAGGAAGTTCACAGAATTTCAGAGTAGAAAAGGCCTTCCAGGACCATCTAGTCCAAACTAGACCTGCACAAGTAGGTCTTCTGCAATATTTTTATGACATAGACTTCCCAGAGTGATCTGAGAGGTGCCACAGAGGGCAGTATGTCCCCCTTCTTGAGGCCCTTTTAAAATAGATTCCTGTTCCCTGTGACTTAGGAAGCATCTTCCATCAATCTTAAATTCATCTTAATATTCCACCACCACCCCCCACTCCCAACACCCCCTCTCTCCACTCCCCTTCATTGTTCCTAATTCTGCCTCCAGGGCCCAAGCAGAATGAAATAAATCCCTCTTCCAGGAGGGTCCTTTAAGTATCAAAGAGAGAGCTATCAGGCATGCTCCTCCCAAGTCTTCTCTTCAGGCTAAATTCCTTTAGTTTCTCCATCCAGATTCCTTTCTTTAGCTGATAACCAAATCTTCAACACCTACCTAAAATTTGGTGACTGGAGTTGAACACTGTACACTGCCCAATCGTTCCTCCAGGCTTGTGTTATAAATGAAAATTTATGTGCTCTGTCTAGGAAATAAACCATACTTGTTGAGGACCCAGGAAGTTTCATGATCTTTATTTTACATCTATTCTGTAATAAATAAATGTGTAGCCTCCCAGAAAAGACTACAAAGGATCAGACAAAGGCAAGCCCTTTTATGCCGCAACTCTCCCAACCTGCCCATTAAGCATGCGTGTCAATGAAAAGTCAGTGACTATCCCCCAACCGGTCCGGGCCAGCCTAGCTGAGTCCACTCTTTACAGGTTTATGCCTTGCTGCATGTAAACACCCATCATTCCTACAGAATCTGTGGAGACCATATTGCCAGCATTTCTCACACTTGGTAACTTGAATGTACTGGGAACAGCCATGAATTCTCACCATCTGCTCTCTCACTTTGGGTTTCAATTCTCTGTGAATCATTTTTATCAATCCAAAGATCAGAATCTTTGGCAGGAGGAAAAACCCCAATGGAAATACAATCATTATTCTTTCATCAGCCCTCATTCCCGAGCAGTGGTTTTATTCTATCTTTAATCTCAAATTCAGTCTGTGAGCTCCTCAATTAAATGGTGAGCTCCTTTGAGAGCACTGTCTTTTGCCTTTCGTCCTATCTCTAGCTCTTAGCACAGCGCCTAGTATACAGAAGGTCCTTAATAAATGTTTCTCCACTAACTCTTACTGCAGCCAAGCTATAAAGAAGCCTTCCTTTGGTTTGTTATCATTCACATTCTTTCCCAGTCTCACTTCATTCTGAGCTTTAGGATACTTAATTCTATTTTTACAGAGTTACACTATTTTTCTGTATGTGTCCATAATCAACACTTGCCCTTGCTACCACTTTCTACAAGTTGTAAAATGCTAGACTAGATGACTTCATCTCTGTGGGTCCCCATCAGTTTAGGCAGCTTCCCTCTTTCATCCTCATCAGAATCATTCCTACTTATGTCGTTAGAAATTCATTCTCGAGCTGAACCAGGAGAACTTTGTACACAATTACAGACACATCGTGTCTGTGCTGACTAACTTTGACAGACTGGGCTTCTCTCAGTAATGCAAGGTTATAATAATGGGGGAAGGGATCCCAATAGGTTCAGCAGGAATTATGATCTTATCTAAGACCAGAAAACCTGCAATATCATCTGGAAAGAATTCAAGGTCTCAGGCTTAATTAGAGTGAGAGTTGTTTAAGTTTATTGTTACGCTTCCATGAGAAGCAGGGAAGAGTCCTTTAGGGGACCTGCCAGTGACAGGGGTACATGCTTTTACCTTTAAAGGGTAGGGCTGCCATTGTCAGGGCTGACCAGATGGGAGGGGCCTCAGTGCATAGACAAAGGTCAGAGCTGACCAAGAGGAGCATGTGAATAGATAGTTTAGATAAGATTTGGGCCAGGTCAAAGGAGACAAAAAGCAAGGATAAAGGAGGGTGTGGGCCAGGCCCAGAAGAAATGAAGACATTAAGTAAGAACAAAGGGGTCACAGGGTGTTGCCCAGGTGGAGTGTGGGATAGGGAGAAGGGGCAGATCTCAAGGATGGGAAAGGACAAACTGCAGTTAAAACGTTACAAAACAAAGTTCAGTTACAAAGTCACAGACTGGTTTTACAAGTTGGTTTCACAAAATGATCTAGACCCCAGGTACCCCATCAATAAGACAACCCCAAAAGACTCATGGTGGAAAGGGATATATATCCACATCCAGAGAACTACCGAGTCTGAATGCAGACTGAAGCAAACTACTTGCTCTCAATCTTTTGTTTTGTTCCTTCTTTCTCTTTGTGCACTCCACTGGTTATAACTCTTCTTTGTACCTTGACTAATGTTTAATGCAAAGGTATTTGTAAAACCTATATTGGAGAGCATACCACCATGGGGGGGGGGGGAGGGGGGAGGAGGGGGAAGAAGAGAAAAGAACTCAAGGGATTGTGGAATTGAATGTTGTAAACTAAAAGTAAATAAATAAATTTTAAAAAAATATTCTTTAAAAAGAAATTCATTCTTGACATCTTTCAACTTTTCTTGTAAAACTTGAGATCATGGGGTCCTATCCATTTTCCCTTGAAGATTCCTTTAAATCTACTCTCCTATAATCTATGGCATCAGTTAGAATATTCCCAAGCTTTACTCCCCTTCTCTACCATGAATTATGGATGGAATGATTCCCTTCATTTCTACTTCACCAGGTAGCTCCTCTTTGGGGAAACAAAATATGGTCCACCCTAGCTCCATAGTTTTGTCCACCATCAAAAGAATAAAATTCTTAAGGGAAGGTAACAACATATTCACTGTTCTGCTTTTAACCAAGAGAATGAGCCAGCAGATTTCTAGACACTTGTCATCCCACATCATTACTAAGTCATGCTTCAATACCAAGCTTGCCGATCCAATTTGGGTAGTAGAGTGGACAGAGCACTAGATCTGGAGTCAAGCACACATGTTCAAATCTTGCTGAACATACTTAATAGTTTGTGCGACGCTGGGCCAGTCACTACAAAATTTACTGTGTTTCCTCATCTGTGAAAAGGAGTTTTTTTTTTTTAAAGCAATAGGGGTTAAGTAACTTGCTCAAGGTTACATGGCCAGTTATTTCTGGGTGTGGTGCTGAGTATCTGAGCCCGGATTTGATCCAGGTCATCCCAACACTGGAGCCGGTGCTCTTACTCGCTGAGCCACCTGGCCGCCCCGAAAAGGAGATATTAATAGGCACCAACCTCACAAAATTGTGGGGATCAAATGAAAGAACACGTAGAGCAATTTGCAAACCTTAAAGTACGACCTAAAGGCTAGTTTTATTATTATTTTCAATACTAACTGTTTCATAGAACACTGAATATCATTTTCTTTGTCTCCCTCCATCAATCCTCCCTTACATATTCTCTACCATGCTTCTCCCTTCCAGGTTTAATAAGATCCCTGTTATGTGAGTCCACTTCAGAATATACTATACAAAGAGATGTCAAGCACATGGCCCAGCCCATACTTCAGATTAAAGTGTAATTGGGAAATGCTTAACCAAAATAAATAAAAAATAAAATGAAATATAGATAATGTAAATATTTGGTTACTTCAGTCAATATAATGCCATAGGGAGGGAATCTATATTGATAATTTAGTGGCCCAAGGTTTGTTTTTCTTTTTCAGTTTGACACTGCTGCTGTATAATATTAAGCCATTTTTATTCTATTTTTTCTCAATTACACCTAAAAAATAATTTTAACACTAAAATTTGAGTTCCAAAATTCTCTCCTTTTTTCCTTGAGAAGACAAGTACCTTGATAATATGTGCAGTCATGCACAACATATGCCCATATTAGCTATATTGCACAAGAGAACACAGACCAAAAAAAGAAAAGAAAAAACAGGAAAAATAAAGAAAAAATTTTAAAATATGCTTCAATTTGTATTCAGACTTCACCAGTTCTTTCTCCGGAGGTGGACAGTATTTTTCATGATAAGTCTCTCAGATCTGGCTTGGATCATTGTATTGCTGAAAATAACAAAGTCATGCATAGTTGGCCATCACACAATATTGCTGTTACTGTATACAATGGACCTGCTTGCTTCCCCTTGCATCAATTCATATAAGTCTTCCCAGGTTTTTTCTGAAACCATCCTGCACTTCATTTCTTACAGCACAATAATATTCCATCACAGTAATATGTCACAACTCGTTCAGTCATTTCCCAGTTGATGGGCATCCCTTTAATTTCCAATTTATTGCCATCACAAAAAGAGCTGCTATAAAATTTTTTTTTTTAAAGCAATTGGGGTTAAGTAACTTGCTCAAGGTTACACAGCCAGTGATTTCTGGGTGTGGTGCTGAGTATCTGAGCCCTGGATTCGATCTCCAGGTCTTCTCAACACTGGAGCCGGTGCTCTTACTCACTGTGCTACCTGGCCGCCCCTATAAAATTTTTATACATATAGGACATTTTGATTTTTCTTTGATTTCTTTGGGATACAGACCTAGTAGTGGGGTCGCTGGTTCAAACAGTAGGGGTAGCTATTTATAGCCCTTTGGGCATAGTTCCAAATTGCTCTCCAGAATAGCTGGATCATTTCATTTCACAACTCCACAAAGAGTGCATTAGTGTCCCAATTTTTCCCACATCCCCTCCAACATTTATCATTTCCTTTTTTGTCATATTAGCCAATCTGATAGGTGTGAGGTAATACTTTAGAGTTGTTTTAATTTGCATTTCTCTAATCAATGATGGGTCAGAGCATTTTTTAATATGACTATAGATTTGTTTTCTTCTTCTGAAAATTATCTGTTCATATTCTTTGACCATTTATCAACTGGGAAATAAATCATATTCTTATAAATTTGAATGAGTTCTCTATATATTTGAGGCCTTTATCAGAGAAACTTGATATAAAAATTTCCCCCATTTACTGCTTTCCTTCTCATCCTGGTTGCATTGGATTTGTTTGTGTAAATACTCTTTAACTCGTTAAAATAATCCATTTTGTATACTGTAATGTTTTCTATCTCATGTTTGGTCATAAATTCTTCCCTTATTTACTGATCTGACACGTAAAGTATTCAATGCTCCTCTAATCTGCTTATATCACTATTTTAAAATAATGTACCATTTTGATGTTATCTTGGTATATGGTGTGAGATATTGGTCTATGCCTAATTTCTGACAAACTACTTCATAATTTTCCCAGAAATTTTTGTTAAATAGCGAATTCTTTTCCCAAAAGCTTGAATCTTTGTATTTATCAAACACTAGATTACTAGTCATTTCCTATTGTGCATTGTGTTCTTAATCTATTCCACTGATCTACCACTCTATTTCTTTGCCATGGTTACTGCTTTGTAATAAAGTTTGAGACTGGTACAGCTAGACCACCTTCCTTCACATTTTCTCATTGATTCTCTTGATTTTTTTTAACTTTTGCTCTTCCAGATGAATTTTGTTACTATTTTTTCTAGTAATATAGAATAATTCTTTGGTAATTGCATTGGTATGGCACCAAATAAGTAGATTAATTTAGATAGAATTGCCATTTTATTATATTGACCCAGCTTAGCCATGAGGAATTATTATTTCTACAACTGTTTATATCTGACTTTATTTGGATAAAAAGTGTTTTGTAATTGTGTTCAATTATTTTCTGGGCTCAGCAGGTAAACTCTCAAGTATTTTTACTGTCTACAGTTATTTTAAATATCTCTATCTCTTCCTGTTGGACTTGTTGCTAATATATGAAAATGCTGATGATCTATGTGGGTTTATTTTATATCCTGAAACTTTGCTGAAGTTGTTCATTATTTCAACAAGTATTTTAGTTGATTTTCTAGGATTCTTATAAGTATATCATCATATCAACTGCAAAGAGTGAGTTTTGTTTCCTCATTGCCTATTCCAATTTCTGATTTCTTTTTCTTCTTATTGATATAGCTAGCATTTCTAGTACAATATTGAATAAAAGTGGTGATATTAGATATCCTTACTTCACTGTTGATCTTACTGGGAAGGCTTCTAGCTTATCCCTATTACAAATAATATTTGCTGATGGTTTTAGATTGATAATACTTATAATTTTAAGGAAATTCCATTTATCTCTATGCTTTCAATTTTTTTTAAAAATAGGAATGAATGTTGTATTTTGTCAGAAGCTTTATGGGCATCTATTGAGATAATCATATGATTTCTTTTGGTTTTGTTACCAATATGGTAAATTATGCTGATAGTTTTCCTAATATGGAACCAGTCCTGCATTCCTGAAATAAATCCCACCTGGTCATAGTGTATAATCTTTGTGACATGTTTCTCTAATCTCCTTGTTAATATTTTACTTAAAAATTTTGCATCAACATTCATTAGGGAAATTGGTCTGTAGTTTTCTTTCTCTGTTTTTATTTTTCCTAGTTTAGGTATCAGCACCATAATTATGATGTAAAAGGAATTTGGTGGGAATCCTTCTTTGCTTATTTTCCCAAATAGTTTATTTAATATTGGAAACAATTGTTTTTTAAATGTTTGGTTGAATTTACTTTCAAATCCACTGGATTCTGGGGATTTTTTCTTAGGGAGCTCATCAATGGCTTAATTTCTTTTCCTAAGATTGGGTTACTTAAATATTCTACTTCCTTTTCTGTTAACTGAGTAATTTATATTTTTGTAAACATTCATCCATTTCACTTAGGTTGTTTGATTTATTGGCATGTAATTGGGCAAAATAGCTCCTAATAATTGCTTTAATTTCTTCTTTATTGGTGGTGAATTTACCCTTTTCATTTTTGATATTGGTAATTTGATGTTCTTTCTTTTTAAAAATAAAAAATCAAATAAATGATTTATTTCATTGGTTCCCCCCCTGTAATGGGAATGCAAATTTGGAAGATCTTCCCTGCCCCTAGGCTAAAGTGCACCAGAAGCCTGGGGAGGGAGGCTTGTTTTTCAGTAGATACTTTTTTGATTGGCCAGTGGGTCAATAAGGTTGTTACATTCTCTGAGCCAGGAGAAGGCTATATAAGCCCTGATGTGTAGCTTTGTTTTGGGACTCACTTTGAGAAGTGTTCTGTGATTTGATCTGAATTCTGGGAAGCCTTTGTTGAGAGTCCCCCGGCTTTGAAAAACCCAGAATGTGGAAACCCAGATGTTGACTGGGTATGGATGTAATGGTTGGACAGTTTGGAAATCTGTCTACTTGATCTGTTAATGTCTTGATAATTCTGCCTGTATGCTTTGAAGTTCGGGGTGCTGACCTTTTGATATATGTCTGACTGATTAAAGTAAGCTTGTTAACCCATTTTGAGTTGCTTTCCTTTAACAAAGCAGATCCAAGAACCTGTATGGGCAGCAAACCCTGAGGACGTGCTTGGGGTGCTTGCTGCTACACCCCACCCCCCCACATAAAACCAGGTCCTTTTATTTATTAGTTCAAAACTTTAATCTCCTTTAATTTTCAGGATTTCTAATTTGGTGTTTAATTCAGTATTTTTAATGTATTCTTTTTCTAGTTTTTTTAGTTGTGTGCTCAATTTGTAGATCTGTGATTTCTCCATTTTACAGATATAAGTGTTCAGAAATCTTGTACTGATTTCACTGCACCACATAAATTTTGTTACATTGTCTCACTCTTGTCATTCTCTTTAAAGAAAGTATTGTTTCTACCTGTTTTTGACCCACTCATTCTTTAGAATTAGATTATTTAGTTTCAAATTAATTTTTAATCTATGTTGCCCAGGCCCTTTATTAAATTTAATTTTACACTCTAATACACGATCAATTTTTGTGTAAGTGTCATGCACAGCTGAGTAAAAGATATGCTCCCTTCTATTTCCATTCAATTTTCTTCAGAGGTCCATCATATATAACTTTTCTAAAATTTTATTCATCTCCTTAACTTCTTTAAAAAAAATTCATATCACTCTGAGGGGCAAATTGAGGTCCCCCCAGTAGTACAATTTTACTGCGTTTCCTCTCATATTTTCCTTTAAAATTTTGTTTCTATATGATTTGATTCATATATTTAGTATTAATATTGTTTCATTTTCTATGGCTTTTATCAAAATGTAACTTCCCTGCTTATCTCTTTTAATTAGATCTATTTTTGCTTTTGCTTTGTTTGAGATTATGATTGCTACCCATGTCTTTTTTTTACTTCAGCTGAAGCATAACAGATTCTGCTCTAGTCCCTTATTTTTACTGTGTGTGCATCTCTCTGGTTCAAGTGTGTTTCTTGTAAACAACATATTGTCGAATCTCAATTCTTTTCTGAATAAGGTTTATCCTTTAGAGTCCTATTCCAGTCATGAACTCTATATCTCACGAAGCCTTAATGCAATCTGCCTCCTTGCATTAGGAGTTCTAGTTCATCTTGCTTATTGCTCATATGTGCATTTGAGGATATGCATCTGGGATCATGGGCTGAATTGTTGGCTCTCTTTTTGTTAATTACTGACCCTTTTTACTGTATCCTTTTTTCTGTAATATACCCACTATCTTCTATGGTACATATATCTAGCTTGGAAGATATCCTTTAGAAATTTTCTCCCTTCTTCTCTCTTTTCTATTTGAAAAACTCTTGATCCTATAAGACTTTAGGTGAATATTTTACCTGCCCTTAGAGATTGCATTTCATCCCTGATCATGAGTCCATCATGTCTATATTTTAACTAACTGTTTGAATCCAGTTCTCTCCAAAGGAGAAATCATACCCAGGTAGAGGGAGTAAAATAAGGCTTCATTATGAAGATAGTATTTGAGCTGACCTTGAATCACCCAATTTTAGAGTTAGAAGGAACTTCTAATTTTAGAGTTAGAAGGAACTTCTAAAGTTAACAAGTCCAACCTATGTTAACCGTCCAAAATTTCCACAAGTTTTAATTCAGTCTCTGCTTGAAGACCTCCAAGGAAGGAAGTCCCATTATCTCAGGGAACTATTATTTTAATCATTACAAATCTTTTTTTTTTTTAAAGCAATCGGGGTTAAGTAACTTGCTCAAGGTTACACGGCCAGTTATTTCTGGGTGTGGTGCTGAGTATCTGAGCCGGGATTTGATCCAGGTCATCCCGACACTGGAGCTGGTACTCTTACTCACTGAGCCACCTGGCCGCCCCTTACAAATCTTTTTTTTAACATGAAGTTCAAGGATTTTGGTTTTAACTTCCTTCCCATTGTTCTTTCTTCCGCCTTTTGGAGTCAAGTACAACTGGTTGGATTCCTTTTCCACATCATAGCCCTTCAAATACTTGTAGATAGCTGTCATGTACACCTAAGTCTAATTTCCAGGCTGAATGTCATCCATTCCCATATGTACAGTCTCTAGTACTCTCATCATATGGCAGTGGATGAGGGAGAGAAAAGAATAAGCATGTATAGAGTACCTATCATGTGCCAGGTATTGTCCTAAACATTTTTTTTTTTTACAAATATTATCTCATTTGATCATTGTAAAAACCCTGTGAAGTACTACGGTTAGTATCCCCATTTACAATGAAAGAAACTGAGGTTAAGTGACTTGCCCAGGGTCACATAGCTATTCAATGTCTAAGGCTGAATTTGAACTCAGGTCTTCATGACTCCTAGCCCAAAGCTCTAAGCACTGCACCACCTAGGTGTTTGTTGATTTCTTTCTTAAAATGGTCTTTCTTAAAAGGGTACAACCACCATCTGTTGTTGTTGCCCTAGGATTTTTTGACTATCATATTGGGAAGGGTTTGGAATAGACTAAGGAAAGCCCTTCTACACAGAGGAATCAATTAAGAATGACACAGGGAGAGGAAAGCATAAAATATGCTGGGGAGGGGCAAGAATGACTAGGTTAGAAAATGAACAGTCTACATGTAAGAGAGTCACAGGAAATTAACCTAAAAGTAGAATGAGGCTAGTTTATAAAAGGTCTCAAACTCCCACTGGTCTCACTGGTCCTGCATTTGGAAAGAGTGGGATTATAGGAGCATAGATTTAGAGCTGCAAGGCATCTCAAAAATCACCTAATCCAACTAGGGTTAAATGACTGCCCAAGGCCAGGCAGGTAGAAAGTAAAGGGCCAGCATTTAAACCAAAATTCTACCATCCTAAACTCTGGGTTCTTTCCACCACACTACAGATTATGTGGAAGGGAGAAAGGAATAACTGTTAAATTTAAAATTTATATATGTAAAAGGTCTCTAGCCAGTCCTTCTGCATAAGAAACGATATGATAGCATAGAAATAGGGAAACAAGAGGTGAAGCTGGTTTGGAGGGGTTAGATTTGGAAATGACCAAGGGATATCTAAATGGTAATGCTTGGAGCTAGAGGCACTAGACAAATGACCTGCATAATTACAAGACCGCTGAGAACTCCTGTTAATATACTGACAGACTGAGCTCATTTACTAAGCTCTTATAATTTTACTACATGGGACAGTTAGGGAGCTAGTGGATAGAGTGCTGGACCTGCAGTCAGTGAGACCCAACAGCCAAAGTTCAAATCTGGCCTCGTGTGAGCCTAGACAAGTCACTTAACCCTGTTTGCCTTAGTAGATTCATCTGTAAAATGAGCTGCAGAAGGAAATGGCAAACCACTCTAGTATCTCTGCCAAGAAAACCCCAAATGGGGTCAGAAAGAGTTGGACACAATTGAACAAATTTTATTATATTAGTATAATATTTATGACGTTAACATTAATCACAGATTGTATACAATAAAATATTAAAGAGCTGGAAAGGATTTTAGAGACTGCTAATTCAATGTCTGCCATGTCTGGGCCAACTTCTCAGTGCCTAACGTATGGTGATAATGAGGCCAAAGGTATGAGACTGAGTCCTGTAGAAAACAGAATTACAAGGATAGCTGAATGTGGATCTCTATTCAAAGGCACTCCTGCCAGGTATGGTGTACCACACCTGTAATTCCTGCTTCTGGGGGAGGCTCAGGCTGGTGGATTGCTTGAGTTCAGGAGTTCTGAGCTACAGTAGGACTAAAGCACTAAATTGAGCACAAACACTGCAGAGGCCCTGAGTGTGAAGGGCTATCCAATGACTTATGGTGGGGTGAATCAGAAGTCAGAAAAATGAAACAGATAAACTTTGTGCCAATCAGTATCGGAATTGGTCCTTGAGTCGGGGCTATTATACTTCCACCTTGGGTGAGACAGGGAGACTTAGTTTCCTCCTACCCCCACCACAGAAAAAGATAGCTCTGCCCCACAGGATTGAAGGGAAAAAAAAGAACGGATGACTCAGTGTAATTTATCAATTCTAAACAGAAAATTAAAGCACTAAGTTCTACTGATAATGCATCAACATTATGGGAACTTTGGGAGGATAAAATGATGTGGAAATGAATATTCTTACATCTTTCATTCTTAATTGCTCTTTGGACTGATGACACCGAAATGTTTACTGTAATTTGTGTCATACACAGTTGATATTCATGGAGTGTACAAACATAAGTGTGTATGTCAAAAGGAAGACATGAATACATGAGATATAGTCTTTATACAATGCAGTAGGGCCCTGCCCTTACTGAGGAGCTGGGGGTGTGGGAAGAGGAGCTGTTTTCCCATCAGATCCAAAGTTTCACAGGAGTGATTTTGTTCTTTTGAGTGATTTATTCTTTTATTCCTTCTATACTGAGGTGGACAATAGGTAAAAGAGCTCTGGACTTTGGAAATTCTGGGTTAAATTTCAACTTGGTCACCTCCTAGTTATAAGAATTTGAGGCAAGATCCTTTGCTTCTCTTCTACAAAATGGAGATGATAATATCAATGTATGACCCTAGTGGGGAAGAAATGAGACAATGGCCACAAAATACTTTATAAACTAGAAAGTATTATATCAATGAAGAGTGGTATGATGATGTTCCCTATGAGCTGTGCCCTTCAATAAACTCCAGTGGCTTTCTATCACTTCCCAAATCAAATAGGAATCCCCATGGCATTCAAAGCCTTTCCTAACTTGGTCCCCTCCTACTTGCCAGTTTTTGCACCTTTCTCACTCCCCTGTATTCTGCTATCCAGTGACACTGGTCTCCTTGTTCCTGCTTGACACTCCACCAGGGCATTTTCACTGACTGGTCCCCATTCCTTCATGTTACAGCTAAAATCTTATCTTCTACAAGAAGCCTTTCAGGATTCTCCTTAATGCACATAAGTTGTTTGCTTGTGGTCTCTCCCCCTGAGCAGACTGTGCGCTCCTGGGGGCAGGGATTGTCTTTTGCCTTTTTTTTTTTTTTTGCATCCCTAATGCTAAGCATTGTTGTCTATGGTTGTCTAAATAAATACTTACTGACTATCTGAATATGGTAGATAGGGTGCTAGACTTATTAATCCCCATACACTCAATTAGTGATTTTTACTGTCTCCCTCAGTATCTCAGAGAAAGCCTAGACTCCTAGTTACCTTAGTCTGGGACCAACTTTTACTATCTATTCAAATGCAGGTGCCTGCTGGGCAAGGTCTTGGCAATTAGTTAGGCAAGAAAGCAGACTTGAGATTTGCTCAGGACCTCTTTCTGTTCACTTTGGGAACTGTTCAAAAGAATTGTCAAAAGACGTGAACCTACAAAAAAACCCCACATTTTATTCCTCTTTTAGTGCTTCCACGTTTAAAATATTAAGGCCTACTGCTAAGAAAAAAACAAAACAAATCAGCCTTTCTCTCTCTCTCTCTCTCTCTCTCTCTCTCTCTCTCTCTCTCTCTCTTACAAGACACAGAATGATCTGTTCTAGAATGGGTGAGAGCAGAGAAACTGTGATAAATACAGCACAGTACAAGGCAAGTAAAAATGAAGAACAGCAGGGGAAGGGGAGGGAAAGTCAGGAAGACTGTTTTCCAATCCCACCTCAGACACTTCTAGCTGTGCAAAACTGGGAAAATCTCTTCACATCTCTCAGTCTCAACTCCTTAATATATAAAATGAAGCTGCTGATCAACGCACTCTCAAAAATGCCTTTTATCTCTGAAAATATGATCCTATAATCCAACACTGCTGGAATCTGAAAAATGTGGTATTTACAACCGATCAATAAAACTTCATGATCATTTATTAAATATCTATTATATGCCAGGCACTGTGCCAGGCAGTTTCCACCAAGATCTTGGTAACCTCATTGTCTTCTACTGAAAATCTGGTTTCCATCTAACTTTCTCCAGTCTCTAGGCCTTTGCTCACATCCTTCCCCCTGCCTGGAATGAACTTTCATCCCAACTTCATCTATTGGAGGCTCTCTCTTTCATCAAGATCTAACCTTTATCTGCTACCACCTCCTCCATGAAGCCAACAATGCCTGGTGAAAGGCATCTCTTCTCCCTCCACTTTCTCACCTCTTTTGCTTATTTTTTTAAATCAGAACTTTGATTTCTTCAGTGCAGGGAATAGTTAGAGAAGAATTCCCTCCACTAAAGCACACTGGCCCCTTCTCTGCAGCTTACATTGTTCAGAGTTGCTCAGAGCTGGGTATGAACAAAGGTCTCCCTGCCTTTGCTAACAGCCCTCTGTGGATTATTCCAAAATGCCTCTCCCTCCCTTTATCAGTTATTTGCCATTTGACCACTATATTGGCACAGGATTTTACACACAGTAGTGAATTCTAAGTGATTGAATTGAAATTGTATCTCTTTCAAGTTGCATGAGAACATTTATTCTTAGAAATGAGCAGTAGGAAAAAGAAAACTAAGCCAAGGCCCCACACATTGAAGACACTTGAAATTTTCATCAAGGAGAATCAGATTGAAGTGAAAATTCTCAGCCAAACCGAACATTTGTTTAAAAAACTGTTTTGAAAAGCTGATGTTTGAAAGGCAACATTTAAGACAAACTTTTTTCCTGATTGTCAAGACAATAAGCTTCCCTATACCAGTTTTTGCTGAACCTAAAGGCTGTTTTTGTTTGAGGCTTTAAAACTGAGAATATTTCCTGAAAGATTCAATCCTGTTTCCCATAGCAAAGCATTTCAGAATGGTGTTGGTTGAATCTGTGAGTTCTCCACTTCTCTCCAAGCCTCGGAGACAACATATATCACTGGCTCTTCAGAGACTTCTTGGCAGAGAATGTATCTTGAGAAACACATTCCCATTTTTTCCTGGAAGACAATTAGGTACTTGGCAGCCAACTTGGAGTGGAGACCTTTCACAATTCTCAAGATTGCCTCAGTTCTGACAGCTGATGGCCTGCTGATCATCTTGTCTAGTTGGCAGAGAAACACTGGGAAATGTGTCATTCTGCTCAAGCCAGAGGATCATAAGATTTAGACCAAGGAAGGAACTTTAGAAGTCTTGTAGCCTGATTTTACAAGTGATAAGCCCACAGAGGGTAAGAAAATCATCTCATATCACAAATGTAGTAAGTAACAGAGCTGAGATATAAACCCAGGTCCTTTAATTCTGTATCCAGTGCTCTTTCAAACCTGTCTGTTTCACCAAAGGATCCTCCTCTCCTTTCTCTTTCCCTGAAACATTTCACCCCAAAACTTGTTAAAAATCCTATTCATCCTTCAAGATTCTGAGACTAACTCCTCTATGAAGCTTTGGCTAAGTCTCTGAAGACAGCACTTGTTCCTATGAAAATTTCTCATAGCATTTTATTTTTGTATCTTTTTATGCACTTCTAATTGTTGTTATTGAAATAGCATTTCTGAGGGGCGGCCAGGTAGCACAGCGAGTAAGAGTAAGGCTCCAGTGTCAGAACGACCTGGAGATCGAATCCCGGGCTCAGACACTTAGCACCCACCCAGAAACACCTGGCCATGTAACCTTGAGCAAGTTACTTAACCCCAATTGCTTAGGGGCAGCCAGGTGGCTCAGCGAGTAAGAGCACGGGGCTCCGGTGTCGGGATGACCTAGATCAAATCCAGCCTCAGATACTCAGCACCACACCCAGAAATAACTGGCCCTGTAACCTTGAGCAAGTTACTTAACCCCGATTGCTTTAAAAAAAAAAATAATAACATTTCTGTAGCATTTTAAACTTTGCAAAGTGCTTTACAAATATCATTTAATTTTATCTTCACAAAAACCCTGGGGAAGTAGGTGATATTATCTTCATTTTACAGATGAGGAGAGCAAGACAGACAGAGGTTAAGTGACTTACCCAGGATCACATAGCTAGTATCTGAGGCTGGATTTGAACTCAGCTCTTCCTGTCTCCATTCTCACGCTTGACCAATTGTGCCACCTACCTGCCTCTATTTTATGTTATAAATTGTCTATATATTTTATTCTACTATAAAGCATAAGATTGATAACAAATGGCATTAATATAGCATGAAAAGTATGCAAAGTACTTCAGATAGGCCTCACAGCAACTTTGTAAGGTATTATTATCCTCAATTCATAGATGAGAAAAGTGAAACTCAGAGAGATTAAATGATTTCTTTGCCCATAGTCATTCACTAAGTGTCAAAAATTATTCTTCCTGACTCCAAATCCAACAATCTATCCACCATAGTACTCACTCTGGCTCTCCTAGGGTCTAACAGGGCCTTCATATGGAATAAGTGCTTTATAAATACTTATTGAGTTGAAAATGGTAGTGACCTGCTGGAGTTCACAGCTAAGTGAAATGGAGGAAAAGCTAAGATACTCACATAAACCACAGCTCATTCACACAGTGACTACAAAAACATTACAGCAAAAGCATTAACAATACAACCAACTCTATATTTCCCCCTAAAGGACACTAGCAATGGATTAGAGGAACTACACCAAAGAAATCACAACTCTAACTTTCAATCTCCTTAGCCTATTGTCTAAACAGAACAATGAACTGGTGATTCTCCAGACTGGAAATCTACTTGGGATAATGCCATAATGGTGTATTAGAAAGAGCTAGGAGGCAGGAGACCCAGGTTCTAGTCTCAGTTCTACCATTCACTAGCCTTGCTCGACATAACCACACAAACTAACTTCTTTCCCAGGCTCTAGAGGAGTAGATAGAGTTAGTTGTCTTGTGGGCCCAACCAAAAGCAACAAGAAACATCATTTCATGAGACTCTTTGTCATCGTATCTTACACTGCTCATGAACTAAGCACTGGGGATATAGCAAAAAGAGAAAAAAGTTCCTGCCCCAGAGGGGCTTACATTCTAACAATAGTTTACTGCCAACAACAATGCAAGGATAAAAGGACAGAGACCATTACAACATCACCATCTTAAACTGATATAGTGCAGTGAATTGTCAATGCCTCCAAGAAGGGAAGTAGACAATTCTGGTGCCAAGATGGCAGAATGATTCCCTCCCAAGCAATTTGGAAGCCTTCTCAAAACTGACTTAGGAGTAGGGAAGTAGCTTAGGAGCTGAGCAGGAAACATCTGTCTCACTGGGATAAGAGGGGAGCTAGGCTCTAGAGCAGCAGCAGCCAGGGGGTCTGCAACTAGGCTCCAAGCCTCAGGGCAATCTATCAGCAAAGCCCTGCCCTCCTGCAAGCCAACAGCCCAGGAGACAAGCAAGGCCCCACCACAGCAGCCCCACCTCTAACACAATTAGGCCTCACCCCCACTGTGGTCCAGAAGTGAGAGCACACCCCAGGGGCCAAGTAACTGTGAGAGCCTGCCCCCAGGGTCAGGTAATAGAAAGGCCCTGCCTCCAAAAACCTAGTGGCAAGGGTGCCACTGAGGCAGGCCAGAAGCAAAACCCCATACCCAAAGGAAGCCAACACGGAAGCATCCTTTTAGTAAAAGCCACCAGCAAGACCCTAAGCCCCAGCACAAGAAGCATGGGTCAATGGAGGAGCAGAACCCAATTCTCACATAAAAATATCATCACAAAATAGGCAGAAAAAATGAGCAAAGAAGCAAAAAAGGAACCTGACTATAGAAAGTTACTGTGCTAAGGAGGATCAAGACTCAAACTTAGATGAGGATAACAGTGTCAAAATAGCTATGTGTGAAAAGAAAAGAAAAATGTAATTTGGTCTTAGACCCAAAAAGAACTCTTAGAAGAACTTAAAAGGGATTTAAAAAAGCAAATTAGAGAAGTAGAGGAAAAACTGAGAAAAGAAATCAGAGTAATGCAAGAGAATTATGAAAAAAAGAGTCAATTACTTGGTTAAAAAAACCTACAGAAAATGGGAAATGATATACAAAAATTCATTGAAAACAATAACTTCTTAAAAATACAACTGGCCTATAGAAAAGGGAATACAAAAGCTCACTGAAAAAAATTTCCTTAAAAATAAAAACAAGGCAAGTGGAAGCTAATGATTCCATAAGACACCAAGATATAATAAAATGAAATGAAAAGAAGGAAAAAAAAAAAAGGAAAATGTGAAATTTCTCATTGTAATAACTATTTTGGAAAATGGATCTGGGAAAAATAATTTGAGAATTATTGGACTACTTGGAAGCAAAAAAAAAAAAAAGCCAGGGCAATATCTTTTAAGAAATTATGAAGGAAAACTGCCCTGACAACTAAGAACCAGAGGGTAAAATAAAAATTGAAAGAATCTACCAATCACTACCTGGGAGAAAGGGAAAAGAAGAGGAAGAACAGGGTGAAAGGAGAGACAGAATAGAATAAACTGAGTGGGGGGCATGGGATGGAGGTAAATGCAATTAGCAGTAGTAACTGAAAAAAATTTTGAAGCAAGTTTCTCTCATAAAGGCCTCATTTCTCAATCATATAGAGAACTGAGTCAAATTTATATAAATAAGAGCCATTCCTCAATTGATAAATGGTCAAAAGATATGAACAGTTTTCAGATGAAGTAACCTATCTGCAGTCATATGAAAAAATGCTCTAAATAACTTCTGATTGGAGAAATGCAAATTAAAACAATTCTGAGGTAAGACACCATACCTATTAGACTGGCTAATAGGACAGAAAAAGAAAAAGAACAATGTTAGAGGGGATGTCAGAAAAAATGAGATATTAATGCACTGTTGGTGGAGTTGTGAACTGGTTCAACCATTCTCTAAAGCAATTTGGAAATATGCCCAAAGGGCTATAAAACCATGCATACTCTTTGAATAGCAATACCACTACTAGGTCTGTATCTAAAAAGATTAAAAAAAAAAAAACCAAAAAGGAAAAGAACCTAAATATACAAAAATATTTATAGCAGATCTTTTCTGGTGGCAAAGAATTGGAAATTGAAGGGATGCCCATCAATTGTGGAATGACTGAACAATTGTACTATGTAATTGTGATGGAATACTATTGTGTGATAAGAAATGATGAGCAGGATGCTCTCAGAAAAATCTGGAAGGACTTACATGAGCTGATGCAAAATGAAATGTATTGTATAAAAAGTAATAGCAATCTTATAAGATGAACAGCTGTGAACGACTTAGCCATTCTCAGCAATATAGCGATCCAAGACAACTCTGAAGGACTTATGATGAAAAATGCTATCCATCCCCAGAGAAAGAACTAATGGTGTCTGAATACAGATCGAAGGATACTTTTTTACTTTCTTTATTTTTTTGAAGTTTTTTTTTTGGTCTATGTTTTCTTTCACAACATTAATACAGAAATGTTTTGCATGACTACACATGTAAAACCTATATCGAATTGCTTGCCTTCTCAATGAGGGGAAGGAGGAAGGGAGAGAATTTGGAACTCAAAGTTTCAAAAATGAATGTTGAAAAATAAGCAATAGGGGAAAAATAAAATATTAATTTTTTTAAAAACCAGTTAAACAGCAGCCCCTCTGTCTAGGACTAAATATGTAGATTGAGATCCAGTCCTTTCATATCACATGATGAGTAAAGAAACAAAGATGCTTTTAAAAATAGTCTTAAAGGCCCTATAGCAGGGTAGAGGGACATAGTAAATTATTTTGCTTGAAAAATGCAATATACACACAAAAGCAATCACAAGAACATAAATAATTACTGATCAATATTCTCATCTTTATAAAATCTTCAACAGAATAATCTAAATACTCAATGAATATTCTTCTTTTAAAAATTCATGAAATAAAATGATAGTTGATATCCACATAATGCTTATTTGCAAAGCACTTTGAACACATTATCTCCTTTGGTGCTCAAAACAATCTTTTGAAGTAGGTGCTATTGTGATCATAATTTTTCAGATGAGGAAACTGAGGCTCAGAGAGGTTAAGGGGCTTGCCTGGAGTGACACAGCTGGTAAATATCAGGGGCAAGACTTGAACTTAGATCTTTCTTACTTCAAGTCCTTCACTCAATCCATCCTACCTTGTAGGTTTTCAGAAGACATTTTTTTCTATAGCAGACACAATGATCAAAGAGAAGGTAAGACCCCACTGCCATTCACTGTTAGTTGATTATAAAAATAAACATGTTGTAGAACAAAACCAATACCTTAAAGTTTCTCCTTGACAAGGAGATTCTCATGCATAAATGAACACCATACAATATTCCTTTGTAAATGCAGCCCTAGAGATAAACTTCCATTAGATGACCCCTGATTACTGTCCAGGAAAGCATAAATCATGGAAATGCAATGTTTACCATAAGTGAAGTAAGCATGGGGGATGGCTTACCCAGAACCTAAATGGAAGATGTATTATTCTCTATAGGACAAAGGTTCTTAACCTAGGGTCCATGAACCCAGAAGGAGTCTCTGGATATATTTCACAGTGTTCATCAACTTGGATGGGTGGAACGGGAAGGGGG
>NW_027187368.1:2899848-2902772 GCF_028583685.1 Petaurus breviceps papuanus | reverse complement strand
TTCAGTAAACTTTGGTTTTCTTTGAAATAATCCTATGTAATAAATTCTGAAAATAAAAAAGAAATAATTCTATGTATTTTATTTTGTGCCTTTTAAATTATTCTGAAAAGAGTGGTCCATGACACACAAAAAAGGTTGAGAACTCCTGCTTATAGGTAATAAGGTCCTGTAGAGGCTCATGCATTGAAGCCCCAGAATATTTCAGAGACTCCTTAGCAAGATACCTACTTGCTTAAAAGAAGGGTTTAACAAGAGGAAGAATTCAATGGATTCAAGACTTTGACATGCATTTGGATGGCAAGTAGACTCATTTACTACATCAGTACACATATCTAGAATAGACCCAGCAGAGGGACAATGAACTGGGCTCAGAACTGAATCAGAAGAAAAAGATGGCTTGCATTGGGCTAATTTATAGCACTTTTAAATATCCCAAGCCATTCACAAATGCAAAAATCCATATTTTTTAAAACATATATTCATCCTGCAGTGCTATGCAGTTGAAAATCTTGGAATACCACAATCTTAAAAAAATCAAAGTAGCAAGAGACACTGAAAATGGCGAGCAAAAGTAGGCAACACATTTCACACCATGATCTATTACGTACAAGTGATGTTAAAGAAATCACTGTGGAAAGAAATAATCTGAAAAGGAGTTGGACTGGTCATGTAATTATGAACAACGGTTAGTGCATGGACAACACTGCTACTCAGGAAGTGAAGGAAGGGAGGGAGGGAGAAAGAAGGGAAGAAAGGAAGGGAGGGAAGGAGAGAGAGCAAGAGAATATGAATAAGCAAGAGAAAGGGGTAAAGGGAAGACTTCCAAGACTGGATCAATCCACTGCTGAAGATGTATGAACATGACCAAGAATCATGAAGGATGCCAATGGAATATGTATTATTGTCATCAATGAAATCATGTATCCATTGAAGTATGATTCAAAATGCTTAAAAGAAATTCATGGTATTGTGCAGTCTTCTTTAAGAAGACTCTCCTAGGGGCCACTAGATGGTGCAGTGACCCAGTCCTGGGGTCAGGAGGACCCGAGTTCAAATCCTGCTTCAGACACTTGACATGTACTAGATATATGATCCTAGATATATAACCCCAATTGCACTGCCTTTCCCCCTCAAAAAAAAAAAAAGAAAGAAAAGACTCTCCTGACCTTATACTGTTCATATTTAAGTTGTTGGTCAGACAAATTAGTTTCATCTTGATATTTTACTTTGAAGAAATAAAAAAATAAGATTCAAACTATAAAAAGATTCAAGCAAATCACAGATGTTTCAAACTACAGCATATTCTTTACATGAGCATAAATAATAAATTATGTATTACAGGTCATATGTAGCACATTAAAGTTCATAAAAGCACTTTACAAATGTCATCACAAAAACCTGGGAAGTATGTATTATTATTAACCCCATTTTATAGATGAGGAAAGGAAGGCAGCAGAGCTTACGTGTCTCATCCAGGGTTACACAGCTAACAAGTGTCTGAGGCCATACTTGAACTCAGGTCTTCCTGATTCCTGGGTTAGTTCTCTATCCACAAGTCCTAGGGGCACTAAACACAATAGCTCCTGGATAAGGGTCATTCAAATAATGCATAAGATCTAAGCTTAGGTTTCATTTCCTATGGATAATATGAATAAACAAAAATGTTCCCCTAGTTATCCCAACCACACTATACCTGTTTAGGTATTTCATGGCTGAGCTATGACCAAGCTTTCAGAGACATGCCTCTTCATACTTAGCTCTACTAGTCCTTGGGCACTAAATATGCCTTTGTTCTCAGGTCTTACCAAGTTGGTGAGACCTGACAAACCAAGTTTATACTCTGCTGGTATAATAGCCTCCCTTCTATGACATGAGTCAGTTGTTATTGTATATTTTCCATTCAGTTGAACCAGATGGCTCCTGTGTTCTCTCCCAGCTCTCAAATTCAGTGATTCTGAGGCATCAATGGAGAATTTAGGCAGATAAATTATTAAGGGCATGAAAGCCTGGAAAAGGATCATAAGATCATGGTTTTAGAGTTGTAAATGACATCAGAGGCTATCTAGTCCAATTCCTTCATTTTACAGATGAGGAAATTAAGGTCAAAGAGTTGAGGTACCTTGTCCAAGGTCACTCAGGTGGGAAATGTCAGAAGCAGGTGATAGGTCAGTCACCTAGTGAAAGGGGTAATAATCTAAGCACTAATAAGCCTCAAAGGCTCAAAAAATCCCAGGGGATCTCCAGCACCTTGAAAAGATTCTCTATGGGATTGTTTTTGTTTCTATTATTAAGAAAATTTTCTTTTATTTTTAAAAAAATATTTTATAAAAATATTTTATTTTTCTATTAGTAAGAAAAACATGACCAATGATTGTGTTAAGACAAGAGAGCATGGAGAGGTTACTACATATATCAGTGGAAGGAAGACCCATGACAAAGAAACCATTCGGCTCAATAGGTTAAAGAAACTAGCAGAAGCCACAGGGTAAGGTACAATGCATATTGTAAAATGGGTCAAAGCTTTGGGTTTCAGGCCTGGCTTCATCACTTGGTAGACAGCAATTTAACCACTTGGGCCCCTCAGTCTTCTGATTTGTCAAATAGAGAGACTCATTCCTGTACCACCTACTTCACAGGGTTGCTATGGGGAAAGGAGTCTGTTTTCATCATAGGGAATTACAGTAATCAGATTTAAAGACAACTAAAGGCATAAGGCCAAAGCAGTACCTTAATTTATTATAATGAATAAACAGCTCAATATCACATATTTAATATATAATCATATACCATGATATGCTTATTAACCTGATTATTATCTATTTTATATTACCATGTATTTAATAACTTCCTGTAATATACTTCTTAACAGTGATTTTTACACACACACACACACACACACACACACACACACACACACACACACA
>NW_027187368.1:2885915-2899838 GCF_028583685.1 Petaurus breviceps papuanus | reverse complement strand
ACACACACACACACACACACACACACACACACACACACACACACACACACACACCCCAGTTGTCCTTAGTGCATAGAGCCGAGAGATCAAGGTTACAATTTCCAGCACACAAAACAAATGTGGTTACAAGGGTAACTACTTCAGAGGTCTGCACTGAGATGTTGTAGAGTGTGTGTGTGGAGGGGTGGGGCTCTGATGCTCTATGATGGGTAACAAACAACATTGGTAACTCTCCTTCTTCCAGTAAATCACAGATTTTTGGAGCCAGTATGACTTTACAGGGATATTCTAGTTCAACCTTCTTTACAGAAAAAACTGAGGTTCAAGGGTGACCTATAGTTACATAGTAAGTGGCAGGGCTAAGACTGAGCATTAGAAAACAATCAGATTTAGAGATGGAAAGAATATTAAAGGCCATCTAGGTCAATCCCCACATTTTAGAAGAGAAAAGGGAGACCAAAGGGTCTTGCCAGAGGTCACAAAGGGAAAAAGTAGTAGATCTGAACTTTGAAGCTGGGTCTCTGGGCTCCTGAAATTCATCTCTTTCCACTGTACAGCATTGCCTTTCTTGTGCTGTGTTTGCTGGAGTCTATCACCCTATAATACCACTGAGCCTTATTCTGGAAGAGCAGAATGATGTCAACTTCTACTCCTCAGGCAGGGAGGGCGTAGAAAGGAGGAATGGTATGGATGGACTAGTGTGGAGTACAAACCTACTTGGAAAGTTCAAGAGTCAATATCCACCTTTCACACTTTGGATCCAAAATGGAAAGAAAGAGAACTTGGTCTCTTCTCATGATGAACAGATCTTAGGATAGGAAGGACCAAAGTTGGGTTTTTTTTTTGGGGGGGGGGAAAGGTTTGTTTCTCTTCTCCCCCCGTTCCCAGCCCTGTAAGTTCATACTGGAAATTCCCCTTAATTTACCAAAAAATGTCACAGAAATGTCTCTCTAAATGCAGAAGGAAATCATGTCATCAGCTCATAGGATCAGAGATTTAGAGTTGGAAGGGAGTTTAGAAAGCTTACCCTCTGATGTTACTAAAGTTGGAGACTGAGGCCAAGAGAGATACACACACTATCTAGTCTTGTGACCCTGGAGAAGTCACTTCACCTCTCTCACCTTCAGTTTCTTCATCTATAAAATGGCAATTATAATTCACCAGGGTTATTGTGAGGATCAAATGAAATAAGGTAGGCCTTCAGGGACGATGTAAGTACTAGCTATTACTGTTATTTGATGATTTGCCTTGTTCCCTGTCAGTATTTCACATGCCTTACATTTCCTCCCTTCCTTAAGTATAAATGGGGAGAAAATAAAAGTTCTAATGGGCCCAGCTCTGCTGAATCAGGCAGAAGTGGAATTAAAGGAAGTTGCCAGGCTTCAGGCCTCCTGTTGGAGACTAAACATCATCGCCAGTAGCAAGGGGTTAGACAGAAGACTGATCTCTAGGCTGCAGAGTATGTTTTTCCTTAGAACATCAGGAAATAGGTTGTTTACTGGGATCACTGATTCAGAGCCAAATGCAAAAGCCCATAATATCTCATTCTTGGACCGTGACCATGCTGGCTCTGGTGACCAAAACTCCACCCCAGGCCCAAAGGCCGTGGCTGTGGCAGTGCCCTGCACCAGGGACAAGAACCTCCCGCCCACCAGGCACCACAAAACAAATCTGCCTGCCCCCTCCCACACCCTCACATACGGAGCTCTGCAAACTCAAAAACAGCCAACCACCTCTTAGCTGAAATGTACAAATACTTCTGCTAGTTGCTGCTGCTGCAGCTGCCACTTAACGGAAAATTTGAAAAAATAAAAAAACTTAAAAAAAAAACTAGGAAAGCAACAAGGGAGAAACCAAAAGACTCTCTCCTTGGTCAGTCCACTGCAATATTTGTTTATTTAAAAGGTTTTCTCTAAAACCTTCATACACAAAGGATTTTTTTTTAAAGCAGAGACTAGGTCTTCACATCTTAAACCTCAGTTTTCTCATCTGTAAAATGACGGGATTGTACAAGTAACTATCAGATGATCTCTAAGGGCCTGCCAAGCTTTAAATCATATGATTTAGTATCATAGGTTCCTATGATCTTCTACCTTCATAAACCAAAGTTTGAAAGGACTGCAAAAGACTACATAGTACATCTGCCTATCTTCAGACAAGATGGTACCTAAATCACTTCCAGTGAGAAAAGCTTTACTTTTCCAGAGAAGATTACATGACCTCTCAGGGGATAAAACCATTTCATTCAATTCATTAGACAAATAAGATGTCTACTTTGTGACATCTGATTTACTAGTGTTGGGGCAATAAGGTGCCTACTAAAAATGAGGTACCTACTATGTGACATCTAATTTACTAGTGTTGGAGCAATAAGGTCCCTACTACAAATAAAATTTCTACATCTAAGCTATTCGTCTTGAGGCAATAAGATGCTTACAACATGACATCTAATTTACTAGCACTGGGGCACACATTAGGATAAATAAGACACATTGCCTGAACAAGCAACTTCACCCTGTCTGACCTCAGTTTCCTTGTCTATAAAACAAGGAGTTTAGGTTACATGGTCTTAATGATCTCTTCGAGC
Organism: Petaurus breviceps papuanus; assembly: GCF_028583685.1. Classification (NCBI taxonomy): domain Eukaryota; kingdom Metazoa; phylum Chordata; class Mammalia; order Diprotodontia; family Petauridae; genus Petaurus; species Petaurus breviceps. The sequence continues at coordinate 2,897,251 of NW_027187368.1, read as the reverse complement.
TTTAAATCTTGACGAAATTTACTCGCAGATGTTTTTTCCATCAGAATTCTTACTGACAAGAGTATTTAAATCCTAGCTGCTGTTAAGTCGAGGCCTCTGAGAAGGGCATATCTCCCAGCAATTTTTTACCTTGTCCAGAAGGCAGAATATTTGCTTACAAACAAAAACCATAGAAGTGTTGAGAAACTTGTGGAACCTCACCCAGCTTGAGTTCTGCTTTCCATAGAAAATACAACCCCAGAAGTATAGCTGACTGACTGATGAAGAAAGTTTAAGCTATAGCTGGATGACAAGGAAGTGAGACCTGGTACCTGGCTCTAGAATTCTCTCTCTGGCTTATATGGACCCAGGGACCCAGATGAAGAGAAATGGGAAATGCTTGGGAAATAAATGCTTTCTTGTGGGCTCATTCTTTGGTACTACACGACAAGTATTTGCTTCTCTCTACTGATTCGTCTGATTACCTTTTCAGTAAGATACAAACAGATAAGCCAGATAAAAGAATGTTGGAACTAGAAGGGCCTTTAGAATACAGACCATAGAGAATTATAGCTAGAAGGTGCTTTAGAACAAACAGAACTTAGAATGTTAAGAGTTAACAACGAACTTTCAAAATCATCTACTCCATTCCATCTCTAACCACACATCTTGGTTTACATACAAGGAACCTGAGACCTAGGGAGGGCAATATGGTATAGTGCCCAAAAGCTGGTTAAGAAGATATTAAGGTCTGGACATAAATCCCCATTCTGATAGTTATTAACAGTGTGACCCTGAACAAATCACTTAACTTTTCTGAGGCTCAGTTTTCTCCTCTGTAAAATGGGGATTATAATAGCTATAGAGTTATTGTGAGGGATAAATTAAATGTATATTGAGCAGTATATAAATATAAATTATTAGTACTAATAAATAATTAGTACACATAAATGTAAGTAATTAGAGAATAATTAGCACTGATAAGTATAAAATGAGAGTAATAACATAACTCATTGAAGGAATAACTCAGAAGTGAGCATCACTTCTTGGGAAGATCAAGGAGACAGTATATATAAAACCGTTTTAAAGCAAGTCTTAGAGCCTTATATAAATTTGAACCATTATAGTCACCATTAAGTTACTGGCCCAAGGCCACTGGGTTAGTTGACAAGCACAAATGAGTCTCAAATCCAGGCCTACTTCAGTGTTCCTCTACTCACACAAGCTGCAGCTTATTAGGATAGTTCTGTCTGAGAAAAAGAGGGTGATTGAAACATTTGGATCAAACATTTGTGCAATGCTCATAAATGCCCCAGGCAGGGGCTGTCACTGACTGATCTCTTTTCTAGGTGCTTAGGCCACACTGGGTTTAATGCATCCAGTCAGAAGAAGTAGGGAAGCATGTGTCTTTTACTTTTTCCATTCCTTTGCAAAGCAATACCATCTCCTACCATCTGGTTGAACAGCAAAAGTCACATTCCACTCTCAAGAAATGCTTTTGTATTTCAGGGGTCAAAATGAAAAACCTCCCATGAGTTCAGGAGGCATTCCGATGCAATTCCCAAGGAAATGTGGCAGAAGACAGATGCCATAGAGATTAGGGGCTGGCCTGGGGCACCAGCCTGAAGCTCAAGTCTCAGCAGTCATTAGCTCCCAGTATAAGTTAATGAAGTGACTTCGTCTTCCTGGGTCTTGGTTTGGCCAATTTAACAAAGCAGTTAAACCAGATGAACTCTCTCTAACACTACGTTTTAAGGTCCCTTCTAGCATTAGCACCCTATGTTCTGAGATACCTTCCAGCACCGGCCTCCGGTGTTCCAAGGTTCCTTGCAGTTCTAACATTCCAGGTATTTTAAAAATATGCTTTAAGAATACTTGATCTCTCTTTTCCCCCTTACCGTGCGTGCGTGTGTGCGTGCAACTCATTGGGAAAGCTCTGAGATAAGAAGGATAACTGAATCATTTGGATTGAACATTTCATAAATGGAGTATATGTACATATGTATATATATACATGCATATATTAGTTCTATCAGTTTTCAAATAATATTAAATATCAAACATATATATGCAGAGAGAAAGAGGAGAGAGAAAATATAAAAATATCCTCTATCTCTTTCTACGTTATTCAACTACACTTATCCCTTCTACATCTGGACTTTCCCTATCTTGGTTTCAATATATCAGGGGTCAGCATAAGAAATTAAATGGGAATTTGGGGGAAGTTTTGCAGAAGCTGCAGACAGTCCATGAAGACCAACAGATGACAGAGAAAAGGTTTAGAAACTCAGAAATGCATAAAATATATGCATTGTATAATATCAACATATTTTATCTTTTAATACTGTAAACACCCCATAAAAGAAAAAAAAATTCAGACTTGTCTGGTACGAAGGGAGGGCCAAAAAATTTTAAGTGGATTTTCCAGAACTAATGGGTGCTACGCCCCTAATCCCCTCAATGTGGAAGGGAAAACTGTATATATCCTCAGATATCTCTTAAATTTTCAACCATCCCACTCATGTATTCATTTTGGGCTTTTTTTTTAAATTAAATTTCTCTGGCAGGACTACTTTGTTTTGGACTACTTTGACTTCTTCATCATGCCTCTCAACTCATTGGGTAACTCTCCCACCCTTTTTCATCTTTCTTTTGTCTTCCCTCATTGGAGTGTAGGCTCCATGAGGGTGGGCACTAAATTTCTTCTTCATATTTGTATGTATCCCTAGCACACAGCAGACAATTAATACATGTTTATAGACATAGGGTTAGATTTGGAATCCCAGAACCTTCGTTTGAAACCCAGCTCTGCCACTCACTACTAGCATGATCCTGAACAAGTGACTTAATTAACCTTTCTGGGCTTCAGTTGCTGATCTGTAAAATGCTCTAAATCCCCCTGCAATTCTAAATCTAGGATCCTATGATGGATGTGGGGGTTGCCTCCATCAAGGTGAGGCATAGCCCTTAGTAGAGAACCTTCATGAGCCACTGGGGCAAAAGAAATCTGCCACTTAATAGACAGCCCTCTATCAATGAAGGTCTCCACACTTAAGGTTAATGCCATGCCCCCCTCCACTGACTTAATTTCTATTCTATATACACTGATACATGGTATGTAAATGTTGTCACTAAAGATAGAGCCCAAGCACCCAGAAGACAGTTTAAATTTTGTCCTTGTATTCACTTGGCCTATCATGACCTTAATAAAAGCTTCTCATTTGATTGCTTGGCCTTTCCAGCTGGTTAGAACCTGCTAGACTTGATACCCTGTTGAAATAACCTTTAAGAACCTAGAGCAGTTTCCACATCCATCGAGATGAGGCAACAGAATATAAATATTACACATACATATTAAAATATTAAAGATGTCCTTATATTTCTACTCAACAGTAAATATTTTCTTATTTGTTTTCTAGGCTCAGTCATAGAATCCCAGAGGTACTAAGCCATCCCATTTTGTACCTGCTGCCTCTGCCCCTGCCAAATCAGAACATCCAAAAGGACTTTTAAAGCTTTCCCATGGGACTAGGATTTCCAAAGTCTTTCCAACAAAATGTCATGCATCTTCCCTCACCCTCCAGAGGCCTGTGCTGGAAGCCAGTCTGTAGAGTTGAAGGCTTTTCCCCTCCCTCTTCCCAAAACTGCTGAACCTCTATTAAAAGTTGCCCACAACACCAAAGTTAATATCAAACATACCAAAGTATGTTGCCTTCTTTCTTGCTGAGCCTGTCCCATCCACAATAAGATCAGCAAGAGTCTGAATCTCCTAATCTTCCTGGCTTTCCTGCTATCCCACCTGGGTCCCTAATTACAGGATTTAAAGCTAGAAAGAAGCTTTGAAGCTCATCTGGACTCAAAGACTTCTGGTGACTTTCCCCCAAGTTTTTCAGGGAATAAGTAGAAGAGTCTGGATTCCAACCCACATTATCTGTTGTCAAATCCAGTGATTTTTCCCACCACACCATCCTATATCATAGACCTGTGCAATCTGCTTTCAGTTCCTTAGAAAGATGCCTCCATCTCCATTATTACCTTTAAAAAGAGAAGAGTGATTCCAGCCTTCAAAGTTTTTACAGGGAAAAGCACATCTAGGAGACTCTGGAGCTGCCAGGATTTAGATGAAGGGGATTTGTTTATGCAGGGGTTTCCTGCCACTTCCTATTTCTTTGCTCAGATTTCTTCTATCACTTCCTCTTCACTGAGGTCTAGTCACTGATTTGTTTTCCAGATGAAAAAGGAGAAAACAACAGCACTTGCATCCCTGGTGTGTAACCATGCCCTTTAGAGCAAAAGTTTTTAAACAGGGATCCATTAACTTGATTTTAGAAATATGTTGATAACTGTATTTTAATAAAATTGGTTCCTTTGTAATCTTATTCATTTCAAACCATTCTGAGAAGGTATCTCTAGGCTTCGTCACACAAAGAGTCCAAGACGAATAAAGGTTAAGATCCCAGCCTTATATACTACTAAGTCTAGGAACCTTCACTCACATAGGTTCTTCCCACCTGCTCAGATGTCCCTGGCAAGAAGGGATCCCACCCAGCAGGCCTAGGTGCTACCTAACAAAAAATGGATCTTGGCTCCCATGGTTTCACTATCCTACCTAGGGCAACCATTTACATAGCGCTCCAAGGGTGAGGCCCTCTAGGTCCTCAAGAGCAGCCCTTTGACTGAATCCAAACTTCACAGAAATCCCCTTAAATAAAAAGATTTTTTTGGTAAAACTTGGACTTGGAAGGCTGCACCCAAGGACCTAGAAGGTCATATGTGGTCTCAAGGCAGCAAGTTCTCCACCCCTATACCTTTTCAAATACCCACCTTTGCCATTTCCCCATAACACTTTCAAATGCTCCCTTCCCACTAGTATCTAGAGGAAGGGAAGGTAAAAATTCCTATCCCAACTCCCCAACCATCATTGGAAAACAGCTCTCAACTCCAGTTCCAGTGATCTTGTCATTATGCCTGGCTGCCTCTCCATACTTGCTACTGCCTGGGTTAGCTTGTCAATGAGGGCCAAGCAAGTCCAGCTGCTGATTATTATTATCCTTTGAGTGAGAGGCCTCACTGGAGGAAGATTTCAGACTTGTTTTCTTCAGTCTATGTAATTTTTTCAGGACTTTTATTTCCTTTAGTCATCTTCTCTGACGCTCCTCTAAATTTTCCACAGCTTTCTTCAGCTGTAGAACCCAGCTCCAGACAATGGATGCTAGCTAGCTGTGACCTAAGGATTGGACCAAGAGCACCAGGGAACGACCTTTCTAATTTCAACAGCTTTCTTTCCTGGTTATGCTTCTGGGACTGCAGTGATTTTCTAGTGATGGTCCTATCTGTCTGCCTCAATCAAAAGACCCACTGGCACATAGGGCTTCTTTTTGTGTAGCTTAAGCTTCTTTCAATCAACCAGCTGCTAATTTACTGAGGACCAACTCTGTATGCTATTATCCTGTGCCAGATCTGCCTACTCTCTCCCCCAGGCCACCAAAAAGTAGACGGTAGACTCCCGTCTTCAGGAAGCTCACAATCTGGTTGAGGAAATAAGATTTCATTGCAGTTCTCACTGAACCTTCATCCTGTTAGTTTTGGGAAGTTTCTCTATATTCAAATCACTAAGCAGGTCTACCAATGGATGGAGAGGAGAAGGGAGGAGCTTAAGAAAATTATGGAAAATCCCTTTCTTCTTTACTTAACAGGTTCCCTGTATATGACAGTTTGATTGGGTGATTTCCATGGCCCTTCCTGATCTAAGGTTCCTTTCTTCTCTGTGTTCCAAGTGCCCTCCCAGCTCTAACATTCTACATTGTAAGCCCCCTTCCCACTCCAGTATTATAAGTTCTTTTTTTTTTTCCTTTTTGGAGGGGGGAGGTAGGGCAATTGGGGTTAAGTCCAAGGTCACATGGCTAGTTTTATGTTAAGTGTCTGAGGCCAGATTTGAACTCAGGTCCTCCTGATTCCAGGGCAAGTCAGTGCTCAAGATTCACTGCACCAGCTAGCCATCCCTAGTATTCTAAGTTCTAACGGCGCTCCCAACTCCAATATTTTATGTTCTAGGGGCCCCTCCCCACACCAACATTCTATGTTCTAATTGCCCTCCCAGCTCCAACATTCTATGTTGTAAGGCCTTTGCCCACTCTAGTATTCTAAGTTCTAAAGGCCCTCCCAGCTCCAGCATTTTAGATTCTAGGGTCACTAGCCACTCCAACATTCAATGTTCTAAGGCCCTTCCTAGATCCAACATTCTATGTTCTAAGGTCTCTCTCAGCTCCACCATTTTATGGCTTCCTTTGGGTGAAATTGCTCTTTCCTCTTCCCCGGCCAAAATCCAACAAGGCTCGAGCAGAGCAGAGTTTATCTCTCCTCCTAACTCCCAGTCAGGTCAAAGGGCTAAATAAAGATGAACTTGAAGGAAAATGGAGATGGGGAGGGAAAGAGAGAAGGAATAGCTCATTTGATCTTGAAACAAGCAGAACAGTGAGAACGTGAGAGCCAAGAGCCTCTGTGCCAGGCCAACGCCTTCTGAACTCACCTACTCCAGCCTTTCTTCAAGTCTTCCTCCACACTGGAGTAAGTCCAAGCAGCACTGAGGGGAACAAGGAAGCTGCCTTACTATCCTCGTCCAGAATACCCATCAAGTCCAAAATTTGTCCAGACTCCTGGAGAAACTCTGTCAGAGGTACAGCCCCAAAGCAAGCTTGTTTTCTTTTCCATGTGCAAGCAAGAGAAGCCAAGGATGGGCCACATCTGTGTGGTCCAGCCAGCACAGCGGAATAACCTTCTCGAGTCTTCCCCAGAGGAGATATGTGAGCCTGGGCCTGGGGCTTTCTTGCTTGAAGAGGAAATGAGGGTGCTAATTCAGGTACAGAAACAAAAAGGAAGCCAAAGCCCAGGCTTCAGCGGAAAGCCCCTCCTCCTACACCCTCACGGGGGCTCACGTGCTTTGTCTGCCCCAGGGCCTCTAACAGTGAGGGGGGACCCGCCTACAAAGCCTCAGAAATGACCAAGCAGACGAAAATGAAGTCATAACCATAACAGCCTGTCCTATGGCACATTAAGGTTTATAAAAACACCTTCCCCAGCAAGAAAGCCTGTAAAACAAGTATTGTCTTCTCCATTTTAACAAAGAAGATACTAAGGGTCCTAGAGACCAAGTGACTTGCCCAGGGTCACACAAGCCAGCAACTGAACCTGCATTTCCAAACTACTGATTTCAGCATTCACATGCCTCTCTACTACACAGACTGCAGCAACGCAGGCAGAGAAGAAAAGCAGGGGCTGTGGTTCTTACTCTGCTTTCCTGAAGGTTTCAGTTCTCTTTCAAAAGGAGAAATAAACATTTTATTTTATTTTTTTTAAAGCAATTGGGGTTGAGTAACTTGCCCAAGGTTACACAGCCAGTTATTTTGTGTGGGTGTTAAATATCTGAGGCCGGAATCGATCCTGGGTCCTCCCGATTTCAGACCAGAGCTCTTACTCACTGTGCCACCTAGCCACCCCGAAATAAACATTTTAAATGGATTTTTTTAAAAAGATGCTCTTCAGAATTAAAATAAAAGTAGTTTCTGAACTTCTTCCAGGGGTGTGAATAGGCAGCTTAGCTAGCAGAAGGAACACCTTTGATTTCCTGGGTCCGAATCTTCCCTCATTATCCCTTTATTAGTTCTGCCTGGTCCCTTGGGCCTTCTGTTTCCTCCTCTTCAGTTTCCTTCATACAATGAGGAGGCCAGAATGGATGCTCCCTAAATTCTTCCAAACTTAAGTCTTATGGTCCAAAATAATGTGTCCCACCCTGCCCCCCAATTGGGCAGCCTTGTACGGCAGGAAAAACCTGGAACAAGAAATCAGAAAAACAAAAGAAAACAAAACTGAGTTTGGGTCCTGGTTCTGCCACTTCATGTGGGACCCTGGGTAGCTCATAGGATTGTGGTACTCAGAGTCTGAAGGGACTTCAGAGAGCATCTTGTCCCATGCCTTTATTTTACAGATGAAATAGAAGCAGGCTTCAAAACCAGACTCAGGAAATCCAGTAGGCTTTTTCAATACAAAATTTGACCTCCATTTTCTAGACCTCATCTATACAATAGGGATTGGGGCTGTGGATGGGAGGAAGGGTTTGGACTAAGGGATCTCCAAAGTACCTCCCAGCTTTAACATCCTATGAACTTTATTGGAATAACTGAGGTTGGTAGGGAGACTAAATCAAATGGGACTTTTTGGAGGACTTACAAAGTCCTGGAGAAGAAAAAGCATTCTAGGTAGGTGACAGAGGCAGGAGCCAATAGGTCTGTCATATCTTGTACTGGTTTATAAAGCAGCACATGAAATTTTATCTATTATCAGAGTTGGTAAGAGTCAAGTTCTGGGAGAATGTTCATTTCCTTCCTCCCCCCTCTTCCAAACTTCAAACCCCCTCTCCCCCCACATTGTAAAGGGATGACTTATGAGCAAGATAGGGGATACATCCAGCAGGATAAAATCTGTCTTCTCTTCCAACATTTGTCAGGAAAAGATATTATCACATAATCCCAATTCTTTCCCTCACCCTTGCTGGGTGCCTGGCTTCTCTTTGTCTCTCCTATCTTGCTTAAACTGTTTGCCTGATAGAAGTGGAGCATGAGACTCTCAGGGGTGTGTGATGGAGGAAAAACTCTATTTTGTGTGGGAGACTGAGAGATGCATCCCATCTTCCTAGCTGTCACTTTGGGTAAATCACTTCCTCTCTCTGGTGATCTCAATTTGCTCATTGTTAAGGTTGAGGGTTGATCTAAACGATCTCTTAATATCCCTAGCAACACCAAACCCCATGATCTTCTTTCCTCTTCCTTCCATTGGACTGCCTCCCCAGTGCATGTGGGGTGGCTTCCCAGTGGGTTCTACTAAAGGGAGTGTCTGTGTGCCAGAGGGAAGTACTGACCCTTTAGCACTATTTTCAGTTTGGTTCCTAAACGGACTCATTTTTTTTCAACTCTATAAAATGTAGAGGAAATAGCTGAATAGCTAGGGCCTATGCATATTGAAAGCATTTACTGGAACTGCTTGTGGGTTTCCTTCATTTCTGTATGTATGTAGCTTATAATCAGCTCTCCAGGGATACTGGGAGATTTGCAGATTTGATAGTATGGGATCAAAGAAAACCTCCTAGATCTGAAGGGGACCTTTAAAAGTCCTTTCTAATTCAAAAGACTCCCAATATTTTAAAGTTCAAGTGTCTTAATGTACTTTTGTTGCCCTGGTGGTTGCTTTTCAAGCCATCTGAACTTAGAGAGCTGTGTCTAGAAACCTTCTTAGAACACAGAATAGGAAGGGAATAAGTACCGACTATGGGCCAGGCACTGTGCTAAGCACTTTAAAATATCTCACTTGATATTAACAAACCTGTGAGGTATGATGAGGTATGGGCTCTGGGAGCCCCCTTGAGCTTTCCTTGAGTTCTTGAGGTACAGGCTCTGGGAACCCCCCCACCTTGAACTCTGATTAAATTATCCCAATTTGATGAGGTCAATGAGTGATTAAGGGTGGGAAGTTGCTGGAGGCTACCTGGATCAGACAGACAATGGTGGGCTAGGCCAGTTCAAGTTAATATGTAAATATGTAATATTTATAATATAAATATGTAAAGTCATAATGTAATGCCAAGCAAAGGCAACTTCCCAAGGTTCAAAATACCAGCATAGCTGCTCTCCATTTTATCCAGTGACAAATTAAGAACAGAAAAAATCAAAATATAGCATAATTCAAAATACAGCACTCACCAAGTGTAATTCAATAATTTTCAAGTACTACTCCACCCCTGGACATTATATTCATTTAGTCAATCACAAGTCCCTCTTCTAAGTACTACTCCACCCCTAGGCAGTACATTCATTTAGTCAATCACAAAGTGGATTGATATTTTGATAAGCTCTAGGGTGGGAAGTGTAGTAATGGAGGTTTGGGACCACCCACAATGTAAGGCTTATGGCCTCAAGCAAATACCTCATCAAATGGGATGATTTAATCAGAGTTCAAAGGGGGGGGTTCCCCCAGAGCCTGTACCTCAAGGACTCAAGGAGAACTTGAGGGGGCTCCCAGAGCCCATACCTCATCCAGGCAGAGCACTGATATTATCCCCATTTTAGAGTTGAGGAAACTGAGGCAAGCAGAGGTTAAGTGACTTGCCCAGGGTCACACAGTTAAAAAATATCTAAGGCCAATTTTGAACTTGGGTCTTCCTGACTCCAGGTCTAGCACATTAAACACTGTAAAACCTAGAATATTAGAACACAGAGGACTTTAAGAACTTCAAATGAGGGGTGGCTAGGTGGCTTAGTGAATAGAGCACCGGCCCTGGAGTCAGGAGGACAAGAGTTCAAATCCAGCCTCAGACACTTAACACAAAAACTAGCCATGTGACCTTGGGCAAGTCACTTAACCCCAATTGCCTTTCAAAAAAAAAAAAACACTTTGGGATGGCCAGGTAGCACAGCAAGTAAGAGTACCGGTTCCAGTGTCGGGATGACCTGGGGATAGAATCCAGGCTCGGATACTTAGCACCACACCCAGAAATAACTGGCCATGTAACCTTGAGCTTAACTTAACCCCAATTGCTTAAAAAAAAAAAGAACTTCAAATGGCCTAATATTCTAGATCAACTCTAGATTAATATTCTAGAGCTAAGGGGCAGCTAGGTGTTGAAGTGACTAGAGCACCGGCCCTAGAGTCAGGAGGATCTCAGTTCAAATATGACCTCAGACACTTAACACTAGCCCTGTGACCTTGGGCAAATCACTTAACCCCAATTACCCTACCTTCCCCCTCCAAAAAGCAAAAAAAAAAAATTCTAGAGCTATGACTATTAATATGTGAGAGGATCAAAAGAGCTAAAATTAATTAAAAAATCAAAACCAAAACCAAAACCATGACATAAAGTAACATAAGCCCATTTCTCTCCCTTAATGGGTTTGGGTCCCTTTCTCTTCCTGCTTTTTTTCAGTTTAGAGCTTTGCTTCAGCTGATATGCAATGAATTTAACTGTTATCTTGAATTAGTATCTGCCTGCAAAGTCAGCACCAAGGTCCCAAATGAATAGCCCACTTCCCCTGAGGTATAGTATAAGTATATTAGGATTTCTTTCATTTTCTACTCTTCTTCCAAAGGAGAGAATTTTCTGGGGTTTGGCTACAACCTGCTTATGCAGGGAAGAGCCTTAGGGTTCATCTAGTCAATCCATCTTTAAGCATTTATTAAACATTTATTACATGCCAAGCACACTTCTTGGGATGAACAATAATTGGGATGGTTTCATTTTGTGAATGTCATAGTTGGATAGAGCCAGCCTCAAAACCAGTAAGTTATACCTCTACCACGTACTGGTAGCG
>NW_027187368.1:2846901-2885815 GCF_028583685.1 Petaurus breviceps papuanus | reverse complement strand
ACCCCTTCCCAGCAATGTCACTTAACTTTTCAGCACTCTAGGAAACACTTTAAATTTTTTTTTTTTTATTTGCTTTCTGGAGTGGGGAATGCAGGGCAATTGGGGTTAACTGACTTGCCCAAGGTCACATGGCTAGTTTTCTGTTAAGTGTTTGAGGCTGAATTTGAACTCAGGTCCTCCTGACTCCAGGGCCAGTGGCTCTATTCATTGTACCATCTAGCCGCCCCATCTCTTTAAAATTCTAAGTTGCTGGGAAGATGCCAGTGAGATTTGGGAGAGGAAGTTCCCTCACCTGGGAGTTCCCCCATTCCAGTAAAATCACAGGTCCAATGCTCATGCATTTAGGCTTCTAATGAGTCAGTCTGAGTTGACCAGATGAAACCAGATTAAGCAGATTTTCCCATTTTTAGTTAGTTCTATATGAATTGAGTGCTAAATTCCATGTTACATTCATTTCATTGATGTCTTTTTTTGTGTTTTTAATTCTGTGGTTTTTAAGAATGATTGTTACTCTTAGGAAATAAAGCTAGGTAGTTAAGTACAATGAATAGAGCACTGGGTTTAGAATCAAGAAGACCTGAATTCAAACCCAGCTTCAAACACTCACTAGCTATGTGATCCTGGGCAAATCACTTAATCCCATTGCCTCAAAAGCAAACAAACTGAGCAGAAGTTAGAATGAAGCCAAATGGTATTATGTCTAACCTTAAACAAATCACTTCCCCTCTTCTGGGACTCAGTTTCTTCCTCTCTAAAATAAAAGTGTTTGGGGCAGCTAGGTGACGAAGTGAATAGAGCACCAGCCCTGGAGACAGGAGGACCTGAGTTCAAATGTGACCTCAGACACTTAACACTTACTAGCCGTGTGACCTTGGGCAAGTCACTTAGCCCCAATTGCCCTGCCTTCCCCCTTCCAAAAGGCAAAATAATATAAAATAAAAGTGTTAGACTGTGATTGCTAAGGTCTCCTCTATCTCTAAATCCTATGAAGCCTATTATACATTTGGTGGGATGCTGGACTAGAAGGATCTCTAAGTCTTCCTTTTCTCTCTAGTATCCTGTATCCCCAGTGTTTAAGTCTTTTCTAACTCTATCAGAACATTCTAGGTTGTGAGATCCTTTCAAACACTAAAGACTATGACCTTTGTCTCCTCAAGGCAAATCAGAGAACTGAACTCTAGCTCTCTTTCTGCTCTTTTGGTTTTTTGGCTTTATTTCATCATGGTTCCTAAGTGACATTTCTTTTTCAAAGTAGAGATAGCTCTGATGAGGTATTGTAGCAGCAAGCATCCCAAGCATCCCCAGGGTGTCTGCCAACACAGGTTCTTAGATCTGCTTTGTTAAAGGAAAGCAACTCAAAATGGGTTAACAAGCTTACTCCAATCAGCCAAATATGTATCGTTTACCCAGTTCAGGGGAAAAAGGTCAGCACCCCGAACTTCAGAGTACACAGAATTATCAAGACAGAGAAACAGATCAAGTAGACAGATTTCCAAACTGTCCAACCATACCAAATCAACATCTGGGTTTTTCAAAGTGGGGGGGGGGGCTCTCTCAACAACGGCTTCCCAGAGTCTCATCTGATCAAATCACAGAACACTTCTCAAAGTGAGCCCCAAAACAAAGCTACACATCAGGGCTTATATAGCCTTCTTCTGGACCCACTGGCCAATCAAAAAGTATCTACTGAAAAACAAGCCTCCCACCCCAGGCTCCAGGTGCCCTTTAGCCTAGGGGCAGGGAAGATCTTTAAATTTGCATTTCCATTACAGGTATGGGCTTTGGGAGCCCCCTTGAGCTCTCCTTGAGTCCTTGAGGTACAGGTTCTGGGGACCTCCCTTGGACTCTGATTAAATTGTCTTATTTGAAGAGGCATTTGCATGAGGCAATAAGCCTTACATTGTGGCTGGGCCCAGATCTCTAGTCTAGTCACTAACTACTAACTCTAGCCTAGTTACTAGACTAGCCCTCCATTGTTCATCTATTTCCCACCCAAACTGGCCTAGTCCACCATTGTTTGTAGTCTCCAGGTGGCTTCCAGGGACTTCCCACCCTTAATCACTCATTGACCTCATTAACTCCTCTGGAAGACCCTCCCCAAACTCCTCCCCTAGACCACCCCTAGATTCCTTCCACAACCTTCTGTTTATAAGACCCCATCCTGTCTTCATGTTTGTGAGTGCCATAGAATGCCAAGGGTGGGAGAGCCATTGAATAGGAAGAGCGCCATAGAATGCCAATGCCATATGGGTGAGAGCGCCATAGAATGACCTAGCACAGGCTTACTCTGTGTCTAATACAAGCAAACTTTTAATAAACTTTAGTTTTCTTTGGCTGAGAAGACTTGAGTTGAATTCATTCAACAGTACTCAGCGTGTTGGTATTTTGGGGTCTCCCAGAGCAACCCTAACCCTCTTAGTGGTTAACCTCTTCAGCTCCATGTATTAGAAGGAGGCTTGGCCTCATCTCCAATCCTAGCTGGGTCACCTTGGACAAGTCATTAAACCATGGCTTCCTCCTCTGTAATATGGGAATAACGTGATGACTAGCAACCTTATAGGGGTGTTGTGAAGAAAGTAATTTCTGCAGAAATATGAGTGATTATTGTTAAAGTCTTCAAACTGCTTATGGATTTCACAAGGCAGTGCTAGGAAGAAGACAGAACACTGGGTTGAGTCAAGAAAACTGGGTAGTCCTTGAATGCCACACTGACAAGTCATTGAAGGTTTTGACCAGAGAGAAGACAGATGTAAAGACTAATCTGCTATCTCTGAATTGTCAGGGGCAGGTCCTAGTAGAATGGTTTAGAGCACTCAATAAGTAAATGAGGGCACTGTGGCATCAGGAAGGGATGAGTTAAAATCCTACCTTTATAACCCTGGGCAAATTGTTGAACTTCTCAGCCTAGATTTCCTCTTTCATAAAAGAAGGGGTAGCAATGATTCTGATCTCACCAATTTCTATAAGGATCAAATGAGATCACTTGTGCAACCTTTCAGGCTTATATAAATGCTAGCAATCACTATTACCACTAGAATCAGGTATGGATCACAGAGAAAATAACTATACAATATAGTTACAGGATCTAGTTTAGACTCATCTGAATTACCATTGGAGGAAGGTATGGCAAGGAAGAAAGGGAGGTGAAAGGTAAACTGAAGGAAACTAGGAAAGAAGGGAAGAAAGAAGGAAGAAGGGGGAAGAAGGGAGGAAGAAATGAAGGAAAGAAGGAAGGAAGGAAAGGAGGAAGGAAGGGAGGGAGAGAGGAAGAAAGAAGGAAAAGAAGGAAGGAGAGGGAAGGAAAGAAGAGAGGAAAAGAAGACTTTATCAAGCAGTTATTATGTGCCAGGCATTGTGCTAAGGTCCTAAGGATACAAACACAAATACACGTTGTATCTGTTTTTGTGGGCATAGGCTATGTCCATGGACTCTCCTCCCATCCAACATGATAAGAAGAAAACTTAAAACAGGTGAAATAGATGGCAGCAGGCAGAATAGTGTAGTGGAATGATTATGATTATCTCAGGCTTTATATTTAATTTCATTCAGTTCTTTCTCTGAGCTTTTAGAAAGAATAATGCCAAAAATCAATGAGAGAATTACTCTAATACCGTGTTGGTTTTCTGCTTTTTTATTTTTTCCTTTCTTCTTGGTGATGAAGTCTATTGTAGGGCAAGAAACACTGGGTTGGGAGAATTGAGACCTGGGTTCTAGATTTGGTTCTGCCACTAACTAGTTGTATGCTCTTGGACATGTTACTACAGTACTTTTGGTCTTAATTCCCTTCTCTGTGACGACAGGGTTGGCCAGGTTAGATAATCTCTCATGTCCCTTTCCACTTTGACATTTTATGCTCCATACTGTAAGTCTATATCCTAATGGGTCTCCTACCTCTTATATTCAATTTTTTAAATTAATCCCATATCCTGGAGTCCTAAAACTCCCCTAAACTCTCACTGAAAAAGACATTACAAGAACTCTGATGCCAGAAGCCACCAGATTTTGGTTCCTTGGAGGTTTAGTCTGGTGTTAGTGATCTCCATTATGTTAGGAGAGGAAATCCTGTCATTCCAGTCAAGGAAATAAGACCTCAACATTTAAAGTTTTTTGTTAACAATGCCCTTCATCACCTGATTCACAGAAAAAAAAAATCAGGTTTCAGGTTGTCCAATCTAAAAATGGGAGGGCACTGTTTTGAATGCATCTCAGTGGAGCAGAGAGAAGGGTCCTACTGTACCATTTTGCCTTGAGTCCCTTGTAATATGGTTGACACTGATGATCTAATGTCCTTTCCAGCTCTGATAATCCATTAAAATCATTCCAATAGAATTCAAGTTTCATGGGGTTAGAGTCTATTTTTCTTCTTTACTTTACCCCCAGATTCTATCACAGTGTCTTACACAGAGTTAAGTGCTTAACAAATCCTTGCTGAAAGAAGAAATAAGTAAATGAATTCATTTTAACAGTGACAATAAATGGAATACTGATTTTTCATCTGTAGGTCACTTTGGCTGGAATATGGAATGCGAGAAAGGGAAAATCAGTCTGGAAACAGAGACTGTAGTCAGATTGAGGTATGCTAGGTGGAGGAATTTGCTGTAGAGCCTTAGAAGCAATAGGGAGCCACCAGATATTTCTGAGCAGGGCAGTGACAAGACCAGACCTGTACCTTAGTAAGATTCTTTTGGCATGCACATGGAGGATGAATTGGAGAAAGGGGGAAGCATAAAGCAGAGAGATGAATTAGGAAGCAATTTCAATAGTTCAGGCAAGAGGTAAAGAAGACCCATCAGGGGTAGTGTTCTTTTCCATTAGCCAATACCTTGCCTTAACTATTCTGTTGAGCCCTCACAGTTTGAGGGACTACTTATGAATTTCTACCTGCACTAGGAAGGCTAAGTGAGCGATCAAGCCTTTTTGATTATTAAGGTTATTTTTATTATTACTTATTTTCTACTGTAACCATAATTGTACCTTCCCTTCCCCCCAATTTTGAGAGTGTCCTTTCCTAAGAAGAAATTTCTTATATTAAGTATGCTTTGTTATGATCCTTTTTGTCTCCATGTTGAATTCATCATTGCCTTTGAGGCATAGCCACTTAATTAGAGCCTTGTAAATTTGCTTGTCCAAAGTTTAACAAGTATTTTCTTTTTCCTTTTCTTCTAAGTTTTATTGGAAATGTGCTGCCCTTTCCCATCACCACCATCAAAGTTAACAGTAGTTCAGGTCAGAGTCATTCTCAGGAATGACTATTTGTTAATATGCAAGAAAAGTAGATTGCCCATCCTCAGCTAAAACCATCAATTCCCAAAGTCATGAACATTGGGTTGATTACGGGAACCCCAGATTTCTCTATACTGAGTCACTGAGCATCAGTGACCAATCACAAGGATGGAAAATATTGTCCTGAGCTAGATTTGTGTATTCTGGAAAATTAGCATTCAGAAAATACTGGTTGCCACCTCAGGCATGCACAGCCTGGTCAATTAGCATTCCTAAAGCTCCAAGAATCTGTGAAGAGCATGGGGCCTTCCTGTAAAGGACTCCTGTCAGAAGTGGAACTTTTTCACTATAAAAGCAGGTGCAATCTAACCTCAAATTATATTGATCTCTTCCACCCTCACATAAATATGGGTACTATTGCCATGAAGAAGTCTGGCATAGGACCAGAAGAAACTCTATAAGCTGGAAGGATCTTGCCCTTCATTTGGAAGTACCCAAAGGAACCATGGCAGCAATCCCCTCTGAACATTCACTTTTTACCCAACCTGAGATGGCTTTAATATAGCTCTGCAATTACCCATATTCTTCAATGAATTTCATTGAAATATGTCAGGTTTTTTGCATACCTTTTGACCCAGCAATACCACTCCCATGTCTGTATCCTGAAGAGATAAAACAGGGGGGCGGGGCGGGGTGGGGGGGAGAGAACCAACTGTACAAAAATATTTATAGCAGCTCTTCTTGTGGCAGCAAAGAATTAGACATTGAGGGGATGTTCATCAACTGGGAAATGATTGAACAAATTATTGTATGTGATTGAATGGAATAATATTGTGGTATAAGAAATGATGATGGATATGTTCAGAAAAACCTGGGAAGACTTACATGAACTAATGTAAAGTAAAATAAATAGAACCAGGAGAATAGTGTACACAGTAACAGCAATATTATATGGTGATCAACTGTGAATGATTTAGCTATTCTCAGCAATGCAATGATCCAAGACAATTCTAACGGACTCATAATGAAAAATGCTATTCACATTCAGAGAAAGAACTAATGGAATCTGAGTGCAGATCAAAGCATACTATTTTTCACTTTATTTTTTTCAGGGGTTTTTTTTTTTGGGTCTGTGTTTTCTTTCACAACATGACTAATATGGAAATGTTTTGCATGATTGCACATGTATAATCTATATCAAATTGCTTACCAACTCAAGAAGGCGGGGAGGGGAAAAAAGAAGGGAAAGAATTTGGACCTCAGAATTTTAAAAAACAAATGTTAAAAACTATTTTTATGTGCAATTGGAAAAAAATATTACAAATAAAATAACGTGTCAGTTTTGTCTTAGATTTTACTTTTACCTTTTAGTGGCATGGAGGTAATGTTTATCACACAACTATTTAATTGTAACCAGTCTGGTATATCAATCAATAAACATTTACCAAATAACTACTACATACTAGTCACTGATTATATGAAGGCAAAAGTGAAAAGATCCCTTTCTGTAAGGAGTTTATATTCTATCATGTAATAGTTATGATGATAATTATGTGAGCTTGAGGGACCAGTTGGAATAGAAAACTGGTCTCAGAGTCATGATAACGTGGATTCATGTACCACCTCTCACACACACTAGTTGAGTAACCCTGGGAAAGTTAGTTAACCTCCTAATGTTCTAGGCAACTCTCTAAGATGGAAATACTTAAGCTGGGGTTCATGGTCCATGGATAGATTTCAAGAGTGTATGGGTGTGTGTATGCACATGTGTGTGCACATGCACACATGAGCTTATATGGGAAAAATCCTACATCTTCATTTCAACATGACTGATCTTCTTTGCAATCCTATATATTTTATCGTATACATTTAAAAACATTATTCTAAGAAGGGTTTCACAGACTTCAAAAGAGGGTCCATGCCATAAAAATGGTTAAAAAAGAAAAACCCGGGGCCGGCTAGGTGGCACAATGAATAGAACACCGGCCCTAGAGTCAGGAGGACCTGGGTTGGGATCCAGCCTCAGACACTTAACACAAAAACTAGCCATGTGACCTTGGGCAAGTCACTTAACCCCAATTGCCCTCCAAAAAGAAAAAAAATGAAAAAAAGAAAAAGAAAAACCCTAGTCTAAGACTATAAGTTGGGGAAGAGTTGATTTGTAATGGCAGAAGTTCTTCACTGTGAGCTCCCTAAAACAAAGAAATAACAGACCCAATCTCCATCCCTAATGATGGCAGCTATTTTTTTTTCTATTTTCTACATTATAATTATAAAAAATTACATATACTATCACTTGATCCTCACAAACATCTTGTGAAATAATTAAGGGAAATATTACCCCCATTTTACTGATTAAAAAAAATGAAGCTCCCAAAGGTCTGGTTACTTATCCTAGCTAAAAGAAATCTTGAGCCAGTAAAATAATGCTGAGCTCACCTTCCCCAACCCCCTATTCTCCCCACAGGTATAACTCTTCTTCTCCTTCTTTCTTTTTCCATCTGCTTCCTGTTCTGAAATAAGAGAGAAAAAGCCAGGAGGAAAATGCCTGTGAGAAAAGGCAGTGTTCTCATATGATTTTCCAGTCACTCTGGAGTCCCAGGCCAGATGTTTCTGGTGCTGAGAACTTCCTGAGCTTCTTATCTCTTAGTGTTAGTCATCTTGTCTTAGGCAGCTCCATTTTGGGTCCTTTCTAGAGGAAATAAAACTTCATTTTTGGCTTCTCAGGAGGAAAATGGTTTATCCCTGGGGATGCATGTGATTATACAGTAGTTGTACAAAAATACATACACACATATATTTATGTGTGTCTCTTATAGACACAGACATGTATACACACATACATACATTTAATTTTCATCCTTTCAATTAATTGGGGAAGGGAGGGAGACGAGGTTAGTAATGGTGATACCAAAAAAAAGGCTATTCTAACACTGTTAAAAAATATATCACAGAGAAGAGAAGGAAGCACAGACAAGCAGGATAGTTTTGAAAGAATTGTGTATTATGTACTTAAAAAGTAACCGATGTGAAATGGAGTTTAACAGAATCCTATGTTCCATTTTATATATAAAAATGCTCCTTTTTTAGTGCTTAAGTTCAAAACTAAAATAAAAAATTTAACAACAATAACAACAAAGTATGTTTATGAAAGGAGCAAGATGTAATAGCTAGAACACTTAGTGGAGAGATCTCCTTACTACCTGTGCGGCTTCAGTTCCCACTTCTGGAACTCCAAGTTCCTAACCTAGAAAATGAAGGGACTGAACTAAATGACTCTCAGGCCTCTTCTAACTCTAAATCCTAGGGTTCTATCAGAGGGTGGTCTCTAGCCTCCATTATGGGGAAGACAAAAGACCTTTTAGACTCAACTAAAATCCACTCTTTTACAAGGAAGACTTTCCCAACCCCTCTTGATTCTAGTGACTTCCTTCTTTTAATTATTTCCTAGTTATTCAATTAATGTATCCAATTAAGTAACTTGTTCAGCATCACACAGCTAGTAAGTGAGGTTTGATTTGAACTCAGGTCCTCCTGACTGCCTGGCCAGGGCCAGTGCTCTATCCACTGTGCTACCTAGCTGCTCCTCCCCTGTTAGATTGTGAGCTCCTTGAGGGCAGGACTGCCTGCAGGACTGCCTTATAACTTCTTAGCAAAGTGCCTAGTACATAGTAGGAGATGAAAAAACATTACTGACCATTATGTTTGGGGCTTCTGACTGGGCCGTCTAGACAGTCTTCCTCAACCTTCCTGCAAAGCATATCCTCCTTGCCCCACTAGGAAGAAGATCATAAACAGGAGCCAAAAACAGTCTCTAAGCCCTAGTACTGAGAGATGGTTGGAGTTGTCCAAATCTGAAGGCTGTAACTCTTGTCACAGACCATTGTCCTCAGACTTTATCCAGCATGCCTCTCTACCTTTGTTTGTGGTGGAGGAAATTCTAAGCTCAGAGTCTGTTTGGCATCGATCCTACCACAGCTGATCAAACTTCATAGGGAAACCTTTAGAGACTTTCACATATGGTGACAAAAAAGTTAGCACCAGAGAAATACAGAATGTCAGAACTCAAAGCACCTTAGAACCAAAAATGTTGGAACACAGACCACAACTTCAGAACTGAGAAGGAATGTTCATTTTATAAACACGGAAATGGAGGCCCAGAGGGGAAGTCATTTCCCCAAAGTAAAGCAGAGACAGGGACATAACTGTCCTTGATCCGTCTGCCTCCTCTCTCTCCTTTCCCTGGATTCCTTTAGCACTGATATACTGCTATGAACCCATTCTGCTTCCAAGTGTTTGTTCAGGCAGTTTCATGTATATTTTGTATGTCCTGTCTCCTCTACTAAACTGTAAATTCCTGTTTATTGAATAAACCTGCATATCGGGGTGCTTAGAAAGGTTTAAGATACATCCTGTTCAGGGATACCAATTTCTTAAAATCAAAACAAAGACAAATGATACAAAGTTTAGTGTTGGGAATAGATCACTCAGTGGTTTTAGACTCAAAAATGAAAGGTTTGAGTAGTGGCTCTGACACTTACTGGCTGTGACCAGAGGCAAGCTATTTATGTGATCTTTCTATATCTCAGTTTCCTCATCTATAAAATGGGCATGATAATACTCACATGACTTACTTTGCAGGGTAAAAATATGAGCTATTTCATTGCAGGAAAAGACTTGATACTTGATATAATTTAGTGGGCTCAAAGCCAGTACATCTAAAAAGCCCTACTCAGTAGTCTCCAATGGCTTCCTACCTCCCTGTAGAACACAACTCTACAATCTGCTTCTAACTCACTTTCCAGTTGACTTCCTATGACTCTCTGTTCTGTTCCAGCTATATTTGGTGTTCTCATAAATTTCTGAACGTGCCATTCTCTTTCTCATTCATTATGTCCTTCCTCCTCTGTGCCAGAACAAATTCTTTCCATCTTTCAAGACCCAGGTAGGAATGAATCACCTCCTCTTTGAAGAATTCCCTAACTAACCCCAGTCCATAGTCCACCATCCCTCCTATAGATTATAACATTTACCATTAGGTACTACTTTCTGAATCCTGAACCCTGAGGTCAGATTGTTTTTGATAAGAATGGCCAGATGATGATCACAAACATTTCTAACATGCTTTAAGGCTGATCAAACACTTTCCTAACAGCAATCCTGTAAGGTACCTGTTTTATATCTGTGAAATATTGGATAATTCAATTTAATGCACCTTTATTAAGCACTAAGTGTCAGACCTGAGAATACAAACATGAAAATGAAAGCAGTCCTACAGCCCTCTGGGATCTTAAGTTCTACTAGAAGGTACTTCTCCTCTCTGGACCAGTTAGTCAGTCTGTCAATAAGCATGTAGTTTTTTTCCCCTTCTATTAAAGTGAAAAGATTGAAAATAAATCAAATCTAAGATCTTTCCAGTTCTAAAGCTATCACACTTTGAAGCAACAATGATAGCTGGTTTTTCCTTTTCCTTCGAATTTTATTAACTTAGAGGTAGTCCAGATATGAATCAATGCAGAATCTGGGGGTCTTCTCCTCCCAGTTTGATTTTTTTTTTAATTAAAGGGGTCATTCCTTGACTCACTTCTTAAAGAGGCCTATTCACTGAATGGGCATTACCTTACTCAAAGTGAGAACCTGAAAAGGCCTTAGCCTAAAAGGACCAGGGTCTTCCAATGCATCCTGGGCCATCTCCAGTCATCCTGATGAATATCTGGTCATTGGATCCAGATGGCTCTGGAGGAGAAAGGGAGGCAGGTGACCTTGCATAGCCTTCCCTCACTTAAATTGAAGTCAACTGTAAGTCATGGCATCGTCTCTCGGTTGTCATGGTCCTCTTCAAAAACGAAGGACAAACACAATACAAACAGAACCAGGAATTACTGTATTTTATATAGACCACATCTATTATAATGATTACAAACCACTTGAATGGGAAGAATAATAAGGACAACAAAACCAAAAACACTGTATAGCCATAATGACTGAACTTGGCCCTTGGAAGATGAGCTAAGAAAATTCACCTCCCTCCTTTCTTTGGAGAGGTGAGAGACTCTGGGCAAGGAACACTGAGCATGGGTTTTGTTGACATGTTCCCTCCCCCTTCTTATTTTATTCTTTGTTATAAGGAATGGCTGGATGAATAGGAGAGGGGGATGAGATATGTTCAGAAATAAAGGTGATATAAAAACAGAAGCCATCAATAAAAAAAATAATAAAATAAAGGCAACCCAGAGCCCAAAGATTCCTGGCAGGGCTATAACTTGGAAATAAAGTAGCCGAACTAAACTTAGCTACTCATTCAGCACAAAAAAAGTAAGTGCCAGCAGATTGTCGGCCAGTACAGCTGCACCACTATCCTAAAAGAGAAACAAAGTCTGATATCAGCTAAAGTGCAAAAAAGAGGAAATTTCTGAAATGAGGAAATTTTTTAAATGTAGCTTCTCCCTTTGAAGTCAGAAGCCCTGGGCTCTCCTAGCTGGCTTCCCTATTAACTCTCTGTGACCTTGGGGCCTGTTACTCTAGGCCTCAGTTTTTATAATGACTAAGTGGATTTGTATAATGACTAAGATTGGACTAGATAAATTTTAAGACATATGCTTGGACATTCTCTGTCCTTTCTCCTAATATTCAAGCTCTCATATTTTATTTTCTATGTGGAAGAGGCTGGGCAGTGTGAATTAAGTACATGTGACCCAAAGTCAGAATATTTGCATTCGAGCCCCTATTTTCTACTCACTAGGCATATAACCAAGGGGAAGTAGCTGTTTGAAGAAGGTTCAGTTCTTTCCATCTGTAAAATTGGTATAATAATATGGAAGCTATAAGGATCTAGTGAAATGAGAGATGTGAAATATTTTGCAAACTTTAAAGCACTACTCAGATGTAAATGATTATTATGTTCTAAGAACCCTTTGAGTTCTAATATTGCATGTTCTAAAGTCTCTCCCAGCCCTAAGTTCCTCCCAGCTATAACATTCAATGGAGGTTGCCAGGTCCAGTGAAAAGAAAGCTGATTTTGATGTTAGAGGACCTTAGTTCAACACCGAGTCTGGCTACGTACTACCTGTGTGACTTTGCTTAAGTCACATGACCTCTGTGAGCCTCAGTTTCCTTACCTGTAAAATGAGGGAATTATTGGTCTAGATGGCCTTACGTCTCTTCCACCTCAAAATCTATGAACCTATATTCTATGTTCTAAGGCCCCTTTTGACTCAGGGTTTCTACAAAATCTGTAGCTAAAGCATTCCATAGAGAGCACCCAGAGTGCTGTCCTATCTCATTTCTCAGGTAGTGTCTATGGTAACTATGAAACAAACCAAACAGGGCTTTAGAGATTAGAGCTAATGTCGTGAATCACAAGAATAAGGCAGAAAAGTAAGTTGGAACAGGGTATGAAACAGAGACAGATTGCAGATACTATGTGTGCGCTCAGGACCTGCTAGTTGGCCTGAGGTCTATCCCAACCAGAGTTAAAACCTCATGGAGTCATTTGGGGATATGGCCCAATTTCAGGGCCCTCAGACAGTTGGAAATCCCATATTATCCCACTATTTACATTCCTATGTACCTCCTAACTGTTTCTGGGGTTCCATTAATACAAAATCCCTGCATATGTTCCAATCCAGCTGCTCTCCCAAGAACCCCTGCTTAGAACTTTCCTGAGATGTAAATTAATCTCACTTCAAGCAAAGGTGGTATAAGAAACAGCTGCCCTGGGAGCCTGGATTTGTGAGTTACAGAGTCTTATGCTTCTTGCAATAGTAGGTTCGATCTGAAGGGCTTGGCTTGCTCACCTGTTAGATGAGAGGATTGTACTAGTGATCACTAAGGTCTATTTCAGCTCTGATAACTCTATTCCAGTGGTTCACAAAATGTGGTCTGTGAATTCAAAACTATCTTCATAACTATATTGAGATGTTTTCATTTTAAATACAGTAAATATTGATAGATATAACTCACATAAACAAAAACTTTTAGGAGGAAGGGGAAGAATCTCAATAATTTTTAAGAGTAAAGGTTTTTGGAGATGGAAAAATTTGAGAAACACTTCTCTATTCTAAGTTCCCTTTCAATTCTGTCATTCTATCCTATCATTGTGACATTTCTTCTGGTTCTGTGTTACAGAACCACAGATTAATAATGGAAGTGAAAGGAACTTTAGTTGTCTTCTAATGAAGCTCCATTCTTTCATTTTCTAGATCATTTGATACAGGAATAAGAGATTTAGAGATGGCAGAGACCCTCAAGGTCATCTGGTCCAACCCCCTCACCTTACAGTTGAGGAATCTGTGGTCCTAGGAAGGTAACACAACTTGTCCAAAGTCAAACAGTGAGGAATAAAGGTTGGCCTTGAACCCAGACTTACTCCTATACCAGGACTCAATCCACTCCTACCTTGGTATTTTCAGGCTGGATTAGATGGCCTCTCAGCTTTCTTCAAGTTCTAAAACTTATGATCCTGAGATTCTTACTGCCCTAAAATGTTACTATTTGATTGGCTACTATCCCCTATTTTGTTATTCTGAGGTTTACCCATGAGAAAGGCAGAAACCTTTCAAGATGGGGTTTCTTCATATATGGCAGTGATGACAATGAGGGAACCTGGGAGCATCAACAGACTAAAGGAGAGATCTGAGAAGATGAATGGGGCTGATTCCTAAGAACATTCAACCATGGAGCTGTTTGTGAAAAAAATTAAGATTTTTCAACTGAGATCAGGCATAACAAGGCTATCATCTTTTAAAATTTCTGGTAACTCTGATACTTCCTTTATTATTTGTACAGCAGAAAGCACGCCAGGCAGCCTCTGTCATAGGCTAGTGTGGTCTTAGGCATGTCTTCTAACTATTCTGATCTTCATTTTCCTCATCTGTAGAATGAGGGACCTGGACTAGATGGTAAGGACCCTTCTAGTTATAAGATGAAAGAGTTGGACTAGTATATGTATATGTGTGTGTATGTATAGATAACATACAGTATACATAATCCCATATATGCTATATATATGTGTGACTGTATCTGTTATATACATACACACATGTATGTATATATTTTCTAAGGTTCTAAGAGGAGTGTCCTATTTAAATGAAGATACCCCCTAAAAGGGGAGCCACACCTTAAGCAAAACACCTGGGAAATTACATAGACAGCCTAAAAATGGGCCAGGCCCCCAGGGAATGAATGGGACTGAAGCCAGGCAGCTGGGACGCCAAAAAGGAGGAGGGGCCAGAGCCAAGCTCTCCAGGGTTTTTTCTAAAGCTACTTTGGGGAATGGGAAATAAAGGGAATCAGTATGAGGGACTGGTTAAATCCAGGATGCCTCTCACCCCCACCCCTCACCCTTTCACCCAAAAAGCTATTTCTAGCTTGGCACAAAAACAGGAAACTGTAAATGTTGGAAGAGAAAGTCTTTACTCTGAGTATTTTTCAGGCTGTTTGTGACACACAAAAAATTCTTGAAGCAACACACATTTATTGTTCCTTGTACCTATCCAGTTGCTTCAGAACAATGCAATGTTTTGGAGGGAACTTAGGAAAGAAAGGACATTGTTCCCCTATCAGTTTGCCTAAGCATTCAATTGAATTTAACAAGCATTTAGCTGGTGTAGCTGATAAAGCACTAAATTTGGAGCCAGGAGTCAGACCTAGGTTTAAAACCTGCCTTAGAAACCTACAACCTGTGTGGCTCTAAGCAAGTCACTTAAACTCTGTGGGCCAGTATAATGAAGGGTTGGACTCTATGACCTCTTAGGGTCCCTCCCAGCTAAATCCATGATCCTTTGTGGTAGGTACTGAGAATACCAAGATAAAAATCCAACTCCCTTCCCTTAAGTATGAGGGTGACACTATAGAAAGAGTGTTGGAATACAAACCACAATTTTAAAAGCCAGCCTAATAGCTAAGTGATTGTATGCAAGTCACTTAACCTTTCTGAGTCTCAATTTACTTAACTGTAAAATGAATGCATTGGACTCTGGCCTCTGAGGTGCTTTCCAGCTTTTGATCTGTGATCCTAAGGAGCATTTCCTTGCCTTCATCTTAGAAACTCTGGCTACTGTCAAGACTCAGATCTAACACCTCCCTTTACATGATGCTTTTCCCAGTTCCTCCAGCTGTTTGTGCCTTCCCTACAAAACCACCTGTATCTATTGTGTGTGTATATGCAATTCTACATCCCAAGAGAAATATATGTGTGTATACATGTGTATGTGTTGTCTTCCCCTAGCTAGTCTATACACTCCTCAATATGGATATGAACTGGACCTCTGATTTTATTGGCACAGGAAACTCCCAGGTGATGAAACTCCCCCTACCAATGCAGGTCCCCATCTCTACAACTTATGGTCAGTACTACAGAGTCACCTAGAACTGTGACTAATAATAATAATAGCATTTAGACAGCAGTTTAAGGTTTGCAAATATTATCTCACTTTATCTTCGCAACAAATCCTGGTCAGGTAAATGCTATGATTTTCTCCAGTTTACAAATGAGGAAACTGAGGCAGACCAAAGTTCTGACTTGCTCAGGGTCACACAGCCAGAATGTGTCAGAAATTGGACTTAAACCCATGTATTCCTGGCATTGAGGCTGGTTCTCTATCCCTTAGGCAATACTGCTTTTGAAAGCATAATAAAAATCATCTTGCATTGCCCTCAATAGCATATAGATAAGATGATCTGAATCATGGAATAAATAATTCCTGTGAAAGAAACCCAACAATAATGTCTGAATGGCCTTGGGGGGAGGAAATACATAAACACATATATGTATATGTATGTGTATGCATATGTATACACACATATATTTATCTACTTATTCATTCATCTCTTTATTCATTGTTCATTCATTCATTCATTTATTCATCTCTCCGACTCTTCGGTAATACAGTTCCCATCTTATAGGCAGCTGCCTGTTTTGCATTTGCAGGACACATGCACTATGCATATATACATACATATAATACTTTTACGAGTACATTATATATACATGTCCATATACACACACCATATGTATATGTCTGTATTATGTCTACACCCACGTGCATGCATGCACACATACACCCTGAAGGTTCAAAGCAAGCAATTCCCTACAGGAAAGACAAGAGTCAGGAAGACCAGGGTTTCAAAATATAAGAGCTAGAAAGGACTCAGTAGGAAACACACTGGCAATTTCAAAACACTGATGGTAAAGCATACCTCTTGCCTCCCATCTTGGGACAGAATGGTGGACTGTAGGTGAGGAATAAGACATGTTTTAAGACATGTTTGATGTCTTGATTTGTTTTACTTGACTGTATTTGTTAAAAGACAATTCTATTTTTGGAGGTAAAAGGAAATCATTAAGAAGTGAAAGTGGAATTAAAAAGAAAAGAATCTCAACAAAACACTTAAAAAGTTTAAAAAAGCACTGGAGACTTGGGTTAATTAGTATCCTTTGTAACCCTATTCATTTTATTCTATGCATTAAATAATATTATTCTGAGAAGTCTATATGTTTCACCAGACTGCCAAAAGGATACGTGATGTGATGTGAAAAAGCCTAAGAACTCTCTGAGCAGAGAGAAACTGATTTGCTAAAGGTCACATACCAAGATAGTGAGCAAGCTTAGTGTAAAACTTCGTGCAAAGGAAGTCTAAGCCACATGTATGGGACAGACACAGTAAATAAATGAACAGATAGAACTCAGGTACTATTCGCTGTATGTAGGCTCTTCTCTACAAATGTAAAATTGATCACTTGCTATATGCCCCTGGGTCACCCTCCCTAACCTTTCCCCAGCTCTCTACCATCCTCCACACTATTTCTTCAAGAAAAGCCTACTCATTAGAATATCAGCCTGAGATAATCATCTTTGGGAAAGTGAACAGCCTATTCTGGGGCAGTGGAAACCGTACTGAATTTGGAATCAGGAGATCCATATTCAAAACCTGGCTATGTGATCTTGGGCAAGTCACATATTTTCTTGTTTTCTTCATCCACAAAAATGGGGATAATAATATTTGTACCACTGACTTCAAAGGCGGTATTGTGGAGCTCAAAAGGGAGAATTATATAAAGTATTTCATAACTCTCCAAATATGATACAAATGTGATTTATTGTTGTCCTGATCTTGGTATCAGAGACAAGCCAGTATTAGTCATAACTGGGTACTGTTAACATTTTGACCCCCCACTGACTTGTTTTCATGTAGAGTGGCTTTTCTCTAAAGTATGTTTTTTGGGAGAGAGAAGCAAGGGTGGGGTTGAAGGAAAGATCACTGGCACAGGAACCCAGAGATCAGGGTACAAAACAAAGCCCTACAACTTACTAATCATGTGGATAACTCACTTCTGCTGTCTGATCCTCAGTTTCCTCATCTGTAAAATAGGGATAATAATAGCATTTACCTACCTCACAGGATTGTTGTGAGGATAAAATAAGGTAATAATTGTAAAGCATTAGTACCATGCCTGGCACATAGTAAACACTATAAACATGTTAGTCATTATTATTATTATTAATTATTGCATGAGGGCATTTTAAGGCTCAAATGAGACAGCATGTATGTTTTGTAACACTAAAGCACTATGTAAATTTGAGTTGGATGAGTCTTCTAAGCCTTAACTTCTTTTTATAAGAGGGTTGACTAATAATTACTTACATTTATATTGTTTTTTAAGGTTTACAAAGCCCTTTCCAAGGTCTCTAAAATCCCTTCTAGTTCTTAACTTTCAGGTTCTAACACTCTGTGGTCTATAAGGTCCCTTCTAATACTGTATGTCTTATGGAACCTTCCCTATCTATAAAATGGGAATAATGCTATTTATACTTTCTCCTTTATAGTGGCATTGTGAGGAAAGGCCTTGAAAACCTGAAAGGTTTACATTGTCTATCCATCACATGCCCTGGTAACTATCCTCCCCACCATTTTCTCCTAGGAGACAGCATGGGGCTAGGGAAATAACGCTGGACCCGGAGCCAGGAGATCTGGGTTTGAAACCTGGCTGTGTGATGGACAAATCACATCACTTCTCTGAGCTTCAGTTTGCCTATCTGTAAAATGGGGATAAAAACATTTGCCCAACTTCACAGGTTGGGGACATCTCAATGTAAACCTTAAACTGCTATAAAAAGGGCTGCTATTTTTGTAAGTTTATGAGGTTTGAAGTCCCTTGGAACAATCCAGTACATACATATGGATACACATATGGATGTATGTGTATATGTACATAATCCTCTTGCAGATGTTTGATGCACAGCTCTCTCCAGTCACAGCAAGAGAGGGAAGAAAGACATGGTTTTGCACTTTCTGAGAGTAAAGAGCTCTAAACCCGCCCATCTTGGCAAGCCCCTTTGTTATCCTTATTCTACCCTTCCTGGGCTTTCTTGTTTTGCTCAGAGTGGGCTCTGGACCCAAGCTGTGGTTTCAGCAAAGCAGGAGGTATTTTCAGCCCCAGTTCAGGCAGCTCTGCTCTACAGCCTACTTTACACCATACAGTGGCTGGAGGAAGGCCTTCCTCCTCACTGGCCCCATGCCACAGGGCACCAAATGTGGCAGACTATTTGCCTCCATTAAAGGCAGAGCTTCTTTAAGAGAATAACAATAAATTATCTTAAGTTCTTCTCTTGATCAATCTTGGCTGCCCCAGATGTCTCCTCCCTTCCTCTACTCCTCCCCCCCCCCCCAGGAGCTGAGGGTAACTAAAGGGTTCTAGTCCTGACACCTGGAAGCAGCATGGCTCAATGGAAAGAGAAAGTGGGTTCAAATCCCACCTTTACTGCTTGTGAAACATTGAGCAAGTCACTTTACTTCTTTGGGCCTCAGTTTCCCCATGTGTAGAATAAGGGTGTCAGACTAAATGATCTCTGAGGTCCCTTCTAGTTCCTGTGATACCAGCTCTTACTCACTCTCTGCTCTTAGAATAAATTATTCCAGATGCATTGGAAGAAGGATAAGAAAAGGGGAGGAGTAGAGATTGTTGTTGTTGCATCATATCTAACTCTTCATGACCCTACTTGGGGTGTTCTTGGCAAGGATGCTAGAGGGCTTTGCCTTTTCCAGATGAGGAAACGGAGGCAAACAGGGTTGAGTGAATTGCCCAAGATCACATATCTAGTAAGTGTCTGGGGTCAGATTTGAACTTAGGAAGTTGTTTTTCTGGCTTTAAACCCAGCACTCTATCCACTGCGCCACCTAGCTGTCCAACAGAAATAAAGATTATAACACTTAAAACTACAAGGGAATTAGAGCTCCTTGAGTTGAACCCTCTCACTTCAGAGGCAGCAAGTAGCCCCGCCAGCATTCAAAATAAAGGCAGCCAGCTCTCCCGCTGCCTAATCCCACGGCAGCCATGGTGCCTGGGTTCCAAGATGGGATACAGTTTCTCATAAAACTTTGTTACATATGGTGGTTAGCTTTGCTATTACCATGCAAGCATACACATTCATTGGGTGCTAATTTGTTCCGTAAAAACACAATGTTACACAGTTTCTTCCCCAAGAACAATCTTATAAGTGAGAGATACATTTGTGGGCAGCCAAATTTCAGGGTTGAACTAGAGAAACCAGGAGAGTGGGCTGGGCCATAAGCTGGTTTCAGGCAACCTGTCAAACAGTACCTTGGCAATTCACTCTGTCATCTTGGGGTATGATTATGGGATAAATTAAAACTGTGAATACAAAACAACATTTTGCTTGGCATGATTTTACAGGATCTACCTGCACTTCAAATGGTACATATAGTAGGTATTCAATAATTTTTTTAATTCAATTCAAGAACATTTCAGGGTCTATAGGCTTTTCATAGGCTGAACCTCACCACTGTGGACAATATTCACAGAAGAGTATTGTTTCTCTGGAGACAATGAGTTTCCAGGTACCAAGCAACAAACTTAGGGAGTCTGGAAATTCCCTGGTACTTCTTAGCTTGAATAATCACCAGGAATACATATTTCTCTATTATGCACAAGTCAATCAATCAGCAAGCATTTATTAAGCACCTCCACTATGCCAGGTAGGGCAACTAGGTAGGGGTGCGGTGGATAAAACACTAGGCCTGAAGTTAGGAAGACTTATCTTCCTGAGTTCAAATCTTCCCTAAGAAACTTATTAGCTGTGTGACCCTGACCAAGTCACTTAACTGCTATAAAATGAGCTGGAGAAGGAAACGGCAAGCTACTCCAATATCTTTGCCAAGAAAACCCCAAATGGGGTCACAAAGAGCCAGACATGACTGAAACAACTGAATAACAACACATGCCAGGCATTTTGCTAGGCAGAAGATATATACAAAAGTGAGACAGACCCTGCCCTCAGGATGTTTACTTTCTATTTCAGGTAGATAAATGGAATATTATAGAAGCATAAATTTAGATCTAGTACTTCATCTAGTCCAGTCCCTTCACTTTATGGAGAAGGAACAGAAGATCAGAGTAGATAATGAGTTGCTGAAAGTCACAAAGTAACAGTACTAGTTATATAGTTCTTTCAAGTTTGCAAAGCACTTTATAGCTCATGTATTATTTGATTCTCATAATAATCCTGAAAGGTACATAGATTTTATTATTACCCTTATTCTATAGACAAGGAAACTGAGGCTAAGAAAGGTTAAGTAACTTGCCCAGGGTCATACAGCTACTAAGTACCTGTGGCAGTATTCTAACTTTCCAAGTCCAATATGGACTGTCACTAAGTGTCCTGTGTTTAAAAAGTTGAGGCCTGGGGCAGCCAGGTAGCACAGTGAGTAAGAGCACCGGCCCCAGAGTTGGAATGACCTGGGATCGAATCCGGGCTCAGACACTTAGCACCCACCCAGAAACACCTGGCCGTGTAACCTTGAGCAAGTTACTTAACCCCAATTGCTTAATAAAAAAAAAAAAGAAAAGTTGAGGCCATCTCTGACTCTTCTTCTCCCTTTTCATACACCCAGGTAGTTGCCAAATTCTGTTTCTATTTTTTTTTACCACCAGCAACCCAGTATAGGCACACATTTCCACTCAAATTCAGCATGATATAAGCCTTCCCAACTGCCTCTATCTTCTTCCTGATCCAGTTTATCTTTCACACACTGAAAGAAAAATCATTCCTAGAAGTAGAAACTGGAGAACTATGTAAACAATGCAAGCAATCCTGAAAGACAATGAAATAAATACAATGACCGAAGCTGGTCGCAGAGGACAAATAATGAAACACAACTCCCTACTTTAGGTTTACTCTATGGATGCTGAATATTGTACACACTTACAAGTTTGTGGGCCTACGTTTATGTTGGCTAGTTTCACTTAATTATTTTTCTTCGTACAAGGAAGAGTTCTGTGGAGAAGGGGATATATAGCTAAACACACATATACACTCATGTATGTATGTATGTATCTCGGGAAATGCCTGGTCATTAAAAAAATTTTGAAGGAAAATGTATAACAGAACTTTCCCTAACTATGGCTAGAGGGAGAATTCTTAAACCAAGTAAGGGATGGAGATTACCAAAGTTAAAACAGATCATTTTTAATTCTGTGAAATTGAAAAGCTTTTGTACAAACAAAATCAGTGCAGTTGAGATAAGGGAAACTGTTCATAAGGGGAGAAAAGGGTTTTGTATCAAATTATAAGGATCTGATAAGCAAGAAATACATAGAATTAACACAAATACATAGAACCCTGAACAATTCCCCCAATAAACCAGTGATCAAAAAATATGAGCAAGCAGTGTTTAAAAGAACAACTGCAAACTATTAACCACATGGAAGATTAATAATAAGAGAAATGCAAAAACAATAATAATATTATTAACAATAAGAGAAATAACACAGTTGATAATAAGAGGAATACAAATCAAAACAATCCAGCAGTTTCATCTCACACCCAATAAACTGCCAAAGATAACAAAAGAGAGAAAGTCAGTATTAGAGAGGCTATGGGAAAACAGGCATAGTAAATACTTGGTTCCTGGAGCTGTGAATTGGTTCAACTATTCTGGAAAACAATTTGGAACTATGAATTAAAAAAAATTCATGAAAACATCCAGATGTTTTATTACTACCTTATTAAACTTTACACAAGCACACACACACACACAGAGTCCCAAAAATTCTTAGTGTAGTTTTTAAGCTATAACTACACTAAGATTTTTGGGATCTCTTATACATCTTTTTTTTTAACTCAGTACATAAAAGGCATTCACAATTTCCAACATAATCCTCTTCCTTTTATTTATATCTTTAAGTTTGCTGATTAGGTTCAAAATAAAAATTCCTAAAAAGGACATATTAATCAATTAATTTTTTTAAAAGGTACAGACCCGGGGCGGCTAGGTGGCGCAGTGAGTAGAACACCAGCCCTAGAGTCAGGAGGACCCAAGTTCAAATCTAGCCTCAGACACTTAACACTTACTATCAGTGTGACTTTGGGCAAGTCACTTAACCCCAACTGCCCTCCAAAAAGCAAAAAAACCCAAACAAACAACTTCATGGGACAGCTAGGTGGCGCAGTAAGTAAAGCACCGGCCCAGAGTCAGGAGGACCAGAGTTTGGTTCTGGCCTCAGACACTTAACACCCACACAAAAAAACTAGCCGGTAGCCTTGGGCAAGTTACTTAACCCCAACTGCCCTCCAAAAGGCAAAAAAATAAAAGGTACAGACCCTTGATCCCCCTGATAGGTATAAACTACAAGAAGGTCAAAGACATAAAGAAAGGTCTTCATTATAGGCAAATTCCCATACCAGCACTCTGTGGTAACAAAGAATTGGAAACAAAGTGGATGCTGATCAATACAGTACATGGATGTAGAGGCAAGTAACTGTAGAGTGAATAAAGATATCAGTCAAACTTTTTCGGGGTGGGGGGGAGGCGAGGCAATTGGGGTTAAGTGACTTGCCCAGGATCACACAGATAGTAAGCATCAAGTGTCTGAGGCCAGATTTGAACTCAGGTCCTCCTGACTCCAGGGTCAGTGCTCTATACATTGTGCCACCTCACTGCCCACCGCCATCATCCAAACTTTTAAAAAATTTTCTTAGATATATGTCTGATCATGACAATCCTTTTCAAAACTCTTCAGTGGTTCCCTACTCCCTTCCAAATTAAAATCCCTTTGTTTAGCTTTTAAGAGCCTTCAAAATCGATATTCTAGACAAATGAAAGGACATTCTGCCCTCTAAACATGACCTGTGTTTTCTGTTTCTGTGCTTGGCTCCTGCTATTTTATTGCCTATACCTGGGAGGTCCTCCTTTCCTTTCTTTGGCCCTTGAATTCCCCCTGCTCCTTTATCTTTTTTTAATTTTTCAAAATTAATTTGTTTGTTTACTTTTAGTTTACAAGATTCAATTCCACAATTCCTTAAGTTTCACATTCTGTCCCCCTCTCCCCCCCCCCCCCCCATGGCGGCTTACAGTCAAGTATAGGATCTGTAAATACTTTCACATTAGACATTAGTCAGGTTATAAAGACAGATTGTATCAGATGGAATGAACAATGATACCCCCTGGTCCTTTAAAGGCCAGCTCAAATGCCACCACCTCCAAGAAGCCTTCCCTTCCTCTTAGAAATGACTTTTCTCTCCACCTTTAGCTCAAGCCCAACCTCAGGTGGCATTTTGCATCTCTTGAAAGCACTTACCATTTACAATTGTTTGCTATAATATCTATGTCTTATCACCCTACTAAACTAGTGGCACCATGAAGGAAGGCACTTTATTTACACTTAGTATCTATATGGTTTATTGAATAGAGGGCCAACCTTGACAGCAAAAAGATCTGGGGACATCCTGCCTCTGACACATACTGATTATGTGACTAAAGGCAAGTCACTTAACCCCTCAATGCCCAAAACAACTCTCTAGACTGTGTACTACTGATAGTTACCATTCTGCTTTGGTGGGGTAAATTCCTCATCTCTTCCCCCCCCCCCATCTTCTCTAGTGATGATCATGGTGTTTTACACAAAATGGACACTTTATAAATTTTTGTTGAAGAAATTAATATATATATATATGTGTGTGTGTGTGTGTGTGTGTGTGTGTGTGTGTGTGTGTGTGTATGTATGTATGTATATATTGTTCAGTTATTTCAGCCATGTCTGACTCTTCATGACCACATTTGGGTTTGGGGTGGGGGTGGGACAAAGATACTGAGGTGGTTTGCCATTTCCTTCTCCAGTTTATTTTATAGATGAGGAAAATGAAGCAAACAGGGTTAAGTGACTTGCCAAGGATAACACAGCTAGTATGTATCTGAGGTTATATTTGAACTCACATCTTCCTGACTCTAGGCCCACCTCTCTATCCACTGCACCACCCAGCTACCCCCAAATTATTTGCTGTTGTTCAGCCATTTTCTGTTGTGTCTGATTGCGACCCCATTTGGGGTTTTCTGGCAAAGATACTGGAGTAGTTTGCCATTTCCTTCTCTAGCTCTTTTAGAATCAACAAGATAATGGGTTAAAGTCTCACTTATCACATGCCAGATCTATAGCCCTAAAAAGTCACTTAACCTCTCAAGTGACCCAGGTAACTCTCTAAGACTATGTTATTTATATAAAGGACCTTTCTTTCCTGAAGCTGCCTGTACTGATGAAATCAAGGTCCAGGACAAAATGATATAGATATACTAGGCAGGGGTGGGGAACCTAGGGCCTCGAGACCACATACAGCCTGCTAGGTCCTCAAGAGCAGTCCTTTAACTAAAACCAACCTTCTGTGAGGCCATAGGTTTCCCACCCCTTTTGGACATATACATACACACATATACGTCGGGTAATGTGTGTTTTCATATGTATGTATGTACATGTATGTGTGTGCATATGAATGTGTGTATATTTGTATATATATGTATCAGAGAATGCATTTTTTAAGTCTATGTTAAACTTACTTGGAAATTCTGAATTTCTGATCGCAGTCTTTTAATCCTAGGTATAGGAACATCTGTCCAATTATTTAGTATGAATGTATGGTGAAAGGGGGTTTGCTAGACAGAATTTAGCTTCCCTGATACTGTTGGAGGAAGACGTCTCATATATAAAATGAGGAATGGCATTTCAATCACACACTTGCTCCTCTCCTAAATGTTGCTCTTTTTAAATAAAAATTCCACCCAGGTTCAAATCTTTGTGCTAAAAAATTCTTTCTATTTCCTCCCTCCCCCATCTACCCTCCTCAGGCCAAAAAAGTTACCTGTATCTTTCCAAAATCTCTGCTAAATCTACCTTGCCTTAGTCATAGAGCTCCACATGATGTGGAACAATGATATATTATTTAGATTGGGGGCAAGCACTTCAGCAAAACTTTCTTTTTGTTTAAATCAGGATAGTTCTCTGAACAAGGAAAGCAGAGGGACATATTGAGAAATTAAATTAAAATGAAAGCTATCCTTTTTTAAAAAAAAAAAAAGGAAGAAAACATTGGTTGATGTCAAAACCCCAGAAATCACAAAACAACGAAGGGCACTGAGATGGTCCCTCCTGACTCAATGAAGGTTTCTCCTCTGAACAGATGGGCAGGCAGGTAGGAGAAATGATTTGCATTTTAGGGGATAAGAAAGAGATGGAGAGAAGTGTGGCTATTTTTGCCAAGCCTCAACGTCTTTTGGGCAACATGGCTTTCAACAGGGACACGGTCACTTCATCCAGTTGCTCCTCAGCACCCTTGATTAAAGTTTTACATAAGCAAACCGAGTTTCTCTACCCTAAGCACCTTCAGGGTAGACTTCCTTGTTAGCACATTTTAAAATATGGGAAGTGAAAGGGACTTGAAAAATCAAGTTTTAGGAGGTGAAAGGGAAGTTGGAACAAACAGCATTAGAGCAGGGACTTTAGGATGCAGAATACTAAGAGCTAGTAGAATACCCCCAGGGACTTGCACTTGGCTCAGTGCTGCAGAACATTGAGATCCATGACTTGGACAAAGGCATAGACAGCATGCTTGTCAAATGTACAGATGATGCAAAGATGAGAGGACTAGGTATGGATTGCCAGTGTACTGCCTGACAGTCAGGATTCAAAAACATTCTGGCAGCCTAGAGCACTGATCTGAATCTAACAAAATGAAATTTAACGGGAGCAAACGTAAAGTCTTACTTTTTTGTTCAAAAACAAACAAATAAACAAAGAAAAAAGGAATACAAAATGCAGGAGATGAAAACAAATATGACGATTTCCAGGGACTACAAGCTGAAGAGAAACTCAGGGCAATATGGCAACCAAAAGAGCTAATGCATTCTCAAAAAGAGAGGCACAAACTCCACGTTCCCATACATTTATACAGTACTATGTCCTGCCCAGACCATAGCTAGAGTATGGTGTTCAGTTCTAGATTCCACATTTTAGGAAGGATACTGACAAACTGGGAAGTATCCAGGAGGACGAAGGGCCTTGAACTTCTGATATAGGACTCTTTGAAGGAACTGAGAATATTTAGCCTGGAGAAGAGAAATGGCATATGATAACTGTCTTCAAGTATTCAAAGGCCTGTCACATAGAAGGATTAGATTTGTTCTAAGTAGAATGAGAGAACAAAGGGAGGAAATCTCAAAAAAAAAATTCCTAAGTATTAAAGCCAACAAAAAGCTTAATAGGTTGCAACAAAAGGCAGTGGGCTATGAAAAAAAAAATAGATTATATAGTTTTTTAAGCTTGAAAGAGCATATATAAAATCTCATTTGATCTTCCCAGCAATCCTATGGGATAAGCACTACTATTAATCCAGATTTTGCATATGAGGAAACATATGAGGTACATAGAGGTTAAGGGACTTGTCCACGATTACATAGCTACCATCTGATATAGGATCCTGATTCCAAGTCTACTAGCACTCTATCCTTTGTGCCTAGCTGGTTCCTTTTCTCTGAAATCGTCAAGTGAAGGCTTGATGACTACTTCTCAAATATGTTGAAGAGGGGAATCTTACTCAGTTTTAAGTTAGACTAGACAGCCTCTTCTTAGTCCCTTCTAGCTCCAAGTTTCTCATAATGTTAGAACTGAAGGGAGCTTAGAGATCACCTGCTTTCACTACTTCATTTTAAAAACTAGAAAAATGTAGCCCACACAGGGGTCTCTTGCACTGAATTGGTGACAATTATGTCACTGCCCTCACTAAAATTTAAATGTAACTGCTGTGTGGTGTTTGTTTTCTTTTTTTGTTTTGTTTTTTACATTTAACTTTTTACTTTTTCTCAATTACATGTAAACAAATTTTTTTAAATATTTGGTTTTAAATGTTAGAGTTCTAAATTCTCCCTCCTCCTCTCTTCTCCTTGAGAAGGTAAGCAATTTGATTATACATGTGCAATTCTGCAAAACATTTTCATATTAGCCATGTTACAAAAGAAAATACAGACCAAAAATCCCAAGAATAATAAAGTAAAAAAAAAGTATGCTTCAATATACTTTCAGACTCCATCATTTCTTTTTCTGGAAGTGGACAGCATTATTCATCATAATTCCTTTGGAATTGTCTTGGATCATCATATTGCTGGGAATATCTAAGGTCATCATCATAAAATGTTCTCCCACTTCTGCTTATTTCACATTGCATCACCTCATGGAAGTCTTCTCAGGTTTTTCTAGAATCATCCTGCTCATCATTTCTTATAGCACAATAGTATTACATTCATATACCACAACTTATTCAGGCATTACCCAACTAATGGGCACTTCTTCAATTTCCAATTCTTTATCACCACAAAAGAGCTACTATAAATATTTTTGTAAGCATAGGTTCTTTTCCTTCTCCTTTGTTTTCTCTGAGGTACAGACCTAGCAGTGGTATTGCTAGACACTGTTTTATAGTCATTTGGGCATAGTTCTAAATCATAGTTGACTTAAACATCCTAGAAAGCAATTTGGAATGATTCCCAAAGGACTATAACTATGCATACCCTTTGACCCAGCAATAGCAATTCCAGGTCTGTATCTCAATGAGAATAAAGAAAATGGTAGTCATTTTCATCTTGAAATAATCATAAAACCTGACATTTCTCTCTTTCCAGCCTACTTCAAGGTGTCCCAACTCAGAAGTGAAGTCTCTTTTATTTTTACATTATGTGCAGAGCAATGTTCTAAAACTAGGTACCATTTACTGTACAGACACTTAAGAAAGCCTGGCTGGGCTTAAAACCGAGGCCATCAGCAAAATTGTGAAGAAGCTGAAGCTGATCTCCACTATCCTCCCACTTCCCCTTTCAGTCCTCTTCTCTGCCCTATTGATCCAGCCCTTCTTTATCTACTTAATCTAGTCTTCTCAATCATTTCTTAGGCCCTCGGATCTAGAATTTTTAAATCACGTTTTACCTTCTATCTGTCATGTTCTTCAGTTTACTCTGTATATATCTTGTTGGTACAGCATGTCAGAGGCAGTGAGCCAGAAGCCCAGTGGATAGGGTCAAGAAGATACAAGTTTGATTTATTTATGAGACTCTTACTAGTATGACCCTGGGAAAGTCACTTAACTTCTGTCTGCCTTAGTTTTCATATCTGTAAAATAGAGATAGTGATAGCAACTACTTCCCAAGGTTGCTGTGATGATCAATAGATAATTTTTGTAAATGTGAGCATAATGCCCAGCACACACCAGGGACTTAAATGCTCATTTCCCTTCTTCCATTGGATTTCAAACCTCCTGAAGGCAGGGATTATTTCTGCCTTTTCTTGTATCCCAAGTGCTTAGCACAGTGCACTTCATAGATACTTGTTGATTTCATTAGGAGGGATCTAGTTTAGTTCATGTAGTTAAAGCCCCTTTAATTTACACAGGAGGAAACTGAGGCCCAGAGAGTCACATGAAGGATGCAAATCTAGGTCTCTAGACTTTTAGCTAGAAGTCTGCAGTATTTTTTCTTATGGTTTTTGATAACTCAGATTCCTCCCTCTGAAAACTGCTTTCTCATATTCCTTGTCATTTATCACTTGATGTATGTTTGATTCTTACTGGCTTGGGTCAATGTTCTTTCCACTTTCACACAGACTCTCCTGACTCCCTAACAAGGCCTGTTTCCAAGGGCAGACAAAATTGTGAGGCTCATACGAGTTAATAGAGCTTTAAAAACTCAGTTTTGTAAACTGTAATAGGTTAAGATGTTAAGTCAATATCTCGTAAGATCTTTTCATTAGCAGAGAAAGGAATTCAAGTTGGAAATTCAGGTTTCTTGTTAGCAAACAATTGATAAGGACAGGCTAGACTACCTCCACAAGCAGGAATCCATAGATTAAAATCACAATAGTAAGATGAAAGACTACAAAAAAACAGACCCATGAATTCAACCCTTTTTTTCCCCTCACATTTCTATATGAGCCATGTTGTGAAAAAAAGAATCAGAATAAAAGGGGAAAATCACCAGACAGGAAAAACAACAACAAAAAAGGTGAAAATACTATGCTTCAATCTGCATTTAGACTCCATAGTTCTTTCCCTGGATGTGGACAACATTTTCCATAATGAGTTTGTCTTGGATCATTGTATTGCTGAGATGAGGTAAATCTATCATAGTTGATAATTGTACAATATAGCTATTACTATGTACAATGTTCTCCTGGTTCTGCTCATTTCACTTAGCATCAGTTCATGTAAGTCTTCCCAGGTTTTTCTGAAGTCTGCCTGCTCATCATTTTTTATGGAACACTAATATTCCATTACATTTATATACCACAACTTGTTCAGCCATTCCCCAATCAATAAGCATCCCGTCAATGTTCAATTTTTTGCCACCACAAAAAGAGCTGCTATAAATATTCTTGTACATGTGGATCCTTTCCTCTTTTATATGATCTCTTTAGGATATAGATCTAGAAGTGGTATTGCTGGGTCAAAAGGTATGCACATTTTTTATAGCAATTTGGGCATAGCTCTAAATTGCTCTTCAGAATTGTTGACTGAATTCAATTCTTAAGTGCTGGGTCAAACAGCCCTAATCATGCAACTATCTCTGATTGTGTCATTAAGTAAAAAATGTAACTTCAATAGATTTATAACTGGAAGTGACTTTCAAAACCATCTACCCTGCTCCATCACCCCCAACCCATTTTACAGTTAGTAATAAGCAAAAGAGATGGGATTTGAAAAGTTCCTTTGATTCCAAATCCAGCATTTTTCCAGTAACCATGCTATCTCTAGGTTTCAGTCTTCCTTTCTGCAAAACAAGATTAAAGTAAATCATCTCTAAATTCCTATGGAGTTCCTTAGGTCAGGAGTCAGGAAGATATGAGCTCAAATCCCATTTCAGATTCTATCGGTTATGTGACCCTAGGCAGTTCACCTAACCTCTCTGGGCCTTCTTCTATAAAATGAAGACACCAGACTAGATAGCCTCTCAGCTCTTTTCCAGCTCTCTATCTATCCCATATGGCTCTAGTAGTCTATGATAACTGATAATAATTCATATTTCTGTGTTGCTTTAAGGCTTACAAGGTATTTTTCTTACAACATCCCTGTGAAGTAGAGAGTTCAGGAATTATAATCCCCATCTTACAGGTAAGGGAACTGAGAATTTCCAGAACTAATAAATGTGGCAGTCAATTCTCTTCACTTAAAGTTCAGAATTCTTTCTACTATATCACACTGCATATAACATTAGCTAATAAAGGCTTTGGGGCTTTTCTTTCTTCTGGAGGGCCTAGTAATTTTAATAAGAAACTGGAAGATGAGATAGCTTTCAAGATCCAGAGGAAGGAAGCTTTAACAATAGGAATTAGGTTTGTTATTTTTGGGACAGGGGACTAATCTGTCTCCTTTGCTTACTCCTAAAGTTGGCCTTGGTCATGTACTAGGCCCCATCTTCCTTCTGTATAAGTAATAGTTCAGGATTTCTTGCTTTCAGTTCAGGCATGGATTTCCTTGTTCTTCAGACATATTTTTTGATCAAGGACAAAATAAGCCTGGGAAACCAGAAGTTAACTGGAGTTTTTATGTACCAAATCCTCCCCTAACCCTAGGGATATTCTTCTGAGGATTGGCTGACCAGTTTGTTTTGCATTTTTCAACCATCCTTAAATTCAAGTTCTATTTCTTAATGCAGCTACACTGATATTAATTCCTTTCTTTTTAAACTTTTTTTAAAGGAGCAACATTATTTAGTACTAAGTTGGAGAAATACTCATTTGCCTGGTGCTGAATACGTGATAATAAAATTCCCTTATGTAGATCATGGAACATACTTCTTAGAAGAACCTTAGCACATTAAATATCAGAGCTTGAAGGGGTCTTAGAACAGAGAATGTTAGAATTAAAAGGAGTCTTAGGGCACAGAATTGTTGGAGCTGGACAGAACCTTCCAACATAGAATGTGAGAAGTGGAAAGAGCCTTATAACACAAAGAATTAAACCTGACAGAGACCTTTACAATATAGAATATTAGTGATGGAAGGATCTGTAGAACACAAAATGCTAGAACATAGAAACAAAAAATCTCAGATCTGGGAGGAACCTTAAGGGACACTTAGTCAAACCTTTTTATTTTATGGAGGAATCTAAGTTTCAAAGAGAAGCATCTTGTCCAAGCTCCTGCAACTATCAAAGGTCAGAGCCAAGGCAAAAACCCAGACTTCCTTACTGCAGGACTAGGGCTGTTTCTTGAGTACATTCGGATGCATCATTTCATAATCTTCCTCACCACAATCTGGTGAGGTAGGGGCAACGATTATTATCTCCAACGGACAAACAGAAACTCTGAGGTCCAGAGAGGGAAAATAACAATCAAAATCACAGAGCTGGAGTTCAGGTCTCCTCAAGCCCAGTTCAGATCTCATCCCACTATGCCATTCTGTCTCCCAAAGTCATGGTACCAATTGCTTCTATATTTAAGATTTCTCCAACAAAAACCATTATATTGGTTCACTGTTGTCTCTTTCAAAATTTCCTCTTTTTAGAATCAAATGTCCTTTATGTATACAGAGAATTCTAGGTAAAATGTAACAAATAAATATTTGTAATGCAATTTCCTTATATAATCAGCATATCTCCTACCCATCTCTTCACCCAATTTGAGATTTTCAGTTATGTTCTAGATTTCCTTTTTGAGATCAAAGTGTCTCTCCAGTCACTAACCACTTCAGGGCTTAACGATCTTTATAATCAAGGCCTCTAGCCTTTAGTCTAATTTGGATACCTAATGCTTCATTGAGTGAATGGGTTTTTTTCTTGTTCTGAGTCCAGGAAGAATATGCCTGTTTATCTTTTAATGATGCCCTTTAGAGCACAAAGTCATTCAGGAAATGGGGTTAAGCTAAACTTCTGACTCCGTGAGATTCTATCAATAATAGCCCAAAACATGAGGGATCCTTGTGATCAAGTCTACCCCCTCATTTTCCAAGGAAACTGAGTCCTCAGAAGGTGGTGACGCAGCCAGTTAACGGTGGGGCCAGGACAGGTGCCCAATTGTCCTGATTTCCACTACAACCACTTACTTC
This sequence comes from Petaurus breviceps papuanus, assembly GCF_028583685.1. Taxonomy (NCBI): domain Eukaryota; kingdom Metazoa; phylum Chordata; class Mammalia; order Diprotodontia; family Petauridae; genus Petaurus; species Petaurus breviceps. The sequence goes on along the minus strand of NW_027187368.1, from coordinate 2,853,219 downwards.
TGATGACTCATGCAGCCTTTTCTTTTATGTGGCAACCCCCATTCCCATTTCTTTTATGTGGACTAAGTAATCGCTAAGGTCCCCCTTCCATTTTCAGTGTTCTGTTCTAATCTATGTTCTCAAGTCCCTTCTAGCTCAAGGTGTCTTTTGACTCTTAACATTCTAATTCTATAAATGCATATATTTTTCATGACAGAAAAATCCTGTGGCCTATAGTAAACTTATTTTGTGACAAGTGAAGTGTTTATGTTAAGGTGAAGGTTCAAAGTGGAAGGAGGAATTGAGAGAAGAGGAATAGGGAAGTGATAGTAATACACCTGGTGTATAATTTTCCAAAGTAAGGGCTTGCATCTTTGAGGCTTTGTCTAGGGTACACGGTTTTCAAGGACTTACTAGCTGTGGCCCTGAGCAAGTTACTTAATCCCTGTCTGCCTCAGTTTCCACAACTGTAATATGGGGATAATAAGAGTACCTATCTCCCAAATTTCTTGTGAAGATCAAAAGAGATATTTTTGAAGTGCTTAGCATAGTACTTTGGTATATGGTAGACACCTAAAAAATAAATGTTTCCTTTTATCTTTCCTACTAATTTCTTAGACTCCACAGCAACTTTTGACATAGCTCATTCCACCTGTGACAGTGGGGGAGGGAGAAAAATTGGAAAATCTAAGTCTATTACTTAATATCTTATTTCATTAAATTTTATTAGTTTCATTAAATTCAACAGGCATTTATTAAGCTCCTACTATGTACAAAGCCTTTAATACGTGCTGGGTGCTGGAGGTGCAAAGATTAAAAATGATACCCCATATATTTATAGGATTTTACTTCTCTGGAAGGGAGCTTGGATTTTACTTAGTCCAACATCTTCACCTTACAAATGGGGAAATTGAAGTTTAAGATTCATCCCAGGCAAGAGGGAACCTTATTCTAGTTAGCTACAACTCAATATATTTGTTTAAAGATGTATTGATGCTTTTGTTTTCATATCCTGGTCATTTCAGGAAATGCTTCTGCAGCACCCTAATGATCTTTCCTCTGTAACATTTTTTTTAAATTAAGCATTACCACCAACAAATCACTTCATCTGACAGCACAGCATTCAATATTCATTCAACAGACAACAAGCATTTATTTCCTATCTACTATCTATGAACAATGTTGTGAGCTCAGAGGAAGCTGCAAAATAAAGTTCCGTCTTGGGGGAAGGAGGAGAGTAGGGACGTGGGGGGGAAGGAAGGTTGACAATCACAAATCCTAGCCCAATTTAAAGCTCCTTTTTCACACCTCTCAGGATGTACCGATAGCGATGTAGGGGCCGTCTAAAGGATTCAGGTGAAGAAGGGCAATGTTTAGAATCTGAGGTTTTGGCTGCTGCTGGGTCTTTGGAGGGGGCATAGATTAAGAAAAGAATTGATGGCTGCACTCTCTTCCTGGCAAAACCTTTAGGAAACCTGAATCCAACCTCTAGACTTTCTCCTCTTCTCCTTCTCAATTCCATCCCATTCATTTTAGGAGGAGTTTTTTTGTTTTGGGAGGTTTTGCCTTTTTTAATGTCTCGGACATTAAAGTTTTGTAATCGGTTTATTTTCCTATTTTTCTGCCATATGGATGGGAGCCTGGGAACTGGAGTTTGTGGGGAGGGGGCGAGGATGACGGCTAGACTGAAGTTGTGCCCTTAGATCTCTGGCAAGTTCGGCTGAGCAAGAACTAAGTACTAAAGTGAAACTTTAAGAACTTCCCAGACGCGTGGTAGAATTAAGAGCACTGGCCGGGGAGGCGGGAGATTTGGGTTCGAGTCCTAACTTATTAACTACATGACCTCAGGGAATGTCTATGTCTGCGCGCACACACACACACACACACACACACACACACGATTAGGTGGTTTTAAGGTCCCTTCAAGCTTTAGCACATGTTCTGTGTTGTAACATTTTCTGTTCTAGATTACATTTTAACATTGTGTAAGTTTTCAGTGAGACAGAGAGCGAGAGAGACAGAGAGAGCAGAAAGAATAAATGTCCAACACTTTCCTTCCTCTCATTTCTACTCTCTCCTGCATCCAGTGTTCTTTCCCGTCTCCTAGACATACGACGGTACCCTGGTGCCAAATCAAACCGTAATTGCCCTTACTCCCTTAGGGGTTTATTCACCGCCCCCCCCCCCCCTCCACGCTGCCCCGATAGGGCGAGGCTGCACTCTGCGCCCCCCTCCCCTCACCCCCAGCTCAGATACAGTGACACGTTCCTCATTACTGAAAGCGGGGTCCTGCGCCCTTCCGGACTCCCTCCCAGATCTGGAAGCGATCTGGGGCTCGGGGTGGGGGCGAGGGAGAGATGTGGGGAAACCGGTAAAGAAGCCGCCTTGGGGAAAGGAAGGGTAAGGAGGGGAGTACGAGCCGGTCGCTAGGACCCACCTGCCGGAACAGAACTTCAGCCATGAGGCTGGTGCGGGAGCAGAGTCCGTGGACTAGATCCTTGGAGGGGCAGCGGCTGCTGCCGCCTTCCCCTCCTTCTCCTTCTCCTTCTTCTCTTCCTCCTCCTCCTCCTCCTCCGCTCAGCGCTGGCCACGGTTTCCTCTCTTGCCTATGCATTACTCCGGCTATCTCCTCCTCTCTTACAAATAGGGCTGGCTGGGTGTGTGTGTGTGTATGTGTGTGTGTTCGAGTGAATGTGTTTTTCTCTTCCTCTGCACATGCCGGGCAGGGCGCTTGGGACTGCTACCCCCAGAACCCAGAACTCTCCTCTCTCCGCCCGGTTAATGTTTCTAGCTGCTTTTGCCAGCCCCCACCCTAGGCAGACAGCTGCGAGCCACAACCCCCCCCCCCCCCCGTTAAAAAAAATTTCACTCAAGCGGAAAAAACCCTGAAGCTAGCAAAAAAAAAAAAAAAAACCCAATACTCATCAGGGCAACCCTGCCCTGCCTAAACTCTCTGCCACAGCAGATGTGGAGAGACAACAGGGAAATCCAGGGGTTGGAGGAGGGGTTAGTACCACCCTTGATGGGGAGGGGGACGTGGGATCTTTGTGGAGCTTGGCTCTGGTCCTGCCAAGTGCCTGATTCAGAAATAAACGGTGTTCGCAGCACATTACCACAGGCAAAGTGTATCTATTTCACCACTTGTTTCCCCCGGAAGGAGGAAATCAACCAAATGCTAGTTACATTGTCTTCTCTGTAATGGACTGATGGTGGTTTCCATTGCATGCCTTGGGTTGGTTAGGCTGTTTGTCCTTAATTTTAGACCTGGAAGGGATTTTAGGCCACAGAATGCCTGATGGAAAAGCACCTTAAAACTTAAAGTGTTAAAATATTAAACAGAATGCCAGCATAAAGAAGATACAAAATGACTTGATTATCTAGTTTAGTTAAGTCTCCTTTCTTTACAGATGGGGAAACTGAGGCTTGGAGAGATTGTTTCTTCTCCTGTAAAATGATCTGTTTGACTTTGAGATCAACATAAGGTTAGTCAGCTCACTTAGGTTCAAATACTTTTTCTGCTTCTTCCTAAGTAGGTGACTATGGCACTTCACCTGTCCTGTCTCAGTTTCTTCCTTAATAAAATAAGAGTCAACTAGGTGATATTTAAAGTCTCTTTATGGGGTGGCTAGGTGGCTCAGTGAGTAGAGCTCTGGGCCCTTGAGTCAGGAGGACCTGAGTTCACTTAACACTTGATAGCTGTGTGACCTTGGGCAAGTCACTTAATCCCAATTGCCCTGTCTCCCCCCCGCCCCGTCCAAAAAGCAAAATAAATAAATAAAGTCTCTTTAGGTCAAAATCTATGATCCTGTGAATGCAAATGTCTTTTCCAGTTCTTGAATTTGATCTTCTAATATTCTATGTTCAAAGTTTTCTGTTATGTAGTCTAAAATCCTAAGTAATAATAATATCTAGTATTTCCCATGTGCCAGGCACTTTACCAATATTATCTTATTTGATCCTCACAACAACCCTTTGAGGTAAGTGCTATTATCATCCCCATTTTACAGTTAAGGAAACTGAGGCAAATAGAGGTTGTGACTTACCCAAAGTTACACAGATGGTAAGTATCTGAGGCCATACTTGAGCTCAGGTCATCCTGACTGATAGCTCTATCCACTGTGACACTTAGCTGCCTTAATCCTAATATCTATGACCTAACGCCTGAGATCCAGTTGAGATATTCTCTAAACGCCAGGAAGAACAACATGAATGAAGACAGAGACCAGCAAGATATATTTAGGGAACCACAAAGAGATAGACCAATCAGTCAAAAAGAATTTGTTACATATGTACTATAAACCAAGCTTGGTGATAAACTTTGGGGATATAAGTGGAAAAGGGAGAGTACCTTCCCTCAAGGAGCTTATATGCTACCATAGAGATATATTATATTCACAGACAAGTAAATACAGAATAAATGTAGTAATAAATACAAAGTGATTCTTTTGAAGGTGTCTGCCCTTCCCCTCAAAACAACTCTGAGAAGTCAAAAGAAATGGGATATGCTTTTGGGGAAAACAAGTAATGGACGATCCTTTCCCTTCCACCTCTTCCCCATAAATGCCAGAGAATTTCAATTTTGATGGGATAAAAAAGGGGAAGTTTAAAACTCTGGAGGAGGTAAGTCACCTGATGAAAAGTGTTTGAGGATTTGTACCTAAGCAAGTAATATTAATAAAATGACCCTCCTTGCATTCCACCAAGTTTTAAAAGTCTTCTTTTTCCAACTTTAAAAAATGTCAAAATAATAGTTCAATAGGACTCTCCATGGCTGTCACCCCACATACATGTTGATCAGGGTCACTATGGTGGATATAAATGATCTGTCAAAGTGAGTTACCAAACTGTCTTATAATTAGGGTCATGTAATTATGGAATAGTGGAGTTGAAAAGAATCATAGAACATTAAATATCAGAACTATAATTAGCCAATAAGAATATGAATATTTGTATCAGCACCTTCAGTTACAGAAAATCTGGAAACTAAGGAGGTTACCCATCAACTGGAAAATAGCTTTACAAACTGTGTTATGTATTTAGTAGTATATTTTACCATAAGAAATGACGAATGCAACAGATTCAGAGAAATATGGAAAGATTTGTGTGAACTGATACAGAGTGAAATAAGCAGAATCAGGAGAATGCCACAATAAACACAATAGTGATGTGACAGAAACAACTTTGAAAGCCCTCAGAATTCTGACCAAAGCAAGGACTAATGAAGATTTCAAGACTGATGATCAACTTCCCCCCACTCCCCCCAAAACATACACACACACACACACACACACACACACACACACACACACACAGAAGAGAAGTGATGGACTAGAGGAACAGAATCAGAAAAGCATTCTCAGGCACGGTCAATGTGTTAACTTGTTTTACTCACCTAAACATATTTTTAACAAGGGAGGGTTGCTCTTTGGGGGTGGGAAAAGAATGTTAATGGGTAGTAACAGACATGGGGAGAAAGTATCACTAAAGCATTTTTTTTTAAGAGAAGAAAAATATGGAGAAGGTGACACAAGGGAATTTTATTACTACCATGTTAGACTTCATATGTATATATGTATATGTGTGTGCATATATCTATATCTACCTCATGTATTTATATTAAACTATGTCACAGAGCAGCGAGGTGGCTCAGTAGATGGGAAGTTATTGAATGTTCATAAAATATAGAACATAACCAGAGGGAATTTCAGAGGTCAAATCCATTCTTTTCATGGTGAGTGAGTGGTGCAACCAGTAGTCCAAGCCCCTACTTCCCCAGATAAGGCTAGTTTTTTTGTTTTGTTTCTCTTAGAAGGCATTAGAATTGGTCTTGAGTCTTAACTGATCCAGAACACTAAACACCTAATCTCAGACATAGCTTCCTGGTGGCCTAAGTAAAAAGTTAGCAAGTGTGCATGCAATTAGAGGAGTTCCTCCCTCCAGCAGATCAACATAGTCTATAGAAAGGTAGGGAAGCTGTGCCATTCTAAATCACTGATGTATCCTTGCTGAATATACTTTCTCTGCTATTGCTAAGTAAACCACTTTTTGTTGTTTATCATGGTGTAGCAGCAAGCACCCCAATCGTCCTCAGGGTTTGCCGCCCATACAGGTTCTTGGATCTGCTTTGATAAAGGAAAGCAACTCAAAATGGGTTAACAAGCTTACTTTAATCAGTCAGACATATATCGTTTACCTTGTTCAGGGGAAAAAGATCAGCACCCCGAACTTCAAAGCATACAGGCAGAATTATCAAGACAGAAACAGATCAATTAGACAGATTTCCAAACTGTCCAACCATTACATCCATACCCAGTCAACATCTGGGCTTTTCAAAGCCGG
>NW_027187368.1:2839805-2846801 GCF_028583685.1 Petaurus breviceps papuanus | reverse complement strand
GGGGGGGGGGGGGGGGGGGGGGGGGGGGGCCCTCTGGACAACGGCTTTTCAGAATACAGATCAAATCACAGAACACTTCTCAAAGTGAGCCCCCAAAACAAAGCTACACATCAGGGCTTATATAGCCTTCTCCTGGCTCAGAGAATGTAACAACCTTATTGACTCACTGGCCAATCAAGAAGTATCTACTGAAAAACAAGCCTCCCACCCCAGGCTTCAGGTGCACTTTAGCCTAGGGGCAGGGAAGATCTTCCAAATTTGCATTCCCATTACACATGGTCTGCAAGTATCTTATTTCATCTCAATTTCTAATTTAGAGCACTAGATTATCCTGAATCAGACCTGGTCTATTTTAAACTTTGTCTTCTTTAAACTCTTTTGACCAAAATTTACTTTGCATTCTAAGCTATGATTTTATTTTGTTTTACAATATATTCTGTAAAATGGTTTTAATGCAAGTTATACAAGTTTTGTAAACATTCAGGCCTGTGGAGAAGGATGTGGGGAGGGTTTTTGGGAATCCATATCATTTTTCATCTTAATTCATCTTAAATGAATGAGAAAACTCCAATTCCCTTCTCTCTGGCTAGCAACCCCCAGCATGGAAGGGGAAAGGAACTGAGAAGGGAGTGGAAGAATTCATCATCATCCTAGGTCAAGTGGTTAGAGAGGGAGGGATGACTAAGGGAACAAACAGGCAGTTCTGGGAAGGACTGATTCATTGATACATCTTAATATGAATATGCAGGTACGTGTGGGCATATGAGGGTGTGTGTGCCCCCTCTTTTCTCTCCTCCTCCTGTCTATTTCTGTGTTTATATTTGTGTGTGCTTTGACTTGTGGGAGTATCTCTCAGTAAGAGACTTCTGTGATCTATGATGCATAATTTCACAGACTCCTGGAGTTAAGAATTTATCTCAGAAGTCATTTAGTTTCAATCTGTACTTAAATGAGAATCTTCTCTATATGGGGAGGAGCCCCCTACTACTTTAAAAAAATAATATTTCAGGGGCGGCCAGGTAGCACAGCGAGTAAGAGCACCGGCTCCAGTGTTGGGATGACCTGGGGGATCGAATCCGGGCTCAGACACTTAGCACGCACCCAGAAACACCTGGCCGTGTAACCTTGAGCAAGTTACTTAACCCCAATTGCTTAAAAAAAATAATAATAAGATTTCATTGTTCCCCCAATTACATGTAAAAACATTTTTATTTTTTTATTTTTCATTTTTCAAATGCTTTATTAACTTCTGATTTACATAATTCATTTCTGCCAGATTTTGAGTTACAAATTTTCTCCCTGTTTTTCCCCTACCCACCGCCCCAAAATAGCAGTCCCACAGTATTATCCTCTCCTCCAATCTGCTGTCTCCCATATCTTCTCCCATACCGCCTTCGACTTTTCCAGTAGGGCATGGTGGATCTCTATGCCCCAATGCCTGTATATCTTATTTCCCAATTACATGTAAAATAGCATTAATAATAGCATATATATATAATATATTTTTTAACATTTGATTTTAAAACTTTGAATTCCAAATTTATTTCCTTCCTCCCTTGTCACCCACCCTCATGTAAAAACATTTTTAATATTTGTTGACTTTTTTTTAAGTTTTGAATTCCAAATTCTATCCCTTCTTTTCTTCCTGTCCCCCATGCCCCACAGTAGAAATCTGATATAGGTTAAACATGTGCGATCATGTAAAACATTTCCATATTAGTCATTTTGTGCAAGAAAACTCAAAAAAAAAAGAAAGAAAATGAAAAATAGTATGCTTTGGTCTCTATTCAGATGACATCAGTTCTTTCTCTGGAGGTGGATAGCATTTTTCATCATGAGTCCTTTGGAATTGTCTTACATCATTGTATTGCTGAGAATAGCTAAATCATTCACAGTTTTTCCATTTTACAATATTGAGGTTATTGTGTACAATGTTCTGCTGGTTCTGCTCACTTCACTTTGTACCAGTTCATGTAAGTCTTTCCAGGTTTTCCTGAAATCATCCTGTATATCATTTCTTATGGCACAATAATATTCTATTACAATTATATACCACAACTTGCTCAGCCATTCCTCAGTTAATGAGCATTCCCCCAATTTCCAATTCTTGGCCACCACTAAAAGCTGCTATAAATATTGTACAAATATGTTCTTTTTGTTGAAAAAATTCTCTTTGGGATATAGACCTAGCAGTGATATTGCTAGATCAAAGGGTATGCACAGTTTGATTGGCCTTTGGAGCCCAGTGCTTCTTAAGGCAGCCCTGTTCTATGTTTGCATCATTCTAATTGCTGGGAAGTGTTTCTTCACACTAAACCTAAATGTGTTTCTACATAAACCATTGCTCCTAGGTCTGCCCTTTGGGGCCAACAGACCAAGTCTAATTTCTCTTCCATGTTACAGTCCTTCAACCACCTGAAGAAAGCTAATATATCTCCCTTAAATCTCTTCCATGTTAAATGTCCCCTAGTTTCTTCAACTATTTTTCATTTTAAATGAAAGGAGCAAAGGAAGGAAGGGAAAAGGGAAAGAAATAAACATTTACATAGAGCCTATTCTGTAGCAAGCAGTGTGCCAAGCAATTTCACTAATACCTTTGATCATCACAATAACTGTATGAGGTAGGTTCTGTCATTCCCATTTTTGTAGTTGAGGACACTGAGGCAAACAAGGTTAAATGAATTGCCTGGGGTCACAGAGGTAATAAGTGTCTCGTGGTCGATTTGAACTCAGGTCTATCTACTGTGCCTCCCAAGTTCCTTCATTATTCTGGTTGTACTTCTGTGGACAATTTCCCATGTATCCATATCTTCTTTAAAATATGATACCCAGAACTGGACACAAAATTTAAGATGTGGTCTGACCAGGGCAAAGATACTATGGTATCATCACCTCCTTATTCCTGAATACAAGACCTCTAAGTACAACCTGATATTGCATTAGCTTTCATGACTGCTATATCCCTCAGTGGATCCATGGAGTTTACAATCTGTAATGGCAGCTAAATGGCACAGTGGATGGCCCACTCCCTGGGCCTGGAGTCAGGAAGACCTTAGTTGAAATCTGACCTCAGATACTTACTAGCTATAAGACCTTGGGCCAATCTGTTTTCCTCAGTTTCCTCAATTGTAAAGTGGGGATAATAACAGTACTCATGTCCCACAGTTGTTGTAAGGATCAAATGAGATATTATTTGCCAAGTCCTCAGTGTAGTGCTTTGCCTATAGTAAGTGCTATATAAATGATTATTCCCTTCCCCTTTCTCTGTACTAGGCCCATTCGGTAAATGGGTCTGTAATATGTTCACTTCTTATCATGTGTATTCTAATTCTTCAGTGATAGTCACATTCAGTTATTTAATTTGGTCATTTGGGGAAATTTGCCCAGGACTTCCCATTTCCACACCTTGCCCCCACTGCACTCTCCTTTGATTAATTTACTCAGAAATTTACTCAGCCAGCTCATCAGCATTGCCTTAATAAGGACTTTCCACAAGGATGAACTATGTCAACAAACAGGTAAGCCTCAATGAAAAGACAAGTCGGGTGTTGCCAAGAGAAAGATGAAACAGCTCCATAGTAGTTTAGGGAAGCCATTCAGCCAGCAGTAACGGGATTGTCTGATGCCTTAAATCTCTATCCATCAGAAGCTAATTGTACCTACAGAGACAGGCACAAACTGGCATCTAGGATGATTCTGCAAGAATTAGGGGATCAGAAGGGCCCAGCAAAGGGACTGCATTAGCCTAGACATGAAGATACTCACCTTTCAATGTTACAATCCCAACAACTGGAATTTTAGCAGAGTGTCTAGGATACAATATGTTCTTATTAAATGCTTTTCCCATCCCTTCCTTCCTCTTGCTTTACTTTGATCCCAGTTCCTTATAGCAAGAGTTTTCCAGCCTCCCATGGGAGGCATCTTTGCTCTCCTGTAGCCCCTTCTTTATAGTACAAATAGCTTCTTAACATCACACAAGTAGTACACCGTTACTTTAACATAAGCCCTTCTATCTAGGATCAGGGGCATTTAGATGGTGAAGTAGTTAGAGCACTGGGCTTGGAATTAGGAAGACTTATCTTCATGAGTTTGAATCTGGCCTCAGATACTTCCTAGGTGTATAACTCTGGGAAAGTTGCTTAACCCTATTTGCCTCAGTTTCTCATTTGTAAAAAGAAATGGAGAAGAAAATGACAAATCATTCCAGTATCTTTTTTTTTTTTTTGCTTTTTGGAGGGCAATTGGTGTTAAGTGACTTGCACAAGATTACACGGCTAGTTATTATGTGTGGGTGTTAAGTGTCTGAGGCTGAAACCAAACTCAGGTCCTCCTGACTCTGGGGCTGGCGCTTTACTCACTGTGCCACCTAGCTGTCCCCATAGCACACTCTTTATGACATTTTTTAAAAGTCAGGAAAAAGAAGTCTTAATGCTATGAGGGAAATATTATAGGCATGCCACCCACATTTAATAGATAAGGAAATTGTGAGTCAGGGTCATTATCTTCACAGCACAAGGCTACAAAATGTTGGAGATAAATCAAAATACTTTATTCTTTGCAATATACCATGCTGCCTCTCTAAAGTTGGGATAAGAAAATATAGAATTTTAGGATTAGAAGAGACCTTAGAACATAGACCTTAGAGCTTAGGTCATTCAAACTTAGATCCAGAAGAAACTCTAAGATGAAAGCTTTTGAAGCAACATTTTGCAATGACCAACTTTGATAGACTTAACTCTTCTCAGCAATGCAGTGATCTAAGACAAATCCAAAAGACCCTTGATGGAAAATGCTATCCACATCCAGAGAAAGAACTTCGGAGTCTGAATGCAGGTTGAAGCATACTATTTTCTCTCTCTTTTTCTAAATTTTAGTTTTTTCTTTCTCATGGTTTTTCCTTTCTAATTCCCTTCTAATCCTTCTTTACAATACAACTAATGTGGAACTAGGTTTAATATGATACATGTATAGTCTATATGAGATTGCATGCCATCTTGGGGACAGGGAAGGGTAAGGAGGGGGAGAAAATTTAAAACTCAAAATCTTAGAAAAGTGAATGTCAAAACTATAAATAAATTAATTAACAAATGAACATTTTAAAAAATAGATGAAAACTGTTGAAATGAAAAGTCAGGAAGACCTGAGTTTTAGTCTTGCCTCAGATACTCAGTAGCTGTATGACCTCAGGTAACATTTTACTTTCTCAGTCTCCATTTCCTTATCAGTAAAATGAGTATCTACGTGCCAGAGTTGTTGTAAACATCAAATAAGATGATACTTATAAAATGTTTTGCAAACTTTAAGATGCTATATAAATGATGTTGTTGTTACACCAAACTATCTCTTACCCCTTTTGCTCATGTCACCAGGGAGGTCATTATACTTGTCCAAGGTAAGACAATGAATAAAGGGAATCAAGGTGGGACACCCTTCTGACTCCCTGCATGATGTTTGGAATCAAATTTACCCCATGAGGTACAAGAATGGTGCCAGGTTCTCCATCAACAAAAATCCAGGGAATCTTCAGGGTAAATTTTTAGAATGGACTTTGATCCAAATGGATGCCTGTATACTGTTTTGGCCTATCTGGATAACTTGGATAAGCTGAACAAATTAAGTTTCCATGGAAAACAGTGGTTCTAGGCAGCTAAGGGCCATAACTCAGGGGAGATGGGATTTTTTTCCCCATTCTAAACAGTCATCCTTCCTGACAGTTGAATGTGAACAGTGGTGTACAGTCCAATTAAACAAGACACACAGAGCCAACCAAGAGAGCCAGCAAGCAGTGACTGGATAGTCTCCCAGCTAACAAAGGGAGGTATTTCAACATAGAATGGCAGGGCTGGAATGAAGAACGTAGCATGTTAGAGCTAGAAAGGAGCTTAAAACATATGATTTAGAACTAATGGGGATTGAATTGGGCTATAAAGTCTATAAACTACTTTCCTAACAACAGCTCTGTGAAGCAGGTGGTATTACTATCTCCATTTTAAAGGTAAGAAAACCATGGTTCAGTGAGGTCATCATTAGCCCCAAATCACACAACTAATAAGCTAAATGGCATGGTGGATAGAATACTGGACTTAGAGTCAGGAAGACCTTAGTTCAAATTCTCACTCAGATACTCACTGGCTGGGTGACCCTAGGAAAGTCATTTAAGCTGGTCAGTTTCTCCCTCTCTATATAATGAGAATAATAATAGCTCCTACTTCTCAGGTTTGTTGTGAGGATCAAATGAGATAAGGTATAGAAAATGCTTCGAAAACCTTAACAATGCTATGTAAATGCTAGCTATTATTGATGTTGTTTTGGGAGACAGTATTTAAATCTAGATTGAAAATCTAAAGTTCTTTCTACTTTGCCATGTGATCTCTCAACTAGTACATCTCCCTCATTTCACTAATGGTTTTAGATAACACAGATGTCTTGTTAGAGCTGATGAGGACTTAAAGAATGTTCGTAAGACATAGAACCAGAAGAAACTTTCATCTTTCAAAAGGTAGAAAAACCAACAGGGAAAATTCTTTTCTGGATTTCACTAAAAAGGAAATAGGGATTCTGGGAACTTTAGGGAAAATGACCAACCTTTTGCAGAGTTTATGATAGTCTAAGACAGTCATAGTCTAGTCATAGTCTAAGATGCATCCTAGATTTTAGAAAATTAGATTTCAAAGGGTTCAGAGGAAAGATGGGTAGGATCCTATGAACTAAGATGCTAGAGGCAGCCTAGGTGGAATTATGGATAGAGTGCTAGACTTGGAAAGAGTGACAGCTGAGTTCAGATCCTGCTTCAGAATCTTAATAGCTATGTGACCCTGGGCAAGTCATTTAGCTTTTCTCAGTCTCAGTCTTCTCATTTGTAAAATGGGGTTGTTGTGAGGATCAAATGATATATACATACATACATATATATATACACACACATAAGCAACAGATATTATATATCTCCATCTATCTATCTATCTATCTATCTATCTATCTATCTATCTATCTATC
>NW_027187368.1:2824930-2839795 GCF_028583685.1 Petaurus breviceps papuanus | reverse complement strand
ATCTATCTATCTATCTATCTATCTATCTATCTATCTATCTATCTATCTATCTATCTATCTATCTATGTATCTAAAGTAGTTTGCCAACCTTAAAGAGCTCTAGATATACTGCCTATTATTATTGTTGCAGCTAGGTGGCTCAGTGGATAGAGTGCTGGACTGACAGTTGGGAAAACCTCAAATCCAGGTTCAGACACTAGCTATGTGATCCTGGGTAAGTCACTTAACCCTCTTTGTCTCAGTTTCTTCACCAGTAAAATGACTTGGAGAAGGAAATAGAAAACCACTCCCATATCTTTGCCAAGAAAACCCCAAATGGGGTCATGAAGAATTGTACAAACTGAATGACAACAATAATAATTACTACTCTCAGGGGAAGTCAACCCAACAGGATGGGAAATGCTGAAAAATAAAATTCTAAAAATTCAAAGAGAAACAATTACAGTTAGGGAAAAAAAGGGGATTTGTCTGAAGAAGCCAATGTGGGTGCACAATATATTTATCAACCAATTTAGGGACATGTATAGTAGATGGAAGAAAGGCCAAACAACAGAGGATGAATAAGAGAGCATGGAGCCATCATGTCAAAAGAGTATGAAGAATACTAAAGCTTTGAATGAACTAAGGTTGTTGGAGAAAGCTAACAACAACAAAATGGGGGCAGAAGTAAGTTATACAAGGAGGAAAAGTAGGATCAAAGAAGGAATTGACCTTTCCTTTCCTTGGAATGGATCTTATGATGATAAGTTATAACAAAGAGAAGACAGAGCTGCTCAATTCTTATTTGCTACTTCTTTGCACTGGAAATAGTAGAACAAAAATCACTAATAGGAAATTTATATCCAAGATATAACTTATCTCTGAACACTGAAAGAACTGACAAGTGTCATTATGGAACCCCTGTCAGGGATAATTGAAAGATCAAGGAAAGTGGGTAAGATACCACAAGACTAGAGGAGGGCAAAAATGTCTCAATTTTCAAAGAAAAGGTAAGGGAACCAGATTGAAATTTAGCCAACAAATCAAGTTCATGAATGAAATAGTTGAAAAATCAAGAAAAGGAAGTGATGATTACAAGATATTAGAGTTGACATGAAGAAAAATACTGTCCACCTTCAGAACTGGTCAACTCTGAGTGCAGATTGAAGCAGACTTTTTTTCACTCTATTTTTCTTGCCTTTCCCCCTCAACATGGCTAATACAGAAATGTGTTTTGCATGACTTTACATGTATAATTTACATCATATTATTTGCCTTCTCAGTGGATGGCAAAGAGTTAGTTGGGAGGGAGAAAACTTGGAACTCCAAATTTTCAAAAATTAATGTTACAAATAAACAAAGTGTTAGGGGTGGGTCTTGCGCAGGCACCCTGATAATTCAGGTTTAATATGGAGATCTAAATGTGACACTTAAAAAAGCTATTGAGCAGTTAAAAAAAGGAGGTTTACTTAACTCTAACATAGCAGGGAGATGCAACAAGGATATATTAGCACTTAGCATCTATAGACATTACCAATTTCATCCCTATGTGGAAGTGAATCATATCAGTAGGACAGAGAAAGTTGAATGTGAAAAGTTGTGTGGTCTTCAGAAGTCTACCAAATTGGAGGGGTCCCAACTCCATATTGGGGGCAGGGTGTCTTTGTCTGCCTTTAAGTGACCAGGAAGTTTCATCAAGACAGGCAAATGCCAATCAGTTCCTGGGGAGAGATTTGTTGCCTTTTAGAGAAAAGTAATCCTTATTTGGGGTGAAGGGGAGAACCCTGGGTGGATATTGGTCCTATCACACTAAAAGTCATCAAGAACAGATCATTCCAGATTAACTTCATTTTCTTTTCTTTTTTTTAAACAGTATTTTCAGACTAGTAGATGAGGGAAATACTTTCAATATATTTTACCTAAATTTTAGAACAGCTTTTGATAAAGTGTCTGAAACGGTTTTTGGAAAAGATGGTGAGAGGAAAGCTGGAGGATAATACAATTAGATGGATTAAACTGGTGGGATAATCACATTAAAAGAGCAGTTATCTCTTTTCTGGTAGCAAAGAATTGGAAATTGAGGAGATACCCATCAATTGGGGAATGGCTGAGTGAGTTGTGATATATTATTGTGATGAAATAAAATTATGTATAAAAAATGATGTGCTATATGCTCTCAGAAAAACCTGGAAAGACATATGAACTGATGCAAAGTGAAGTAAGTGGAACCAAGAGAACATTGTATACAGCAACAGCAATATTGTAAGATGATCAGCTGTGAATGACTTAGCTATTCTCAGCAATAGAATAACACATCTAAAGGACTTATGATGAAAATTGCTTTCCATCCCTAGATAAAGAACTGATGGAGTCAGAATACAGATCAAAGGATACTTGTTTCACTTTTTAAATTTTTCTTGGGTTTTTGTATTGGCCTATATTTTCTTTTGCAGCATAACTAATATAAAAATATGTTTTACATGGCTATACAGTATAACCTACATCAAATTGCTCACCTTTTTATTTTTATTTTTTGGGGGGTTAACAAGCTTGCTTTGATCAATCAAATATATCATTTACCTTGTTCAGGGGAAAAAGTTAGCATCCTGAACCTCAGAGTATACAGACAGAAACATTTCAAGCAGACAGGCTTCCAAACTGTCCAACCATTACATACATCCGTACCTAATCACAGTTACCAGATAGGGAAGCATCAACATCTGGGTTTTTCAAAGCTGGGGGGCTCTCAACGGCTGCCCAGAGTCTCATCTCCTCAAATCACACAGCATTTCTCAAAGTGAGCCCCAAAGCAAAGCCTCCCATCAGAGCTTATATAGCCTTCTCCTGGCTCAGAGAATGTAACAACCCTCTTGACCCACTGCCCAATCACAAAGCACCAAGGTGTGGGTGTTCCTAAAAAACAAGCCTCACACCACAGGCTCCAAGTACACTTAACCTAAGGGCAGGGAAGATCTTAAAAATTTACATTCCTATAACATTCTGCCCCAAGATCTTTCATGCCCATAGCATAGACAATTTACATCCAAATTAGCATTAACATCTCTTAGGTCACATTTTCAAGATACATAAATAAAGTTACCAAAGTGGCCACAGGGCCTTAAACAAACACAAAGTACATTGCATTATCACCCCAATTCAAAACAAGAGTCCAAATAAAGTTATCTTGGGCACAGGGGGGTGTCCTTTCCCTCACACTGCTCCAGCCCCTTCTCCCAAGTTCTGAGAGGCAGCTGGGTAACAAAACCAATAGGGTGAGGTCCTTGGGGGTCCATGGCCCTTCACCCTACCCACCACAGACACAAGTCCATTCTCCACCTGGGTCCCAAACTATGGGATGCAGCAAGGAAACACATTCAGTGCCCCTGCTTTGCCACACAGTCCTTATCTTGTCCTGTGGCTGAATTCCAAATTCCTGGGTTCCTTCTCCTCCCACAGAAGGCAGCTGCTCTTGGCTTCTGCCCAGATCTCCATGCAGGCAGCTCACCATTCCTGCTCTCAGCTCAGCAAAGTCAGCGTGAAGGCCATTCTTCTCTCCTGGTCCATGGTTCCACAGAGTCACAGCTATCACAACTGGGAAACAAACAATTATCCCAGCCCCCATACTTTCCTTTTACTCTGCAGATCCTGTTCATGACGCCATTTGTAGGAGCAAGCACTCCAGCATCCCCAGGGTGGCTGCCAACACAGGCTCTTAGATCTGCTTTGCTAAAGGAAAGCAACTCAAAATGGGTTAATAATCTTGCTTTAATCAATCAAATATATCATTTACCTTGTTCAGGGGGAAAAGTCAGCACCCCAAACTTCAGAGTATACAGACAGAAACATTTCAAGCAGGCAGGCTCCAAACTGTCCAACCATTACATACAACCATACCTAATCACAGTTACCAGAGAGGGAAACTTTAATATCTGAGTTTTTCAAAGCTGGGGGGGCTCTCAACGGCTGCCCAGAGTCTCATCTGGTCAAATCACACAGCACTTCTCAAAGTGAGCCCTCTGTAACTCACTTTTAAAAATGAATGTTGAAAATTGTTTTTACATGTAATTGGGGAAATTTTATTTATACATGTAATTTTATTTTAATTTATACATGTAATTTTTTAAAATTATAGCTGTCAATCGTTAAATGTCAGTGGGGGAACCCCAGGGATCTGTGTGTTTCCCTGTGGTATTTATTATTTTTTACCAATGCCTTGGTCTTTATTAATTGGTTTACTTCTGCAAATACGTTCACATTAGGTATTAGTCAGGTTATAAAGAAGAATTGTATGAGATGGAATGAACAATGGGAAAGAGGAAACAAAACCAACCAAGAGAAAGAAAAAGAGCAGGTAGTTTGCTTCAATCTGGGTCCAAACTCAGTTCTTTCTCTGGATGTAAACATCTCTCTCCATCATGAGTCTTTTGGGGTTGACTTATGACTCTGGATTGCTGAGAAGAGTCCAGTTTATCAAAGTTCATCGTCACACATATGTTGTGTCTGTAATTGTGTACAAATTCCTCCTGGCTCTACTCTTTTCACTCAGCATCAGTTCATATAAACCTCTCCAGGTAAATATGAAGTCCATCTGCTCCTCATTTCTTATAGCACAATAGTATTCCATAACATGCATATTGCACAACTTGTTCAGCCATTCCCCAATTGATAGGCACCCCCTTAATTTCCAATTCTTTGCTACCACAAAAAGAGCTGCTATAAATATTTTTTGTACATATGGGTCTTTTCCCACTTCTATGATCTCTCAGAAGTGATATTGCTGGGTCAAAGGGTATGAAATTATTTAGAGCCCTTTGGTCATAATTCCAGATTGCTCTCCAGAATGGTTGGATCCATTTTGTCCACATCCTCTCCAGCATTTGTCATTTTCCTTTACCAATGCCTTGGATAAAGGCACAAATGAAAACATCATCAATTCTCTACATGACTCAAAGCTAAAAGGGATCACTGATATGGTGGATGACAGAGTCAGGAGCCAAAAGGATAAGATCCTGACAGGATAGAGAACATTAGTTCAAATGAATATTATGAAATTCAATGAGGATAAATAGAAAGTCTTATGCTTGAGGGGAGGCATAGTTTAGACAGTAGTAGTTCTAAAATAAAGTTCTGAGCTTTTTAGTGGACCACAAGCTTAATAGAAGATAGCTGTGATGTGGCAGGCAAAAAAACTAATGTAATCTTAGGCTGCAGTAAGAGAGACATAACTTCTAGGACTAAGGACCAGTATAATTTCACTATACTCTTCCTTCTTCAAACCTCATCTTGTGAATTGTGTTCAATTCTGGGTGCCAGGGTTTATGAAGAACATCAATAAACTGAACAGTATCAAGGGGAAGGCAAACAGGATGGCATAAGGTCTTGTGTCCATATTATATGGGGCTCCATTAAAGGATCTAGAGGTGTTTATCCTGGAGAAGATTTAGGGAGGACATGTTAGCGGTGTTCAAGTATTTGAAGGACAGTCACATGGAAGACAGATTAGAATTGCTGCTGCACTAGGACCCCCCCCCCCAAAAAAAAAAGAATTAAGAGCAATGAGTGGAATTTACAAAAAGATCAATTTATTCTTTTGTGTCATGAAAAACTCTTGAACAATTAAAGCTGTCAAAAAATGGTTTGGAGGGAGCAGAGCCAAAATGGCAGAGCAAAAGCAGGAACTTGTTTGAGCTCCTGCTCCAACCACCTCCAATACCTATAAAAAGAAAAAATGACTAAACAAATTTTAGAGCTACAAAACTCTAATGGTAATGAAATTTGAAGATCCCTTTGTATTGAAAAGCTGACAGGTACTTAGCACCTAGTTTCAAATTAAACCTCTGTTAAAGAAACAGAAGGTATTAACCTCTGTTGCTGACATAACAGGAAGTGGATGAACAGGGAACCCCTGTTGCTGATGAAACAGGAAGGAGCTGAATAGGGAGGAGCAATACTGTATATAAGGAAACACCCCAACTGGGAAAGGTAGAATTTCCTGGGAACTTGTGGTGGTAGAACTTCTTCTGAGGGCCAGCCAAGCTGCTGAGGACTTCCGAGGCCTATCTGCAGAGCTGCCAGAGAAAGCATGACTGTGGTGTTGGTACTTTGTCTGTTTGTGGCTTTGTTAAGCCTTGACTTCCCAGGAAGAGATTCTGTGAAGGATTTAAGGTGGAGTGGAAACTGTGAGCTTCAGTGTGGAACAGGAACTGCACAAAGAGCTGGGAGCCTTTGAACCCAGGTGACAGTTTGGTGCATCCAGTTAGGAGCTGGGACCATGGAAGGGGATCCATGAAAGCTGAAAGCCTGCCCCTAGTCAAAAAAAAGCTTACCCTATTCTCTGTGTGCACTGAGTAGTGATGCAATTGTGATTTAATTGTGACCGAGGGGTGGAGGGCCTGTGTATTTCCCACTACCCCTTAAGAGGGTGCTAAGTAGTGACTGATGACTGAGTAGTGACTGATGATTGAATAGTGACTGATTTTTAACTTACTCTGCTCCGTGGGTGGATAACTTTGACTTTTTGTACTTTGTGTCCCTTAAGGAGGCAGGCCTCCTTAAGGATGATTGAATGATTGAGTTGCTAAATGATTGAGTTACTAAATGATTGTACTTCGTTGAAAACTATGTGACCACTTTGTTGAAAACTATGTGGCCATTATAGTGATAAGTTGTTGAGTTGTGACATGGAGAATGCTGTATTTTGATTTTCTGTGGTAAGTTGTAACATCGTGAATCCTGTACCTGGATTTACTGTGAATGTTTTGCTCTGATTTGTTTTTGAATAAATAGTGTTCACTATACTGATAATCAGAACCTTGAAGCTATTCACAGCAACAGTCTTCTGGAAAGTTGATTGTGCATGGCTTTATAAGAAGCCACAAAGTACAGACAAAAACAAATCTCCCACTGAAGGCAGCCTGGAAGAATGACAGGAAGGGTCTATTGCACCAGGTTGGGAGCTGAGTGCAGTCTCATGTGAACCATGCTGGCCCAGACTCACAGCCCAGACTGGTTAGAGCAGACTTCAGGAGAGTGAATCACCAGCAGCTGTGGTGATTTCCAGACTTCTCAACCCATAAACACCAAAGAGAAAGTAAAAGGTCAGTAGGGAACTCTGTAGGAACTGGGTGAGAGAAGAACAGGGTCCAGGCCCTACACCCAGGTGACAGAGGTGGTGTTGACAGGACAGCTGCAGCTGTTGCTGTATGGCTGCCTCCAGACCTCCTGGATTGTAGATTGTAGGGGGATCAAGCAACCATTCAGAGGGTAATTGCTCTTGCTTTGACTGGCTTGAATCTGGGTCACAGTCTTGGGTGGTGGTCCTGGGGTGAGGAATGCTAGCATTCCAGAAGTTGTGGTGGCTACAGAGAGGGATCCCTCCTCATAGCTCTGACACTAGCTATGAAAAACCCAGCTATTTGGGACACAGCTCTCTCCACTCTGGAAGCAGAGTTCTACTGTGGCAAAGAGCTCAAAAGTCAAGTAATTGACTGGAAAGATAAGCAAACAGAGAAAGCACAATCAGACCATAGAATCTTTCTGGGGGGACAAAGAGGATCAAAACATGGAACCAGAAGAAAACAAAGTCAAAACTCCTGCAGCAAAAGCCTCCAAGAAAAATATGAACTGGTTACTGGCCATGGAAGAGCTCAAGAAGGATTTTTGGAAATCAAGTAAGAGAAGTGGAGGAAAAATTGGGAAGAGAAACAATAATGATGCAAGAAAATCATGAAAAGCAAGTCAACGGCCTGCTAAAGGAGGCCCCCAAAATACTGAAGAAAATAAAACCTTAAAAAATAGACTATTTCAAATGGCAAAAGAGACCCAAAAAGCCAATGAGGAGAATGTCTTAAAAAGCAGATTTGGCCAGATGGAAAAGGAATTTCAAAAACTCACTGAAGAGAATAATTCCTTCAAAATGAGATTGGAGCAAATGCAAGCTAATGACTTTATGAGAAATCAAGATACTATAAAACAAATACAAACAAATGAAAAAAACGGAAGGCAATGAGAAATATCTCATTGGAAAAACCACTGACCTAGAAAATAGATCCAGGAGAGATAATTTAAAAATTATTGGACCACCTGAAAGCCATGATCAAAAAAAGAACCTAGAAATCATCCTTCAAGGAATTCTCAAGGAAAATTGCCCTGGTGTTTTAGAACCAGAGGGAAAAATAGAGGTTGAAAGAATCCACCCATCACCTCCTGATAAAGATCCCAAAAAGAAAACTCCTAGGAATATTATAGCCAGGTTCCAGAGTTCCCAAATCAAGGAGAAAATATCACAAGCAGCCAGGAAGAAACAATTTGAATATTGTGAAAACACAATCAGGATAACACAAGATCTAGCAGCTTCTACATTAAGGGATCAAAGAGCTTAGAATATGGTATTCCAGAGGTCAAAGGAGCTAGGATTAAAACCAAGAATCACCTACCCAGAAAAACTGAGTATAATGCTTCTGGGGAAAATATGGTCATTCAATGAAATAGAGGACTTTCAAGTATTCTTTTTTTTTTTTCAATTTTAAACAAGAAGTTTATTTAAACAACAAGATGTTTGACTTTAAGGAAAAACTATCAAGGATAAATTTCTTTATAGTAATTTATCCCTACTGAGAGACAGAGATTGCCCTACATGTAGCAGCTACATACAAAAAAGTTATAAAATCGTCCTTGGTTTTACAATGGTTTTACATTTACATTTTACAATTTGTTTTACAATGATAAAAGAAAAACATTGAAATTACTCAATCAAGCAAGGTATGCAAGGATTTTTTTGTGGGTTTTTTTTTTTTTTTGTTGTTGTTGTTGTTAAACAGTGAGAGCAAAATAACTTACTGGAATATAAAAGTTGAATGAGCATGCCACTAATGGAGAAAAGGGATATTTTCACAGAACCAGTTTCTTTTTCCCCTCCCCATCTCCATTTGATGTTGATCAAAACATACCATCGGCCATTTAATTAAAAAAAAAATACGCATTATGCCTGTGCATATACACCAGTTATTTTATGTACAATAAAGGAATGGGGAAGGGAATCAAAGAAGAGAGAAAACTATACTGCAGTAGTCAGGATGTGGATGAACCAAATCTTGGTTTTCTAATTGTGAATGTATTGTTTTCCTTGGGAGCACAGTTCTGGAGTAGAGTTGTAGATTCTCTTTTTAGTAAGCACCTCCTGTCTGCTGCTGGAATACATCAATTGTATCTTCATCCTCCATTTCCAACTGTGCAGGTGTGTCTGTTTCATTGATTGGTTGCCCATCATTGACAAACCCTGTTGTTCACAATAGGCTTTCATTAGTTTACTAAGTGTTAGGTTCCTCTTAATCTTAAATTGCACCACCGAACCATCTTGCCGTGCCACCTTCAAATTAATGTGGTCGTTGCTTTCAGTCTTGACTCCTTCCTTTGGCTTTTCATTGGCCATGGCGAGTCCGGGGGGTCTCCTCAGCCACCGCTTCACAAAAGAGGCGCCAGCATGGTCTGCTCCAAGGGAATGGAGGGAGAAGCAGCAGCTGCAGGAGCAGAAGGAGGAGGAGGAAGATGATGGTGGTGATGGTGAGGAAGAGGAGGAGAAGAAGGAGGAGGACGAGGAGGAAGAAGAGGAAGAGGAGGAGGAGGCAGTGGTGGAGGTACTCCTTTCAAGTATTCTTGATGAAAAGACCAGAGTTGAACAGAAAATTTGACTTTCAAATACAAGAAGCAAGAGAAGCAAGAGAAGGTAAACAGGAAAGAGAAATCATAAGGAACTTATTAAATTTGAACTACATTTACATTCCTACATGGAAAAACAATAATTGGATCTCATAAGACTTTTTTCTCAGTATGAGGATAATTGAAGGGAATATATATGTATGTGTATGTAAATATATATGTGTGTGGGCATATGTATGTCTATGTATACATAGACAGATGAGTTGAATATGAAGGGATGATATCTAAAAAATAAAATTAAGAGGTAAGAGAGGAATATGCTGGGAGGAGAAAGGGAGTGATAGAATAGGGCAAATTATCTCATATAAAAGAGGCAAGAGAAAACTGTTACAATGGAGGGGAAGAGCAGGAAGGTGAAAGGGAATGGGGCAACCTTACTCTCATTGAATTTGACTTAAGGGGGGAATAACATACACACTCAATTGGGTATCTTACCCTATAGGAAAGTAGGGGGAAAGGGGATAAGAGGGGTGATGATAGAAGGGAGGGTAGATTGGGGTAGAGGGTAGTTAGAAGCAAACACTTTTGAAAAGGGACAGGGTCGAAGGAGAAAATAGAAAAAGTGGGGGGTGGGATAGGATGGAGGGAAATATAGTTAGTCTTTCACAATATAACTGCTATGGAAATGTTTTGCGTAACTACAACCTATATTGAATTGCTTTTCTTCCCATTGGGGGTGGATGAGGAGGGAAGAAGGGAATGAATTTGGAAATCAAAGTTTTAAAAGCAAATGTTAAAAAAAAAGTTTTTTACATGCAACTGGGAAATGAGACATACAAGTACTGGGGTATAGAAATCCATCCTGCCCTACTAGTAAGTTAGGAGGGTAATGGGGAGAGGATATAAGAGAAAAAAGATTGGGGGAAGCAGTATTCAGTAGGCTCACTGTCTTGGGGTGGGGAGTAGGGGAGAGTTGGGGAGAAAATTTGTAACTCAAAATCTTGTGGAAATGAATGCTGAAAACTAAAAATAAATACTTTTTTTTAAAAAAGAAAAAAAAATGCATTGGGCTGCCTGAGAAGTGGTGAGGTCTTCTAGGAGAGGCTAAATGACCACTTGTTGGGTAATTTAAGATGGGGATTCCTTTCATGTTTGGGTTAGACTAAGTGGCTCTTTCAGTCTCTATGAATGCTTAAATTCCATGATTCTCCTGCACTATTCTTCATTGGTAATGTAGTATTCAGTATTATTGGTATGCTTGCTCATGCCACATATGCCCTTGACATGACTCTCCACCTTAAGTCTTAAGAGACTGTGGTATTCCATGACTCATTATTGTCATGCAGCATCACTGAAAGAATACCATTATATGGTCTTTTGTTTAAGAAAGAATCCTGTGGTCAATAAAAAACATTGCTCAGTTTTCCAAAGGCAACCAAGACTTCTCCTTTTCTGTTATTGTTTATTTGTTTTTTCTTTTCTTTTTTTCCGTCATGATACCAAAATTCTTTAGACTATTAGAAAGACTGATTGGCTCAAGGCTATGACTTTTGTTGACCTCTGCTACTGGAAATTCTATAAAACACTACACCTTCACCAAGCCCATTATGTTACCTTGTGTTTGAAAGAGGATTGGTTCCCCATGGAAAATAAAATGGACAAATTTCATTACACAAAATTGAAAACCTTTTTGCACAAGCAAAATCAAACTGGCATCAGAAGGGAAACAGTTAACCAGAGGAAAAATCTTTGGGGCAAATTTCTCAAATAAAAGTCTCATATAGAAATTTAGGAAATTGATACAAATGCCTAAGAAAGACATCTGGTTCCCAATAGATGAGAACAGGAAGACACTTTTCAAATGGAGAAATGAAGATTACAACAACTAAATTAAAATATGCTTTGAATCACTAGTGATAAGAGAAATGAAAAATAAAAAAAAAAACCCATGTGCTCTGTGATTTTGCCTCATATCCACCAGATTAGCAAAGATAACAAAACAGGTAAATAGTGATTGGCAGGAGGGCCTGTTAGAAGACTGGCCCTCTACTTCACTCTTCATAGAGCCTTGAAGTGGTGTAGTCAATTTGGAAAACAATTTAGAACTATATCTAAAAAGTCATAGCATATACCCTTTCCTTTGAGCCAGGAGTACCACGCATATATCCCAAAGAGGTTAGAGACAGAAGGAAAAGATGCACCTGTACAAAAATATTATTATATTAATAGCATTATCATATAATGGCACTTTTGATTATGGTAAAGAAGTGAAGCCAAGTAGGTACATATCAGTTGGGGAATGGCTGAACAAATTGGTATATGAATCTAATGAAGTATTATCATGTCACAATGAATATGACAGACTCAAAGAAACCTGAGAAGACTCATATAAATCATATGTGATGCAAAGTGAACAGAACCAGAATAACAATTTACATGTTTGCACGCAATAATGCAAAAGAAGGCGATTTTGAAAAACTTCATAACTCTCATCAATGTTGACTTCATTGTCAATGAACTTCAGTTGTCAATGAAGTTGTCAATGAAGTCAAACAACTTCAGACCAATGATGACTTCAGAAGCTTAATCATTAAACATGAGTCAATCAATCAGTTCATCAACAAACTTAAGTGATTGCTGTGTTACAGGCTCTGTGTAAGTGCTAGAATACAAAGAAAGGCAAGAACAATCCCTACTTTCAAGAAACTTACATTTTAACAGGGAAGATAGTAAGTACACACACACTAAATTTACAGTAGATGGAAAATAACCTTAGTGGATAGTAGCAGACTGGTAGAGATGGAGGAGGGGAAAAAAAGAGAATGAATAAAACATTTTTTAAAAATAGAGGAAAATTAAAAGAAATTCCAAAAGAGGACAGGGTAATTTTGTTATGATTCTGTTAAATTTAATTTACTTTTTAAAAAATGGACCTAGCAGAAATTTATAGTTTCACATACAATCTTCTTTTTTGTTCTTCCTCATTTATTGAAAGGTTCATGTTTGTTGATGTTTAAATGTGTAATAATAAAGGAAACTTTAAAAAAAGAAATTTTTTTTTGGCCTTTTGGAGGGGGGAAGGCAGGGCAATTGGGGTTAAATGACTTGCTCAAGGTCACATGGCTAGTAAGTGTTAAGTGTCTGAGGCCAGATTTGAACTCAGGTCCTCCTGACTCCAGGGCTGGTGCTCTATTCACTGTGCCACCTAGCTACCCCCCAAAAAGAAATTATTAATGGAAAAATTTTAAATTAAAAAAAAATATTTCAGAACTGAATCTAGAAAATATTCTCCAATGTCAGTAGACTTTAGACTGAGCTCTAGCACTAAAAATCCTGACCATTAATCAATCACCCAACCCTCCCAGGATAAGATTCTACCACCTAAATCCCAGTTTCTATCTTAGCCCTTAGAATATTCTTCTTAAGGACCCACCTTGCATAGCCACCTCCTAATTTCTGATGAGGAGTCTAGATTCTGAATGAGGGCCTTACCTTCTCCTGCTCCTACCTCCTATGATGCAGGCCTCCTGGTACACAACTACTTATCATGAGATTAGACCTCAAGGAAAGCAATTGAATAGTCTCTTCTCCCCTCAAAAGACCTCTCTCCAAACATTGACTCTCTTCTAGGACTCATGTCTCAATGGTTAGCATACTCCTATCTCCTTATAATTCTCCCTATGTCACTGATTCTCCACTCCCAGATATCAATGCATAAAGCCTAGTATCTGTCTACAACTACCTGTTCCCTTAGACTTATCCTCTATAATCATACTCCACACTGATGTCCTGCTATGGATCTCTCCATAGTCTCTACTGTGCCCTCTGCTCTATAAATTTCCCATCATTTTTCATTCTTTCCATCTTCTAACACAGATTAAGATCTGACTCCCTCTTGAAAATACTATTCTCCTTGCCAACCTCTCCACCACTAGCTATACTTTCATATGCTTCAACTTGTTGATCATGAAGGGAGAATCAGAATACTCCTTGCTCTCTATTTCTACTTCCAGATTCTCCCTCTACCACTATCACTCAGCAATGTCTTTTCCTTTGAGATTTCTGATATATACATATATCATCTAATACAGATCCTGATTGCTTTTGTCTATTGATTCCCAGAACATTCTCCTTCCTTCTTCAATGAGTTCCATGCCTGACTTGTTGACTCTTTCTCCACCTCAATTCCTGCCCTCATTCTGGGAAACTTCGAAATATATTTTGATGCTTATTCAAATAGCCTAAATGTCCATGACCTACTCCTCCACTCCACTTCAGGTACAGAGATGGCCATATTCCTGATCTTACTGTTAACTCACAAGTTTTCCACTTCCATGTCCATGAATTCCAAAGTTCCTTTGTCTCATCACAACATGTTATCATTCCCTTTGCCATATATCCTTTAACATTGTTCTTTGTCCTCAACATGACCTCCAACCCCTCCACCTCTTAGTTCTTTTCCAGGTAATCAGTTTATCTGACCATCCCTACTAACTACTGTCTGATGTCTCTCTTACCCTTTTTGACCAAACTCCTTGAAAAAAATCTTCTATGGAGGTTGACTTCACTTACATTTTTCTAAAATCTAGTGTTTCTCATCGGATCATTAAATTGAAACTGCCCTTTCCACAGTTACCAATGACCTCCAAGTTGCCAGAGCTAATGGATTTTTCTCAGTTCTCATCCTTAATCTCTGCAACATTTGACACTGTTGATAACCTTCTCCTTCTGGGCACTCTCTGCTCTCTAGGTTTTGTGACACTGCTTTCTCCTGGTTCTTCTCCTACCTCCCTGAATGTTCCTTTTCAGTCTCCTTTGAATCTTCATCCCTGGCACAGCCACTATGTTGACATTCTCCAAGGTTCTGTCCTTGGTTCCCTTTTCTTTTCTGTTATACTCATTGGAAGAGCTCATTAATTCCCATAGGTTCAAATGCTATCTCTATGCAGATAATTCCTAGATCTACAACGCATGGTATGTAGCAAATGCTTAATACATGCTGTCTTTCTATCTATGTCTCTCTCCTGAGCTCCAGTCTTGAGTCATCAACTGCCTTTTGTACAATCTAGAATTAGATGTTCCATAAGAATCTCAAACACACATGCCCAAAACAGAACTTATGATCTTCCCCCCTGTAATGGGAATGTAAATTTTAAAGATCTTCCCTGCCCCTAGGCTAACGTGCACCTGGAGCCTGGGGTGGGAGGCTTGTTTTTCAGTAGATACTTT
>NW_027187368.1:2781203-2824920 GCF_028583685.1 Petaurus breviceps papuanus | reverse complement strand
TGTCTGACTGATTAAAGTAAGCTTGTTAACCCATTTTGAGTTGCTTTCCTTTAACAAAGCAGATCCAAGAACCTGTGGTAGCTGCAAACCCTGAGGACGCTTGGGGTGCTTGCTGCTACACCCCCAAACTCTACCCTCTCTCCAACTTCCCTATTATCATTAAGGGCATCACCCTCTTCCCAGTCACCCCCTGATAAATAGCACTAGGGCCATCTCGAATTTCTCATTAGAAAAGTACCTGCTCTTCTAGTATTATTTTCCTCTACTCTGTATATAATTAATATATACCTAGTCATTTTCATGTTGTCTCCTCCATTAGAATATATACCCTTGATTTCAGGGACTGTATTTTTTAAAATTTTCTTTGTGTCTTTGGTGCTTAGCACAGGACCAGGTATATACTAGGTGTTTAATAAAAGCTTCTTGGCTGCCTGCCTGCCTGACTATTCTACTATTTTGTGGAGCTCTTGTTCCAGTTAGAAGCAAATGTATAATGATGGATACCTAGTGCATTTGGGAGTCTGGGAGCCAGAGGAAACTGAGTAAAATACACACATCCATCACAAATAAAAAGTCCTTATCAACTAAATAGTGAATATGGACTCCTTCCTTGGTTAAAACCAGTCCTTGATTAAGAGTTCAACTGGACTAATAGCTAATGTAGAACTGTATTGGCTGGGACAGGCATAGTGTCTGTGTATATTAGTGTCTGTGTGTAATATGTGCACTTGTGTTTGTGCATGTACAAGCATATGTTAGTGAGTACATGCATACATTAGCATCTGTGTGTGAGTGTCTGTGTGTGTCGTCTATTGGGTGTTTGAGTATACAGGTTTATGTGTGAATGAAAAAATCAGAAATTGAATACCTTTTTGATTTCTCTTTTCCAACATTTGGGGAAAATGTGGTTGCTATCTTTGTGTCACATTTTCTCTCTAATGAGCACGGGGGGGAAAAGGTTGCTTTCTAGCAAGGAAATCACTCTGCAGGAGTAGAGAGGAGCCAGCTTAATGTCACATCATCTGGCCCATTTAAAAAATTTTTTTCTTAAAAGGAAAGAAAATTATTTCTACTTGACTTAGAGACAAAAGAACCAGGTTCTATTCCTAAGTAACCTTAAGCAACCCAATTTGCCTATCTGGACCTCAGCTTTTTCCTCTGTAAAATGGGAATCATAATCCTTTCCCTGTAATTTCTGAAACATGCTATGTGTATCTAGTGAAACATTATATAAAGAGGTTCCTGGCTATATGGCCAAATGCAAATAAGAGATTACAGTTAAAGAGACTAGGGGAAGAGATATCTTAGTCCTTTAGCCTAAGGCAAAAAAAAAAGATGGAGTATATAAAATTTAATTTCCAAATTACTGTCCATCCCAGACCTGTGCTATCCCTACTAAATATTTCAGACAAGATTTGTCCAGATGGTGAAGCTAACTTTGATTAAAACCAATTTTCTTTCCTTTTCCTTTATCCTTTCCCCTATTCTCTTATGCTATCCTGTGGACCTTTTTTCTCTTATTGAGGCTTCTCTCTCTCTCCCCCCTGCCCCTTTCTCTCTCTCTCTCACCATTCCCTTCCCCTCTTCTTATAGTACTTGTAACAGTTAAGGATAGGAAAGTAAGGGGGTGGCTAGGTGGCACAGTGAATAGAGCACTGGCCCTTGAGTCAGGAGGATCTGAGTTCAAATCTGGCCTCAGACATTTAACATAAAAACTAGCTTTGTGACCTTGGGCAAGTCACTTAACCCCAATTGCCCTCCAAAAAAAAAGCAAAAAATAAAAAGGCTAGGAAAGCAAAACAAATCAACACCCTGACCATAGTTTTTTAAAAGGATTTTTAGTTCTGTAAAGGAACTTATAATTGAGAATGTTGAGTAAGGGATGTATTGGTTGGAAAAGTCATTGGCATATAGTTTTGAAACAGAATATTAAATCTTGGAGAATGGTTGAATTGTAAAATATTCAGAACTGGCATTCCAAGACTAGTATTGCTGTTTCTCAGAGCTGTAGGACTCCCTAGCAGTCCACTTTTCATTGTGGCATCACCATCTTGTGTTTGACTAGGAGGCCCCCTGACTTTCAGCATGAGGCATGGGAGATGTGGAAATGAGTAATGAATCAAGGTTTCTTTTCTGATTCACCACAAGTAGGAAATCTCATGTTTTATTAAAGAGGTGCCCTCAGTAGGGACAGATTTATGTGATGCAAAACATCCATTTTAGAAATACCTGGATGTTAGATGGAATTTTCTGTTTTGATCAGGACTGAGTTCAGGGTTGAGGTAGGACTGGGGACTGTGATATCCTGAAAAGAGTCTTAGAGTGGGAGTCCAAGTGTTGTCACTATTTATATTACCCTTGGGCAACTTAAGTCCCTTTTCTGAATTTCAGTTTCCAAGTCCATAAAATGGAATGGAGAGAGGAGGCCCTTTCACACTGAAATCCTATCTCTTATAGCCTAACATTCAGTGTTCTAAATTCCCTATTAGCTCCAGTCTTATGTCCTAAGGTTCATTTAAGCTCTAACATCCTAGGTTTTATAATTCAGTAAGCAATGAAGACATAAGGGACAAGTTTTGAGGACGTTGACAAAAGAAAATACCCTCTCCTCTCCACCACCATCTCTACTACCATCACCTGCCTCTATCTCAAGTCTCAGGTGGTGATAGCAGAGACCATTTCATCTTTGTCTAGTATCTCCAGACCTAACACAATATCTGACACATCGGAGACACTAAATCAATACTTATTGTTTGACTGACTGAGCAAATAAAGTAGAAGCCCTTTCCCCCTGTTGCCCCTGGCTCTTCTGACATGATTCACTGGGAGAGAGGGGGGAGGAGAAAAGAGGTGGTTTGACTTCCTTAACTCCCTTTAGAGATGAGTTGCTTTTAAAATTAGTGATATCTAAAGTGACTTTCCTCCAAAAATGACAAAGTGAAAACTCCCTTCTCACTGAGGAAAAGTAGTGGGTGTCTTTCAGTTGCTTATTCTCCACAGCACCCTTGTTGTTGATGGACAATTCTGCCTCTTAGATTCAGGAACAGAGGCTGAGTGACCTCTGCCAAATTGGTGGCAGTGGTAGCATTAGAATGTTAGGCTATTGGTTTATCCTTCTCTAAAAGCTTTTGCCCTACAGAACTTTCCTTTCAGTCTGTGGGATCCCCAAATTCTGATCCCTGTTCATTTGTGGTAACAAAAGAGGGATGCCCTTTCATGGAGAATAGATTGACTGACTCATAGATTGTTAGATATAAAAGGGACCATTTATTTCAGATTATAGGAAGAGAGAGGGGACCAGGAGATCACACAGCAAATTAGTGTTAAGGCTGGAATTAGAAATGGTGTCTGCTGATTCCCCATCTAGAAAACTCATCCTGTTTCACAATGTTCCACAAGGCAATTGCCTTGATTCTCAGAAGGGATGGAGGAGTGACAGCATCAGTGATCAGCCTATATTCTTCTAGATGGTGTGATAACTAATTTTCTCTTAAATCTCTACATTTTAAGACTAAGGACAAGGAAGGAATTTAGAAATCATTCTAACCCAGCCTGTCGATCCTTCAAATGTAGAAACAGACACAGCTCAGGAAAATTACTTTATACAGGTAGTAAGTAACAAAGTCATGATTTAAATCTGGGTCTTCTGACTCTGAAACCACTTACTGCAAGACAGATGTTTTCTTAGTTGTTACTGCCTCCTCCTGTGCCTCTACCCCACCCTTGAAAACATGGGAATATCTCACTGGTTTGAGTCAAGCTTGGAAGGAACTGAAAAGAACAATAGCATGAGGAAGCAGATGGGAGGGGGGAGGAGGGAGCCTTTGATCATGTCCAGAACCCCATGTAGCTTCAAAGCATCTTCTTTTTTTTTTTTTTATGGGTTAACAAGCTTACTTTAATCAGTCAAACATGTATCGTTTACCTAGTTCAGGGTAAAGAGGTCAGCACCCCGAACTTCAGAATATACAGACAGAATTATCAAGACAGAAACAGATCAAGTAGACAGATTTCAAATTGTCCAACCATTACATCCATACCCAATCAACATCTGGGTTTCAGCATCTGGGTTTTTCAAAGCCGAGGGGGGCTCTCAACAATGGCTTCCCAGAATCCAGATCAAATCACAGAACAGTTCTCAAAGTGAGTCCCAAAACAAAGCTACACATCAGGGCTTATATAGCCTTCTCCTGGCTCACAGAATGTAACAACCTTATTGACTCACTGGCCAATCAAGAAGTATCTACTGAAAAACAAGCCTCCCATCCCAGGCTCCAGGTGCACTTTAGCCTAGGGGCAGGGAAGACCTTTAAATTTACATTCCCATTACATTCGGCCCCAAGATCTTTCATGCCCATAGCATAGTCAATTTACTTTTGAATCAGCACTAAACATCTCTTAGGTCACATTTTCAAGATACAGAACTAAAGTTACCAAAGTGTCCACTGGGCCTTAAACAAACACAAAGTACATTGCATTACCGCTTCAGTTCAAAACAAGAATCCAAATAAAGTTCTCTTGGGCAGGGGGGGAGGGGTGTCCTTCCTCTCATACAGCTCCAGCCTCTGCTTCCAAGTACAGAGAGGGGGCTGGGCAACAAAACCAACAAGGTGGGGTCCTTGGGGGTCCAAGGCACTTCATCCCACCCACCATAGTCACAAATCCATCCTCCCCCTGGGTCCCAAACTGTGGGATGCAGCAAGGAAACACATTCAGTTACCCTGCTTTGCTGCTCAGTTCTTATCTTTTCCTGTGGTTGAATCTTGAATTCCTGGGTTCCTTCTCCTCCCACAGGCTGCAGCCGCTCCTAGCTTCTGCCCAGGTCCCTATGCAGGCTGCTCACCATTCCTGCTCTCAGCTCAGTGAAGTCTGTATGCAGGCCTTTCTTCTCTCCTCCTCCACAGAATGACAGCTACCACAACTGGGAAACAAACAATTACCCAGTCCCCATACTTTCCTTTTACTCTGCAGATCCTGTTCGTGATGCCATTTTGTAGTGGCAAGCACCCCAGTGTCCCCAGGGTGCCTGCTCACACAGCTTCTTGGATATGCTTTGATAAAGGAAAGCAACTCAAAATGGGTTAACAAGCTTACTTTAATCAGTAAAATATGTATCATTTACCTAGTTTAGGGGGAAAAGGTCAGCACCCCGAACTTCAGAATATACAGACAGAATTATCAAGACAGAAACAGATCAAGTAAACAGATTTCAAACTGTCCAACCATTACATCCATACCCAATCAACATCTGAGTTTCAACATCTGGGTTTTTCAAAGCTGAGGGGGGGCTCTCAACAATGGCTTCCCAGAATCCAGATCAAATCACAGAACACTTCTAAAATTGAGCCCCCTTCAAAGCATCTTCTTTTCTGTATCTATCAGCAGGAACTCTTGTTAAGTCCTAGTAGACTTCTTCCCCGTAAAATCCCTCCTCATGGTTTCCAGTAAAGCCCCAAATCCCCAGACTGGATTAGACCTTGGGAAATAATTTAGTCCACAACCTGTCCTGCAAGTGCAGCCACTCCTTGGAAGAGAGGAAAGAAGAGGGGTAGAGTTGAGAGAGCAGTTGTTCAAGAGTTAGAAAACAGGTTCAAAACTTCCTTCTGACTCTTACTCTTACTACCTGTTTGACCCTGGAGGAGTTACAATTTCTCTGTGTCTCAATTTCTTCATCTTTAAAATCAGACAGTTGAACTGGATGACATTTGATGTCTCTCCTAGTTCTAGAGCTATAATCCTATAGTCAACAGCCTTTGCTTTAGTGCATCTTCTTCTATTTCAAGTCAACTTCCTGAACGCTTTCGTGTTTTCACGTGTTCTGATAGTGAGACCACAAGTACTTTTATGAAGATAAGAAAATTTAAAAAAATTAAGACTGTCAGCATTTTCCTATTTGATGAATGAATTTGTGAGCTCATTAATAGAGATACTTTCTCTACTAGTATAGCTACCAATGCCCTTTGATACTGTAAGATTCACATTCATATTCTCCTAAATTCTCCCAACCCACTGAAAGACTTCCACTAATTCTTTTCACATTTCCTAGATATTAGTGGAAAAAGCAGGCTGTCCTTTTACATTCAAGAGTCCCTCACTCTCAAAGTGTGCCTACCAGTCCATCTCCTCTTCAGTCATTTTTATCATTGATGATTGATATCATTTTGTAAAAAAAAAACATTACTGTCACCTTTTGTTTTTATACTAGTAATATCCTTAAATTCCACTTTTCACTGCACTTTTCCTCGTCAGAAAGAAAAACTTTTAAGCAAAACCAATCCATGGAGAATGTAGTTTATGGTATATTTCATGTCTGGAGCCTCCCATCCACTACTGAAAGGAAGGATCTTTGTACCATTACTTGATGATGGCCTTCTCTTTTCTTATCATCCATAAATCAGCCCTGGGAATAGATTGTAGCTTGCCAGTGATACCTACCATCTGTCTTTCCACTGCCCTTGGGCTCACCTGAAATTTTTGTTCTTCCAAGACCTTTTCTCTCCATGATTCAAAACTATAAAATATCCCCAGAAGGGTTTAATGAGTAACTCAAAATTAAATCAATATTTACTTTGATGCTCAGGGACATTAATATCAAGGTTGACATAGGGAAGAATGGCAGAAGCTTTTTTATGGAGGCACATGTGGAAAGGAAAGCCTTCAGCTTTGTTGTTGTTTTTTTTTTTGCGGGGGGAGGGATCATCTATGAAGACCCTCATGTAATCTCATTGGTTTAGAGCTAGAAGAGACTTTAGAGACCACCTACTGCAACTTCTCATTTTACAAATGAGGCATTTGAGATCCAGAGAGAGGAAATGACCTGCCCTAGGTCACACAGGTAACAGAGCCATGAAGGAGAGAGAGAGAGAGAGAGAGAGAGAGAGAGAGAGAGAGAGAGAGAGAGAGAGAGAGAGAGAGAGAGCAGCAGCCTGGACTACTAGGGATTCTCTGTCTCTGTTTCCCTCTCCCTTTCTTTTCCCTCCTCCCCTCCCCTCTTTTCCCCTCCCACCTCTACTTGGAATGAATCCCTGATCATACCAAAAGGGAAATCCCCTGAAACCTCTAGAGAGACAAGTTGGAGATCATGGGTATGATGAGGTCCTGGCTTCTCTACATGTCTGACACTTCCCAAAGTCTTTTCTCTATCTCTACCACTTAATGAAATAAAAGGGATAAAAGGGATGGTTTCCAAGAAATTGAGGAAGATTTGTGTCAACTGATACAGAGGAAAGTGAGCAGAATGATAACAGTTTATGTAACAGCAACATTATCATAAAGCAAAATAATTTTGAAAGACTTAAGAAGTATGATCAATGACATTACCTACCATGAGTTCAGAGGGCCTGTGATGGTTCACCTTGTTACCCACTTCCTGATTGAAAGGTCGAGTGAATGAGATATATGTTTTTGAACATGGGCTGATATAGGAAACTATTTTAACTATTAATATTTGTTACAAGGGTTTTGTTTTTTTTTTCTTTTTCCCATGGAGGGGAGGGAGGTAGAAAGGAAAGAAAATATGCTTATTCATTTAAAAAAATAATAAAATTTTAAAAAGAGGAACTATGTTTGAATCCCAATTTTACTAGCCAGCTGTGTGACCTTAGTAAGTCACTTTCTCTGAATCTAGATTTCCTCACCTGGAAAAAAAAAAAGAAGGGATTAGGTTGGATGATCCCTACAGTAGCTCCTAGCTCTAAATGTTATGCATTTATTTAAGAGCCAATATTCAATCTAATTCAACCAACATTTATTAGGTCATTGCTATGTGCCTGTTTCTATAATATAATACCAAGTATTATATAATAATAATATAATACCGAGATGAATATAAAACTGTCCATGCCCTCTGTTTTATTGGGATTTTGTGAGAAATATGCTTATTGAACTTTGAGGAGCTGGGGAAAAAAGTAACTTTAAAAATCATTATTACCTTGCACTGATGTTTCTCTCAACCTCACTCTACCATGTCTGATCATGGTATGGAGGTGACCCTTGACCTGGAAGACTCTACCAGTGAAGCACAAATGGTGGCGAGCTCTACCAATCTGGAAAGGTTTTACGTATGGACACCATAAGAGGATTTGTTTTTGCCATCTGCAGTTTAGCTCAGCTAAGTGTGGAGAGGATTGATCAGGAGGGAATAGATTGTTTCCACCCACGAAACCCTATTAAGCCATCTACTAAAGTATGGAAGGACTGCAATTTACATCAGTGGAGAGAAGTATCCACATGGTTGAAATAAAGGATTCTTGAAATATTAAAGTATTTTTTAGTACAGTGGGCAGTTGGGAGCCACTGCAGTTTCTTGAGAAGAGATTTCTTGGCATTTGTTATTTTTAAATTTAATTGTGTTTCAATGAAATTTTATTTTTTTAAATTGAGAAGCATTTACTTTCTTTGCCTCTCACTCCCTCCCCTTGAAAAAGAAAAGTAAAACTCTTTTTTGTAACAGATATACATAGACACACAAATTTCTACATTGGTTCATGTCCAAAAATATGTTTCATTCTGCATATTTAGTCCATCACCACTCTGTCAGGCGGTGACTGGCTAGCTTTCTTTATCATCAGTGGTCTGCACAAGAGAAATCAGATGGGAATTGCAGCCAGGAGAGAGCAGTGCAGAGAGAAAAAACCACTAGGTGGAAGTTTGCAGATATTTGATAGGTGGTGAGGATGTGGGCAGTGGCTTTGGAAGTGGAAGGGTGTAGTCGAATTCAACAGATCTTTCAGAGAAAGAATGATTACATTTTGCGACAGAGTTCCATTTTGATCTGGAGTTACCCTCAGATCAGAGAAGGAAGCTAGTAGATAATGATTCCATCACATTTCTGTGAACTGACCACTGACATGTTCCTTTCTTTCAGTTTCTCTCTCTATCAAATGAGGCGATGCAATTTTATGAGAGCAATTGGAATAAATGACATTTGCAAGTGTTGGAAACTAGAGAAATAAGAGAGCGCTTGTCACTGGCTCTAAATCATCCCAATTATAAAATTTCCCCCTTGCTGTTTTTCTGTGAGAGTTTGACAATCAGGGTTTTTGTGTTTGTAGTTGTTGTTTTGGCTATTCTTCTGTGCACCACTCAAATATTAAACCTCAGGAACAGCATGCATGCAGAACTCCTGAGAGGCTCACGGGATCCTTTTCCATCCAATTTCTTTAAGAAGCCTGGTTCTTCTAATCTAAATAATAAAGGGAGGCCCTGAGAGAATTTGGCAGATGTGGCTGCCAGAAAGGCTAATGCAGTAATAGAACTATGATGTCCAGAGCAAAGGAGATGAGAGACATCTGTGAGGTAGTCGAAAGAGCACTAGACAGAAAACGAACCCCTCCCCCCAGATATTAGCATTTAATGCATATAGTGCATATACTTTTGCTAATAATAGCTAATATTTATATAGCACTTTAAGGATTGCAAAGCACCCTTTGTTATCTGATCCTCACAACAACCTTATAAGGTAGGTGCTATAATTATACCCATTTTACAGATGAAGAAACTAAAGCTCCGGGAAGCTAAGAGACTTGCCCAAGGTCATGCAACTAATTGGTGTCTGAGGCAGGATTCAAACCCTGACCCCAAGTCCAGTCCTGAATCAAGTGTACCAAGTCGTATATTTATTTGGGTATATGTTTTATCTCCCCCCCTCCCCTCCCCAACCCCCCCCAGGAAATGTGTTCCTTAAGAGCAGAGATCATTCTTTGCTTTGCCTCTGTATACTCTCTGCCTCACACAGTGACTTCACATACAGGAGAAACTTAAATTTTCTAATGAAGTAGCCATTTGTATATTTGTTTAAATTGAAAACTACTTTGGATTAAATTGCACTGATTGGATCTGGGCCCCACTGACTCATTACTGACATGAGTAAAGTCTCTTCACCCATCTGGGCCTAAGTTTCCTTTTCCTTTCCATGAAAGAGCTGAACTGGATCATCTCCAGAGTTTCTTGCAATTCCGAAATGCCCTTTCTATTCTCCCCTACTCAGGCCACATATGGAATTTGTATTCAATTTAAGAAGGACATTGACAAGCTGGATTGTGTCCAAAGGAGGTCAGCCGAGATGGTGAGGGGTCTGGAACCCATGTCATTCATAGAAGGATGAACGCATTTCCCTTAGAGAAGAGAGGGCTTAAGGGGGCATGATTATTGCCTTACAAAACTGAAAGACTATCATATAGGGGAGAGCTTAGACTTATTCTGCTTTGTCCTAAAAGGGCAGAATGGGTAGAAATTGTAGGCAGGCCAGTTTTGGTTTCATATAGAGGTAGCCTTCTGAACAGTCAGAGCCATTCCAAAGAGGAATGGGTTTCCTTAAGGGATAGTAAGCTTCCCATTGCTGGAGGCCCACAGTTAAGAGTGTGGATGATTATTCTTTAGAGCTGTGTGGGAGAGAATTTCAGTTTCAGGTAGGGGTTGATCTGAATGACTTCTGAGATCCTTCCCAGCTCCGGGAATCTATGTAGAACATGTCCTAAGGCATTGGGAGTGTTTTACTATAATGAAGAACAGATTCCTATGTTTGGTGTGGGGGAAGGAAGATGTATAAGAAGCATTTTAGCTAATTAGACTCAGACACATACCCGAGCACCCATGTCCATAGGCACACATGTCTATATGCATAAAAACACACATTTTTATTCATTACACACTGACTGAATCTCGCCTTTGGGGAGTTGTACATTTACACGTCAGCAATCCCTGACCTCGGAGTTTGCCCCTTTCAGTGAGGAAACCAACAATCCAAACCAAAAGGAGTGGCTGGCTGTGATATCCGTCAGCATCTGGAATAAGCCTGGGCCTTGGAAAACATGTGTCCGGGGGCGTGGGAGTATAGTGGGATAGCCTGAGAGAGGGGAGGGTTTTCAGCTAAAGAACTAGAGGGAATTCATGGTGGGCTGTTTGCATTATTAGGGGAAAGAGAAAGCCAGAGGTTGCTGCTTCATTTCCATGGCAACTAGCATTTCACGTGTCTATATTTTGAAGATGCCTCAGTTCTTTCCATCCAGATAGGGGCAATAGCATCTAGAGACACTGGACTTCCCTACCCCCAAAAAATTCAAGGGAAGGGGCCAGCTAGGTGGTGAAGTGAATAGAGCACTGGCCCTGGAGTCAGGAGGACCTGAGTTAAAATCCAGCCTCAGACACTTAACACAAAAACTAGCTGTGTGACCTTAGGCAAGTCACTTAACCCCAATTGCCCTGCCTTCCCCCCTCCAAAAAGGCAAAAAAAGGGAAGCTGATAGTAATTTCTATATTCAGTGCTTGAGATGAGAAAAAAGGTATTTCTCCAGGGCTATAGTGTAAAAGAGTATAAGCCCAGGGTCATGAGATCTGGCTTTTAATCCTTGCCTTGACCATTTGCTAGCTGTGTGACTGGGGACAATTTACTTGCCCTCTGGGTCTCAAGATCCCCAGCCATAAAGACTTTAGAGAGATGATATTGTTGCGCCAAAAGGAGCAAGACAAGAGACCCCTGAGAGTAAAATTTGGAAGTGGATTTTATTTTCCTCGGGACTGTTTGGGGGTCAGGCCCAAATTGAACAGTGAATCTGCAAAGACAATGTGCGGACTTTTAAAGGGACACCACGCAGACAACGGTTAGGTATTATGTAAACAGAAACTTGCAGAGGCCAAGAACAGTGATTGATTAGTATACACCTGGAAATTCCTGCCTGGACCAAGTCTCCCTGACCCGGAAGCCCTACCTCTGTGAAGGTTAGCTGACAGGGTAAGGGCAGGAGATCCGGTAGGGGAAGGGACAGGGAAGAATGGGGTCATGCATGACAGGTAATTTACCCTAGGCTAAAATTCCTACTCATAGATCCATTGGGGCAGGGTCATGCACAGCAATATCTTAGTCCTAAATACCTTTCCAACCATTACAGTCTATGAATCTGGGAATTCCTATGCACCTCTGGGCAAAGAGAAAAAGAAAGAAGAAAGGTAGGGTCTAACTTCAGAATCTGTACCCAGTATTTTACATAATCATAGAATGTTATCGAGAAGGAGTCTTAGAATGTAGAATGTCAGAGCTGGAAGGGATCTCAGAACACCCAGTGTGAGAACACAGACCATAGCATGTTCCAGCGGGAGGGGATCTTGGAAGATAAAATGTTGACCACAGAGTATAACATCCTAGAGTTCAAAGGAAGCTAAGTACAACCAAAGAATCAGATTTAGAAGGTGCCTCAGACCTCTAATACAGGTTATTCTCTCAGTAATATCCCCAGCAAGAAAGCAACTTACCTTCACTAGGACCCTTTCAATTAGAGTAAACCCCAACTTCCGTTCCTCTTCTGAATACTTTTAATTGTTAAAGAATTTTTTCCTTAAATGGAGCCTAACTGTCTCTCAGCACCTGCTACAGATAGCTCCCATTACCACCCTCAGGGGCCCACGCAGACTAATCTCTCTTACACTTGAAAGGCCTTCAAATATTTGAAGGGGCTATGCTTCTCTCCTCTCCCCTTCCCTTCCCCCATAAAGTCTCAAGGTATAAGGGTAGAATATACCTTAAAATGTTAATGCTGGGAGGGACTGCATAGAATATTAGAATAGGGACTGTTAGGACTTTTAAGGGACTTCAGAGAGCATCTACCCTGAGGAGGAAAATGACTCGCCAAACCAGATCAGATATTTCTCTTGTTTCTATAAGAATGTCAGAGCCAGAGAGCCAAGCCTGACTCCTTTGCTTAGCCTCAGCTTCTTCTGCCTCAGTGGAAACTCAGTCAATGGGAACATCTGCTGATGTTGCTGTTGCAGATGGCTTAAAGGGGAAGAATGTTCCGTGGTCTTCCAAGGGAATTGGGAGGAAGACAGATAATAACATTTATCCTGGTCTAAGAAGACTGACTAACAATGTAACTGGTACTCTTTGCAGAAATGCATTCCTCTTTCCCTTTTTATTTGATGAGGAAAAGATAGATACACATTAGGAAGGGGGAGGCAGATGCAAGACCAAAATGGGTGTGGCAGCAGTGGAGAAACTGTTCTGTTCCTCTGGGGTCACTGGGATCCAAAGGAAAAAAACCCCATCAGTTTAAAGCCAATTTATAAGAAGTAACACAATTTCCTTCTCTATTTTCTGAGTTAAACATAAATCATTCTTTTTAATAATATAGTCTTTGGCATAGTACAAAGAGTAATAATAGAGACTAGGATTTAATTCCAACTTCAGTCATTTGTTTACTCACTAACTTGGGAAAATCCATTTCTCTATTTAAACCTTAGTGTCCTCATCTGTAAAATGGTGGTAATAAACTCTATGTCGTCTAACTCAGTTACTGTTAGCAGCAAATGAAATAATGTCCATACAGTTCTCTGCACATAGGTGAATGTCTGCCAATATAACTGTTCAAAAATACTTGACCTGAACCAGTCCATGTGATTCTAACAACAATGCCTTGAGGTAAATAGTAACAGTATCATTATCTATATTTTACATTTTATCATAGAATATTGTCTTCATCACTTTACATTTCATTATCATGGCATAACGGCATAGAACTCAGAGCTGGAAAAGACTTCAGGAAATATAACTTTATAGCACAGAAAATAAAACTAAAAGGGACCTGTGAACATAAAATGTCCAATGTGGAAAGGACATAAACTGTACAATGTTAGAATATTTGAGCATTCTAAGAAAAAAGCTTAGAACTGAGTGAAAGAAGTGAAAACTTCTCAGACCATACTCTAAAATCTAGTAAGGATTTTGTGGGAAACAGGCCCGAGTTATCCCTTCACCAGAAATCACATGATATACGAGGACTCAAAACTCAGAGTGGTAAGGAGTCACTCCTCTCCTCAGTGACACCTCAGCATAAGATATGCCAAATAAGGACAGAAGAGCTTTCTCAAATGTACATTGGGTGGTCTACTGCTTCCTTATTCCAGTACTTGAGGTAGATTGCCACGCTTAGATTGTGCACCTGACTTCCAGCCAATGGAAGAAAAGGGTCAGAAGGAGGGTGGGGAAGAATTCTGCATTAGGGCTTTATAACTTTGCCATTTCCTTTTGTAAATTGCTTCTCTTCCCTGACTATTTGTCAGAAGGTGGGGTTGCCCTTTCTCGAGATCGTAATAATGAAATGACCAGTTAAAAAAAAAAGAATGACCCCAAGCCCAATCAATTATTCTGAGCATCAGTTTATTGAGCTGGCCAGCGACAGTCTCCCAAGGAAACCTTAGGAGAGCTGCCCCGACCATCAGGAAAGGGGGAATATTTAAAGTCAAAAACCACAAAACGGGTGTGGGGAGTAAAGTTAGTTTGACAATAGTAGATAAACTAAGGTCTGTTATAGCCAGGCCTTGATCTGGACAGTTGTATAGCCCTACCCTGATTTAGGGGGCCCCAAATGTCTGTGTCCTGCCCTAGGTCACTCTGACATCTTATCAGGAAGTACAGCAAGGTGGGTCTTACTATTGTATCGAAAGAGAGGGGCCCCTGGCTAGGCACATAAGAGTTCAGGAGGATTTCAGTAAATTTCCACACTTGTTACATATTGGGGGCTTGATATATGAGGCTATGGTCATTTCAGTTCCCCCTTTTATTTGGTCAGACCCCTGAGTCATCAGACTCAGGGTTTGATTCTGAGGCAAGAGGGGAGTAGGAGAGACCAAGAGCAAAGAGCTTGGTCGCCTCTAAACGTTGCTGAATGAAAGAGACAAACTGAGAGAGAAGACAGGGTCCAAGAGTCAAAAGGAATAAAAGCAAGATCAGGGGTTCAGCTAAAGAGGAGACCAGGGTGGTGAGCCAAGGGGACCAATTATATAAAGATTGGTACCATGAGGAGGAGACCTGTCGGGCTTGCTTGTGGTCATCTTGTCTTTTATGTAACTCAGCAAGTGACTGTTGTATTACTCCAGAGCAGTTCACATAAAAACAACAGGATTCACCCAAAGCCATGCAAAGGCCACCTTGTTTCATAAACAAGAGGTCTAGGCCTTGGCGGTTCTGTAAATCGACCTCGGCCAAAGAGTCCAAGGAGGTCTCTAAGTGTGAAACCATACTTTCCAAGGACTTGATGCACTTATCCATTTGTTGGCTCAGGAGGGCAAAGCTGATATCGCTCTTTATTAGGGCTGAAGCACTGACAGCAGTGGAGCCTGCAATGCCGAGTCCAACTAGTAAGGGGACTAGAAAAGGGGCAGCTCGGTGGGGACGAGAAAGGCCAAAATGCTCATGCGTCCCTTCCTCAAAATACAGATACACTTGGGGAAGCACATGAACCAAAATGCAGAGTTTAGAAAAGGAGGAAAACTCCTCCTCCCTAATACAAGTGGTGAGACCCCGGGTGCAAGCAAACCACATATCAGATGGAGCTCCCAACCAATAAGGGGAGAGATCGAGGTGGGGGCACCATTATACTAGAGTTGCAGGTGCTATAGTAGGGGGAAGCAATTAAGGTGAAATCTGGGTTAAAGAGGCAAGTACCGTTCCCCTGTACATCCTAAAGAGTAAGGCAAGGACATGTAGGGGAGCAGCAGGCAAGGTAAGCATCAGACAGGGTGAAGTTAGAAATCTCAGACAAATTAGTTTGTGTGGCCACCCCTACAAAGTAAGGGGGTGCCGGGTCCACACACAGCCAGCAAGAAGATGTTAAATCAGGATTGGAGGCGTTCAGGAAGGAATACACAGCATCAAGGGTGCGAAAAACAGAAGAACTGGGATCAGAAAGCGAGGGGGTGGGTGCTATAATCTGGGATCTGAGGGGTGGTCAGCCCCCTGTCTGGTTTGAAGTCAGGTGGGGGCCGTGCCGGAGGGCTAAGAGAGGGGTTAGGGCCAATAGGTAACCTGGGGACGGGAACCACCTGTTTCTGAATGGTAAAGAGGGCACCATTATCCCAACCATAGAGATACATTCACAGGCCCCAAGAGTGGCCCAATTTCCAAGTAGTATCAGTTGGATGTTTAAGTTAAGATCATGGGATCACACCTTTTAAGAGTACACTTAGAAGGGACAAAGGTACATTGTAAGGTAATCAAGTAATCCCTCCTGTCAGGAAGCCAAGTGGCCAGGGACTCACAACCCCATTTAGCACAGTGAAAGTTCCCTTTTCCCTGGCATTCAGGGTGGGCCTGAGGCCGGGCATGCATAAAACCATAGCCAGCAAAGTTTGCTTTCTGCAGCTCCAACCACTGAGCTAGAAGTAAAAGGGTAGAAGTAAAAAATAAAAGACCCCTTCCCCAAACAGGGTCATTTATGACCTTTTGCATGTTTCATCTATAACCTAAAAGGTCACAGAGATCAAAGGTAAAAATAGGACCCCATAGGTGGTCACTTTTTGAATCAGGGCCCCAAAAGGGGGAATGGAGTATGATTTTGCAAACTGGTTTTACAAATTGATATTACAAAGTTTTACAGACTGATGTTACAAATATAGATCCCAAG
Organism: Petaurus breviceps papuanus; assembly: GCF_028583685.1. Lineage (NCBI taxonomy): Eukaryota > Metazoa > Chordata > Mammalia > Diprotodontia > Petauridae > Petaurus > Petaurus breviceps. The sequence goes on along the minus strand of NW_027187368.1, from coordinate 2,808,526 downwards.
CACTCCATCATTCCTGATGTTACAAATTGGTATTACAAATTGAGTTTACAAAGTGGTTTTACAAACATAGATCCCAAGCACCCCATCATCCCCCCTTAAACAGATGATACCCAAATTCATTTGGGGACAAGGGCGGTGATCTCAGCTTCCTGAACTGCTTCTTGCTGGGAAGGGGTGTAGAACTGTCCCTGCCTCTCAGGGTACCATTGTTCAAGGGGTGGAGTCTGTAGCTAGCATCCAGAGCCTGGCCAATGTCAGGTCCAGGGAGTGATGGGTCATGGTCTTGGAGAGTGGTTGGTACTCAGCCTGAGATGTCACCTGCAAGTGAAGGATGCTGAGCCTAAAAGACACAAATCTAGCAAAAAGATTAAACAAACAAGGGCCAAAAAGGAGTAAGAGAAAATTGACCAGAAGTGGGGTGAGTATGGGCTAGTATAATCCATTACTCAGACTATTTCACTGTCCTTTATATTTTCCCATAGACAAGATACCTCATAAGTTTTTAGTCTTTTACTAACATAATTGTACTGCCTTTAACAAAAGAGGTTTCTGACTTGAACCTCACAGCTAGATAGTAGACATACATCCTTGTTTCACAAAGATTGTTTATTCTCTGATTATATTCACTCTGGAAGAAAGAGATACTTCAGAAATTGAATCTTTTACATGTATTTTCAGTTACAAATGTTAATTTTTGCTTAGATAATGGAATAACCACAAATCCAGATCAAAACAGCAAGATCTCTTCTGCTTTACAACTCATTACATTAATTTAGCAATAAATTTATCTTGCAAATGAAAGTTTTAGTAGGCCTTTTAAAATTACTCTAGAGATTTAAAAATTTCCTCTAAAAGTATTTTCCCTCTTTTAAAAAGAGTTTCAAGATTTATAAATGATAAATAAACTTTTATGAAGAAAGTAAGTTGAAAACTTTTAAAATGATCTTAAGCAGTTTGCATAACTTTCTGCACATGTTCTAATCCTAGATGAAAATAATATTAGATTTTCCAGTAAGCTAAGATGACAGAGCTCACATCTTTTACTGACTCCTTGCTCTGATCATAGAAACCTGCTATAGAAGGAAAAAACAGGGACCTGTGACATTCCAAATACGACAGAATAAGACATCCTTGATTCTGTTTAAATTCAGGTGAGTAACAGATATCCAACCAGGCAGTATCCATTTCATCTCAAAGCTAGACTCAGGAATAGGTGGGGAACATTCCTTTTCAAAGGAACCCCATAGGTAAACTGAGCCAGGAAGGATCCCATCCCAGACGGAGGCTAAGATTGTCCCTTCAGCCTTTACCAAATGCAGACTTCCACCTGTCCACAGTACAGGCTCTGAGTAGCTTGTGGTATTTTCTCTCAGACACTGATTTAATGCAGACAACTATACCCAAATTCAAACTCAAAATAAAATTTAATTATGGTCCCAAATGCCTTTTACCTTAAATGACAAGCCTCAACAATCACAGCTTAGAGCCAGTTATAATTATTTCTATTCTCTTGTAGTTGTGATAAGTAATAAAGATTTATCAGGTCTCACAAATATAAGGACTTCCATTTACCATCTTTCCTTCTGAAATCTAAAAGCCAATTTATAGAAATCCTTTCTAATCTTTGCAACTTTTTAGCAAGTTGGGTTCATTTAAAAACTACATGACTAAAACTGTTCCTTTTCCAATGACCTTGCTTAACAGAGATAGTTTCCAGGGGACTTGGCAGTTTTACAACATAATACATGCAGGAGTGAATGGGGGAAGGACTAATAATGATGCCCAGATTGAAAACTGCTTTTTGTCACTCAATTTTTACAGTATAAGAGGATTTTACAGTTTAGACTGTACAATTTAGAGATACCATAGTAAAACAATGACATTATGACATTAATTGCATTTCCAATTCATCACATACCAAAATTATTGATAGGAAATTAGGCTTACCAAGTGCAAAGGCTTTTCTCCTCTCCCCACAATTGCAGAGCCTGTTTGTGGACCCAGGGGTTTGAAAGGAGAGGGGAGGGTCATCTGCATTTTTAGAGGTAGGTGCTTCAGGGTACCCAGGGCTGTTGCCAGTAGGGCCCCTTGATATAGCTGCTATGCCTCCCCCACCTCTTTTTCTTTTTTTTTTCAAGTGGGGGAGGGTAACTCAAATTCCCTACTACTCTTTAGCACTCTTGTTCCTTATCTGATCTGGTGAGAGAGACTTTAACAAAATCTGCTCAAATGTTTTTAGCTGTTCTAACTTTCACTCCCATAAATTTCACTTATGTGTCCACTCTTTAGAACTTCTTTGAAAGTGAGAGCTTTGAATCTACCCCCTCGAGTGAGTGGGACTCTGGTGTCCCCTTCTGTGCCGGAGAGCTCAAAGCTTCAGCACTGAGGTGTCTCTTTTACAGATCTATGTATTTTCCTAATTTGCCCCAGTGCCAAATTCTATATATCTTTAGCATTGAATCAGGAGTAACACTCTTCAAAAATGACTAGAATGTATTCAGTTGCCTTTCAGTTGCATTCTGATACACAAAGCTTTCCTCTTTTAGATGAGGTGGGAAATAGTGAATTGTTCGTCTGCCTGCCTCTTTGATCTGAGAGGAGAAGATGCGCTACCTTCCTTATTGCCTTCTCCTCACTCCACTTGGCCAGAGTGGAATGAAGAGGAAGAGATATTTCAAACTTTTAAAAATCTTAAAACTTCTGTTCACACCTTCCAATAGCAAATAACTTATACCTATCTTAACTTCTTACCCATGCTCCTTCCTTTGCTGCATGCTTAAACTTTCTTGCTTTTTCTAAAGTCTACTCATCCTTCTGTTGGATTTTGATTAAAACCTCTTTAAAACCACACATACTTCATTTGTTTTTTCTAATTCTGACCTGACACTTCTCCTACACTCTTTGACTTGCATTTACCATCATATAACCTAAACAAGACAATATTTGCCTCTCTTTCTCTCTCTCTCTAGCCTGCATTCAGCAGCAGGGGAAGGGAGGAGGAGGGAAAGAGATAACAGCATTCCAAAGAAATGTCAGATAGTTCATCTGGGTCAGGGGAAGGACTGGATATTTCGACTTTGATTTTACGACTTTGATTTGAAGCAGGCTCTTGTTGCTTCTGTGTTAAGGCCTGGACCGGGAGCGCAGCACTGGTGTCACCGGGTCGTGTATTACTGTAATCTATCCAGGCAGGAATATAGGGGGTCTGGTCGGGGTGGCCTCTGGGGTCAGAAACTTTGCTCTGGATTTTTCCAGCTAGGAAAATATCAAAACTACCTTCTGGAGGCCAACCAACCCCTAAGGCAGGCCAGTCAACCTGCCAGAAATTTCTGAGATTGGCTTTTGAGACTCTAAATCTGTAATTAGCGGCCAAGTGCTTAAATGAGTTAAAATCCTTTAATACAATCTGAAGGGGACTTGGCTAGGTAGATTGAGCCTGACCCATTTTAGTGGGGACAATGAGCATGGCTCCATCCGTGGGGAAGAAGGCAACCAGAAGAGAGAAAACCAAATAGTGCAACCCTAAGACCAAGACACAAAACTAGAGTGCAATAAAGGAGTTCCCCTTTGTTTTCAGATGTACAGAGACTACAGTAAGAGAAAGGTAAGACAAGTATTGCAGCTGAACACATACTCAGACCCACAGTTGCACCTGTTTCCATCCACACTTACATAAAAGGGCCCACACAGACAGACAAAGGTCACTGCCTGGACTTTTGAAGAACCGGTCAGCACACAACCCAAGATCCCTGGGGCTGAGGAACCTATCTCAGCAGCTGTCCCCTAGGAATTTTGGGAAGCGGCCCTCCTGATCCCCACCCCAGTCCCGACAGGGCAAAAGAAAAGACACAGAAAAACTACACAAAAATGGAACTAGAAGTAAATCCCATTAGTGGCATCCCACTGAAAGTGGACAGATACTCTCCCTCACCCAAGAGTACTCACCAACCACACTTGGATCCGATCCCCCTCCCCAGCAGGACTCACAAGCCACTGCCACAAGACCTCACAGCACTGGCTGGGAGTCTCCTCAGGTCACTCAAGTCCTTCAATAGCAGGCTCAAAACCGTTGCTACCCTTGAGACCTGGCCTCCATGGCACCAGCTGCCTTCTGGAGGACTTTTTTTTCCTCCTCCAAGAGTTGAACAGGGCGATCAGCCCATGACAACTCGGAGGGGAGAAAAAGAAAAATAAAAAAAATAAACAGCATGCTCAGGCAGAGTAAAAATAGGTTTAATCCACAACACCTGGCTGCCTTACGTAGCAAGAATCAGAGGAGCCAAAACAATAGTGATTTCGGGGCACCTCCCATCTAACTCCTGATACCCAGACTATACCTTGCGATCGATGGGCGGCTTGGTCATGGAGAAAGCAGCTGTAGCAGCAAGCACCCCAGCGTCCCCAGGGTGGCTGCTCACACAGGTTCTTAGATCTGCTTTGTTAAAGGAAAGCAACTCAAAATGGGTTAACAAGCTTACTTTAATCAGTCAAATATGTATTATAACCTAGTTCAGGGGAAAAAGGTCAGCACCCTGAACTTCAGAGTATACAGACAGAATTATCAAGACAGAGAAACAGATCAAGTAGACAGGTTTCCAAACTGTCCAACCATTACATCCATACCAAATCAACATCTGGGTTTTTCAAAGCCGGGTGGATCTCAACAATGGCTTCCCAGAGTCTTATCTAATCAAATCACAGAACACTTCTCACAGTGAGCCCCAAAACAAAGCCTCAAATCAGGGTTTATATAGCCTTCTCCTGGCTCAGAGAATGTAACAACCTTCTGGACCCACTGGCCAATCAAAAAGTATCTACTGAAAAACAAGCCTCCCACCCCAGGCTCCAGGTGTATTTTAGCCTAGGGGCAGGGAAGATCTTTAAATTTGCATTTCCATTACAGCAGCCAAAGGCTAATCTCAGTGGAACCTCCAGTGAAATGGCCAGTTAAAAAAGAAGAATGATCCCAAGCCCAATCAATTATTCTGAGCATCAGTTTATTGAGCTGGCCAGCGACACTCTCCCAAGGAAACCTTAGGAGAGCTGCCCTGACCATCAGGAAAGGGGGAATATTTAAAGTCAAAAACCACAAAACGGGTGTGGGGAGTAAAGTTAGTTTGACAATGGTAGATAAACTAAGGTCTGTTATAGCCAGGCCTTGATCTGGACAGTTGTATAGCCCTACCCTGACTTATTGGGGGTCCCAAACGTCCGTGTCCTGCCCTGGGTCATTCTGACATCTTATCAGGAAGTACAGCAAGGTGGGTCTTACTATTGTATCGAAAGAGAGGGGTCCCTGCCTAGGCATGTATGTGTTCAGGAGGATCTCAGTAAATTTCCACACTTGCTACATACAGGGGCTGGATATATGAGGCTATGGTCATTTCAATAAACCATTCTTTTATGCTTCCTACTTTGAGAAGCCTCTGTGTATTATTTGGGTAACGATCTCTGTTGCACACAGAACCTAGAACATTAGAGATGGAAGCATCCTTAGAACATAGGATGTTAGCACTGAGAATATAGAATATTGATGCTAATTAAAGATCATCCAATACAATTTCCAAGGTCATACAATTCCCAAGGTCACACAACATGTGGAACCAAACCTGTTAACCAGAAATGTCTTGGTCCCAGTTCACACCAGCTGTCTGATTGTTAAATTTTCAACTGAGCATTTACACCTCAGAAAAGGGTAAACACTACAAAACAAGGTTTATTGTTTTCTCGATTGTTTAGTTTTAAGAAAATGGTGGAGAAAACAATAAGGCAGATTAAATTTACATTTTCCTCTTTGAAGACCAGTTGTTAAATGTTTAACAGCACACCCCTGCTCTTAACAGACCAAGAGTCTTTCCAGTTCACCAAGATACCTCCTCTAGTCATGTTAGCTCCAATCAGCTGCTGCACCATATGCAGATGTGCGTGCAGATGCTGGGGGTGGGTTGCTGGCAGGCCTGTTGGAAATTTGGCCCCAAGTTTTCATTGTCTCATCATTTTGCAATTTAGCTGGGGGAGGGGAGGGATTTTTTTGTGTGTGAGAAACCAGGCACTGAGTGTGAGGGAATCATTGTACTGGGCTTCCAGCCAGCCGGCACAGGAAAGAGCTGCCTTCTGTACCAAAGCCCTGGACACTCCAGAAAAGCCAGCTGAGGGAGGTTAAACAGTGAACAAGGCTAAGAAGATGGTGTGTCAGTGACTAGACCTCAGTCAGGTCTGCATTGGGAGGAGGTGGGAAATAAGGCTGGACTGGGAGCAATGGGTGGAAGGTGCAAAGAGGCAGCTGCTTTAGTCTCAATATAGGGAAGAACTTAATACTTTAAAATGTCTTGTGGTCCTGCTTTAAGAGGTAGTGAATTTCCCACTTCTGAATGTGTTCAACTAGATTCTGGATAAGCACTTCTCTGGGATACTATAGAGAAATTCTTGCTTGAAGTAGGGGCTTGCCTGGCAGCTAAGTGGTGCAATGGACAGCATACTGGGCCTGGAGTTAGGACCTGAGTTAAAATCCAGCTTCAGACACTTTCTAGCTGTGGGACCCTGGGCAAGTCACTTAACCCTGTTATGCCTCAGCTTTCTCAACTATAAAATGAGTTGGAGAAGGAAAGAATAAATCAATCCAGTCTCTTTGCCAAGAAAACCCTAAATGGAGTCACAAAGAGTTGGACACAGTTGAACACCAACACTAACAGGGGATTGATTAGATGATTTTTGGGGTCTCTTTAAGCTTTAAAATTCTTTTAATATAGTCCAAAAGAAACCAACATTAGTGAGCTTTCCAATTTCAACTCTTCCACTGGCCAGATGGGGGGAGGTCGAAGTGAATCACAAAATGACTCAGAGAAGGAAAGGGACTTGGTGGTAACCATACAGCTAAAGAGCTGGCAGCTAGAACTTGAAATGAGTTTGGAAATATCATAATGCCTCTCCAGTTCCCTTCCTGGTGGTATACCAACTCAAATAATAATAATAGAAAAATAAAGTTCTTATAAGTTTCCCATGATCAGGAAGATAGGAAGATGTCTTGTATCTCTACCAGACAGCATGAGTAATAAGAGTCTGGAATTACTTGGGGCAATTGCTCCTATCCCAATCTTCTTCTTCTTCCTCCTCCTCCTCTTCTTCTTTCTCCTCCTCCTCCATCTTCTTCTCTTCTCCCCCTCCCCACCTCCCTCAGGCAGCCTAGTGGAGTGGATAGAGAGTCAGTAGTTGTTCACTTTGGAAGGAGAACAATAACATCCCAGGTAATGTTTTCACTTGCTCATGAATTGGATTTAAGTGAGGCAGAGTTGCCCAAAGCCTCATTCTCCCTTCCAGACTCATCAAAATACAATGGCAAGAAATAAGACAAGTGGCAATAGGCCCAGGATGCAGTGAATGACCCCCTTAGATGCCTGACCAAGTCCTGAGTGCTCCACAGCACCTGCTTTAGCTGCCTTCATGGCCGCCGGAACAGACTGTTCCATGTGCCCATCCTGCTGGTGGAAATCTTCACATGCTTGGGGTAGACACCCCCTCCTCCCCAACTCACCAATGGGTTTAGACTTGCTGGTTACCCTCATCATGGTTTAGCCCTTCTGTGGAGTGGTTTTACTGAAATGTGGCCTCTTTGCTTTTGATAGCTTCTTGGAACCACAGGTGAGAGACAGTTTGGTGACAGGTCTCACCAAAGGTGGAAGAGCAGCCCTGGAAAAGGCTTGGTAAGCCCTTTCACCAGAGCTGCTAGTCCTCTCTGAGTGCCCTGTACACCCCGGAGAGCTAGTGTCAGAACCAAGAAAGCCTGAGTTTGAGTCCTATCTCTGACACATACTGTTTGATCTTGGGCAAGACACTTAATCTCTTTATATTACAGAAAAGGTATTGACCTTTGTAAAAGTTGTTTTTTTGAGAGCTCCTTTTACCCACAAAATCATAGAACTAATCCCTATTTCTCATGAATCCAAGTCCATCCATTTGTTCCCAAAAGGTGACTATCCCCCTCTTCCCTTAATGTTGCTTCTCTTGGATTTCTGCAAGGATTTATTGAGCAACTGCTAGGTGCCTAGCCCTGTGCAGAGCCTAGAACTGTGGTCTATGAGCTCCTCTTAAAGAATCAATGAAGTAGCCCCACTTTAATGGACTTAGCTCTTCTCAGCAATACAATGATCTAAGACAATACCAAAAGACACATGATGGAAAATGCTATCCACATCCAGAGAAAGAACTACAGAGTCTGAATGAAGATCGAAGAATACCATTTTCTCTTTTTACATTTTTTCTTTCTCAAGGTTTTTCCCTTTTGTTCTGATTCTTCTTTTACAACATGACTAATGTAGAAATATTCTTAACATGATTGAACATATATAGTCTATATCAGATTGCATGCCGCCTTGGGGAGGGGGAGGGAAGGGAAGAGGGAAAATTTAGAACTCAAAATCTTAGAAAAGTGAATGTTGAAAACGAAAAATAAATAAATAAATACAATTTAGAAAGAAAATGAATCAATGAAGTAGAAGAGGAGCCCTGCACTGGGAAATAAGAAATGGCCAGTAATTCTTTTCATGAGCTTGGGTAAGCTGCTTCTCCTCTTGGGTCCTAGTTTCCTCATCTAGGAAATCAGGGGTTGATGCTAAATGATTTCTAAGTTTGCCTATAGTTTTGGCACTTATTCCACGCTCTGGGGTCCTTTCTAGGGCTAACACTCTACCCTAACAACTTAGGTAGCGCTTTCAATCAGTTAGCTGGCATGTGTTAAACACTCACTCTGCACCAGGCACCGTACTAAGTGCTGGAGATACAAAGAAAGACAAAAAAAGCCGTCCCCGCTCTCCAGGAGCTCACAGTAAAACATTCTCACAACTTCATGAAGTAAGGAATGTAAATTTTATTATTCCCATTTATAAATGAAGAAACAGAGGGTCTGAGAATGACTTGTCCATGGTCACAGAGCTAGTAAATGGTCAAAAAAAGGATTTGAACCCAGGTCTCCTGGATCTCAAACTAATGCTCTTTTTTTGGGAGGGCAATTAGCATTAAATGACTTGCCCAAGGTCAAACGGCTAGTAAGTGTTAAGTGTTTGAGGCCAGATTTTAATTCAGGTCCTCCTGACTCTAGGGCTGGTGCTCTATTCACTGTGCCACCTAGACACCCCCCAAACTAATGCTCTTTCCATGATGCTCTGTTGCTTCCCAAGGTCCTTTGTTGTAATTCTAACAGAATAAATGAATAACTCTTTTATTGAGTGCTGGGAATAAAAAAATAGAACAGAAAAACAGTCCCTACTCTCAAGGAGCTGACATTCTAATGGGGGAAACAATACATATGGAAGGTTTGGGTTATTAATATACTATATCCCACACCCTAATATTCTGTATTGTAAACCTTTTCCCATTTCTAATGATCTGTGAACTTCCTCTTATTCTTTCATATTCTCTGGTCATCAAGGGGTCTGTGGTATTCTAGGCAGGAGATGCAACAGTTAATTGTATTTATGAGTTTGCAGGAAAGGCTTTTTACCCTGTCCCTTCCCTGGCATCAAGCATAATGTAATTTTGTGGAGACAAAAAGACTAATCAATTTAGCAGAACTCCCACTCCCCATGGGAGTAAGAGGAGATTTAGGAGTGGCCCCCGGGAGGCAAGAGTGGAGAATGTGCAGAAAACTCTCAATTCCAAACTGGGAAGTGGCTTGAGAGCAAAGACGGATGGTGGAGCCTATTTCCTATCTCTGTTTTGCTCAGACAACCAGATCATCGTTTTAGAACTAGAAGTAGTGGCATGCTAGAGCCCTTGCAAGAGTTAATTATTAAATTTTCAGTGTAAGAATTTACACCTTGGAAATTGGCAAATGCTTGGTTTATTTTATTATTGATTTTCTAGACTTACAAAACTGATGAAAAAAATGTTGATAATGTAGATTAAACTTAAAAGTGAATTTTACCTACTTTTTTTTTCTTGTAAGAGCTGGTTGTTAAACATTTACCAACCGACCTCAGACTGGGTGAGATCTTAGAGATCATCTAGACCAGATTCCTTTCATTTCAGAGCAAACCAGAGAAGTGACTTGATTAAGGTCACTCAAGTTGTGAACAGCAGAGTTCATAGTTGAAACCACCTCCAAAATCCATCACTTTCCCCAGTATACCACCTTCCCACTGTTGAGAAGGAAAATGATTGAGTTGGATGGCTTATTCTAATTATTCCAGAGGTTTGAATTATTTTCATTATTTCTAGATCATACCTAACATGAAGATGTGGCTGGAATGTTCTCTGAGGATTGTATACCCAGAGCTACTTAGAAGAAGGCAAACATAACCTTATGCAAAAGCTTGTTCTTAACTCAAAAATGCACAAGATATGGTTGAGGATTTTCTATTTGGTCATGGAAGTAATAGGGTCTTCCCTTTCCAGTTTGATTTTTCTTTTCTGGACTGGGTTAAAGAGGCCATTCTTTGCCTCATTTTTTTTTACCTAGCCTTAGTCATTGAATGGGCATTGCCTCAGTCTAACTGAGACCTGCTAAAACCCTTAGATTTAAAAGGCCAAGGTCTTCCATCTAATCTGTGGCCACCTCCAGTCATCCTGATATGTATCTGGTCACTGGACCCAGATGACTCCAGAGGAGAAAGTGAGGCTGGTGACTTTGCACAACCTCCCTCACTTAAATCCATTTCAGTGACATCATGGCATCATATCCATGATGTCATGGTCCTCTTCTAGAATGAAGGACAAAACAACAATAACAACAACAAGAACAACGGAAGTAACAGGGAGCCACTGGAGTATATTGAGCCTTAGCAGGGTGATGTGACCTGTGCTTTAAGAAGATCACTTTGGGAGCTGCTTGGAGGGTAGTCTGAAATGGGGAGAGACTTGAGGCAGGGAGTTCAACTAGCAGGCAATTGCAATAGAGCAGGCATGAGCGGTGGCTGTTATGTGAGTGGAGAGAAGGGGATGTGGTAAAGTAATGTTGTAATAGTAGTTACTTTATTGCTCACTATTTTCCTATCATATGATTTAACAGGTTTTTCTCAGAGCTTCCCATTCTAGTGTGGATCCAGGGAGCTGTGTCTTGTCTTTGTGTTCCTGGGAGAAAGGAGCTGCCATGGAAATAGACTAATTATTCTATCTCTAGGCTGTTAAGCAGGACCCAAAGAGCTTAGAGCTGGTTAGATCCTAAGGAGACCTGATCCCAGGCTAGGACTAGACAGATCAGGTCAGAGAGATCCAAGGCACTCTCTATCAAAATTGTTTGTGTGAGACATTTAGGGGAGAAGCAATAAGCTTCCATATCAGAAGAGAGAATGGGGTGATGGTAGCATGTTTTCTGATTGACATTATCAGAATCACCTGCCCCAAGCACACACATGCCACCAGTTATAGTCTGAATGCCAGGGGTACTATGTATCTGTGACTCTACACTAGGTCAGCCAATTCAAATGAGCAGCTCACTTTGGTACTGACCACCTTGGCACTGGCTGCTGTGTCCACAGGAAGCATGCCACAGGTACATGTACAAAGTAATTCTTTGACTCAGGATCTAAGTCCTGCTGTTTTGATGCTTAGATGCCCTGTCTGGGTTCTGACCACCTGATGCCCAGACCGTCTTCTGGTAGGGCAGACCTCTTACATGTCTTGACCTTTGATAAGCCTGACAAGTCTACCTGAATCCATGGCCTTGTTCTGACCTTCAGCATCTACATAATGCCTCCTGCCCCCAAACACTTATGAATTCTAAATGGCTTATCTGGTTCTTGATTCATGGATCTATTTTGATCACTGGCTCATGCTTCCACCTTATTCTCCATTTTTGGGCTTGCCTCAACTCTTTCAGCCTTTAATGTCATATTCCAACAATAAGTGGCCTGTTGTCACATGTTAACAACCAGGAAAAACATCTAGTCCTAGAAATCTAAATGTACATAGTTAGGGGAATTGAGCAGAAGTTGAACAGAGGCCAAAGTAACAAGCTGTTGTTTAAACCAGGACTTGTGAATGAGAACACCTTGTCAAAGAGACAAGTCAGAAACACCAAAACCAGATTGAAATGATGTAATGAGCTTTATAAAAGGAATTTGTTGCTATGGTTTGGTCGTTTCAGTTGTGTCTAATTCTACATAACCCCTTTTTGGGGAGTTTTCTTGGCAGAGATATTGGAGTGGTTTGCCCTTTCCTTCTCTAGTTCATTTTACAGATGAAGAAACTGAGACAAACAGAGTTAAGTGACTTGCCCAGGGTCACACAGTTAGTGAGTATCTGAGGCCAGATTTGAACCCATGAAGATGAGTCTTCCTGATCCCAAGCCCAGTGGTCTATTCACTGTGTCATCTACCTGTCTGTATGAAGGGAAACCCATGCCTTAAAAATAACAGACATATAACAAAACCTTGTTGAGTTGAATTAACTAAGGGGATTTGAACAGCCAAGAGAAAACCATATTAAAAAATGCTAAAGGAATAAAGTATGTTTTCTACTGCAGCTTAATGGAAGAACACTGTGCTTAGAAATGCAGTCAGAAGGCATGACCTTGATTGAATTCTGACTCTGCTATTTATTATGACCTTGGAGTCCAGTGCTTAACCATACTGGATGCATTTTCCCATATGAAAAATTAAGGGATTGAACTAGACGATCTTTAAAGTACCTTCAACTATAAACACTATTCAAGTATTTATTAAGCACCTACTGTGTGTAATATACTGTGTGGGACCCTGGATTTCTCTGATTCTGTGATCCAGTGCTGGGTTCTATAGGACTCTGTAACTTATGAGATAACTATTTATAATACCTCTATAGTGTGAGAAATGGCTATTTCTGTCTTATATTTAATAACTAATTATTGTATTAGGACAAGGTTTTTCCCCTTTTCTACTTCCTCATCCTGTGGTCAGTTTCTTTCTTAAAGACTGACCTAGGTCAAGATCTAATCAGACAGTAAAAGAAATTCTAAGCTTGGGTCTAGAAGTAGGGAAGTCAGAATTCTGCTGTCCTCTACCCTGGGCAGATCACTTAGGAAATATTTTTTATTTAACATTTTATTTTTTCCCAATTACATGTAAAAACAATTTTAGCATTTAAAAAAAATTTGAGTTCCAAATTCTCTCCCCTCCCATTGACAAGGCAAGCAATTTGACAAAGGTTATACATGTGTTGTCATGCAAAACACATTAGGGTGTATTTCTCCTCATGATGTCTGCTCAAACAGGTCCTGGGAAAATGTTGATTCTCCATATTATCAAGAAAAGTGAAATGGAAATTGATGTCTCTTTGACCAAGATTTGAGTTACCTAGGTCACCTACCCTAAGATAGCCCACTTCCCATTTGATTAACAAGTCAGAGTTGAACAGGTACCCCTAGGAACACCTCCTCTTTGAAGGGTATATATATATATGTGTGTGTGTGTGTGTGTGTGTGTGTGTGTGTATAAACTGTGATCTAAACATTGTTACAGGTCTTTGATCTAAAAGAGAGAGCCAAGTGACCACCCTTTTTTTTAAAAACTTGCTGGTCCTATTAATAAAATGACTAAGTTATCCAGAAACTATGTCTTTCAAACTTTTTAATCATCACAATAGGAAAGGGGAGAGCTATAAAAAATTGTGCTCAAAGCTGGATCCTGAATTTCTATTATGTGCCTTTTATGACCTAGTTTGGAAAGAACTTGCTACTATATGACCCTGCTTCTGTAGGAAGTTCAAGGGTTACACATGAAGCTATTGAGGTTCAGTGAATTTAAGTGAATTGTCCAAGGCCGTATGGTTAGTAAATAATAGAGTCAGGATTTGAACCCAGGTCTTCTGGGATAGGTCATTAAAAAAATCCATAGTCTCATATTACTTCATTCTATATCCACCTGAACACTACCTTATACCTCATTGTTGACAATGTGTTATTTGTCCTTTGTTCTCAAAGAAGACTATGACATCATGGAGAGGATGACATGACTTGTATTGAATTGGATTTGAATGAGGAAGAACTGTACAAAATGATCAGCCTCACTCTCTCTTCCAGAGCCATCTGGGTCCTGGGGCCAGATATTCATCAGGATGACTGAAGATGGTCTAAGATGCAGTAGGAGACCTTGACCTTTTTAAGCTAGGGTCTTTCCAAGTTCTCACTTTTAGTGAGGCAACACCCATTCAGTGAATTGGCCTGTTTAAGAAGTGAGTCAAAGGATGGCCCCTTTAATCAAAATACCACCTTAGCGCAAGTATATGACATTATTGTTTCCTCAAGGTGCTTCTCCTGATCATATATCTAAAGTTACACAGAACCTCAGAGACCACCCAGTTCAACCCCCTCATTTCACAAGATGAGGAAACTGAGGTCTATGGAGGTGAAGTCAGAGGCCAAATTTGACCTGAGGTCCTCTGCCCCCAAGATCTGTATGCTTTTCACTGTGTCACAATGAAGAGGGTAAAAAAGTCACATAAGATAGTACCACTTCCTCTCTTTGTTTTTCCACTGTTATCACTTTCTGAAACATGCAGCATTTCTCTCTGTGCACTTTTCAGCTTAATTGAATGGCTTATTGGTGACTTATGCATTTTTAATAATGAACTGGCATCTGTGTTAGACACTTTCAGTTAAATTGTAGTAAAGTGCTTTAGAGCCGTTAATTAGCACAAACAGTCTTTGGCTTCATCCCAGGTTGTGCCCTTGTATACTTGGGGACCCTTAGTAAGGGCATGAGATACTGATAGGTCTTCAGAATAAGTCATTTCTGTAGAATTATATAATGCAAGAACGCAAAACATGATTTTAGAAAATGAGACCTTAGAACATAGAATGTTAGCTCTGGGAGAGATGTCAGAACAGAATGCTCAGAGGGAGCTTACACATTATCTAATCCAATTTCCTCATCTGACCTGAATGTTCCTCGTGTATAAAAGTTCCTCCATTTGCATCCTGCCCTTTCCTCTTTGTTGACTATAAGCATTCACATATATCCCAACTCCCTCTGAACCCTCTTTCACTCTATATGTTTTCTATAAAATTCTGAAAATCTATTAAACTTGGTCCCTAGAGATGTCCTGAAGTCAATTGGCTCTATCTTTTGTGGCCACCACCCAAGGGCAATCTGTTTGGAATCTATTAGCTCTGGCTACAGGAATCCAACTTCCCTCAAATTTCTGTCCCCCTTTTTAGGGTGAGTCATTTCCCTAGAAACCCATACTCAGACTAGTCTTTCTGAGTGTATTGGAAAGTATCTGACTACAGTGAGGGCCATATAGTAGCAGGTTATTTCCAAGCTAGGTCATAACAGGTATAAGAAATTCAGGATTCAGCTTTGGACAGTTTTTACAGCCTCTCTCTCTTCTTTGCAGCTCTACATTTTCTCTTTTTAGAGATTCTAGGTAATAATTCCCCTTATATCCTGCCTCCAAGCAATATCCTCTCTGAGCTAATTGAGAAATCTCACTGTTTGAATCCTAGTTTTCTTCCAAAGTACACCTTGTTTCTTCTAACTCTCTTCTGAGTTCTTTGTCACATTCTTTTAGCCTTGAAAATTTGGCTTCCAATAAACATTTTTATTAAGGTGACAATGATTTCCTTCCTCCTCATTTTTAGAGCAGAGAAAAGAAAGAACTGAGCTAGAAGGGACATTAGAACATAGAATTTTAGACAACAGAGTATAAAAAGAGAGCTGGAAAGAACCTTAGAAAATTATAGTGTTAGAATAAGATCACAGGATTTTAGAGTTACAAGTTCTTAGAGATTATTAGGTCCAACTCCTTTCCTCCATTTTAAAGATACAAAAAGTGAATTGCATGGGTCCAAGAACCTCAGAGTTGATTGAAAGAGAGCTTGGAGACCATCTAGCACAATCTATGCCCTATTCCCCTCCTTGGTATCCTTAACAAGTAGTCAGTCATTCTTTCTGCAAATAAGGATCTTCGTTGAAGGAGAAGTCAACACCTTTCAAGGAAGCCCATCCCACTCTTGGACAGTTCTAATAGCTAGGAAATATTCCTTGTTTAGTGCTCATATCTGTCTCTCTGCAACTTCTACCCCCTAAGTGCCAAGAATAATACATTTATCTTCTCTTATATATGACAGCCTTAAAAATATTGAACAGTGATTATATCTCCCCAAAGTCTTTTCTTCCAGTTAAACATCTCCAGTTCCTTCAAGTAAGCCTCTTAAGACAAACTTTAGTCATCTCCCCATTCTAGTCACCCATTCTGAATGTACTTCAACTTATAACTGTCCTTAAATATGGAATCCAGATATGAAATCAGTATTCCCTAAGTGATAAGCTATTCTCAATAATACAATGATACAAGACAATTCTAAAGGATGTATGATGAAAGGTACTGTCCATCTCCAGAGATAATTCTAGTGGAGGCTGAATGCAGATAGAAGATACTTTTTCTCTACTTTCTCCATTTGTCTTGTTGGGGTTTTTTTGTTTGTTTTCTTTCACAGCATGACTTACATGGAAATGTGTTTTGCATGACAACACATGTATAACCTTTGTCAAATTGCTTGCCTTGTCAATGGGAGGGGAGAGAATTTGGAACTCAAAATTTTTTTTAAAATGCTAAAATTGTTTTTACATGTAATTGGGAAAAAATAAAATATTACTGTGTTTCCCTGATAATAAGACCTATCCTGAAAATAAGCCCTCCCCTTACTGTGTAAGATTCCTCTAAAATAAGCCCTCCCCTGAAAATAAGCCCTCTGGTGTTTTTCTGTCCAAAAAAAAAAATATAATAAGACAGTGTCTTATTATCGGGGAAACAAGGTAAATAAAAAATATTTCCTAAGTGATCTGCCCAGGGTAGAGGACAGCAGAATTCTGACTTCCCTACTTCTAGATCTTGGTTGGTTGTTGTCCTTCGTTCTCGAAGAAGACCAAAAGGAATCACAATGCTAGAGTTCAGTTTCAATGTGTCTGACTGTGACTGATCAGACCAACATGAGCTCGGAATGCTCTACCACAGGTTGGGCACAAACAGTCCATGTGAACAGTTGGGGTGGATTCTCCAAATTTTACACATCCTGCATTTCCTTTGAACTGTTTCAATTCTGCTTTGCTCATAGAGCCCAGCACCTTCTCTGATGTGGGCACACCATGCTGTTCAGTCCTGTGCTAGTGTTTCCCATGTCACACAATCAATTTCAAAGCTCTTAAGAGAGACCTTGAGAGTGTCTTTGCATTGCTTCTTCAGACCACCATGTGAATGCTGGCCCTGTATGAGTTCTCCATAAAATAGGTTTTTTGGCAAGCATATATTTTGCATTCAAACAATGTGGCCCACCCATCGGAATTGTGCTCTGTGAAACAGAGTTTGAATGCTTGGCAGTTTAATTCGGGAAAGAACCTCAGTGTCTGGTATTTTGTCCTGCCAGGTGGTCTTCATAACCTTCCTAAACTGGTGATCCATAATGCCTGGAATTCTCTCCCTCCTCATCTCTGCCTCCTGTCTTCCTTTTCCCTTCCCTTCCCTTCCCTTCCCTTCCCTTCCCTTCCCTTCCCTTCCCTTTCCTTTTTCCTTTGGTGATTATTTCTATTTATCCTGTATAGAGATTATCCTGAGTTTGGTTGTCTCCCCCATTACACTGTGAGCTCCTTGAAAGCAGGAACTGCCTTCGCTTTCCTTTGTATCCCCAGCACTAAGAAGAGTTCCTAGCACATAGTAAGCGCTTAAATGCACACACACATGCACACACACACACATTCATTTCCTGACTGCTTCTTTATCATCTTTTTTATTCTGATCCTTTTGAACAAGGCTTGCCTTTCCATAGTCATGTTCTGGTCCTGAGTTAAATCCTACTAAAGCTCAATGACATCTATGAGGTCAAACAAAGGATATCTTGTTCACCCTGTTTGTTTCACACACCACGCCACACTATTTGTGTGGAGGCATCTGTGCTTGTGGCTTTTATTGCCTGGTCTCTTTCTGGACGTTTTCCTCCGTGAATTGCTGGTCCTCTTCCTGGCTGTTCCTTCCTGTGTGGAACATATTGTTTCTATCTTGGGACATCTATCTGCTGTGGCTAGACATTTTCCTCCTCCTCACTCGGCTATTTTAAGCCCTCTTGATAAGATTCTCAGGAGTTTCTATCAGTCTTCATGAGATGCACTTTATTTGTTTTATCTCAGTTCAATTCAATTCAATATTTATCTGTTTATTATCCCTTAATAGGTGCCAGACCCTGTGTCCCAGTGCCTGGGACACAATGACAAAAATGAGACAAGTCTCTACTTTCCAGGATCTTACATCTTTCTGAGGGGAAGCTACAGGTATATACAGGAAAGTGAATACAAAGTATGCACAAAGGAATTTATTTTGTTGGTTTTTTTTGCCTTTTTTGGGGTTAAGTAACTTGCCCAAGGTTACACGGCTAGGGGTCTGTGTGTGTGTGTGTGTGTGTGTGTGTGTGTGTGTGTGTGTGTTAAGTGTCTGAGGTCGGATCTGAACCCAGGTCCTCCTGACTCCGGGGCCAGCACTTTACTCACTGCACCACCTAGCCCCCCCCACAAAGGAATTTAAAGAGGGAAGAAAGCACTAACCTTAAGGAGATTCAGGGAAGCTCTTGTGATAGGAGGTGGCACCTGGTCCTTGCTCAGAGACTCTACAAGTCAGAAATAGGGAACAAGTGCATTCAAGCCATGGGACCACCTGGGCAAAGGTACAGAGGTTGAAGATACCTTGCTGTGTATAGGGAAATAGCTAGTGGGACCAGTTTGACTGTAATGGAGAGTGAGTGAATGGACGTAACAAGAAATATGGACTGGAAAGATAAGTGAGAGCCAAGTCATGGAGCACTTTAAATACCAGACAGAGGAATATGCCTTTTATCTGAGAGGCAAAGAAGAGACACAGAAGATTTTCAAAGTATGTCAGATCTATGTTTTTGGAATGTCAGTTTGGCAGCTGGGTGGAGGGATATTAGAACCCATTCTTTCTAGAATTCAAACTGTGAGTTATCAAAAATACCATATTGGTCAGTTAACAAACCAACTTTTCATTACAAAACAGAACAACTAGGAGGGTATATAGGACACAAAATTCTAGAACAAAGAACATCTAACTGAACTGATCCAAAAAGTGTTTATCAAGTGCCTCCCATGTAGAAGGCACTAAAGAAAAAATGGCAGATATGGAAGTTACCATAGACCATAGAATATTAGAACATAGGAAATTAGAGCTAGAAAGGACCTTAGGACATATGATCATCAGAACATAGCTTCTGTTTGTTTCCCACTATACTGCCACACAAGCTTCAATTCAAAGACATTCTTAATTCCTTACCAGAAAAGGATTCAGTTAGCCCAAGAGGCCTCTGAAAGAGAGGTTCTGCTCATTGCTGAAGGAGGGAAGGGACTAATTTTTCATGGCTGGGCATTTGGGCTGCAGATGATCCATCAGGCAGCCAGTAGTCACTTGTTCTTGAACCTAAAGATGAAAATCCAAGAGTGTCCAGGGAGGAGGACTCAAAGGTGAAGCTCAGAGAAGGGCTTTTGCTGGGGATTCATGACACCTCCTGCTTTTTTATCCAGCACTGGTGGCTTGAAATTTGTCCCTAGGTCCTAGTTCTCTGTGCTTGACTGCATCCAAGCACAGTGTGTACCTCCTAGGGTATAGTCTGGTGGAATGCATAATGGGTCCCAAGGGAGAGGAGCAGATTAAGTGATATGGTTCAACAGAGATGTCAGCCACAAACACAGGTCTTAACAATGGTTTGGGCTGCACCTGCCTAGTTCAATGGAGCAAATTGCTATGCGGTAAAATATAAAATGATAAGAGTCTATCTTGGCAATATCATAGTTGACAACTAATACCAAATTTATCTTCTGGCACAATAGTTTTCAGGAAAGAGTGGCTGCTAAGGGTTATAATGTAAAGGGGCAACTTTCTGTTTATCAGTGAGAAAGTAGCCCCCTGATTCTCTTAATCAGTAGATTACTGAGAAACTAAACCCCAAATGAAGTCTTAAGTTTGCTGGAGAGAAATATTTATAGGAAACTCTCAGAAACATTGACTTACAGGGGAAATTCTAAGCTTAATAATGAACATTCAAATCCAGTATAAGTTCATAACTATCAATGCTTGCTCTATAAGTGGAAATATCAAGATTAGTAAACAAATACACTGGATTATAGATTTAGATCTGGAAGGACTTTAGAAGGTTATTTAATCCAGTTCCTTAATTTTTACAGATAAGAGGTCCAGAGAAGTTAAAGCATTTTCCAAGGTCAAATAGGCATAAGCAGCAGTAGCTGAGAAGTAAACCTAGGTCCTCTGACTCCAAATCCATAGCTCTTCTCCCATGCCATGTTGTCTCTCAGAGACATATAAATCTATCAAAAATGACTCCTACACAATGAAAACAAAACTCTTAACAATAATCCTAAAAATATGTCACAGTCTTACTCCTGGAAAAAAAAATGGCAATGGATTGCCATTTCCTGGACTTAATTGAGTCTATCCCAACACAAAGTCCCATGACTTGGACTTCCCAACTCCCAACAGACAGAGAAAAAAAATAAAGAATAGGACTATTGGTTGCTTCACTGCTTTTTGGAATAGCCACCCATTCCCCTATGCCCACAGAGAACGCTAACAACTATGTTCCTTATTGTTCTGTCTTCCAGGAGAGAGAGACAGACAGACAGACAGACAGAGAGACAAACAGAGAGAGAGAGACAGAGACAGAGACAGAGAGACAGAGACAGAGAGGGAGAGAGATACAGCTGCTGAACAGGACAGTTCCTATTGTCCAAGTCACATTTCTTTTCACAGTTCTAAGGCTGTTCCTTAGCTTCTCCCCCACAGAGGAAGCCATATCTTATCCAAGTTGCAAGTTCTTAACTCTGAAAGTCAAATAAGATAAGCCTTCCTTTTTGGAGGGGGGATGGCAGGGCAATTGGGGTTGAGTAACTTGTCATGTTTGAACTCAGGTCCTCCTGACTCCAGGGCCTTGCTCTATTCCCTGAGCCACCTAGCTGCCCCAGCTAAGGCCCTTTCCAGTGAAGACAATATCGAATCAAGGATATACTCTACAATACCATAGCTAAAAAGAAAGCTGTTCCTCAGCCCCACCTACCCCAATTTTGAATAAACAGAAAACATTCTGCTGTTCTTCCTGGTTTCAGTTCCAGGGAACCATGCCTCCTCCCACTAGGTGCTCTCAAGGTTCCCATCACACACCCATTCTTTTTGTGTGTTGTCTCCTCCCACTAGATTGTGAGCTCTTTTAGGGTGCGGTCTGTCTATGTTAACTGAACCCCCAGCACTCAGTATGTGCCCAGAATGTTGTTGTTCAGTCACTTTCAGTCATGTCTGACTTTTCATGACCCCACTTGGGGTTTTCTTAGCAAAGATACTGAAGTAATTTGCTATTTCTTTCTCTAGCTGATTTTACAGATAAGAAGACTAAGGCAAACAAGGTTAAATGACTTGCCCAGGCTCACACAGCTAGTAAGTGTCAGAGGCTAGATTTGAACTCAGGAAGAGGAATATTCATGATTCTAGGCCTAGTGTTCTACCCACTGTGCCACCTAGTTTCTACTTAAGGGGTACTAACTTTCTCTAACATTCTGCATTGTGAATTCTGTCTTTTGTTGTGTGGTTATTTCCAATTCTTATATTCTGTGTTCTAAAGGCCCATTCAGTTCTGACATTCTAGAATGTTATGATTCTGAGTCATGAAGAATTCAGCAATTCACAGTCCCTTCAAGAAATCTCAACTGACATTTTGAGATCTACAGACCAATAGTTGAACTGATTGCCTTCTCTTGTGCTATGTGCATTGAATTATCTTGTACTGAGCTTCTGGGGTGCCCAGGGATAACAAAGTCTTTTCTCTCTAGCAGGACTATTGGGTATTCAGGGTGATTTTCAAGGTTTTAGATAGGATGGTAACGGTGGACAAAGAAGCAGTACTGCAAAATGTTTATTGTTCAGATTGCTGAGATGTAGCTCATGCTAAAGTTTCCCCCTTGGTGGCATATGGTCAAATCTTTATTAATTCTTCTCCTCCTCCTCCTCCTTCTCCTCCTCCTCCTCCTCCTCCTTCTCCTCCTCCTCCTTCTTCTCCTTCATCATCATTAGTAGTGGTGGTAGTGATAGTGGTAGTACTAGTAGTAGTATGAGACAGCTAGGTGGTATTGGGGAGAGTACTCTGGAGTTGGAGAAATGAAGACCTGTGTTCAAATCTTGTCTCAGACACTAATTATGTGATCCTAGGCAATTCACTTAAGAGTTGTCTGCCTCAGTTTCCTCATCTGTAAACAGGGAGTCATAATAGCACCTACCTCCCAGGGTTGTTCTGAGGATGAAATGAGATAATAATTGTAAAGTAGTTTGCAAACTTTAAAGCTCTTTATAAATGCTAACTATTATAATCAAGTATATTCACAGAGGAGGGGCACTGCTGTCTAGTACAAAGCAACTTTAGACCTGGTCTAGGGTCACAGGATCATTAACTTAGAGCTGGAAGGGACCTCAATGGTTTGGGGCTCATAAAGATTAAATGACCTGTCCAAGGTCACACAGGTAGCAAAGTCAAGATTTGAACCCAGATCCCCAGAGTCAAAATACAGTGTTCATTCCAGTACCTTTCTTTGCCTTCTCTTAGCATTCAAAGGGCTTCCTTCCTTCCCTTTTTCCTTCCTTACTTCTTTCCTTGAATAAGTATTTATTAAACATCCACCAAGTGCCAGTCTCTGTGGTAGACTCTGAGAATACAAAGAAGAGGAGAAAGAGGAAGAGGAGGAGGAGGAGGAGAAGGAGAAGAAGGAGAAGGAAGAGAAGAAGAAGAAGAGAAGAAGAAGAAAGAGAGAAAGAAGGAAGAAAGAAAGAAAAGAAAGGAAGAAAGAAAGAAAAGAAAGGAAGAAAGAAAGAAAGAAGGAAAGAAGGAGAGAAAGAAAGAAAGAAAGAAAGAAAGAAGGAAAAAGAAGAAGGAAGGAAGGAAGAATTCTTGTCCTCAAGGAGCCTACATTCTGTGGGAGGAAACAACAGATACACAGATTGAAAAAATAAAAATAAATACAAAATAATTTCTCTGTGGAAGAAGGGCACTAAAACCTGGGAGGACCAGAAAAGGCTTTGTATAGGAGGCAGTATTTGATTTGCAGTGAAGGAAACTAAGGATGGCGATGAGGGAGTACATCACAGGCAAGGACAAAAGTCTGTGCAAAAGTGTGGAGGTAGAAAACAGGATGTTATGTATGACAGGCAGCAAATTAGCCAGTTGGGTTGGAACACAGTACACCAAGGGGAGTTTTGTGCAGTGAATCTTGGAAGACAGATGGAGTCAGGTTGTAAAGGTCTTCACATGCCAGTTGAGGGGTTTGTGTTTCATCCTGAAGGTAATAGAGAGTCGCTAGAGCTTCTTGTGCAGGGGAATGACATGGTCAGACCTGTGCCTTAGGAATATCAATTTGGCATTCGTATGAAGGCTGAATTAGAGAAGGGAAGGAGTGGAGGTAGGGGGGCTCATTATGAGGATATCGTGGTAGTTAGTCTTGGCAAGAGGAGATGAGGTCCTGAATCGAGTGGTAGCTGAATAAGTTGACAGAAGGGGACAGGTACAAATGGCACTGGGGAGGTGGATGAGACTTAACAACTAAGTGGACATGAGGATGTTGGTTAAGAGTTATGGATGACTCTGTGTCTACAAGCCTGGGTGATTGGAAGGATGGCAGTGGCCTTGACAAAAACCAAGAAGTTCTCTGAGACAGTGTAGAATGGCTTAAAGAGCCCTGGTCTGGGTGTCTGGAGATCTGCCATCTGGTCCCTACCCTGCTGCTGATCTTCTGATGCTTTCCCTCTCTGGGACTTTGGCTCCTCATCTATAAAAAGAGAGATTTAATCTCTGAAACCCTTTCTATGTACAGTATCCTATGCTCTAAATTTCTGTATTCTGAGGTCAGAGCTAATCATGAAGTTCTATAATTTTATTCTGTAGAATGTCTTGTAGGTTGTTGAACGGGTATATTAGCTCTACAAAGGCAAAGCCAAGTCTTAACTTGATTCTAGATCGCCTGTCATCACAACCAGGGCCCTTTCCATTCCCCCAAATAATCTAAATTTAAATAACTCTTGTTCAGTTCTGTACATATTATAATGGACAAATTCTTAAGGAATTAGGAGAAGAACCCCTGCCATAGAATGTCTCAGTTAGTCAAAAGGCCTTTATTAAGCACCTACTACATTCTTAGTACTGTGCTAAAATATGGAGGTACAAAGAAAGGGAAAAGACAATCCCTTCAAGTCTAATGGGGGGGGGGGACAACATGCCTCTACAACTTGTACAAATAAATTGTATTCCAGATAAATGGAAAATGACCAACACAGGGAAGCAAACACAATAGATTTACAGTTTCATATGCAATCATCTTTTTATTATACTATGGAAATGCTTGTTTTATGCCATAAATTAAAAATAAAATAAAATAAATTTAAAAAGAGG
The DNA here is from genome assembly GCF_028583685.1 of Petaurus breviceps papuanus. NCBI lineage: Eukaryota > Metazoa > Chordata > Mammalia > Diprotodontia > Petauridae > Petaurus > Petaurus breviceps. The sequence continues at coordinate 2,784,117 of NW_027187368.1, read as the reverse complement.
TATTACAAAAGATTTCCTGTAAAAGGTCAGATTTTAGGTGGGACTTAAAGGAAGCCAGGGAGGTCAAGAGAGGGAGATGGGGAAGGAAAGAATTTCAAGTATGGCAGGCAGAGAGCCTGTAAAAATGCCCCAAACTGGGAGATAAATATCTTGTACAAGGAACAATAAGGAGGCCGGCATCATTGTATCCCAGAGTACTTGAGGATGAATAATGTGTAAGAAGATAAGAAAGGAGCAGGCTATTAAGGGATTTGAATGTCAAATAGGATTTTATTAGATCCTGGAATTATGACAGGAAGCCACTGGAGTTTATTGAATAGGGGGGCGACTATCAGACCTGCACTTTGGGAAGATCAATTTGAGATTGATGAGTGGAGAAAGGACTGTAGGGGGGAGGCTTGAAGCAGGATACAAACCAGCAGAATATTACAATAGTCTAGGCATGGAATCATCAGGGTCTGGACCAGGGTGGTAGTAGTATGAGACTGGAGGAGGGGGCAGAGAGAGAGAAGGTGGAATCAATAGGGTTTGGTGACAGATGAGATAAAGGAGGTGAGAGAGAGTGAGGAGTTGAGGTGCCACCCAGTTTGTGAGTGTTGTTGGCTGGGAAGATGGTAGTGCCCTAAATAGTTATAAGGAAATTTGGAAGAGGTGAAGACTTGGGGGGCAAAAATAGGTCTAGAATGGAATAGAAATTGAATTCAGAGGCTGTCTAATCCAACCCCCTCATGTTACAGAAAAAAAGTTAAGACCTAAAAGTGTACCAAAACAGCAAATGACATTTGTTGGAGGAGTTGTGGGAAAACAGGTACATTAATGTACTGTTGATGGAACTGTGAACTGGTCCAGTTATTCTGGAAAGCAATTTGGAATGATGCCCAGAAAGCTATTAAACTGTGTATATGCTTTGGTCCAGAGATAACTCTACTAGGTTTATACTTGAAATCAAAGAAAGAGGAAAAATACACATTTACACAAAAATATTTGTACCAGCTCTTTTTGTGGTAGCAAAGAATTGGAATTGGTGGGAGTGCCCACCACTTAGGAAATGACTTGTAATATATGAATGTGATGGAATATTATTGTGCTATAAGAAATTATGAAGGAGATGGTTTCAGAAACCTGGGAAAACTTTTATGAACTGATACAAAGTGAAGTTTACAGAACCAGAGGAACAATTTATACAACAACAATGATAATGTAAAGACAAACACTTTGGAAAGAAATAACAAATTTGATCAACACAATGATCAATTGCTGTTCCAAAGGATTCATGATTAAATATGCTGCCCACCTCCAGATAGAGATGTAATAGGCTCAGAGTACAGACTGAGGCATACATGTATATGTGTGTGTGTGTGTATTACACATATACATATATACAATGGTGGTTGGTAACAATTAAAATTCTTAAGTTGTTTGTCTTTACATAAATGCACAGATATATACAAACACACATTTGTATGACTTTTCCAATGCAAGGATTTGTTTTGCTTGATGTAATAGAAAGCTCCCTAGCATACCCAGGATAGCTGCTAGCATAGGTTCTTTGATCTGCTTTTCTAAAGGAAAGCAACTCAAAAGGGGTTAACCATCTTACTTTAACCAAACATATATCATTTACCTAGTTCAGGGTAAAAAGTCAGCACCCTGAACTTCAGAGAAAATACAAACAGTACAAGCAGACAAAAAAATATAGACAGAAAATAACACAATTCAACAGGTAGAGCTGTTTGACCATCACACACATACATAGTTACCAGAGAGAGAAGCACCAACATCTGGGTTTTCAAAGCCTGGGGGGCTCAACAGCTGCCCAGAGTCTCATCTGGCCACATCACACAACTCTTCCCAAAGTGAACTCCAAAGCAAACCCTTGCCTCAGAGGCATATATGATCTTCTCCAGGGTCAGAGAGCATCACAACCCTTGTGACCCACTGCCTAATTACAAAGTAACAAGGTGTGGGCATTCCTGAAAAACAAGCCTCCCCTAACCAAGTTTCTCCTTTTGGGCTGGGCTCTGCTCTGCTCCACCGTTCAGCAAACTCCTCCCACCACAGGCTCCATGTGACCACATTCAGCCTATTGGGGGTAAAGTATATTTTCTTTCTTTTTTATTTTTTTGCCTTTTTTTGGAGGGGGGGAAGGTAGGGCAATTGGGGTTAAGTGACTTGTCCAAGGTCACACAGCTAGTTTTTGTGTTAAGAGTCTGAGGTCTGATTTGAATTCTGGTCCTCCTGACTCCAGAGCCGGTGCTCTATTGACTGATCCACCTAGCCACCCCAGTAGAGTATATTTTCAAATCAGGGAAGGTTCTTAAATTCCCTAGGTCTATTAAGGGGCAGGGAAGATCTTCAAATTCCCTTACCATTACACTTGGTTATATATAATTGTAATAAGTTTCTTTTTTCTTGCTTTTTAAACAGGAGGTAGAGGTAGGAGGGAAAGAATACAGACCTAAAAATTAAATTAAATTTTCTAAAAGAGAAAGAAACTGAGGCTCTGATTTGCCTAAATTCACACAGGTAATTTCTAGAAGAGGCAGACTTTGAATCCAGTTCCTTTGGGACCATAGCCCACAATGCTCCTTCCACTGGGCTACCCTGCTTCTCTGGTTCATTGGAAGAACTTTCTCAATGGGGAAATTATGGGTCACTGAAGTATTGAAGTATAATAATTAAGGCTCTAGGGGAGGCTAGAAAGAGAATGATGAGTTTGTCTGAAAACATAAAAAAGGGCAGGTAAATAGGCAGCATCAGGACTGAAGACTGTATCTTTCACCCTGTGCCCACCTCCTTGGTTGTCTTACCACAAAGCCTCCCAAGGAGCCCTGGAGACAGACAGACAGACAGACAGACAGACACATACACACACACACACACACACACACACACACACACACACACACACACA
>NW_027187368.1:2719377-2781193 GCF_028583685.1 Petaurus breviceps papuanus | reverse complement strand
ACACACACACACACACACACACACACACACACACACACACACACACACCCCTTCCCTGTTTGTTTGACTAGAGTTGAGTGGTGCTGCCCCAAGCTTCTTCTTTCTGGGAGATGGAATTGGGAGAGGAAACCTCTGGGAGTTAGAAGAGTAGAGAGGATATGCTCTCTTTGCTGGGATGGGCACATGCCCTCACCTTTCAGTACAAACAATGTGAATGAAAGAACTTTGGATCTAAAGTCAGAAGTCCTGGACTTGGGTCCTTGACACGATACTTCTTTTTATCTTCGGTTCTTCCCAGCTTTGCTAGTGTAGGCTGAGTCATAGGATTTTCCATTGGGCAGATCTCTTATAGATAACCTAATCTAATCGAATTCCATTCTCTCTGACTGATTTTATAGATGAGAAAATGACCATCAAAGAGGTTAAAGGTCCCACAGGTCCCCTGTAGCAAAGCTAGGGTTCAGATCAGTGTCTTCTGGCTCTAGATTCAGCATTCTTTTCCCTTGACCTCTGTACAATCCTATGTCTGTGCTCCTTCCTCTTCCCACATCTAAGCTTCCATTCTCTACATCAAGAATTCTTAACCTTTTTTGTGTCATGGATTCCTTTGTCAATTTGGTGAAACCCACAGACACTTTATCAGAATAGTGCTTTTAAATACAAAAAATAAAATATACAGCCAGCTAGGTGGAGCAGTGGACAGTGCTGAGCCTAGAATCAGGAAGACCTGACTTCAGACACCTAATATTTGTGTGAGCCTGGGAGAGTCACTTAAATTCGGTTTGCCTCAGTTTTTTCAACTATAAAATGAAAATAATCATAACACCTACCTCCCAAGGCTGTTCTGAGTATCAAATGAGATAAAAATTATAAAGTGTTCAGCACAGTTCCTGGTACATATAGTAAGTGCTAAATAAATGTTAGTTATTATTAACATTATTGTTATTATTATTATACCTTATAGGGTTTTTATGAGAATCAAGTGAGATAATATTTGTAAAGTACTTTGCATAACTTAATGTGCTATATAAATGCTGTTGCTTCTTCTTCTTCTTCTTCTTCTTTTCCTCCTCCTCCTCCTCTTTCTCCTCCTCCTCTTTCTGCTCTTATAGAAAGGAAACCAATTATACTGAAACTGTTGCTGTTGAGTCATTTTCAATTGTGTCCGATTCTTCATGATCTTATTTGGGTTTGTTTTGTTTTGGCAAAGATACTGGAGTGGTTTGTCATTTCCTTCTTCAGCTCATTTTACAGATGAGGAAACTGAGGCAAACAGCATCAAGTGACTTGGCCAGGGTCACACAGCAAGTAAGTTTCTGAGATAAGATTTGAATTCAGGAAGATGAGTCTTCCTTATTCTAGGCCTACCACTGCACCACCTACCTGCCTCTCAGTTATTATATTGAAGTATAATTCTTTAAATATTAAAAATTTAAAAACACAAGTTCATGGACTTTAGATAAGGAAGTTCTATTTTAAGTCTTCCATATCCTTCAAGTCCAAATTCCTCCAAGAAGTTATTTCTGACTGTTAGGGCCTTGAGGAGACTGCTTTATCCTCTGAATATCTATAGTTCCTATTGGTCAGCAGATGTCACTGTTGTTCAGAGCTGACTGTCTCTAATGTGCTAGAAAAGAGAGTATAACAAGCTAGGAAAATCCTGGGAAAGTCCTTTCTCATTCTTCATTCCAAAATAGACATACTATCCTTATCCTCTCCTTTGCTCCCAATTCTGACTGAAAATCCAGTTAGTTCTATTCCTTCTTTTAATCTTATTTTTACTGATGTCTTTTGCTTTAACATTATCTTCATTTTCAAATTTCTCTCTCTACTTGCCCAGAGTAATTTCTTATAATAAAGACAGATTCAGCAAAACACCAACCATATCTGACAGTATTTGTAATATCAAACAGCCATTTTCTCCTACCTTTGCAGAGAAGGGAAAGGGGTGCATTTTCTCAACCCTTCCCCAGGTTCAAGCTTAGTATTTATAATTATATGGTATTATTTTTTTTGTTGTTGGTCTTTCTATTTACATTATTGTTGTAATTGTTTTCCTGGATTTGCTCATTTCATTATACCATCAATTCACACAAGTTTTACCATGCTTCTCTGAATTCTTCACATTCATATGCCTGTCAAGGGCAGCTAAGTGGTTCAAATAGGCCTGGAGCCAGCAAGACAAGTTAAAAATCTAGCCTCAGATACTGCTTAGCTGTGTGACCCTGGGTAAGTCACTTAACCTCGTTTGCTTTAATTTCCTCATCTGTAAAATGGTCTGGAGAAGGAAATGGCAAGCCACTCCAATATCTTTGCCAAGAAAGCCTGTACATCATATGAAATGCCAGACTGGATGAATCAAAAGCCAGAATGAAGGTTGCCAGGAGAAATATCAACAATATCAGATGTATAGATGATGCTACTCTGATAGCAGAAAGTGAAGAAGAATCAAGAAACCCCTTGAAGAGGGTGAAAGAGCAGAGTGGAAAAGCTGGCTTGAAGCTTAACACAAAAAAAAAAAAACCCTAAGATCTTGGCAATTGGTCCCTATCACTTCCTGGCAAATACAGGGAGAAGAAATGGGAGCAGTGTCAGAGTTTAAATTCTTGAGCTCAAAGATCACTGCAGACAGTGACTGTAAGTCTTGAAATTAAAAGACACTGGCTCCTTGGAACAAAAGCTATGGCAAATCTGGACAGCATACAGAAAAACAGAGGCTTCACTTTGCTCACAACGGTCTATATAGTCAAAGCTATGGTTTTTCCAGTAGCAATGTATGGCTGTGGGAGTTGGACTATAAAGAAAGCTGAACTCTGTAGAACTGACACCTTCAAATTGTGTTACTAGAGGAGACTTTTGAGAATCACTTGGACAGCAAGGAGGTCAAATCAATCAATGCTTAAAGAAATTAATTCAGACTTTTCATTGAAAGGACCAATACTAATGCTGAAGCTTAAATACTTTGGCTATATAATGAGAAGACAGGTCTCAATGGAAAAGACCCTGATGTTGGGAAAGATTGAAGACAAAAGGAAAAGGGGAGGGCAGAGGATGAAATGGACAGATAGTGTCATGAAAGTAATCATCCATGGGGTCATGAAGAGTTGGACACAACTGATTGACTGAACAACAGCAAAAATATTCTATCACATTGATGTATCAAAATTTATTTAGCTGTTCCCCCAATGAATGTCACACTTTATTTCTTTGTGTTTCTGAAGGGATGAAGGGACCCTCTGTGAATGTCAGCATGGATAGGGGTCCAAAGATCAGAACATATTGTAGTATTTAAAATTGGAAAAGAATTTAAAAGTCATCCAACCCAACCCAAACATTTTATAGAGGAGGAAACTGAGGACTAAGGAACTTGTGATTGACCCATGCTTACATAATTTGTGGTTGTCCAGTCATTCATTTGTGTCCAACTCTTCATGACCCTATAGTACAGCAGGCCCTTCTGTCTTTCACTATCTCCCAAAGTCTAAGTTCATGTTTTGTTTCCATGACATTATCTATCCATCTCATCCTCTGCCATCTCCTTTTCCTTTTCCTTCAATCTTTGCCAACATCAGGGTCTTTCCCAAAGAGTCTTGTTTTCTCATTCTCTACTTAAGTTTCAGTATTTGACCTTGCAGTGAATAGCCCAAATTAATTTCTTTAAGTTTGTCTGATTTGTCTCCTTGCTGTCCAAGGGACTCTCAAAAGTCTCCAGCACCACGATTCAAAGGTATCAATTCTACAGCGCTCAGCTTTCCTCATAGTTCAGTTCTCACAGCCACACAATTGCCATGGGAAAAACCATAGCTTTGACCATAAATACCTTTGTCAGCAAAGTGACATCTTTGTTTTTTAGTATACGATCCAGATTTGCCATAGCTTTCCTCCCAAGGAAATTTTAATTTCTTTTAATTTTTATGGTTTATGGTCTTTTAATTTCATTGTTGCAGTCACCATCTGCAGTGATCTTTGAGCCCAAGAATTTAAACTCTGACACTGCTTCCATTTCTTTTCCCTGTATTTGCCAGGAAGTGATGATGGGACCAGTTGCCAATATCTTAGAATATATACTAAACCAGCTTTTCCATTCTCTTCTTTCTTGTTTTTTTTTTTAATTTCCTTTTTCCCTCTCTTTTTAAATTTTTTAGTTCATATCCTTCATTTCCACAAGATTTTGAGTTATAAATTTTCTCCCCAATTTTCCCTACCCACCACCCCAAAACAGCATTCCCACTGAATATCCCCTCCCCCAATCTGCTCTCTCCCTTATCTTCCACCATTCTCCCTTCTACTTTCCAGTAGGGCATGGTGGATCTCTGTGCCCCATATCTCATTTCCCAGTTACATGTAAAATATTAATAATATATATATTTTTTAAATATTTGATTTTAAAACTTTCCCTTCTGCCCTTGTCACCCATCTTCACTGGGAAGATAAGCAATTCAATATAGGTTATACATGAGTAGCTAGGCAAAACATTTCCATAGTGGATATATTGTGGAAGACTGACTATATTTCCCTCTATCCTATCCCACCCCCCACTTGTTCTATTCTCTACTTTGATCCTTACCCTTTTCAAAAGTGTGTGCTTCCAACTTCCCTCCTCCCAGCCTGCCCTCCCTTCCATTATTCCCCCTCTCTTCCCCTTCCCCTCTACTCTCCTGTAGGGTGAGATACCCTATTTACTGTGTATGTCATTCCCTCCCTAAGCCAAATTCAATGAGAATAAGGTTGACTCATTCCCTTTTGCCTTCCTGCTCTTCTCCTCCATTGTAACAGTTTTTCCTTGCCTCTTCTATATGAGATAATTTACCCCTTTACCCCATTCTGTCTCTCCCCATCTCCTCTCATTATATTCCTTTCTCACCTCTTAATTTCACCTTTTAAGTATCATCCCTTCCTATGCAATTGGTCCTGTGCCCTCTGTCTATGTATACCTGTAGACATATATAAACATGCTCACATATGTATTCATACACCCATATACCCTCCTATATAGACATATATATGTATGTATACATATGCATACATACACATAGATATATACACATATATATGCACATATATATATTTCTATTCCCTTCAACTATTCTCATACTGAGAAAAGTTTCATAAGTTACTAGGAATATAAGTAGTTCAACTTTAATAAGTTCCTTGTGATTTCTTTTCCCTGTTTACCTTCTCATGCTTCTCTTGCTTCTTGTAGCTGAATTTCAAATTTTCTATTCAACTCTGGTTTTTTCATCAAGAATGCTTGAAAGTCCTCTATTCCACTGAATGACCATGTTTTCCCCTGGAATATGATACTCAGTTTTGCTGGGTAGGTGATTCTTGGTTTTAATCCCAACTCCTTTGACCTCTGGAATATCATATTCCAAGCCCTTTGATCCCTTCATGTAGAAGCTGCCAGGTCCTGAGTTATCCTGATTGTGTTTCCACAATATTGAAATTGTTTCTTCCTGGCTGCTTGTAATATATTCTCTTTGATCTGGGAATTCTGGAACCTGGCTATAATATTCCAAGGAGTTTTCTTTTTGGGATCTTTTTCAGGAGGTGATTGGTGGATTCTTTCAACCTCTATTTTGCCCTCTGGTTCTAAAACATCAGGGCAATTTTCCTTGAGAATTTCTTGAAGGATGATTTCTAGGTTCTTTTTCTGATCATGGCTTTCAGGTAGTCCAATAATTTTTAAATGATCTTTCCTTGATCTATTTTCCAGGTCAGTGGTTTTCCAATGAGATATTTCACATTGCCTTCTATTTTTTCATTTGTTTGGATATGTTTAATAGTATCTTGATTTCTCATAAAGTCACTAGCTTCCATTTGCTCCAATCTAATTCTGAAGGAATGATTCTCTTCAGTGAGCTTTTGAGATTCTTTTTCCATCTGGCAAATTCAGCTTTTTAAGGCATTCTTCTCCTCATTGCCTTTTTGAGCCTCTTTTGTCATCTGAGTTAGTCTATTTTTTAAGGTGTTATTTTCTTCAGTCAGGTTGTTGATTCTCATTTCATAATTTTCTTGCTTTGTTCTCATTTCTCTTCCCAATTTTTCCTCCACTTCTCTTATTTGATTTTCAAATTCCTTTTTAAGCTCCTCTATAGTCTGTAAGCAGCTCATATTTTTCTTGGAAGCTTTTGGTGCAGGAGTTCTGACTTTGCTGTCTTCCTTCTGTTCCATGCTTTGATCCTTTTTGTTCCCAAAATAGGAGTGGAAAGCTGTGTTTCTCTGTTTGCTTTGCTTCCTTTGCCTGCTCATGTTGCCACTCAATTACTTGACTTTTGGGCTTTTTGCCACAGTAGTACTCTGCTACCAAAAACGGAAGTTTTATCCCAAACACTGGGGTTTTCGCAGCTGCCAAAGGTATTAGTTGGGTGCCCTCTCTGAAGCCTCGACATGCTCTGGCGAGCGGGTCACACACCCCAGGACCTCCACCCTAGACAACAATCCAAAACCAAGCAAGTTAAAGCAAGAGCAATTACTCCTCAGACTGGTTGCTTGGTCCCCCTACAATCTGCAGACCAGGAGCTGAAATTGCCACGTGGGGGCACCTCAGCTGCTTCTCTCCCTGGGGGCAAAGGCCAGATAGCACTCTGAATTCCCAGGTCCCAAAGTCCACAGTGCACTGACCTCTCACTTTGTCCTTGGCATCTATGGGTTGATAATCTGGAAACCGCCACAGCTGCTGGTGATCTGAAGTCTCTCCAGCCAGCAGTTGGTCAGGCCACCCTGGGGCTAAGACCTACGGCTCAAGTGGGGCTGGGGTAGGTTCCCAGAGTGCTGTGCTGGCTGCTTGCTGCTGGCCTGCTGGGCTGTCCTCAGTGGGAGGTTAGCTTCTCTGTGTCATTTTGTGGGTTCTGTAGCTCAAAAGTTTTTCTAGAGTCATTTTTTACATGAAGGGAGGTGGAAGCTGGAGCTATGAGGAAGTGCTATTTCTACTCCGCCATCTTCTCCATTCTCCTCTTTCACTGTCATCAAGAAGCCTCTTAAGTCTTCTTCACTTTCTGTCATCAGAGTGGTATCATCTGCATATCTGAAATTGTTGACATTTTTCCTGGTAACCTTAATTCTGGTTTTTGATTAATCCAGCTTGGTATTTTGCATGATGCACTTGACATGTAAGTTTAATAAATAATAAATAATAAACAATATATAGTTTTGTTGTACTCCTTTTCTGATTCTAGTTAATAGGATCAGAAATAACAGAATCTGAATTCATACCCATCTTCTGACTCCAGGTCCGATGTTCTTTCTATTATATATACTATTTTTCTATTCTTAGTTAACACATGACTTTAAGAATTCTGCAGTTCTGGAAGGCTGGAGAGGTAATGTAATGTAGGGGACAAAGAGCTGGTCTTGAAGCAAGGATGATGTGAGTTTCAGAAGGGTTGCCAACATAGCAAAGCTAGCATTTAGAAATAGTTCTGTTAAGGTTTGCAATTTGTCATCTCATTTGATTCATTGGTTAAGGAATTTTTCCCTCCTGAGGATTCCAAATACCAATGAAATGACCACTTTGGTCCATATTGCTATTTTATCCACAACTGTGACCCTTGACTTTGAGCGAGATCATTTGGCATCAGAATGCAGAAGTGGAAGAAAAAAGGAGTTAGGAAATTACTATGAGAGCTATCTTCATAGATCTGTAAGGGTGGGTAAGTTATGTCTTCCTCAGAAGTTGTCTTGGAACTACATCCCACAGAAGCCTATGTGTCTGCTCAGCAGGTGATGACATTGCCTCCAGAGGCACTCTGATTGGACATGGAACTTTCAGCATGCTGCATTTGAAAGAAAAATGGGAATCTCATAGTGGAATGAGATCAGGTCCACAAGACTATGGGTGACAGAATCAGAGAGAGAAAGGGAAATAGAAAAAAGAAGGAAGATTTCCTCTCAGCTATAACTGAACCATGCCCATGTTAGTGTATACAAATTGATTCAGGAAGGGGAGACGTCACACTGGTGTTAGCGTTCCTGGTTAGAAGCACAAATGGAAGTTTTTCCCTTAAATTCTTGAGAGGAAACAACAAAGCTCTCTACAATGCTTTGCAGGCCTCATTATGACAAGTCATACCTTCCAGATACTGAGGATTCAATATTTGTCCAGTTGGCAAGTCTCTAGCCTCTTTTCCATCTGCTAGCCCAAAGCGCCATGCTGAGAACTCAGCCTAGGGAATAAAAGAAGATGAGAGAGGGGGCATGATCCAGTGGAGCTGCTGGCATACACCAAACTCTTCAGCAGAACCAAGCATGAAAAAGTAGCCCATTTACCTCTCCTTTTATGCTAGAGATACAGGATGGCGAGTGGATTCCCAGCCTACAGTCTCCAGAGAACTAGGACAGGTAGTTGCAAGAAATGTTAAAGTTCTTATGGCATGATTTAACTTCTTGTTTACTTTTCATTCTTTTAACTAAATAGTCTTAGCTTTATTATGATTTCAAATGATTTATTCTGGACTGATTGGGGAGATTCAGTGGAAATGGGGGTTCATGGGGTATCGATTGAGACAAATGATTTACCTTTGTTTACTATGGGTCTGGAAGTTGTCAACAGAGGGTATGTTAAAGAATTGGTTACTACATATCTAAAATGTCATCATGTGAAAGGCAAGAGGAATGAAACTTTTTCTCATTGACCCCAGAAGGCAAAACTTAAGATAAATAATTAGAACTTGCAAGGGGACATATTTTGACTCAAGACATGGAAGAGTTTTTTAGACTTTTTCTTTCTCCTTTATATTGTCTTATCTAGAGATCTCATTAGCTCTTATAGGTTTAATGATCATTTTTATATGAATAATTCCCAAATCTATAGCCCCTGGCACATAGTAAGTACTTAATAAATGCTCCATCTACCTACCTACCTATCTCTAGTGTTTCTACTGGGTTATATTTATTTATCTCTAGTTGCTTCTTTGACATCTCACACTGTATGTCCTATAGGTATCTCATACTCAGCATGTCCAAAGCACAGCTCATTATCCTTTGTCTTCCAACCTCATCTGTTCTTTATTATTTTTCACATTAAACTATGTTAATGAACTTAAAATTCTGTGACAAATTTATGCTCAAGTTGCTCCCATTTAAAAATTACTGACTTTAAAAACTAATAACTTAAAACTGCCACAAAACAAATGGTCCACAAAAGCATTCCTTTTTTCCTGAAACTTTTATTGTAATCTTTAACTAGTCTTTTACTATTAAATTTAAATGGTCAATTGAGACAAACAGTTCTAAGACTGTTCTTCCATCACTGATGAAGACTGGGGCGGCAAGTGTGCAGGATATTCATTTAGCTTTCTGGGCCTTTTGAAGAGAGTTTGTGACCTTGCCTTCCTCTCAACTGGCTCATATCATAAACAGCAACACGACACAAAAGAGGAGCTCTCTACTCACATAGACTTGCCTGGATTCGCAGCATCACCACATGCTGGGAATTTAGGGACATCTTCCGGGGTCTTACCAAAATAATGATCAATCAGCAAACTTGCAAGTGATACGAGCCGCGTGACAATCTGGAACAGGTACCTAGCCAGCACTGCTTTGTGTGGATGGTTCAGGATAGTGACCTGTGCGGTAAAGCCAGCTGTTTCCAGGGATGGATCATTCTTGCTATCACCAGCCACGCAACAGATATCTTTGACACATACGTTCTTGAAATTGAAACCAACAGAGTTTTCCAGGCAAAGCCTCATCGAGACCTTCATGGGACATTACGACAGACTTACTTCAGTTGTAACATTGACTGTGGAAAAGGTCACCAACATGCCCGATTCAAGAACACCAGTTTCCATATAGCCAACAGGTATTGTACCGATACCACCACTTTTTTAGACATCTCGGAGGCATAGATGTAGGGGCTTGTTGGTTGGACAAGTTGGTGGCAAGATGCATTCGAGAGCTTCAAACAGTGTAGTTCCATTAGCACTGCCATTCTTATGAGTGACCTTCGGACTCAGGAAACTTGGTTCTAGCATGTTGTCACCACTCCAATGTGGAATTGGTACAAAAGTTACTGTGTCAATGTTATAGCCAGTTTTCTTAAGATGAGTACTGACTTCCTTGACAATTTCCTCATACCTCTTCTGGCTGTAGGGGAACTTGGTGGAATTCATTTTGTGGATACCAGCAATTAATTGTTTCAGACTTGGTGTGGTAGTCAGAAGGGCATGGTCATCGGTCTACTGATTCTTTAAGATACCAAACTTGTCAATGGTTCTTCTATCAATTAGGCCATATTTGTAGGTGAGGTGGCCAATTGTGGTGAACTTCCAGAGTCTATGAATCCTGTAAGAGCAATGCTAATGAGAGCCTTTTCCTTGCCTATTTTTGTAAAGGTTTAGCAATGGTTTTCACAACACCTGTGTTCTGGCAGCAAATCCATTGTAAAGACCAACCCCCTTATTTTTTTTTGAAATTCTCTTTTACTGTTGAGGGCATCACCATTTTCCCAGTTATTCAGGCTTCCAACTCCAATGTCATTTTCAATTCCTCTCCTACACACCCCACATTGCCATATCTTGCCATTTCTGTTTTTTCTCTGCTACATCTCTCCTATGCATCTCTACTTAACCTTCTAAGTGATCTCCTTGCCTCATGTCTCTTTCCTCTTCTATCCATCCTCCATTCAGTTACCAGTGTGATTTTTCTGAAGTGTAGGTCAGTCCATGGCACTCCCCTGCTCAATGAAATACAATTATTCTCCATAATCCCCAGGATAAAATAAAAAGTCCTCTGGTTGGCATTTATAACTATTTATAACCTGCCTCCTTCCTATCTGTCCATCTTTCTTATACCTCAGCCCTCTCCACACACTCTACAATCCAGCCATCTTGACCTACTTTCAATTCCTTGAACAAGTCAATCCATATCTTGACTCCATGCCTTTGCAATGGTTGTTTCTCATGCATCATGGCCCCTCACCTTGGCTTTATTTTCCCTTGCTTCCAAGAGTCAGCTCAAATCCCACCTTGTATGGGAGACCTTTCCCAGTTGTTATTTCTGTTCCCTTTCAGATACCTTCCATCTATTGTGTATTTATCTTATACGTACCTTGCTATCTTCATGTCATCTCCTCCATTGAAATGTACATTCCTTGAGGGTAAAAACTGTCCACCCCTCTTTTTTGGTATCCCCAATGTCTCTACAATGCCTGGCAAATAGTAAGTGCTTTTAAGTGCTTGGTGGCTGCCTATCTGACTGATTGACTAACAATCAGAGCTGTCTAATAATGGGATGTGCTGCCTAAGAAAGGATGCCTAAGAAGGAGCTCCCAGGCAGTGAACATCTTTAAGCAGAGGCAGGATGCCAACCTGACAGGGTTGCTGTGGGAAGGGTTCTTCCATACAATCGGACTAGGTATCTTTTATGGGAAGGGAGTGGGAGGTGCAACAAAGACACTTCTCAGCCTCATGCTGTGCAGAAGGCTGACCCTGCTTTTCATTATTAACCACTGTTTTCCAAGAGTTCAATTGTTTCATAGTCTTGGATGTTTTATGATCTCTAAGAAAAAACTGAAGCTTCAGTGAAGGTCACAGCCTAACATAGTTCAGTATATTCAATTAGAATGAAATAGTAATGGTTTGGCATAAATTGAGATGAAACATAAAATCACAGATTGTTAGCATTGAAAGGAAACTTTAGAATATAGAATGGTAGGTAATAGAACGTTGAAGTTGAAAAGGAACTTAGACCACAGGAGGTTAGAGATACAGGGGACTGACCTTAGCCATCACAACCCAGTAGGCTACATGCAGCCCACAAGCCTCCCAAGTATTGCCCAAACCAGATTAAAATGTAAATGGGAAATATTTAACCAAAGAAATAAAAATACAATAAAATATAGATGATATTAATACGTGTTTTTCTAAATTAATGTGTAACCCTTAGGGATCCTTATGCATAGTTTAGTGGCCCCCACTTCTATCTGAGTTTGCCACCACCGATAAAAGTGCAACCCCTCGTCTTAAAGACCAAGAAGCTAAGGATTAGAACCCAGATATTGTCTCCAAGTTCACTGCTGTTTTCACTAAACCAGGATGCCTCCCCTCTCCTTCCTTCTGCCTTTCTAACTCTGTCCCATGTTTTTGTGGGCTATCGAAGTTTCTTCTGCCAAACCTAAAAGCACTTTGTAAACTTTAGACCATATTATAATGGCAAATTGTAATAACAGTGGGTGACACCAAGTAAAAAATTTCAGAACGTCATTTCCTATGATAGTTGGATCCTAGAGAACACCTCTTGTTAAAATAAATTCCTTGAACTACATTTCACAGAAGGCTGTCCTTCTGCCTACAGAACAGTGGTATTGCTTAGTAAGGGCTCTTATTGATGGTGAGTCTTCTGAGTATCAAAAGATATAAAAACATGGGCTGCTGAAAAAAAATTGTGAACAAAGATGAAGAAGCAGATCATGACTGTGCTTAGAACATGGATACAAAACAAGAATACATGGAATAATATTGTAATGATGTTCCCAAATCCAGTCCAAAATTCCAGGTATAAATCTAGATGGCCATGGAGCCAAGGCAAGAAATTAGAGATTCACAGTTCTAGAGCTGAAAGGCCACTTAGTGATGAAATAGTCCACCCTCTTTCCCCAGACACACACACACACAAATTTTACAGGTGAAAAAACTGACACTAGGAGAGTATAAGTGACAAGCTCAAGGTCACAAAGTCAGTAAGAGGCAGTCAGGATTCAAGTCCTGTGATTCCAAATTTACTTCTTTCCACTAAACTTCCTTCCACAGATCTCTAGTCTGCCCCACAAAGAAGCTTTAGAAGATCTCCAGCTTACCCTCGAAAGGCTTCTGAAGACCTTCAAAAGGTAGAAGAGAGTGAATTTAAATCTCTGTAGCTCCTGGTTTGTAAATTCAGAGATTTCTAGTTCCCTTTCTCAAATATGTTTGCAGGATTTGTAATTATTAAGGGGACATTAAGTCATAATACCCTTGGAATTTATAAGGGGTTGCTTCCATTTGTGTGTTATCAAGATATTAGGAGATACCCTGTTTTCCAGAGCTAAGGCCCTGTGCCCTGAGCCTGGCATAACAACAATCCTTTGTGTGACTTCTGGAAGTGATGGTCCCTGAGCTCCAGCAAGCACCAACAGGCCCAGACATGAAGCGCCCCCATGAACACACTTTTGTTACTAGACAACCTTGCTTCACTGCTGCTGTTATGTTTCAGTACTGTTGCTAAACTATACTGTTTGGTTCTTTGTCTAGCCACAAGTATATAAATAAAGGTTCAGTCACACTAAAGTGGGTCCCCCCACTAGGAAGGGATGGGGGGGGATGTCTCTGACACATGAGTCTTTGCATGCAAATCATTTCCCTCACTTTGAAATTAAACTTGTCTGATTCCTGACTCTGCTCTGTTCGGCTCTGACCATCAACAAGTTAGAGGCTGATTTGGTCCAGTTGACTGTGGAAGATTGAAAATGACTCTTCATCAATTTTTTTTTTTTTGCTTTTAGTTATATTTCTATTATGGCTTAATTAACTATTATATTTCTGGTCTTTGACAGGTAATTGGCACAGTGGATAGAGTTTTGGGCCTGGAGTCAGGAAGACTAATTTTCTTGAGTTCAAATCTGGCCTCTGATACTTACTGTGTGATCCTGGGCAAGTCACTTAATCCTGTTTGCCTCAGTTTCCTCATCTGTAAAATGATCTGGAGAAGGAAATGACAAACCATTCCATTATCTTTGCCAAGAAGACCCCAAATGGGGTCACAAAAAGTAAGACATGCCTGAACATTTCTGTCCCTCTGTTCTGACAATAGGGAGTATTGTACTGGTTGCTTAGGTCGAGACCTGGATAATCAAGTATCCCAAACACCTCTGATTGAACCTGTACAAGGTTCCAGAATCAAAATATGAGGATGACCTAGTGATAAAATGATGGTGATGATAGTAATGTGGATGTTGATGATGCTATGATGACATTGATGAGGCCAAAAATAATGAGGCATTCTGGGCTTTTTTGGTAAGGGACAAACATAGACCATTGTGGTAAGTAGAGACCACTTACAAACTTCTGTTTAAAACTTTGGAAAACATTTCCATTTATTCTTACCTCCTCCAGTAGATAGCTTCAGCATGTCATAGAGCCTTTTTTTGTTTTTCTGTGATGACAGCCCAGATAAGTGATGGCAGGGTGGCGCTGAGCTGAGCTAAGGCTGGGGTGGAGTCATTCAGGTAGCAAAAATAACCTCACACAGAAATAGCTCCAAGCTCTGCTGGACGAGCTGGCAGTGTAACAGGCATCGATTTTGGGTGGACTAGAGTTATCTTCAGGAAGAGAACCAATCTGGATCACAAAGTCTATTGAAGGGGCTGTTTCCATGGAGCCTTTGGAAGAAGATGGTTTATGTTTTGTTGATTCAGTGAAACTGCTGTGGCTGCCTGTAGGAACTCAGCAGCTTTGAGATGATTTCGGAGCCCTTTGCAGCTTAAGCCAAGTATAAAATCCTCAGTGCTTCTGGCTCCGGTTGGCTTTAGGACTTAGATGTGGAAATGAAGGAAAAGCAAACTTTCATCCCAGCTGTATTAACTTGCTGCACAATCCTCTGCAAGTTCCTTCTCAGGTTTGTTCCTTCTGTTGTAATAATGAATTGGGGAAGGATCAGATGGTTGGTGGCCTTTGAGCTTCTGAGATTCTATGGTGTAAAATTCTGGGTTCTTGGGTTCCACACCACCACCATCATTCTATAATTCTATAGTTCCCATAGCCTGCAGAGTCAGGATATGGTCAATTAAGAGGTATCATGGACAGCAAAAAGAATGCTAGCTCTGAGCCTGAGGACCTGGATCAGTTCTTGAATTGGCATCTTACTCCCTGTGTCCTTCAGTGTCATGTCACCACTAGGAAGAGGCTGCAATTTCCTCATGTGTAAAACAAGGGCATTGGGCTAGATGATCTCCAAGGTCTTTTTGATAATGATTCTCTATATATGACACACATATGGATGTGATCCAATGATTCCATGCATATGGCACATCTTTGGGGCTCCCAATCAACACCCTCACACGTAACTTCCCATTGTGTGAACTTAAAGCTTTTCTGTAAGCTTTTTTTCCTCATTTGTGAAAGTTGAGTGGGGTTTGACTAGACTATGTCTGAGGTTCATTTCAGTGACAAGATTCTATGTTCTATGCCCTTCCATTCTACACTCTCAGGTACCTTCTAGCCCTCCCATCCTAGAATTCCATGAGCAGGGCATCACAGGCATCTCCTAGGCTTTCCTTTTAAAGGTTTTTCCTTGGGCGGTATTTGAGAGGGAGTAGTGATCTCCTTTAGCACTGAATGCCCAACTGTGCTCAGAGGTCCTTTTCTTCTGCCTCTTCTGATCCCTTTCCTCCCTTTCCCTTTTCTCCTTTTCCCCTTCCTGTCTTCAATCTTCCTATCCTTTCCTCCTTTCACTTCTTTGCCCACAAGAGGGAGTATTAGAGCTTTGTAAGACTGAACTAGGAAGGTTAGCAGCAACCCCAAGGCCCACAACTATCCAAGCTTGAAGACCTATGGGGAAAGTCAATGCACAGGTCCTGAGAGACAGGCTTAAACCAAGACAGTCATGTCACATCAGAGTAGAGTGGGGAAAGAATTCCTCTACCCCTACCACCCATCCAAGGTACCAAAAGACCTTAGTTCTATCAGGGCTCTGCAGCTTGCTCCATGTCCAAAACACTTCCCCTCTTTTGACCTCAGTTTCCCTATCTGTGCCTCAGTTTAACTATTGGAAAAATGGGGACTATTTACTATATAATCCCATCTCCCTCAGTCGGACTCCTACCTTTTCCCTTCCTTGCTTTGACTTCTTGCTCAGAAAGTGGAGTAAAAGAAATGTGCACATGAATAAGGGCAGCAAGGTCCAATGGTGGATAAAGTTCCTGGCCTAATATCAGGGAAACTTATTATCAGGATTCCAAATCTGACCTCAGACACTTACTAGCTGGGTGACTGTGGACAGCTAACCTTGTGTACCTCAGTTTCCTTATCTGTAAAATGAGCTGGAGAAGGAAATGACAAACCACTCCAGTATCTTTGCCAAGAAAACCTTACATGGGGCCACAAAGAGTTGGCCATGACTGAAAATGACTAACCAACAACAAAAAGGCAGGTAAGTATAAGTGACATTATCCAGCAGAAGAAGAGAAGTGGCCAGGGACTATAGAAGGTTCTAGGTCAGAGAAAGAGAGGCAGAGGAGGCAAGATAACAATCAGAAAAGGAAAGAGTTTATTTTTGTGTCTGCTTTGTTCTTGCCTACACACCTCTCAATCCATATGCCATGGTGGGAACCAGAGTTCTCTGACAAAAAAAGTACCTGGCCTTAAGAAATACAAATTCCCAACGTATCATGAGTCCATCTTTTGAGCTGTAAGTGGCCCTTCTTTCCAAGTATGAGTCTTCTAAAGTCTGACCCTATGGGATGTATGAGTCAAACATTAACTGCAAACTTTATTGGATTATCCACACTTTTTTTGCTCAATAGCAGGAATGCTGGGGGGAGATGGTGTGGGACGTTAACAAACTGAACTATGCATTTTCTAGAACTCTTAAATCTGGGGTGGTAAACAGTATGTACTATCCAGAAACTGCTTAGACCTAGGAGAAGCACTGCACAGGCAGCTCTATATTACATTGTTTATTATTCATTGTTCTATTGCCGATATTGATTCTAAGAAAAGAATAAGACCTTATATGCAATAGCTAAGCACATTTTTCTGTTCCTATAGGAACAGTAATTTTCTTATGACAAGATCACATGACTAAGGTTCAGTGGAATTTAATGAACTGTTTCTTGAGGGAAGAGGCAGAGTTTGACAGAGATAGGTCTTTCTAAACTTGAAAGTCTTGAGTATGGGACTGGGGATGGGCTATATGTCTATTTTCCAAATGATGCAGGGAATTATGGGACAAGGATGGTCATTTTTAAAAAACCAATTCCATGGTCTTAGACAATTGGTCTGGGTAAGTAGGAAGGAAACAAGTATTTATTAACACTACTATATGCCTAACACTGTGCTAAACACTTTATAAATATTATTTCATTTGATCCTTACATTAACTTGGAGAGGTAAGTGCTATTATTATCCTCACTTTACAGTTGAGGAAACTGAGGCAGACTGAGGTCAAGTGACTTGCCCAGGATCATACAACAAATAAGTGCCTGAGGCTGAATTTGAACTTAAGTCTTTCTGACACTGGGCCCAGCAATCTATCCACAATGGTGGAATAGTTGAGCTGTCATCACTTGACCAGTGGAGCTAGGGGGCCCTAGCCCCAAATCCTATCAAGAAATGGGTTTGGAAACCTCATTATGCTAAAGTCTATTGTGATATGTAGAAGCACAGCCTTCTCTACTTGCAGCATACATCTAGTTCTCTGTAACCACCAATTACCCAGATACCAGGCTTTTTGACAGTTGAGCCCCTTCCAGGATCAAGTATCGGATACCTGGCCCAACAGAGAACCAAATGCACATGCCAAGTATTTTTGGAGTGTATACTGTATCCTTCACTCCTATCTTAAAATAAAACAATGGAACTGGTACTGAGGATGAGATCAGACAGGCCCCTGGGGGAACTGGTCATACTGTGTAGTTGCTGACCCAGATCAGTGACCCAATCTTCCTCCATGGTATTTGAAGAAAGAAGTTACAGATGCCCCTGCTACAGCTTGCAATGTAGCCAATCTTCACTTCTCCTTCTCAAATTTTTTCTTCTCCTTCATAATATCACTAAGTCTTAGAAGGATTAAGCCCACGATTTATAATATGGCTCCCACCAAAGGGTATATCCTATTCCTTTCAAAAGGAATAGGATAGATTCTTTTTTACATCAGAGGAGAGAGAACAGGATAATATTGCATAGTGAGAAGATATACTCATGTGAGGGAATCTGGGAACCAGAGTGGGGAGAAGATTTAGGTCAATCAATTAAAGCATTTACAAGCACCTACTATGTGCAAGGGACTATGCTAATTTCTGGGGATACAAATATAAAAAGGATATTATAGCTATATATAATACATAAAATAAATATAACTATAAAATAAAATAAAAATTAAAGCTTGCATTTAATCTGGGAGGATACACCATATTCACAGGTAAATATCTACAAATATATAGAAAATGAAGTGATTTGCAGCAGAGGCACCAGCAACTGAGGAAATGGGAAGGGCCTTTTGAATGAGGCGGTGTATTAGCTTAACCATGAAGGATCCTGGAGGTTCAGGTAATATAGTGACTAGGGCACAGGATTTGGAGTCGAGTAGACCTGAGTTCCAATCCTAAATCAGATACTGACGAGCTGTGTAATCCCGAGTAAGTCACTTAACCTTTCCAGCCTCATTTTCTTCATGTAAAAATTCTCCCAAGGTTATTGAGGATAAAATGGAATAATATTTGTAAAATGCTTTGCAAATCTTAAAGTGCTTTGTGAATGTTAGTTATTATTAAGAGGTGAGGAGTGAGAACATTACAGGCATGAGGGACAGGCTGTGCAAAGGCATGACAAAGAAAGAAGGAATGTTGTGTATTCAGGACAGCCAGTGTGACTGGAGGACTGAGTATATACTCAGTAGTAGTAGGTGTGTGAAGATCAACTAAGGGAGAAACAGAAATGATGTATTCTGATGACTGTACTACACAGAAGGAAATGGTGGAGGAATTCAGGAAACAAGTCACAAGTCTTGCAGAGCAGCCTGATAGAACAGTGGGTGAGCACTTCAAATATTCAGACATTGGCTAAAGTTCTTTCTTTAACAAAGGCAGAGCAGCTCATAAGTTCTTGATTTGCTTTAATGATTTTTGTCTTTTTTTTTTAAATATCCCCAGTGCTTAGCACAGTACCTGGCATATAGTAGAGGCTTCATAAATGTTTGTTGACTGTCATTTGGTCTCTATTCTGACCAAAAAGGAGGAACTTATGCCAGTACTGGAGTTGGGAGACCCAGGATCAGTTCCGGCCTCAGATACTTAACACCCACATGAAAAAAATGACTGTGTAAACTTGGGCAAGTTACTTAAACCCAATTGCTTTAAAAAAAAAAAAAGGAGGAACTTGTTGCTAAAGTAGAAATAATGGGAACTGTTAGGGGGAAGTGGCCCCTTCATCTTATGCATCTATGCATTAGACAATGAATCTCAGAGTTGGAAGGCTCCTCAGAGGTTGCCTAGTCTAACCAATACCCAGGAGTGTGTTAGAGCCAGCTCTGAAGGGCATGACGGAGTCTACTGCTAAATTTTCAATATGAGCATTTGTACCTAGGGCTTCATTTATTGTTTTGTGATTGTCTACACTTAAAGTGATAGAGAAAATGTTAAGAATGCATAAGAAATTTAAAAGTGATTCCTGAGAACATTTCTTACTCCTCCTCCCAGGCAGCTGTTAAAAATTTACTAGCACATCACTGCCTATATCTAAATATTGACCTCCTTTGCTCACCGAGTTGTTACCTGAACTTTGTTGGAAGAACTTTATCGAGGAAGAGCATACTACCTCCCAAGAAATCTCATTCCACTTTTGGATAGTTCTAATTCTTAGGAAGTTATTCCCTCCATTAAATATAAGCTTATCTCTCTGCAACTTCCATTGGTTACTCCTGGTTCTTCCTTTCGGGAACAAGTGGGTCTGAGGCTGATTCTATACACTACTTCTCCAGATATTTGAAGAAGGCTAGGATGTCCCACCAAGCCGTCCCTTCACCAGGCTCAATGATTCCTAGTTCTTTCAACCAACCCTCATATCGCATGTTGTCAAGGCCCTTCACTATTCTGATAACTTTTCTCTGGACACCACTTTCTAGCTTATCCATGTCTTTCCCAAAACATGGTGTCCAAAACTAACCATATTTCAGAGGTGCTCTGACCAGGGTAGGGCACAGTGGGATCTTTGTCTTTAGTCCTGGAAACATTGTCTCTTCTAGTGCAACCTCAGATTGCATTTGTTTCTCTGGATGCCTCTACACACTACTTTTTTTTTCTTTTTGGAGGGCAATTGTGGTTAAGTAACTTGCCCAATGTTACACGGCTAGTTTTTAGTGTGACTGTTAAGCGTCTGAGGCTGGAACCGAACTCGGGTCCTCCCAACTCGGGGGCCAGCGCTTTATTTACTGCGCCACCTAGCCACCCCCTCACACTACTTTCTAATCTTGTGCTTGTGGTTCTCCAAAACCCCAGATTCTTTTCAGACAAATGACCATCGAGCCACAGCTTCTTATTCTGCACCTTTGGAGTTGATTTTTTTAAATTAAATTACATTTTATTTTTTCTATCAGCAAAAATCTACTTTCTCTCCCTCCCATCTCTCCCCTCCTCTGCAGCTGAGAAAGAAAGAAAAACAAAACTCCTGTTACTAACATGTATATTCAGGCAAAATGAATTCCTGAATGAACCATGTCCTAAAAAAGTCTCAGTCTGTACCGAGTCCTCTATTTCTCTATTAGGAGGTGGGTAGAATGTTTCATCACAAGTCCTCTGGGATCAGAGTTGTCATTGTTTCATTGATTAGAGTTTCTTAGTCTTCCACAACAATGTAGGAATTTGTTTTGCTTAACTATATGTTGTCTCAGGGATTTTATTTTTCTTTCTTTCTCAGTGGAGGGGAGGGAAATGGGAGGGAAAGAATTTAGATCTGAAAGTATAATAAAAACTTAGCAAAAACAATTAAAAAGTTGTTTTTACAATCTTGTTGTCTTTGTATAAATTGTTCTCATTCTGCATTAATTCATATGGATCTTCCCAGGTTTCCTTAAAATAATTTTCTTTATCATTTTTAAATGGTACATGAATAATCTATCACAGTTATATAACATAATTTGTTCAACTATTCACCAATGGATGGGCACCCCCTCATTGTCTAATTCTATACTGCAAAAAGAACTGATAGAATTATAGTTTATTTGTCCTTTAATCTATTCTTCCTCTTATTTCCCCTCTTCTCCCCTTTTCTTCCTGTTTCCATGTTAAATGAAATATATTTCTGTACCCATCTCTTTGTGTGTGTATATATCTTTCCCTTCTTTACCTAGTTCACATGAGAAACAGATTCAAATACCACCCACTCCCTCCACCTCTTCTTCCTTGTTTATATGGACTTCTATTTGTGCACCCCAACTATATGAGATAATTTTCCCCATCCACCCCCTGTCTTCTTCCCCATTGTATCTCCCTTCCTCTTTCTTTCCAGTCTTCTTTTTAGATCATTAAGGCAAAGCAGGACCCCTAACCCCTATTAGGAAGCCTAAGCAGGTTTCCTCTGTTACCCCCTGATGAAGGGGTTCTGAGGGGATGTAAATCATGTCCCCACATTAGAATGTAAATAGTTTATCCTTATTTAATTTCTTATAATTGTTCACTCATGTTTACCTTTCTATGTTTCTCTTGCCTGTTATGTTTGTACTCCAAAGGTTCTAATGAAAAAAAAAAAGCAACACTGGTCTTTGCACCAGGAATGCTGGGAAGTTTTCTATTCCATCTAAAATACATTTTTCCCCCTGAAAGAAAACACTCGCTTTTGCTAGGCAAGTTTTTCTTGGCTATATGGCTATATCTTTTGCCTTCTAGAATATTGTGTTCCAAACTATTCACTTCTTTTTAGTGATGACTGCTAAATCACGTGTGATTTTGATTACATTTCCTTGAATTCCTTCTTTCTGACTGTGGGTAGCTTTATTTTCATTGAGCTAGAGTCTCTAGATTTTGGTTGTAATGTTCCTGAGAGTTTTCATTTGAGGGTTTCATTTAGGAGGTGACTGGTGTATTCTATTTCCAATTTACCCTCTGGTCTAAGAGATCTGGAAAGTTTTCTTTGTGATTTTTTTTTTTAAGCAATTGGGGTTAAGTAACTTGCTCAAGGTTACAGGGCCAATTATTTCTGGGTGTGGTGCTGAGTGTCTGAGCCTGGGATTCGATCTCCAGGTCATCCTGACACTGGAGCTGGTGCTCTTACTTGCTGTGCTACCTGGCCGCCCCTCTTTGTGATTTCTTGAAAAATGATATATAAACTCTTTTTTGGTGGCTGCTTTCAGGTAGTTCAATGATTCTTAATTTTTTCTTCTTCTCAGTTTGTTTTTTAAGTCAGTTGTAGTTACTTTAAGATACCTTAATATTTTCTTTTATTTATTCAGTCTTTTGACTTTTAAAAAAATTATTTATTTTATTATTTCACCATTGCATGTAAAAAAATTTAACAATCATCTTTAAAAACTTTTGAGTTCTAAATTCTCTCCTTCCGTCCTTTTTTATCTTCCCCCCTACTTGAGAAGGCAGGGACTTTGATTTTGATCATATGTGTAAGGTCATACAAAACATATTTTTATATTAGCCATGTTGTGAACCACCTTTCCCCAAATTAAAGTAATAAAAATAAAGTTTAGAAAGTGCGCTCTAATCTTCATTCAGAGTTCAGTTTTCTCTCTGGAGGCAAATAGCATTTTTCATCCATGAGTCCTTTGGATTGTTTTGGATCATTGTCTTGATCAGAGTAGCTAAGTCTTTCACAGTTGATCATCGTTACAATGTTGCTGTTACTGTGTACAATGTTTTGCTGGTTCTGCTTACTTCACTTTCCATGAGTTCATAGAAGTCTTTACAGGGCTTTCTGAAACCACTCCACTCATAATTTCTTATAGAGCAATAGTATTCCATCAGAATCATATAGCACAACTTGTTCTGTCATTCCCCAATTGATGGGCATCTCATCAATTTCCAGTGCTTTGTCAGAACAAAAAGAGCTGTTATAAATATGTTTGTACAAACAGGTCCTTTTCCCTTTTCTTTGATCTCTTTAGGATATAGACCTAGTAGTGATATTGCTGGATAAAAGGGTATGCACAGGTTTATAGCCCTTTGGGTATGGTTCTAAAATTGTTCTCCAGAATGATTGGACTAATTCACAACTCTACCCGCAGTGTATCAGTGTCCCAATTTTTCCATATCCCCTCCAGAATTTGTCATTTTCCTTTTCTGTCATGTTAGCCAATTGGATAGGTGTGAGGTGGTACCTCAGAGTTGTTTTAATTTTCATTTCTCTAATAAGTAGTGATTTAGAGCACTTTTTTTTTTTGCTTTTTGGAGGGCAATTGAGGTTAAGTGACTTGCCCAAGGTCACATGCCTAGTGTGTGTGTGTGTGTGTGTGTGTGTGTGTGTGTGTGTGTGTGTGTGTTAAGTGTCTTTGGCTGGATCTGAACCCAGGTCCTTCTGACTCCAGGGCCAGTGCTCTATTCACTGTGCCACCTAGCCACCCCTAGAGCACTTTTTAATGTGACTACTGGTAGCTTTGGCTCCTTCTTCTGAAAACTGCCTGTTAATATCCTCTGAGCATTTGCAAACTGGTGAATGACTCTTTCTTAAAAGAAAAATAATTTATTTATTTTTAGTTACAACATTTAGTTCTACAAGCTTTTGGGTTCCAAATTTTCTCCCCTTCTCCTTCCCCCCTCCCCAAGATGGCATGAAATCTGATATAGGCTCTACATACACATTCACATAAACATATCTCCACATTAGTCATGTTGCAAAGAAGAATTATGACCAATGGAATGAGTCACAAGAAAGAAAAAGCAAAACAAAACAAAACAAAAAAGAGAGAGAACATGCTTCAAGTATGCTTCTATCTACATTCAGGCTCCATAATTCTTTCTCCAGATGTGGATAGCATTTTCAATTATGAGCCTTTTGGAATTGTCTTAGAACCTTGCATTGCTGAGAGGAACCAAATCTACCAAGTTAGTCATCACACAATGTGGTTTTAACTGTGTACAATGTTCTCTTGGTTCTGCTCCCCTCACTCAGCATCAGTTCATATAAATATTTCCAGGTTTTTCTGAAGTCTGCCGGCTCATCATTTGAATGACTCTTATTTTTAGAAATTAAAAATTTATAAATTCCCTATATATTTGAGAAATAAGACCTTTATCAAAAAAACTTGTTGCAATTTTTTTCTTACTTTCTTGCTTTCCTTCTAATTTTCACTGCATTAAATTTGTGCAAAAACTTTTTAATTTTATGCAATCAAAATTATCTATTTTACTTCCTGTAATCTCCTCTATCTCTAGTTTGGTCAAACACTCCTCTCTTATCTATAAATCTGAAAGATACATTTTCCTGTGCTCCCCTAATTTACTTATGATGGCATCATCCTTTATGTCTAAATTATTTATCTATTTTACCTTTGTTTTGATATATGGCATGAAATGTTGATCTATGCCTAGTTTTTGCAAAACTAATTTCCAGTTTTCCCAGGAATTTTTTGGTCAAATGTTGAGTTCTTACCAACCCCCCCCCCCAAAAAAACCCCAAAACTTAGATCTTTCAGTTTATCAAACATCTAGCTTACTATGGTTATTTACTACTGTGTATTGTATACCTAATCTACTCCACTGATCGACCACTATTTTCCTAACCAGTACCAGATTGTTTTGTTGATTACCACTTTGTCGCATAGTTTGAAATCTGGAACTCTGCCTGCTGCTTTTCACAGTTTTTTCTTTATTGATTCCCTTGATATACTTAACCTTTTGCTCTTCCAGATGAATTTTGTTCCTGTTTTTTCTAGTTCTATAAAATTATTCTTTAGTAGTTTGATTTGTATAGCACGGAATAATTGTGATTTGTATTATATTGGTTTGGTCTATGTGCAACTACTGTTTCTCTAATTGTTTAGGTCTATCTTTATTTGTGTAAGAAGTGTTTTGTAATTGTGTTCCTGGGTCTGTCTTGGCAGGTAGACTTGTAAGTATTTTATATTATCTGCAATTATTTTCAATGGAATTTCTCTTTCTATCTCTTCCTGCTGGAATTTGTTGGTAATACATAGAAATACTGATGATTTATGTGGGTTTATTTTATATCCTGAAACTTTGCTGAAGTTGTTTCAACTAATGTTTTAGTTGATTCTCTAGGGTTCTTTAAGTATACCATCATATCACCTGTAAAGAGTGATAGTTTTATTTCCTTGTTGCCTACTTTCATTCCTTCCATTTCTTTTTCTTTTCTTATTGCTATAGCTAACATTTCTAATAAAATATTGAATAATAATGATGATAATAGACATCCTTGTTTCACTTCTGATCTCATTGGAAAGGCTTCATCAAGCTTATCCCTATTACAGATAATGCTTACTTTTAGTTTTGGTTAGTTACTACTTATCATTTTAAGAAAGGTTCCATTGATTCCTAGGATTTTTAGTGTTTTTTAATAGGAATGGGTATTGTACTTTGTCAAAGGCTTTTTTTTTTGGTTGTTGCATCTTATTGATGTAATCATATGATTTTTGTTGTTATTATTATTGACATGGCTAATTATGTTGATAGTTTTCCTAATACTGAACCTGTTCTGAATTCCTGCTATAAATCCTAACTGGTCATAGTGTATGATCTTTGTGATATATTGCTATAATCTCCTTGCCGATATTTTATTTTACAAAATTTACATTGA
Organism: Petaurus breviceps papuanus; assembly: GCF_028583685.1. NCBI lineage: Eukaryota > Metazoa > Chordata > Mammalia > Diprotodontia > Petauridae > Petaurus > Petaurus breviceps. Next base: position 2,755,748 of record NW_027187368.1, on the reverse strand, counting down.
TATTCATTCAGAAAGTTGGTCTATGGTTTTCTTTCTCTGTTTTTGCTTCTATTTGGTCTATTCTAATTTTTAGGGGGTTGTTGATTAGGCAAAGTTTTGTATGTCTTGTGTCAGTTATTTAATTCTCTTTTCAGTTCTTTCTTCCATGACTCTCATTTCTTTTCCAATATTTTCATCGTGTTCTCATTTTATAGTAAAAATATTGTTAAAACTCTTTTTAAAATTTTGTTTCAACTCTTCCAGAATTTTCAGTTGAATATATACCTAAATTGTATTTTTCTTTGAAACTTTGCTTGTAAATGTTTTAGAATCATTCTCTTCTCAGTTTGTGTCTTGAGCATGTATGTCTATCACCATAATAACTTTCTATGGTGGGATTATTATTATTATCTCATCCTTCAAGACGATTTCTTGACTTTGGACTTGATGATAGGACCCACTCTTTGCACTTCTAAAGGGAAAGTTTGGGCTGGTTTTTGCCACTTTCTTTGGGGTACTGAGTGTTGTGTTATTACAGGATCTAGGGGATAACTCAAGCTGGGGACCTGCAAGTTTTCAGTGCTTCTGAAGTTGTCTGATTTAGGACAAAGGGTGATGTCTGCTCTCTTGGTCTGAGCTCTCCAAGTTCCTGACCAGGGTTTGGGTCTGAGCAAAATGCCTGTAAGCTTTCCTTGTTTGAAATTCAAGCAGATTGCTGCTGGACTCGGTTACAATCAGCCTAACTGGAAAGCTTGACTGGTTCAGACAGAACTTTAGACTCCCCCTTGTCATGGGATTCCTGACCTCTTTACTCTACTGAGGGCTTCCTACTGCTTTGGAAGCTAGAACTGTTCCATTCTGGGGGTTAGCACAGCTTCCGTTTGTTTCTGAACTTGCTCCTTTCTTGGCACACAGCCTTGGGCCCACAGACACTCTTTAACCTGGAATGTGTTCCTTAAACATAGTCCCCTCCTCAATCCACCCTAGATCTGTGACCTAGAACTGAAGATGGTGATTGACAGACCCGACAATTGGCACCTATTTCTGCACCCTTCATAAGGTCATGCCCTTTTGTGCTAGATCTGGGACACTTTTTTTGTACATCGTACACATTCTTTCTCCATGTAGAATTTTCGACATATCCATTCCTAGTTCCCTCTTCCCAGTGTCCATAAACCTCTTGGTCTAGCTTTCTGTACTAACCCAGGCTAGCAAAATGACTCACTGATTTTTTCTTATATTTTCATGCAAGACAAGGCTAATTCCCTATTTTGACAGGATTACTGCCTTAACAATCTACTCCAGCTCACTGTCCTCATCCATGTTCATCCCAGGTTCTAAAGTAATCAATGGGTATACTCTGATACTTTCCCATTAATCATAAAAGTGCAACATCTCACATTAATTAATAAATTAGCTCTGAGACCCACATGTTATTAAATAAAATATTTGATCACATAATATAATCCAATTAATTTAGAAAATTTAAAATAAACTTAATAACCATTAGTTATTAACTATATTCTTTGATTTGATGCTAAATAAAATTTAAGTTATATGATCAATAATAATAATTTTTATTAAATAAATAACGTGAATAACTTGAGGTTGTTCAGGGAATATTTAATTTTTGTCTTTGTATCTAGCTCAAGAGGTGTTTAAGAAATGCTTGTTGATTAGGCAATTAATTTAGTAGGGTCATGAGTCACCCTATATCTGGAGTAGTGTCCCCAGTTGTGGGTCCCTTATTTTAAGGAGGACATTGATGAACTGGAAAACAGTGGGCAGAGGAGGCCACTAAGATTGTTGAAGGGCTTCAGAATATATTATATGACCGTATTTTGAAGGAACTGGGCTCCTTAGAATGGTGAAATTACTACTTAGTATGGACATGATTTCTGTCTTCAAATGTTTCAAGAGTTGTTACAAAGAAGATTACGTTTGTTTTGCTTGGACTCAGAGAACATAATTAGAAGAAATGGGTAGAAGTTGAAGAAAGATGAAATTTATTTGATATGAGGAAAATTTTATTAAAAATTAGGGCCATACAAAAATAGAGAGGGCTCTGGAGATAGTGGGTTCCATGATTCTACCTTTATTCACATCATTCCCTACACCTGAAATGCCCCTTCACCTCAAGCCCTCTCATTAATGTCTTTCCTGTCTCTCAGGGTCAAGTTCAAATATCTCAGCTATTTTTTCATACAAAAAGAACAATGCTAAGGATGTAAGGAAACTACCCAATATAGGAAATGTGAGGTTCAAGAAAGCAAAGATCACTTCCATTTCGGAGAACAGGAAAGGTTTCCTGGAGGTGTCATTTAAATTAAGCTTTGAAGGGCATGTCTTGACCCATGTTCTTCATATCGCTTCAGAGAAGGAGGTACTCATACACACACAAAGAGGTATAAATGCAATATAATATGGTCAGACATTTCATAGAATCTCACTGCACAAAGGGACCTCAGAGGTGAGCCAGTCCAACCCATACCTTTATACCTTTACAATATCCTGGACAAGGGATGCTGTCCTTCAATATCCTCTTGAAGATCTTTGGTAGTAGGGAACCTATCATTTCCCTAAATAGCTCATTCTAATGTTTGCTAGTTCTAGTTATTACAAAGTTTTCCTTTGCTCTAATTATTAGGAAGTTTTTCTTACATGGAGTCATATGCTGCCTCCCTACAACTTCTTCCTGATGGTTCTTTTTCTGCCTTCTGCGAACAAGTAGAACAAGCCTAATCTTTCTACCACATGACAGCCCTTGTATGTGCATGTGTAGATGTGCACACACCTGTGTGCAAACTCACACTATCTATAGCATGCCCACCCATATGCACATGCAAATAGTACAGTATAAATAAGCATGCTTGCATGCATATAATGCATCTTCACATATAAATGTAAACAAACACACACGTACACATGCAATGAGGATACACTTTTGCCATGGTTGGGGGCTGGGCCATTGGAGAGATTTAAAATACAGCACAGCAATTTCTAAGGGGAGTGAAATGTTGTTATAGTGGCTCCTATGGAAACTTCCTGCCTTTCTTTCCAAAAGAATAGGCTGGGTCAGCTGCTGAAGCCTTCCTGGCAGACTCCAGACAAAGCACTGGACTTTTCGGGAATATTAGCCATTTGTTTTTAACACCAGGAAACTCATTCTCCTACCTCCTATTCTGAGCCAGACTCTTAAAACTTACAGGCCTAAGGGCAGTAGGTAAGGGTAAGAAGCTAGATGTGCCCTCCATGGCAAAGAAAATCATGAACCTGAAGAATTTCCAGCTGCAAAGGACCTTAGCATATAGCATTTTAGAGCTAAGGACCTTAGAGTACAGCTCTGTCATTTTATGGATGAAGAAACTAAGTCCAAGAAAGAAAAAGTAACCTGAACAAGGTTCCATAACTAGTGAGAAGAACCAAAAGTCACCCCCAGGCTCTTTCCCCTGTACCACTTAAAATGCTATTCCCTAAATAGGTCTCTAAGGTCTTCTAGCACTTAGCATTTGGAATTAGCACAGTAAGGGTCATCCATAAACTCTCCAGGGAGCAATCTGCTACATAGAAGTGTCCCCTTTCTGCCAACTTGGACTGGGTCATGGGGTCTTCCTAACCACATGACAACATTGAATAGGGAAGAGAATAGTGTGAGCCAATGGAAACCTGTGTAAAGGCTTGGGGACTGGGGTTAATAGAAGGCAGGAATTACTGGGTTATTGCTGGGAAGGCTCTGTTAACCAAATGGATGTTAGAAATTATTGAGTCTAAACCCTTCATTTTACAATTGCAGAAACTGCGACCGAGAGACTTACCCAAGGTAATAGAGGAAGTAAGTAGCACAGTTATTATTCAAACCCAAATCCTTTCATTCTAAATCTACTGCTCTTTTCATACTAACTGGAATTTCTTTGAATGGTGATGTAGGCCTGGAATTGGAACCCAATACTCAGAGCAGGAGCAGTATTCTCCACCTGCAGCCTTTCCATAGGAAAGATGCTGAAACACAAATGCACTCTGGCTAGAATTGTAAATTGGTTCAGGCATTTTAGAAAGTGGTTTGAACTGTGCTCCCAAAGTTTCTCTACTATGCATACCATTAGACCAAACAATACCAACACTCCTAAAGAGATCAAAGAAAGAGGAAAGGGACCCATTTGTGTAAAATTATTTATGGCAGCTCTTTTTGTAGTAGCAAAGAATTGGACACTAAACTGTGTCCATCTAGTGGGGAAATGGTTAAACAAATTATGGTATATGAATGTAATGGGATATTGTGCTATAAGGAATATCAAATGGACAATTTCAGAGAAACCTGTGAAGACCTGTGTGAACTAATGCAGAGTGAAGTATGAAGAGCCAACAGGACAGTTTGTACAACAGCATCATAAAGAAGAACAATTTGAAAGATTTGAGAACTTTAGTTAATTCAATGACCAATTACGGTTCTATTTTTCTTTTTTTAAGGTGTCAATTTTCCTCTAGTATTAAATAATTCAGTTATTTTTAGTTTTCAACATTGACTCCCATGAGTTTTTGAGTTTTCAATTTTCTCCCTCTCCCTCCCCTCCCCCCTCTCCAAGACAGTGTGCAATCTGATATAGGCTCTACATATACATTCATATTAAACATTTTCACATTAGTCATATTGTAAAGAAGTATTAGGGAGGAACCATGAGAAAGAAGAAACAAGAAAAGAGAAAAAAAGAACAAATAGTATGCTTCTATCTGCACTCAGACTCCATACTTCTTTCTTGGGATATGGACAGCATTTTCCATCATAAGTTTTTGGAGTTGTTTTAGATACTTGTATTGCTGAGAAGAGCCACGTCTATGAAAGTCAGTCATCATACAACGTGGCTGTTACCATGTACAGACAGTATTCTCCCGGTTCTGTTCACTTGACACAGCATTAGTTCATATAAGTCTTTTCAAGTTTTTCTGGTCTGCCTGCTCTTTTTTTTTTTTTTTTTTGCCTTTTGGAGGGCAATTGGGGTTAAGTAACTTGCCCAAGGTTACACGGCTAGTTTTTTTTGTGTGGGTATTAAGTTTCTGAGGCTGGAAGCAAACTCAGGTCCTCCTGACTCCGGGGCTGGAGCTTTACTCACTGCATCACCTAGCCACCCCCATCATTCTTTTAGCACAATAATATTCCATTACATTCATATCATATCAACTTGTTCAGCCATTCCCCAATTGATGGGCATCCCCTCAATTTCCAATCCTTGGCCACCACAAAAAGAACTCCTGTACATAGTTTTGTACATGTGGATCCTTTTCCTCAGCTACAATTCTAGATGACTGATGATGATGATGAAATATTGCCCACCTCATGAGAAAGACATGATAGACTGAAAATGCAGAACAAGATATATAGTTTCTCGGCCATAACCAATGTGGGAATTTGTTTTAATTGACTGTATACATATTTGTTAAAAGAGCTTTCTTTTTCTTTTTTTTTTCCTCAAGGCTGGGGGAGGGATGGTGTTGGGAAGGATGAGGAATGATAGATATAGGATAGAAAAAAGAACTAGAAAAGAAAAAAGTTATTAAGATATTTTCTTATAAATGTGAGAACAGAAGAAACACAGAAAGAAGCACAAATAGCACAACCTTGAAAGCTACAAGTTAAAGTTATCATCTACTTTAAAAGACAAGCAAGCTGTACATATATTATGCTCCTTTTCTACTCAAATATATAAGAAATGAAATATGTAAATATTATATATAACATATAAATAAATATGAAAATGCCCATTTCATTTGGTGTTTGTTCAGTTCGGAATGAATTAATAATTTAAAGAAGGAAGAGGTTAGAGATCTTGCTTCTGGAAAGTCCTGGTGACCTATAAAGTAAGAATCCTATTCCATGGTTTAGAGCAAGCACTGGCATTCTGTAACTAGTTCTAGTATTCTAAACACATGATGAATGGATGAGCTATTGATTGGCTGCTGAACAAGAACTGGGGTGCATTCAGAAAGAATTAACTAGCCAAAGTGAAAGGAAGAACTATCTAGAGGACTGTTCTTCCTAGTTCTTGCCTGGCTGTTACTCAGATGAGCAAGACAATGCTGAGGGGGCAAGGCTTTGGGCTCTCCCCATCTAGAGCCAATATGTGGTCCATAAATACATGACTCTATTCTTTGCCTTTTGGTGTGTGTTCTTTCCTAATTTTATGTGGAGGAGTACTGGAGACAGTTATAACTCTTCAAAAAGTCAGGATGTTGAGGTATTAGAGGTCCAAGAGCCGTAGTTCATGTCAGGATTAATCAGAAGTGAGATTGTTATCTATTCCACGTCAGTTCTTGGGGAAGGTGGGTTAAACTGAAGACAGTTTCTGCAAAGCTTTCACCCCACATTAAATTTCAAATGCTGAGTCCTCTTTCCCTCTGTTCCTACTGCACTGAGTCAAGCTGGTCACTTGAGCTTTTGCTCCTCACCATCTGGCTTCTGCCAAATTTCAATATGGACTCTAGCTCCCAGAACTTTGGTGGTTCACGATTCTAACCTTTCAAGGCTCACAAAGTTGTTATTGTCTCCAGTACTCTTCTGAAAAGTAGGAAAAAAATCAAATGCAAAGAAGCAAGGAGCTACATGTTGACCCTAGATAGGAAGGTCCATGGCAGGGGTGGGGAACCTATGACCTCAAGGCCACATGTGACCCTCTCTATGTCCTCAAATGTGACTGTTTGACTGAATCCAAACTTTGCAGAAAAAATTCCCTAAATAAAAAGATTTGTTCTGTAAAACTTGGATTCAGTCAAAAGACTATACCCAAGAACCTAGAAGGCTACATGTGGCCTCAAGGCTGCAGGTTCTCCACCCCTGGTCTAAGACCTATCACAACCAATGGCTTACAGCACTATCTCTCTCACCCATACATTGGCCAAGGAAAAAGTGTCTTCTCTATTTTGCGCTGACCAGTTAAAGGCTTTTGAATGCACCCCAGTTCTAGCTCAGCACACAATCAATAGTTCATCACTTCACAACATGACTAGAAGACCAGAAACACTAATAACAGAAGTAGCAACAGCAGCAACGACAACTAACATTTATATAATTCTTTAAGGTTTGCAAAGAACTTCCCACATGGTAACTCATTTGATTGTCCCAAGAACCCTATGAGGTAGGTGCCATTATTATCCTGATTTTCCAGATCAGGGAGCTGGCAATATAGAGAGGTTAAGTGATGCTTAGGGTCACACAGCTAGTTGGTGTTGGAACTTGGGTCTTCTTGATTACAAGTCTCACATCCTTTCACTATGCCACCTGGTCATCTCAATGATGGAATGTTTGTTCATCGTCCAGATTTGGCAGGGGGAGGGGAGGGTGAGCACTCAGGGATAGGAGAAGACTCTTCCATTACACATCATTGTACCTTTCTAGAAGTAGACTCACCAGCTTCTTCCACAGGAGCTGACAGCACACAGAGGATACTGCATATGCTCTGAGGATAAAGCTCCACTTTATTATGTAGGATATTCATTATGTAGGCATGAGTAACTGCCTGGAAATTCACAAAGGCAGGAGAAGACAAGATTCAATCATGGAACAATGAGTGCCATACCAAAGGACTATTGCTATAGACCAGTTAAAGTCTTCTGTCTCTTCCCCACTCTGTTCTCTGCTGTCAGAGTCATTTTTCTTTCTTTCTTTAAAATAAATTTTCTTGCTTTTACTTTTACAACACATAAATTCCTCCTTGCATGCCTTCCCTTCTTTCCTCTCCAGAGCCATCTTATATATCCTATAATAAAGACTTGCTTTTTTTAAAAAAAGAAAGACCAGAAAAATCAGCAAACTGATCAATACATAAGAAAAAAAATCTGACAGCACATTCAACGTTCTACATCCATGAACTGTCCCACCTGTGTGGACTGGGGTATTGTATTTTCTCATATCTCTTCTTTGGGGTCATGCTGGTTTTTGTAGTTTTGTGACATTTATTTTAGGTTATTTTGTGGTTGTTTTATTTCCATTTACTTTGTTTAGTTATTGTGTATATTGTTTTCTTGGCTCTGCTTACTAAGATTTGAATCCCTTCAGGTAAGTTGTTCAATGTTTCATGTATTCATCATGTTTATAATTTCTTACAGCATAATATTCCATTAGAAACATTCCCATTATATTCACAGACTATAATCTTTTAGTTATTCACAACTGATGGGCATCTATTCTGTTTCTAGTTCTTTACTAACACACACACAGAGTACTATATGTGTGTGTATAACATATATATATTTATATATATATGACCTTTCTTTTCTATCAATGATCTCCTTGGGGTGTATATCTAGTAGTGGAATCGAGGGTGATTTAAAAAAAAAAAGTGTACGTATGATCATACCAAACACATTCTTCCCCACCTTAATGAGCTCCCATGGCTCTCTAATAACCACCTTCAGGGATCAGATATAATCTCCTCTGTTTGGTGTTCAAAGGGCCTCATAACCTGGCCTCTTTCTATCATTCCAGTCTCCTTGCCCTTTATTCATTCCACAAATTCTATGATGCAGGTGCACTAACATACTTGCTGTCTGTCCCCCATGCCTAGAATGATTTCATCCCTTCACCTCTACCTCTCAGTTTCTCTGGCTTTCTTCAGGACTCAATTCAAATCCCACTTTCTGCAGGAGGCCTTTTCCTGAGTCCCTCACTTTCTCCTTCTTCTCCACCTTCTCTTCTGAGATGACCTTCCACCGAATCTATATCTATCTTGTACAAATCTAGCTATTTACATGTTGTGTCCCCATTTAGAATATATACTCCTTGAGGGCAGGATCTTTGTCTTTCTTTGTATACTCAGCACTTAGCACAGTGCCTAGCACATAGTAAGTGCCCAATAAATTTGTCAATCGATTGCAATAGACTGGGTGAAGCAGGTAGTTTTAAGCTAATTAAGGATGGCCTCAAATTGGAGCACAGCATTTATCCTATAGGCAAAGGAGAGCAGTGAATATCTTTGGGCAGAGGAGTCGTGTGATGAAGGCTGTGCATTAGGAAGACCACTTCAGCAGCTGCATGAAGGACAGAGCAGAAAGGGTAGATGCTGGAGACAAAGAGAGAAGTTAAGAGAATGTTACAATAATCCAGATGAAGGATGATGAGAGCTTGAAGGAAGATGGGAACAGCAGAAGTGGAGAGAAGGGATGGATTTCCAGTCTTCAATAATCTTCTATTAAAATTCAAGCATTTCGAACAGTGAGAATAACTTAAACCATTAACATTACTCACATTCTACATAGTTTTTTAACTCAAAAGAGTACAACTTCTCCATTTTACACATGAAAGAACTAAGGCCCAGAAAAGAGAAAGTGATTTTTGTTCAATATCAGAAAGCAAGTTAGCAGTAACAGAGAGCTGAACCTTGCCTTCTGACTCCCAGGCTATTATCTATATCAAGACACGTCCCATTATTTATCACGTTTACCTTAATTCAAGGTCAGTCCCTTGTTATTTGTTACATTTTCATTTAGAAACTGTGATTGGCTTAAATTGTAATTTGCTACACTTGTTGTGTTCTGTTTTATCAAATGTATTGTTTTTAGCAATTGGCATTTGGCAAGCTTATTAGTCATTCATCATATGTTGCGTGACCACTTATTATGTTTGATATATTGTTGTTCTGTGTTTCAGACACTGTGTTTAGTGGCCATCCAATTCTGTATAATTTGAGTGGAGCAAAATGTTAGAAGTAGAAGACAACACAGATTGTAGATAGATCACTACAAATCAGAATCTGGAATGTTGGAGCTGAAAGGACCCTTAAAACATGGACCAGAAACCTCCAAGTTTGATTCTTCCCTCTCCCTTATTTCTCAAGTCTGACTTCTTGAATGAATGAATGGGTGGATAGATGGATGGATGGAAGAAAATGTGTTTGTTAAATGCTTCCTGTACACAAGACTATGCATGGTTTAGAGTACACATACAAAGTTAAAACAGTCTACATTCAAGAGTTTACATTCTTTAAAAAAATTTATTTTCAGTTCCAAATTCTATCTCTCTCTCCACCCCTCCCCCATCAATCAAGAAGGCAAGAAATATGATATTCATTATACATATGAAGTCATGCAAAACATATTTCCACATTAGCTATGTTACAAAAACAAGCAAGAAAAATAAATTGAAAAAAATATGCTTCAATCTCCACTCAGAGTTAATCAGTTCTCTCTTTGGAAGTGGATGGCATTTTTCATCATGAGTTCTTTGGAATTGTTGTGGATCATTATATTGATTAGAGTAGCTAAGTCTTTCATAGTTGATTATCATTACAACATTGCTGTTACTGTGTACATTGTTCTTCTAGTTCATCTCATTTCACTTTGCTTCAGCTTATATGGGCCTTCCCAGGTTTTTTGGTACCATTCTCTTCATTATATTTTGCAGCACAATAGTATTCCATCATAAATGCACACCACAACTTGTTCAGCCACTTCTCAATTGATGGGCATCCCCTTTGTTTCCAATTCTTTGCTGTCACAAAAGGAACTACTATAAATATTTTTGTACATATGAGTCCTTTTCCTTTTTCTTGGTCTCTTTCATTTTTCTTTGATCTCTAGTAACAGTATTGCTAGGTCAAAAGGTATGGAGTTTTATAGTCCTTTGGCCATAGTTCCAAATTATTCTTGAGAATGGTTGGACCATTCTCAATTCCACCAATTGTGCATTAGTGTACCTATTTTTCCACACCCCCTCCAGCATTTGTCATTTTACTTTTATGTGATGTTAGTCAATCTGATAGGTGTGAGGTGGTACAAGGTGGTACATTCTAATAGGGGAAGACAATACATAGAGGGAAATACTTGCCAGGGAGGTAGGTGAATTTTGGTCTGGGAAGTTAAGAATGGTGAATAGAGTTATGGGACCATTGATTGATTGATATATGATGTCCAGAAATGGTAATTTGATTTGATAACTGTTCCCAGAAATTAAAAAGAAATGAAATTAATCAAAATGAAATTAATTAAAAAAAGAAATTAAAATGGGATAAAGGGAGAGAGAAAATCAGGGAATCCTTTTTTTTTTTCAAACACAAAAAGGTACTCATTACCTCTTGCTTATACCACTGCATCATACTGCTTCCAAACCCCTGGCTTCTAATCCTTACCCCACACAGATGACAAAATAACATTCCTAAGGTCCAAGTCTGACATTGTCATTGCCTTCCTTACACCCTTAACCCCTCAACAAAGAAAAACTTCAGTGGCTCAATATTACTTATAGAGTAAAACAGTCCCTTTCATGTATCTATGATCTCACCAAACGGATTCTGATAATGACCCTCTGAGCTTGACCTACTTTCTCCTGCCTCCATGCATTCATGCAGGCTGATTGCCAAGTCTAGAATGCAGTCCCTCTTCATCGTGGCTTTTCAGACTCTCTTCCTGTGGGGCTCAGCTCTGGGCCATCTTCCTTGAGCTCCCCAGCTGAAAATGCCCTTTCTCTTCTCAAACTTTCCTAAAGCACTTTGTTGACATCTCTCCTTTGCCCCATTGTACTCAACTTGCTGTTATATTTAGCTGAATACCTGCCCTGTCTTTTACCTCCTGCCCCCATTCCCCAGAGTTATATGAGCTCTTTGGGGGCAGAATGTATCTTTTATTTTTCAACTTCGAGTTTCTACTTGAAGATGGAAGTGAACTTAGAAGTCATTGACTACAACTCTCATGTTGTAAGTGAGTCTACAAGTCTAGAGAGAGGAAGAAGTTTCCCAGAAAAATCCTGAAAGAGAGTATTGATCACATTCTGCATGCAGGGGCCCTAAGCTAGACGCTGGGGGGGGGGGCAGGATGCAAAGACAAGATAAAAAGAGTCCTTTCACTCATAGAGCTTATATTCTATTTGGGGGACACAGATAAATAGGTACAAGATCATTTGGGAGGAAGAGAACACTAACTGAAGAGCTAATGACGGATTTCTTGGGGGAGATGGCACATAGGCTAAACCTTAAAGGCAGGTAGAGTTCTCAGAAGTGCTTGTGAGAAGGAAATGCATTACAGACCTGAGGAGTGCACAAAGTCATGGAGGATGAATATTAATGCAAAATTTAGGGAATAACGAGTAGGTTAGTTTGATTTGAATTAAGGATGCACAAAGGGAAGTATGTACAATAAGTCTGGAAAGGTAGAATGGGTCCAAGTTATGAAGTGCTTTCAATGCCAAGATGAAGGATTTATATTTCATAGGCCAGGGGTGTCTAGGTGGTGCAGTGAATAGAGTACCAACCCTGGAGTCAGAAAGACCTAAGTTCAAATCTGGCCTCAGACACTTAACACATACTAGCCATGTGACCTTGGGCAAGTCACTTAACCCCAATTGCCCTGACTTCTCCCCTCCAAAAAAAAAAAAATATATATATATATATATATATATATATCATAGGCCATAGGGAGCTATTGATGGTTCTAGTCCAAGATCACATAATGAATAAATGGCAGATCACAGGTCTCCTACTTTGGTGACTGTTCTTTTCATTGACTACATTTCCTCCTTTCTTCCTTCATCACCTGACTCACAAAGAGCCATAACCTGATTTTTGTACCTCAGCTGCATATATGTGTTTTACATTTATTCTTCCCCATTCCTTACTTCTTTACTAACTCCAAATCCTCCCTACCCTGTCTTTCCTCTCACCACTCTCTATCCATAATCTATCCTTTTGATTTAGAGCCAAAGCCAGCCTGATGACATTTACAAATACCGATCCTCTGGTTCACTCACCCCTCCAATCACAAACACATTTGTTTCCCCAACTTTCCTTGACTTTTCTCCCTTCTTTCTCTTTGCTCCTCTTACTTCCTCTCCCTCTCTAACTCCTCTTCTTCCTCAACCCTGTTGCTATGGCAGAGGTCCCCCTGTCTTGATTGGGAATTGAGCTTGTGTCTGGGAGAAATCCTGAATAGCCAGTTTGAGGAAGCCAGGGCCTCTCTGAGGAACAATTCAATATTCCTTTTTATAGTCTTTGGCGTGGAGTAGAGTGGAGAGTTTACTCAGTCTGAATTAACTAATGGATTCCAGAATGCTCTTTAGCACCGAGGGGAAAGATATGGGTTTGCCCCAATAGCCGAATCCTTTGGATAAGCCTTGTACATGAATTTCCACCCAAACCCAAACCTTCCCCAGTCTGGCCCAGAGCTGGGCCACATTTCCAGTGTAATCACCAAGACCTTGCTTTGTTAACCCTTGGCAACCAATAACCTCAATCCTTCACTTGACAGTTCCAAAGTATTTTTCCAGCTGTTTTCTCCTTAGGGCTTCTCAACATTACTAGTATTGTATGTAGCCCTCCTATTACAGATAAAAAGCCTTGAGCCTGGAAAGGGGAAGTATTTGCTCAATGTCACACAAGGGGTCACTGACAGAGCATGGACTTGAAGCCAAATTTGATTGCAAATTCAGTGCTCTTTTTACCACAACATAGCTACCTCCTTCCACTGCATTTCACTGCCTGATATGTAATAGGAAAATGTAGTCAAAGGAGCCTGTAGACTCAAAAGACCTTTATTCCAATATTGGCTCTGACACCACATCTAACACTGTATCATTTCATTCTGTTGAGACAATTTCCTCATCCTTAAAAAGAGGGATAGGGGTGGCTAGGTGGCGCAGTGAATAGAGGCACTGGCCCTGGAGTCAGGAGGAACTGAATTCAAATCCAGCCTTAGACACTTAAAACAAAAACTAGCCATGTGATCTTGGGCAAGTCACTTAACCCCAAATTGCCCTCCAAAAAAAAAGCAAAAAAAAAAAAAAGAGGGGTAATACTTGTAGTATCTACTGCACTACACCGGGTTGTTTTGAGAAAAATGCTTCCTTAAGGCACCATAGAATTGAATGTCATTATAATCCAATGATGATTATTATTGTTAGTTAGAATTGATTGTTATTTTGTGTCTAATCTTTCCTTCTCCCTTTTCTGTTTACTCATAGTTTCTGTTTTCAAGCTATATACTAAAAGTCAATAAAATGACAATACTTAAAAAATAATTATTCTATAACTCAACCAAAATGGGTGCTGGTTTTTTTTTTTAAAGCAATTGGGGTTAAGTAACTTGCTCAAGGTTACATGGCTAGTTATCTCTGGGTGTGGTGCTGAGTATCTGAGCCCAGATTTAATCCCCAGATCATCCTGACACTGGAGTCAGTGGTCTTACTCGCTGAGCCACCTGGCCTCCCCTAAGCAATTGGGGTTAAGTAACTTGCTCAAGGTTACATGGCCAGGTGTTTCGGGGTGGGTGCTAAGTGTCTGAGTCCAGGATTCGATCCCCAGGTCATCCTGACACTGGAGCCGGTGCTCTTACTTGCTGTGCTACCTGGCCACCCTGGGTGCTGTTTTTTGTTGTTGGTGGTGGCAGTGATGGTGGTGATAATGATGACAATGATGATAGTAGATCTACCTGAAGTACTGCCTAGAGACAAGAGTAGATGCTAGGTGACCCTGGAAGCTCTTCCTAATATCTAAACAATATGATTTTAGCATTGGAGGGGACCTTTGAGGCAGCAGATTTTTAAAACATAGTTTTAGAGTTACAAGGGATAGAATATCCATTTCATTTCACAGGTGAAGAGGCAGAGGTCCAGGGAGGCAAAGTGATTTTCCACAAGATCACACAGGTAATAAATGGCAGAGTCAAGGCTTGAACTCCTGACCTTCTGACTCTAAATTCAGTGTTCTTTCTACTCTACCTCATTGCCTCAGATTTAATAATTCTCTACACATCCTTTAGAAATGAGAACACTACTATTTGACACATTCTCACTAAGGCGTAGAGGCAAGTCCCTTTTCTTTGAGGTGTCTCATTTTCCTTATCTGTAAAAACAAGCAGGTTGGATTGCATGATCCTTAAGGTTTCTCCCAGGCCTATTTTTCCAAAGATAGATCACTGTTCTCCTTGGAAAAGATGCCCAATACACCCTGCTCTGGCTATGCAGACCCTACCCATCATTCAGGGTTCAACTCAAGACCCCCTTCCTACAGAAAGTCATTTTTTAAGTTTTGTTTTGTTTTGTTTGGAGGGCAATTGGGGTTAAGTGCCCAAGGTCACATGGCTAGTTTTTCTGTGTGTGTGTTAAGTATCTAAGGCCAGATCCAAACCCAGGTCCTCCTGACTCCAGGGCGGGTGCTCTATTCACTGCGCCACCTAGCCACCCCCAGAAAGTCATTTTAAACCACTCAAGGCTGTAGGGATCTCTCCAACTTCTGGTTTTCTATTAATAGGCATGATCTGTGAGCCTTCATTTAGGTTCTCAACAATAGTGACAACTCACAAATCCTTTTTTCAATGAGATTGTAAAGTAGATAGTACAAAGATTATACCCCAATTTTTTTAAAGCTATGATTTTATTGCTGCAGAGGAACTTCTACCAATGTAGATAGACACTTTCTCTGTAATTCAGAGAGCTATTAGTGGTCCAGAGAGGTTAATTGACATGCCTCCAGGGTCACGTAACCAATATGTGCTCTCTATCTACTACACCATCCTGCCTTTCATTCACTTGACCAGTAGGGAAATGGAGGCACAGAGCTCTTATAAGTGACTTGCTAAAGTCTACATAGCTAGTTAAGTGTTGCTGCAATTTCAAATTAAGGCTTCTGACTCTTAATGCTTTCCCTACAACACACACAGTGCTGAATCCCATTATTTATTTCATTCTTTTTTTTTTATTAGACTGTTTCATGTATCTTGATTCTTCCTCTCCCCTCCCCTCTTTGCCTACCCATACTGTGAAAGAATGAAAGCAATAACTTTGTCTCTACCTCCTACATTCTATGTAGATTTGTCTAACTCATGGCCTCCTAAACTCCTAAGTGGTGGGAAACCAGATTAAAATGTTATTGGGAAATATTTAATAAAATAAATAAAAATATATAATATTGATAATGCTCATGTGTCAATATGAGATCCACAGGGATCATTTTTATTTGAATTTGATACCTCTGTAAAGCAGGGCGCTCTCACAGGGCTCTCCAGCCTCCTAGAACTTGTTCCACAAAATTGTTGAATTTATTTGAATGAAATAGTGTAGTTATAAGTCTTAGCCACAAGGTGGCACATTGAAGAAGTTATTTCCAATGTACTGTCTACTCCTCTAAAGCTTAAGATGTCCAGCAAAATAAGTTGCTGTTGTAATGAACACTGGTAGTGATGATGATGAAAAAGTTGAAATGTATAAGGCAATCTGGTAAAAGTACATTGAATTTGGAGCCAGAAGATCTGGGTTTGAATTTTATTATTGATCTCTGACATTTATTAGCTGCTGCTACTTTCTGAAGTCATTTTCCCACTTCAGTTCAGAGCTTCCTTTTTTTCTTTTTGGAGGCGGAAGGCAGGGCAATTGGAGTTAAATGATTTGCCTAAGAGTCACACAGCTAGTAAGTGTCAAGTGTCTGAGGCCGGATTTGAACTCAGGTCCTCCTGATTCTAGGGCTGGTGCTCTGTTCACTGTTCCACCTACTTGTCCCTTGTTCATCTTTTAAGTGGGAAAAGTAATGGTGTTATTACTTATTTCATGAGTAGGAGTAAGGAAAGCATGCTGTAAAAATTAAAAAGCTCTAAAAATTGTTATAATAGCAATTCACACTTTTATAGCCCTTTAAAATTTGCAAGGCACTTTTCTCACCACAGCCTCATGAGAAAAGTAATACAAGCATTATTATCCCCAATTTATAGAGGAGGAATCTGAAACCCCAAGAAAGGAAATGTCTAGTCGGTGATGGAGCCAAGGTTTAAACCTAGATCTTAAGACTCAAGTACATAACCCTTTTCGTACTTAAAAAATTTTGCATAAAGTCCTACAAAGACTAGGTTATTATTTCTATTAGCAGCAACAATACTAATAATCCCTTCCTTTTGGCATGGAGGGGACCATGGGTCTCAAAGGCTATCCAATAGAATATGAACTCTGACCATTTCTACTCAGCCTGAAAACTGTGGAGATGGATTGCAGATAGACTCCATGGCTGCTGGACTGGGTGCCTAGAGGCTCATTGTTAGAGGGCTGGTTGCCAGGGGATGAATTTTTTTCACCACTGTCAATCAGGAAACTGTCTGCTAAGGTGCAGAAGGGCTACTAATGAAAGCACAGATGTTGTGATGATGATGATGGCACATCTTTGTGTCCTTGTAAGTCACATGGGCTTCTTTTTCACTTAGACCTCATGGCTAAGTTCAGTTTCTGATGGTAGCCTCAGTCTCTTATTGAACCAAGTTTCTTGGTGTTGAAAGGGACCTTTATCAAGAACAGTTACTTGTTCACTAGTGAACCTTTGAACATCATGGAACATGGGCTGATGGATGGTCAGTTTCAGACAGGCCTAGTTAGCTTCAAGGAAACTTAGTAGCAGATGGCAAACAGAGGTCTAGACAGGCAAATTATAGTGAGCTAACCACAAATTTAGGAAACAGATTCTAACCAGTGGGAACATTGGGGGACTGCGAATTAGAGCACTGAGTAAGGGATCAAAGGCAAAGTAAAAGATAATAATAATAATAATATTAGGTAGCACTTATAGAGTACTTTCAGTTTGCAAAGCACTTTTCAAATATCCCATTTTGTCTCCCCAGAAGTCTTGTAAGGTAGGTACTATTTGGTAGTTCCATTTTACAGATAAAGAAACTGGGACAGACAGAGGTGCGTGACTTGCCCAGGGTCATGCTAAGTATCTGAGGCTGGATTTTATCCCAGGTCTTCCTAATTCCAAGGCTAGTGCTCTATCTACTGCACCACCTAGCTGTCATGAATGCTGCCACTGATACATCATAATATCAACAACAACTAATATTTACAAAGCACTTTAAAGTTTGTAAGAAGCTTTACACATATGATCTCACTTCACCTTCACCATAGCTCTGTGAGATAATATCTGACAGATAAGGACACTGAAACCCAAAGAGGTTATATGATATATTAAGGTCACATAGTTATTAAATGCCAGAGGCAGGATCTGAATCCAGGGCCTCCGATCCCAAGTTTTCTCCATTATACCATGCTCCCTCCTATGTGTGTTCAGTGAGAATGCACAGATGACTTTTCTGGTTGTCTGTTTAATCCTGTCCACCCCAACCCTCCCCTCCCACAGGAAGGAAGGGCTAGTAAGGCTCTCAGTTCTTGGGGAAGCCTACAAAGATAAGAGCCTTATGCATTCTCTTACCCACAGGGATGAGTGTGGATCCCCTTGTGCACTAAAGCCTCCACCCAAAGCAGCTTCCCTGAAAAACATGACGTTGTTGGGGGTAGCAGTGTCTGTATTGAGGCTTGCATCCTCATAGCCATGTGTGGTTGGCATGAGTTATATTCTTATCGGAGGGGCCAGAAGAGTTTATCTCTGACTGGGAGTCAGCAAGTTTGGGGTAATGAAAAAATAAATGAACAAATCTGGAGGTATATGTTTTAGGAACCTACTGGGGTTTTTTGTTTTTTGGACAATTTACTTGTCCTCTCTTGGCCTCCATTGCCCTATCTAGCAAAACTTGGAATAGACAGCTTCAAAGGACCTTACTGCTGTAATATTCTTTTTCAACACTTGACTTCCTTTGTCCTAAGGTCACTTTCAGCTCTAACAATCTGTGGTTTATGTTCTAACATTCTATGTTCATATTGTCATTTCTGGCTCTAGAATTTTGTGAATCTGACTTCTGATTTTGACTTCATACAAAGAGAACAAGCTGAGAAGGTTTCTGAGAATGCTTCTACAATAGAACAATAATGCATAAGGGGTGTGGGGGTGTGTGGGGGCGTATCATTTCATACCTGTGTAGGTTGTATTGTCCACATGGGTCTGTCCAGATGTGGCTTTCAAGGGCAGCAAGAAGAGATACCTCCTCACCCTACCCAAAGTTTTCAACAAATACTTTGGTTCCTGTCAGGAAGGGAAACAGGAGGCTGGGACTGGCCACTCTGCTCTCCCTAGAGAGAGGAGGATACTGGGCTAGAAATATGTCGATCTGTTAAAAAAAAAATACTGCTGGGGTGGCTAGGTGGCACAGTGAATAGAGCACCAGCCCTGGAGTCAGGAGGACCTGGGTTCAAATTCAGCCTCAGACACTTAACACACACAAAAAACTAGCCGTGTGACCTTGGGCAAATCACTTAACCCCAATTGCCCTACCTTCCCCTTTCCAAAAAAAGGGAAAAATATTTAAAAAATACTGCTATTTAATATAAAGGAGAAATAATCTCTAGGTTCAAGCTGTGCCCCTAGCAACTATCACTTAAGGGGGAAGGAATGCCTCCAACTGATATATCCAAGGCTTGATTCCCTTCCCAAATGCCAGCTCCACAGTGAACACAAGTAGCAAATAATGAATAAACTCTTATACAAGTTGATATTAAAACAAATTAGAGAAGCCATACAGATGAGAATATGTACTATACAATACAGAATGAATGAGTGTTCCCAATGGAGATGAGATAACTCCGCTCAATCAATGGAGAGAGAATCAGATCCCACACAAAGGGAAATTCCTCCAAAGTCTCTAGTGTAGTAAGGTGGGGATAGGGACATGATGCAAACTGACCTCTCTTCTATAGTCAGCTTCTTCAGTCTTTGTCTATCTTCAAGGACCTAAGAGAGGTCAGAGCTGCATGTTTTCTCTCTCAGAATTGGAAACCAGAAGACAAGATCTCTCCTCTCTGGTTCCCACTAACTCTGCTCCTTATGCAGGTGCAGAAGATTGGGTGATCAGTCTCTACTTTTGAGGATAATTTCATGTATATGCCTCTCTGAACCATAAGTTTAGACAAGTAACAAATAGGATTAAGTACTCTGCAATAAATGGGATAAAGTATAATATCTTTGATAGATTTTAATTATGGAATATGATAAGGGCAGCAACAACATAGTATGGTGAAATAAAATGCTAAACCTGGAAGTGGCCTTAGAATATAGAATATTATGACATATTGTTATGTAATAATAAAATAACAAAAAGTAATTTTGACTAGTTTTCATTGGAGATTGTTGCAGTTGTTGCCACTGTGTTTGAAGAAGTAAGTAGTTTTCTACCAGCAAGTTATCCTCCCTTCCCTTTTAAAAAATTTTTTAAATTTTTTTATCAAATGCTTTATTAACTTCTAGTTTACATCGTTCATTTCCACAAGATTTTGAGTTACACATTTTCTCCCCGTTTTTCCCCTACCCACTCTCCTTTCCCTTTTCTTCCTTCCTTGAGAATTGGGGTCCAAGGATTCTGATATTTTCTACTCTCACTCCTCTCACTCACTCGCTTGGATTGCCAGAAGAAATATTTTAGAAGTTACCACCAAACCTTGATTTAGAGATGAAATTCAATTTAATTTGTTTTCAGTTAAATTTCGTCTCTAAAAGTAATAACCAAAAATGATGCAAGAAAGGGAGGGTGCTTCCCAAACAGTGCTGTTAGGCAGTTCCTATTATCTTGGCATAATAGGCAAAGGGGAAGGAGAAACCCTGTTGACGAGACCACACCTGAACATTACCTTTCTGTCTCCACAGCAAACACTAAGGCAGAAAGCCTGGATGAATCGTTGCGAACTCCACAGAAGTGATTGTTGTGTGTGTCTGTGTGTCTATGTGTGTGTTTGTGTGTATGTGTATATGTCTGTATGTGTGTGTGCATGTAGGGAGGAAAGGTTGTCATATCCCCTTCATCAAATTATTATTCTAACTAATTAGAATGGAAAAAACAGCAACTGGTTCAGGGGTCAGAGATCCAGCCCATCTCTTGCACAGATCTGCGGCATTCAGACAAAACACTAGGGCTTAGGGTTATGCTAACTTCCACCTCTAGGTCACTGAAAAGAATACCATTACAAGTGCTGTCCATTTTCAGGACAGCATTCATATGGGGACCAGATCTTTGCTTTTTCTAAATTCTCCTGGCAAGGAAGCACACCAACTTGAGGAGGAAGCTATCATCCATGTGATCCAATAATGCCTTTATTGATCTCAAGCTGCATTTGTTTTGAAGCATAAAGACAATGAGGTCCATAACTCTGGCAGGCAAAGGGAGAGATATTGACGTATAGACTTGGATCTTGGAAGGACAACTCTCTTTGATTATGAATTCTACCACCTGTTCCAGAAGCTTATTCCAGAAGCTTCTCCTTATTAACCAGTGAAAACCTAGTGGCTACATCCAAGTTGGCATTTTATCTAACAGCCAGGGCACTATCATTCTCATGCTGGCCTTGTTATCCATGGGACAAACTAAGCTGTGAAGGTGTTAAATTCAATTTAATTTTTAAAAATTCAACATAAAAGAATTTATTTTTTATTTGAAAATTCATTTTTATTTTATTTTCGATTCCAAAATTCCCTCCCTCCTTCTAGCCCCTTCCCCACCCATTGAGATGGCAAGAAATACAATACCTATTATACAAATTAAGTCATTCCAAATATTTCTAAATTAGCCATGACCTCCCTCCCCCTAAAAAAAAAACAGGAAAAAGAAAAAGAAAAAAAAATGCTTCAATTTCAACAAACATTAATTAAGTACCTAACGAGCATAAGACTTTGTGCTTGGTTTAAGTGAAATAACCCTGGACCTCAAGAAGCTTAAAGTCAAATGGGGAGTTGAAATGTGATTTGTACAGCTAGGTGGCACAGTGGATAGAGTGCAGAGCCTAAAGTCAGGAAGACTCATTTTCTGAGTTCAAATCTGGCTCCAGAAGCTTACTAGCTATGTGACCTTGAACAAATTACTAGACCCTACTTCTTCATCTGTAAAATGAGTCTAGAGAAGGAAATGACAAACCACTCCAGTATCTTTGCCAAGAAAACCCCCAAAAGGGGTCACAAAGAGTTGGATATGACTGAAAAGGGCTAAACTTTTCTAATGTACAAAGACAAATGAAATTCATGGTAGAATGTGAGAGGGGACAAAGGAGAGATCAAAACAAATTGAGGTGCTATGAAAAATCTGAGGAGAGAAAAATGACTTTCACTTAGATTTGGAGGAGGTGGATTAGGAAAATCTTTATGGGAAAATATAAGTTATGTTTTGAAAGAAGGGAGAAGATGGCATTGAACCTATAGTAACATGATAGAGATAGGGTGGGAATATAGACAAGTTTTAGAAATTCATAAGAGTGGAGAAGATGGCAGTGCTGAGGTTCTCCTTAAACAAAAGGGACTGGCTATTTTCATTAAAATAGAGTGCTTACAAATGCTTACAAAAAGAAAATTATGAAGAAGCCAAGAAAAAATATCAGTAAGCTACAGAGAAAAGGGAAGATTTGCTCTAGTCGGCACCAGAGAAGGAAATACTTATCATCACTATGACTTCCTAGACCCAAAACTTCCTCCTAGATAAAATAAATATATTTTTTCTAATTTAGTGTGAATATTCTTTTACCCAGATCTATAATTTCATTAGTGTAGGAAATTTCTGGTGAGGAAACTCCTTCAACTAAAGCAGATTGGCAGCAGTTTTTGTGGTTTTAGAAAGGGATGTGGGTAAATGACAACATATTAGGAATTTGAGGAGCCAGACCCAGTTCACCCCCCCAAACTCAATAAATATCTTAAAAATGCCCAAGAATGACCAGTAATAAATAAAACCAAATAGAATCAGCTATATACTCTTCCATCCAGTCTAGTCCTGGACAAAAAAGACTATCAGAATCCTACAGAAGCCCAGAGTGTAAAAAATCTGTGATAAATGGAAGGTGCAATGTAAAGCAACCTAGTCTTAAAATAGGACATAGGCCCTGATCAGTACCCAATAAAGGTTAACCCCAGAGCTCTTACAGGAGATAAGAGACAATCAATACTCAGCACAGGGCAGCCCAAGGGCAGGAAACATGCTCTAACCAGAGCCCAGAACAAGGAATCCTCTGATCCTTGGTAGGAGATGCCCAGAGAAGGGCAGCTCCCAAGCTTTTCACAATAATAGGAGATAAGCCTGGAGCAGTATCTAGGAAGCCTCACTCCACCCAGCATCCAGGCAGCCCTGACCCAACCACATCCAAGAAGCCTCTGACCAAACCAGAATCCAGGAAACTTGTGCCTGATCTATGACAGAAAACAAAGTCAGAATTTTATTTTTAACAGAAAGTAGAGTCTATGCTTAGCTATGATGATAAGGACCAGTCATGGACTATCCCACACTATTCATTTCAGCAAAATTTAGTTCAAGCAAATTGAAATCTTAAAACTGAGGATGGTGCTAAACACAAGAAAACTCCAAACACAATGAGGACATCTTGAACTGTTAGGTTTTTAAGTGGTAAAACTCAATAGAAAAGAGCAAATCTACAAGTTCAAATGGAGCCTTTGAGAAAATAGTATCCTAGCCACAAGGATTACAAGAGTATCTAGAAGAAAGGAAACAGGGAATATAAAATGGATTGGTATGACAAACAGATATGACCAAGATAAATACCTTAGAACAAACATTGATCAATCTTCCTAAGAACTGAACACCCAGAAAATTAGAATGAAACACAGGGGGAAAATGATTCAATAAGATAAGAAATATTAAAACAAAATCAAAAGGTTGAAAAATCAGAAGAAAATATAAGGAATATAATATTGTAAAAAAAAAAAACCTCATCTAAAAAACAAGTCAGGCATGGCTAAATGGTGCAATAGAGCACTGGCCCTGGAGTCAGGAGGACCTGAGTTCAAATCTAGACTCAGACACTTAACACTTACTAGCTGTGTGATCTTGGGCAGGTCACTTAACCCAGATTGCCCTGCCTTCCCTCCTCAAAAACAAAAAAAAACAACAAAAAAAAACCAAAATCCAGGTGAAGGAGAGATAATATAAGAATCGTTGGGCTACCTGAAAGCTGTGATCCAAAAAAAATTTTTTTTAATCCCAAAAAACTTAGATACCATATTTCAAGAAATCATAAGTAAAAACTGACCAGATCTTTTAGAATCAGAGAGCAAAGTAAAAATGCAAAGAACTCATTCATAACCTCCTGAAAGAAACCACAGAATGAAAGCTTCCGAGAATGTCATATCCCAAAACCCAGAGCTTCCAGGTTAAAGAAAAAACCCTTCAACTAGCTAAATCTAAGAGTTTAAGTGCCATAGCATTACAGTCAAAATAATACAAGACTTGGCAGCTGCCATATAAAGAAAAGAAGAGCCTGGAAAGTGAGATTCTAAAAGACAAAAGATATATGTTTACAATTAAGAATAACCTGTCCAGAAAAATTGAGTATGATCTTACAGTGGGGAAAATGGAATCCTAATGAAGTAGAAGTCTCAAAGCATTCCTGATGAAAACAAAACAAAACAAAACATAATTGAATTGAAATTTTGAAATGGAAACATGAGAGTCAAGAGAAACATAGAAAGGTACTCAAATTTCTTCAATTGGAATAGACTACGTTAATCAAAGGATAAGAAACAAATGTCCTTCTGAGAACCCTAATATCTTTTTTTAAAAGCAATTGGGGTTAAGTAACTTGCTCAAGGTTACACAGCCAGTTATTTCCGGGTGTGGTGCTGAGTATCGGAGCCCAGATTTGATCCCCAGGTCATCCCAACACTGGAGCCGGTGCTCTTACTCACTGAGCCACCTGGCCGCCCCCAAACCCTAATATCTTGAAGGGTCATAGAGAAAGGAAAATGTGACAGATAAAGGACTTAGTTATAGATGTGCTCTGTTTTGTGGGTCTCAGGAGAAGACAGAAATGGGAAGGATAAGGTAAACTATAGCAAAGGAGAAACAAGGAAAAAAGGGAAGAAAATCACTGTCATGTGATAGAGGTGAATAAGATGAAGAGTTCAAAAATAAAGGGTAAAGGGGAAATAAGCCTCTCATGAACCTCACTTTCATCTCAAGGAAGATTGAATACACAGAGATTATGGTGTAGAAATACATTAAATTCAACAGGTAAATAGGTAAGGAGAGAGAGGAGAGGCATTAAGAAGAAGAGCAGAATAGGTAAAGAAAGAGTCATAAGCAAAACAAACTCCAACAGCATAGGAATTTGAAGCCTGAATTAGAAAAATAATGAGAGAGACAGAGAGAGAGAGAGAGAGAGAGAGAGAGAGAGAGAGACAGAGAGAGAGAGAGACAGAGAGAGAGAGAGAGACAGAGAGAGAGAGAGAGACAGAGAGAGAGACAGAGAGAGAGAGACAGAGACAGAGAGACAGAGAGAGAAACAGAGAGACAGAGAGAGAGAGAGAGACAGAGACAGAGAGACAGAGAGAGACAGAGAGAGAGAGAGAGAGACAGACAGACAGAGAGAGACAGAGACAGAGACAGAGACAGAGAGAGACAAAGACAGAGAGACAGAGACAGAGAGAGAGACAGAGAGACATAGACAAACAGAGACAGAGAGAAGAGGACAGGAGAGGAGAAGAGAGAAGAGGAGAGGAAAGGAGAGGAGAAGAAATATCTCAATAGATCACAAATGTTAGGCAAACCTATTTTACCACTTTCTTTGTAAAGGTGGGGCAAAGAGAGGGAAAAGTACAAGAGGATAGGATAGAGGCAAATACATAATTAATGTTCATAACCATGAAATGGAATGTGATGAACTTACTCATAAAATGAAATGGATTAGAATTCCAAATCCCATGATATATTGTTTATAAGAAACATTTTTGAAGCATAAAGATTCCTAAGAACTTAAAGTGAGGGGCTAGAGCAGAATCTGTTATGCCTCCTCTGAACACAAAAAAGCAAGGGTAACAATTCTGATATCAGAAAAGGCTACAGTAAATACACAATAGAAAGAGATACTCAGGGATGTTACATTACATTTAAAGGCACCATAGACAATGAATCAATAACTGTGCTTAATATATATAATTCACATAATATAGCACCTAAACACCTAAAGGAAATGTATATTTCCTTTAAATTTTAAATCACATTTCAGTTCTTAAATTATTTATTTAATATTTTATTTCTCCCCCATTACATGTAAAAACAATTTTTAATATTTAGTTTTTTAAATTTTGAGTTCCAGGGGCAGCTAGGTGGCACAGTGAATAGAGCAACAACCCTGGACTCAGGAGGACCTGAGTTTAAATCTGACCTCAGATACTTGACACACTTACTAGCTGTGTGACCTTGGGCAAGTCACTTGACCCCAATTGCCCTGCCTTCCCCCCTCAAAAAAATTTTTGAGTTCTAAATTCTATCTTTCCCTCCCTCTTCCCCCCACCATTGAGAGGGCAAGCTATTTGATATAGGTTATACATGTGCAGTCATGCAAATCATATTTCCATTACATTTCAGTTCTGCTACAATGCAACATATGCATTTCTAAAAATCATCATGTGATGCAAAGTTGCACAATTAGAAATCACAGGGTTTATGGGGGAAATGGAGTTAGGTGCATAATATTTAAAATATTCCTATATATGTTATATAATATTCATACGCATATAAAATATTCAAAAATTTGTCAGTAACATATTAAAAAAGATAGAATCTTAATAAAAATGGTAGCATAGCTTTATACATGTTAAATAGTTAAGAAATACACAAATAGTGGAAGCATTCATGGCCTCAGATTGCTACTCAGTAATTGTGCCACTCTCACTGACCAGGCTGACAAAGTTCCAACTCAAGGATGTAGTACTCCCCAGAAGTGGCCACGATGGAAGAAGGCAATAGTGAAGTTCATAGCTGTGGACCAGCCCCCTACCCACAGTTTCTATTGTACCAGAAGATATATATTTTAAAAATGACACTTTAACTTGAAAAAAGACTTGAAGTTTGCTTGTGAAAGTGAGCATTGAAAGGGTTGGAACTTGTAAAACAATGTAGTTTTCCGTGCAGATGAAATCACATGTAAGCAAACTTTATTAATCTATCTGAAACAAATTCACATTTTCAAAACAAGCGTAAAAGCAAAACTGATACTATAGCAAGAAATAAGCAGTAAAACTATAATAATTGTGGACTCCAAGGTACCTCTTTCAAACACAGACAAATCAACCCAAAGTTTAAAATGTTAAGGACATGAATAGAAAAATAAGATATGAAAGATCTCTGACAATTACTAAATGGGAACAGAATGGAATTTACATATGCTTCAACCAAAATAGCACTTTTCCAAAAATTGGCTATGTTTTGGGAACATAAAAAGTATAAAAAAAGCAAAAAATAATAAACGTATCTTTATTTATCAAAATACAATAAAACTTAATTCC
Organism: Petaurus breviceps papuanus; assembly: GCF_028583685.1. Taxonomy (NCBI): domain Eukaryota; kingdom Metazoa; phylum Chordata; class Mammalia; order Diprotodontia; family Petauridae; genus Petaurus; species Petaurus breviceps. The sequence continues at coordinate 2,728,656 of NW_027187368.1, read as the reverse complement.
AAATTATCTGTGAATTGAAAAACATATCATAGAAATAATAGAAAATTTCATCAAAGATTATAACAACAATGAGACAATATAGTAAAACTTATGGGGTAGACCTAAAGTAGTCTTTATGGGGAAGTTTATATCTCTAATTCTTTCATCAACAAGAGAAAAAGAATAAATTAATGAATTGGGCATTAAATTCTTAAAGACTAGAAAAATAACAAATAAAAAACCCACCCAACTAAGCATCAACATAACAATCTTTTAAATCAAAGAGAAAAAGATTAACAAAATTCAAAGCAAAAAACCCCAAATACCTCCCCCCCCAAACCTTCATTGTCTTGATAAATAAAACTCGAAGCATTTTTGGAGAAGAAATACTAAAAGAAATAGTCCCTTTGATTTCTTTAAAAGAGAGGAAATTAAAATAATTCATATTAAAAATAAAAAAGAGTTCGAAATAATTGAAGATGAAATAAAGAAGCCAACAGAATTGGTGATTTAGATGACATCAACAAATATTTAGAAAAATATAAAATACCCACATTAAAATAAGAAATATATTATTTAAATAACCCAATATTAGAAAAAGAAATTGAACAAGCCATAAGGGAACTCACAACAACAAAATCCCCAGAACCAAATTAATTTAAAGGAAAATTATATGAAATATTAAAAATTCCAATATTACATATAGTGTTTTCAATAACAGTAAAAGAAGGGATCTTTCCAAGCTCTATAATACAAATATTGTTTAATACATAAAGTAGAGCAATAAAACTATATACCAATATCCCTAATAAACATTGATATGAAAATTTTAAATTAAATATTAGTCAGTAGGCAGTTATAACATATTAAAAATATAAAGTTTATACTGGTAAAGTAGGTTCAAATATAAATAAAACTCTAAACATAATAAACTCTTGATAATAAAAAGCACCTGATTATATCAATTGATGTTGAAAAGGCCTTTGACAATACCCATTTCTAATGAATTTTAAAAACATGCACTAAGAAGCAAGGAAAAAATGAACTTTTCCTTAATATAGTATATAGTCTTTCTCTGGAATCAAAAGTCAACACATAAAATGAAGAAATTACATGACTTTCCAATAAGATTGGGGTACAACAAGGATATCCATTGTCTATACTACTATTCGGTACAGTGCTGATAATGCTAGCTATAGCAATAAGGAAAGAAAAACAAATCCAGGGAATAAGAATAGGCAAAGAAGAAACAAAACTAGTGCTGGTTAAAGATTAGATGATGGGGCGGCCAGGTAGCACAGCAAGTAAGAGCACCGGCTCCAGTGTTGAGAAGACCTGGAGATCGAATCCCGGGCTCAGACACTTGTAGCACCCACCCAGAAACATCTGGCCGTGTAACCTTGAGCAAGTTACTTAACCCCAATTGCTTAGGGGTGGCCAGGTGGCTCGGCGAGTAGGAGTACCGGCTCCAGTGTTGGGACGACCTGGAGATCGAATCTCGGGCTCGGACACTCAGCACCACACCCAGAAATAGAAATAACTGGCCGTGTAGCCTCGGGCGGGTTACTTAACCCCGATTGAAAAAAAAAAAAAAAAAAAAAAAAAAAAGATTAGATGATGATTTACCTAGTGAATCCTAGAAACAAAACAAAAAAGCAATCAATTCAGCAAAGTTGCAAGATATAAAACAAATCCATATAAATCATTAGCATTCCTGTATGTTACTAACTAAACTCAGCAAGAAGAGATAGAAAGAAATTCAATGCCTAATAACTGCAGAATGCATAAAAATATTTTGGAGACTACCAATATTCTCTTAGGAACTATTTGACTACAACTTTATAACATTCTTTACAAAAATAAAGACAGAGATAAATAATTGGAAAAATATTAATTGCTCATGGGTAGGTCATGCCAATAAAATAAAAATGATATTTCTTCTTTAATCAGTTAATTAATTCCTATACCAATTAAATCATTAAAGGATTATTTTTTTAGATATTGAAATATAGTTCATCTGGAAGAACAAGAAGTCAAGACTATGAAAGGAAATAATGATAAAAGAAAGAAAGAAGGGGACCTAATGATACCAAGTTTCAAACTGTACTACAAAGCAATAATCATCAAAACAAGTTAGTACTGGTTTAAAAAAGTAGAAGTCTATCAATGGAAATGATTATGTATACAACACATAGAAGGAAATGAACACACTAGCATACTGTTCAGAAAGCACAAAGACCTCAGCTACCGGGGGAAGAAATGACTATTAGACAAAAACTACTGGGAAAAGTAGAAAGCAGTCTGGCAGGAATTAGGTGTAGACTAGTATCTCACAGTACATTTCAATATGAGTTCCAAATGGATGCATAACTCAGATGCAAAAGTGGTATTATAAACAAATTAAAGGAAGAAATTGCAGGAGGAGTTCATGACTAAACAAGGGATAGAGAGGTTCACAGATGATAAAGTGGAAAATTTTGCTTATATACAATTCAAGTTTTTGCACAAATAAAACCAAAACATTTAAAAATTAAAAGGGAAACTGGGAACTGGGAAAAAGTATTCACAGCAAGTTTTTCTGATCAAGGTCATATATCTGAGAGGAACCAATTCAAATTTATAAGAATAAAAGCTATTCCCTGATAGATTAGTGGTCAAAGGATATGAATAGGCAGTTTTCAAAGGAAGAAGCCCAAACTATCAATAAGCATGCGAAAAAATGTTCCAAATTGGGGCAACTAGGTGGCTCAGTAAATAGAGCACTGGCCCTGGAGTCAGGAGGACCTGAGTTCAAATCCGAACTTAAACATTTAACACAAAAAACTAGCCGTGTGACCTTGGGCAAGTCACTTAATCCCAATTGCTCTCCAAAAAAGCACCAAAAAAAAAAAAAAGTTCCAAATCACTAATAGCAAAGTCCAAATGAAAGCAATTTTGAGGTTCTTCCTCTTACCCATCTGATTGGTAAAATTGACCCCAAAAAGGGAAATTGACTAATGAGGAAGGGTTATGGGAAAACCACTAGATTAATGTACTCAGTGAAGATGTAAATTGGTTCGACCATTCTGCAAACAATTTAAAACAATGCCCCCAAGTCACCCATACCCATAGTCATACCATTATTAGGCCTATATCACAAAGATATCAAGGAAAGAGGAAAATAAATCACTTTAATGTGTATGTGTGTGGGGGCGTTCTTTTTATAGTAGTATAAAACTGAAAAGTAAGGGCATACCCATCTATTGGGAGATGGATAAATAAAATATGGTATACAAATGTAATGGAATATTTTTGTGCCACAAGAAATGACAAAATGAATGGTTTCAAGGAAAACTATGAATTCTTTTGTGAATTAATTTAGAGTGAAGTGAGAAGAACAAGAAGAACATCTGTATGAAGAAAAACCGCTTGGGAAGATGAAAATTTGCAGTCTTGGAGAGTTGCCCAGAACACTAAAATGTTAAGTGACATGCCCAGGGCCACAGAACCAATATATGTCAGAGTTGTCTCTTGAAAGCCTTTTATTCTAACACCAAGCCTAGCTCTCTGTCTAATATGTCATGCTGTGTTCTTACTATTTTACTTCATTTTTTGAAATAAAATTTAATTGACATCTTTTATTTTTGCTTTGTCTAAACTTCTCCCATGTTTCTCTTCCTCTCTCCTACTTCCTAGATAGCTATCCATTATAACAAAGAATTTTTTTTAAAACAAGAAAAGAAGAAAAAAATGAAAAAAGAAGGAAAAACCCCACAAATCCAATCAATACATGGTTGGGGATGGGGTGGGAATTTGACAATATATGCAATGTTTTTTGCCTATGGTCTTTCCCTGCAACTTCTGCAAAGGAATAGGGGTTCTATCTCTACTTCCAAGCTTGGGCTTTGTAATTTTGCAACATTCTATTTTGATTGTTTTGTGTCCATTATTCTTCCATTTGTATTGTTATAGTCAATGTGCTTATTATTTTCTTGTTTGTTTCCTTCACTTTGAATCAATTCATGTAAGTTTCCATGCTTTTATGTATTCATTATAGTCATTATTGTCTCTCATAACTTATTGGTTACTTAAAAATAATTTTATAATATTTTATTGGTTTATTTTACTCTTACACTACAAACACTGGTTACTCTCACTTCATAAAAGGTCCCTTATTACAAAACAAAGCAGTTAAATAAAACTAACACAATGACTTCATATGGAAGTGCCTTTTCCTCTTTCAAGAATGTGTAATTACTCTTCTCTATTGAAGGCTTCTCCCAATAGTTTATCATGAAAGAGAAAATTCTGGGTGTTCAAAAGTCTTGTGAGCAAAGTTCAAACTCCAGAAATTTCTACCAAGCTATAAGTGCTACTAGCACGATGCTGATGATAATCTGCATTTATTATCCTAGGATTACCAGAATTAAATCAAAAGAGACCCACCAATACTTTGGGCTCAGGATATTTTTTTTCTTTTGGCCACAGCAATTAAAGAACATGGTTTACGGAAGGTAGAGGGATTATAATCTAATTAGTGAAGAAAGTACTCATACCTCCAAAGTCATAAACCCTTGAAATATATTAGTATAAGGTAAGAGCTCTTCTTAGGTTCTCTCTAGTTTTGATATCTGAACCACCAGTGAAGCAAGTGAGGAAACTAGGTTTCTAACAACCTGGGAAAACTAAAGATCAGAAAGTTCTGTCAAGACAGTTAAGAGAGCGATCACATCTTTGCCCAACTTCCTTGCACCACCTCAAATCAAGGATCAAATCAAATGAAATCAAATCAAAGGATCCAAATTAAATCGACTAAGAGGAGAAAGGAAAGAAACCCTCGCCAGAGAACGAAAAGAAAGAACAAGGAAATGAGTGATAATAATAATAATAAAGGTCCCAGTTCAATGCGTAATTACTATGGGGTGAAAGAAAGCAAAGAAAAATCTCAATGGGGAAAGAACAAGTCTACAAAAACACTTTGATAAGGGTTAATAGATATTCTATAAGAAACTACAGCTCTAGAATATAGATGAGAGATAGAGAAAAACACTTGGTATCTCTAAAATTAGAAACAAGATCAATGAAGGAAGAATTTAAGAAGAACATGAGAATTGACAGTGTCAAAAAATGGTGGAGAGCTCAATAAAGCATGCATTACCAGAGTGATGTAGTTGTTTTGGCAGGTTCTCATAAATGGAGCAATGGAAGAACAAACAATAGACTAAAACATTCTTTACATGGAAAAGGTGTAAGAATCGTAACCTCTTCAAGCCAAAGCAGGAGAACTAGAAGACAGATGTTGGCAACAAAATCTTGAAATATAGGTAGGTCTTCCAGAAAAATATGAGGAAACAAAGAATCTCAATGCCACATTTCAGGAAATCATGTAAAAAATTGTTCAGAAATACTGAAAACAGAAGGAAGAATCTAAATTGATAGAATTTGCAAGATATTGTTCTAGGTCATAAAATTCATTTTGGGATTTGTCTCATTCAGATTTAAAGTTGGCAAGTTAATGTGGTGGATAAAATTTGGCAAGCAAATAGGAAGAATTAGTCTTTCTATTAAAAATAACCAATTTGAATTGTGTAAGACTGTTCACCAATATCCAAAAGTGAAAGAAAACCTGTAACATAATTTTTAAAAAAGCAAACAAGAATCATCCAGAGCCTGGAATTACTATCCCCCCAAAACTGAGAAATACTCCATTATCACAAAATATGGTTTTAAAATTAGGCCAGAAAAATTCATACTTTCCTGTTTAGAGTTCTAGAAGGCAGATTCCTAAAACATACTCTAACCTGGGTTATTCCATGTAGAGTATTTTTTTTAAGATTATACAAATAAAAGTGGAATCCCGGGATCTGTCTTTGGTATGGGGTAGGAGTGGGTAATGGTCATATAATTAAAACCGGATCATTAGAAAATAGTATAAGCTTTATCTGTTTAAAGTGGAGAGTAGGAAAGCAATATGCAGACTAAAAGGAATGACACTAGGCTGTTAAAAATAAAGTAGTCAGTATAATGACTTCAGCTAATAATCTTTACTCTAATGGTAACCTTGTTCTTTTATGTCATCATTGTGAGAACCCCCTTCAGTGATGCATACCACACTCCATTAATACCTGCCCATTCTATATACTATCTATATTCTTTTATAACTCTAAACAGGTTCCATCAAAATGTGCTGAGAATCTTCCTCACATTCTATTTACTACATGAATACCATTGGATCACAAAGGTTGGCCGTTGGCTATCCCTCACTATTGCTCTGTGACTAACTCATATTTTTTTCTATTTTTACATCTCTCTGATGACAAGTTTTACATAGATTTTTTTGGTCTTCTGAGTCTGTTGTGTAATTCTTCATTTGTAAGGTGTTACAATCTGCTCAGGCCTATCATGCATTTCTTCATTCTCTTTTGTGTGATCCTTAATTTCAATTCTTCAGAGAGTATGGCATTCCATGACTTGAAACCATACAATATCAAAGTCACTTTGTGTCAATAAAAGGTAGCTAATAACTAAAATTTGCAAAGTACTCTACATATGTTGTTTAATTTCATCCCCAGAACACTGTGAAGTTGTGAAGCTACTATTACCTTCATTTTACAAATTATACTAAGAGATGTGAAGTGACTGCCTAGGACCACCCAATTAATGAGTGTTCGAGGAAGGATTTAAATTAAAATCTTCTTGATTTCAAGTCCAGTACTCTAATCACTATGCACCCCAGTTGCCTAAAAGAAAGGATTGTGTGTATGTATGTGTGTGTCTAGACACACACACACACACATAAATAAAATGTTTAACTTCACTAGGACCACATAGCTAGTAAAGTAGGATTTGAATTCAAGTCTTCCTGACTTCAGGGCCAGCACTCTGATCACCAAGCACCCCAGAAGAAAAGAATGTGTTTATACACACAGACACACATAAATAAAATGTATATTTTATTATATATACTTAAAATATATATATAAATATATATACACATGTGTATGTGTGTGTATATATATACACACACTGATCTATCTATCCCTCTATCCATCCATCTATCTATCTATCATCTATCTTATCTATCTATCTATCTATCTATCTATCTATCTATCTATCTATCTATCTATCTATCTGTGTGTTTGTGTATCAGGAACTATTAGAAAGAAGGCCAAGCTTAGCACATAACTTTTAATGTTACTGGGCCAAGTTCACCAATGAAAATAAATTGCTGAGTTGATTAGAAAAGAGAACACAATAATTTTTTAGGTTCATAGGAACTCATACAGATTCAAAATTAAGAGCTTCATTAAAATCTCCTTTGATTCAACTAAGTCACCCCAAACCAAGAATTGCAATAGGATTTCACATAATTTAATAGCATTTTAAAGACTGTGGGAAAATATATTTAAACAATTGACAAACAGTTATCATGCATTTACTATGTAACAGGACTGGTATATAGCAGTAATTGAAGATAAAAAGACCAAAATTAATCAGTGATGTAAAGTCTAGAAAGCCACTTACATTTTATTGGAAGAAACAACATGTATAAGTATATATAATATATTTGTTAAAGTATAGACAAAATACAAGTTACTTTGGGAGGAGAGCAGAAAAGATCTCACACAGGAAACAGTGTTTCATCTCATTTTTGAAGGAAATTAGGGGTGCTAGAAGGTGGAGCTAAGGAGAGAGTGCATTCAAACATGAGGGATAGCCTGCACAAGGGCATAGAGACAAGGGGTGGTATGTTATGTAAAGAAGAGGGAAAACAAGTCAGTTTTAATGGACCACAGAGTATTTGAAGGGGAGCAATATTTAATAAGGCTGAAAAGGTAGGTTAGAGCCCAGTTTCAAAGATTTGGATGCCTGTCAGAAGAATCTATATTTGATCCGAGATGCAAGTGGAGCTTTTTGAGCAAGAGATATAGCCAGATCTGTGCTTTAGAAAACCACTTTGGCAGGTATGTGGAGGATAGAATAGAGAGGGGAGAGACTTGAGACAGGGAAACCAAAAAGAAAGTTATTGCAATAGTTCAGGAAAGAAGGGATGAACTGCAGCCTGAACTAGGGTGATACTCTTATGAACGGAAATAAGAGTATGGGTGTAAGAATTGTGAAGAAGTAGAACTGGAAAAACTAGGCAAGTGGTTGGACAAAGGGAAAGGAAGAGTGAAAAGTTGAAGATGCTTACATGATGAATTTGGGTGATTAAAGGAATGGTTGTCCATTGAACAAAAATAGGTAAGTTTGGAAAAAAGGTGAATTGAGGGAACAGATTTTTTTTGTGTACTTTTTGGAGGGGAAGGGCAGAGCAATTGGGGTTAAGCAACTTACCCAAGGTCACACTGCTAGTAAGTATTAAGTGTCTGAAGTCAGATTTGAACTCAGGTCCTCCTGGCTCCAGGGCCGGTGCTCGTTTCACTACTCCACCTAGCTGCCCCTAGATAATTTCTTTTTTTAGATGTGGAGTTTTAGATTTTTGTGTGATGTCCAGTTTAAAATGCCCAACAGGTAGTTTATGTCATAGTATTGGAACACAGAGATGAGAGTAGGGAGATAGATATATGATAGATAAAAAGATAGATGATAGATAGATAATGTATTCATATATGTAGATAGATAGATGTGCTAATGAGGTCACTGAGAGACAATGCAAAGAAAGAAGAGGAAAAAAAGCCAGGACAGAGTCTTAGGTAAACCTATACCTAGAGAGCAGGACATAGAAGAAAGTTCATAGAAGAAAGTCAGATAGGTTGGCATACAAGGAAGAGAGCACAGTGTTATCAAAATCCAGTTAATAAAGACTATCCAGGAGGCAAGGATGGTCAGCACTGGGAAATGCTACAAAGAAGTCAAGAAGGATGAAGATTGAGGTAAAAACAACAATAAAAACCACCACCAACTATTAGATTTGACAATTAAGAGTTCACTAGTAACTTTGGAAAGAGTAGTTTCATTTGAATGATGAGATCAAAAGCCAAGTTGCATGGAAAAGTGAGTGAAAGGAGGGAAAAATTTAAGTAAAGAGTGTAAACTTTTTTTAGGACTGTGGAAAGAAAGGAAATATATAGGATAATGGCTTGATGGGACAATTGGTTCTAATGAGGGTTTTTTAAAGAATTGGGGAGATCTGGATGTGCTTATAGGCAGCAAGAAAGTTGTCAGTAGATGGTGAGAGATTAAGGAAGAAAGAGAGAGAGAGAGAAGAAGAAGAAGAAGAAGAAGAAGAAGAAGAAGAAGAAGAAGAAGAAGAAGAAGAAGAAGAAGAAGAAGAAGAAGAAGAAGAAGAAGAAGAAGAAGGAGGAGGAGTAGGAGGAG
>NW_027187368.1:2687282-2719277 GCF_028583685.1 Petaurus breviceps papuanus | reverse complement strand
AGGAGGAGGAGGAATGAGATTAATGGTATAGGCAGAGCAGTTGGCCTTGGTGCACAAAAGGACTACATGTTCACCAGAAACTAGAGTAAAATAGCAAGTAATCTGACTCTTCCTAGCATGAATTTTTTTGCTGATCTGAGAAGTTGGAACAAAATTTCTCTCTCTCTCTCTCTCTCATCTCTGATCCTCCAACCAAAGATAGAACTACAGAAACATTTCAGCATGAAATATGCATCAAGCAGAACCAAATTACTGAGAATCTGTGGTATCTACCATCTGTAGTTTTAGTTTCATCTGGAATTCCAGGTCTTTTAGAAAAAGCAGGTGTCCATGCCCTAGAACTGACAGCAGCCATTCCAGTTTTACTCCTTTGTGCCCTCCTTGGTTCTAAGATCTGCCACCTCTCAGTCAGAATGTGGGAAAGGTCATCTCAGCAAATTAATGTCCTTTAGGCTTAGCCTTTCAACTATTCTTCCTGACAGAGGTCGCGTTTCCTCAGTGAGAGACTTCACATTAGTTTGTGGTAACTATCCTGTACCATTCCCCAAATCTTCCTCTCTGTGAGCTAGGATATAACCAAGAAAATGCTATTGCTTAATATCATCAAATCATTCTGATGTTCAGGCTATCTTTTGTTGTTGTTGTTTTGCTTTGCTTTAGTAAAGTCACGTCTGTTGGTTCTTGTAAATAAGTAGGTAGAGAAAAGGTAAAAAGACAATTTATGCCTTTTGGGCATAGTTCCTAGTCTCTACATGCTGCTCAGCTGTTTCCTGACCTTTTCATATGCAAATGAACCACTAAAGCTTCATATCCTTCAAAAAATACAAATAAGTTTACTAAAAATTTTATTTTTTTAAGATACAAAATTATCCACTTAGATCTGAAATGGACAATCCCTTTACAAAGTGCAAATATAGCCTAAATGATATGTACCCTTACATCCAATTATCTCTGTTACTTGCTCCTTATATGCTAAAAATTTGTCAAAGTTCTAAAAAGGTCATGCCTTTAAAATGGCATGAGATTTTTAGATATTTAGATACAGAGTACAGAAGACAGAACTCATAGTGAATGACCTTTATTTTTTTTTAAGTGAAGTATCAGGTAAGGTCCTTTGCTGAGTGGGGGTGAGGGATAATAAAAGTAGGTTTAAAGCATCATAATTCAAGATAAATGATTAACAAAACTATATCTATATATGCGTGTATATATATTTTTATGTATTACACCAAATGGCTAAATTTTAAAAGTAAAAACAAATTGAAATGGGGGGAGGGGAAGGCATATTACACACTAATTCTAGACTATTTTAATATTCTTCTCTCAGAGCTTGATAAAACCAATTAAAAAAGGGAAATTATAGATGTAAAAATGTTAGATAAAACAACTTGATAGACTTATGAAGATATCATGAATGGTAATCTTAGACAAGCTAAAACCTATACAAAAACTGATCACATGATAGGTCACAAATAGCCCATAAACAAATATGCATAGGTATAAATCTTAGAAATATCATTTATAGATCATAACATGATATAAATATAATCAGTAAAATAATCATGAACAAATTATTTAGATCTGAAAGGATAACAGCATCTTAAGTAATGAGTGAGTCAAAGATAAAAAATTATAGAAAAAATAAAATGTTGTGTTAAGCAAAATTATAGCAATAAGACACATATCAAATTTATGAGATGCGACTAAAGTAATTCTTAGAAGAAAAGTCTGTATCTCTAAACAATTAGCAAACTAGAAAAAGAGAGGACTGATAAATTGGTTATACAATTTGAAACCTAGAAAAATCAAGAAATTAATAATTCTAAAACAAACCAAAAAGAGGTTTTAAAAATTGAGATGAGATCAACAAAACAACTAAAGTAATAAACAAAACAACAAGACATGGAGGAGGAAGAGGTTAAGGACAAGGATGGGGAGGAGAGGGAGAAGAAGGAGTAAGAGGAAAAGAAGGAGGAGAAATCAAAGATGGAGAAGAAAAAAGTGAGAAAAAAGAGGAGAAGAAGGAGGAGAAGACAGAGATATCAAATGAAAGGGGGAGCTTACAACAGGTGGAGAGGAAAGAAAGAAAATGATCAAAAACTAATATAAAATCAATCAACAACAAAACCACACACTACATCTTATATTATAAACCATGATAAATTCCAAATGTGTAAATGAACTAAATTTAAAAAGTTACACCTTAAAAAGTTAGAAAACAGAAGGTTACACACAACTGTGGATAAAGGAAATTTGTAACCTGCCTGACATAGAGAAAAGGTAAAATAAATTACTTTGAATATATAAAAATACAAAGATCTAGCACAAATAAAAATAAATATATTGTGATAGTAATAATAGCTAGCATTTATATAGCAATTTAAGGTTTGCAAAGAAGAAGAGATGAAGTTTGGGAATTTTTTTTTTTGCATAGAACATCTGTAATAAAAATCCAATATTCATAATCTATAAGGAATTGACCTAAATCTACAAGACTAAAAATCATTTCTCAATGTATATTGTTTTGGTGAATTGTTTTTAGGGTTACCTACATTGTATGTTAGTCAATTTTTAATATAATTTTGTTTCATGTATTTAAAAATTAAAAAGAATTTAAGGATAGGAAAATAATACATGTAGATGAATCTTGATTTGTGAAATACTTGTCCTCCTAAAGAAGCATTTGCAAATTGAATTTCCATAAAGTAAGTCATAGTTCCATATTGAGTTACATTATAGAATCTTAGAACTGGTTTCTACCCCATTCTAATTAATCTCCAATGTCCAGTGGCATATATGCTTTATCCTTAAGTTTCTCTGAAATCCCAGCTTCTTCATCAAGGATATCATATAATCTGTGCAATTTGGGGCAAGTATTTCCCTTCACTATGGTCTGTACTCTAAGAACCCGCCAGTCTAATCTGAGGTCCTGAGGTACCTTCTAGTTCTATCATTCTTTATTCTAAAATCCTTCCTATGCTGATATTCTGTTATAGCTCATCTACTATGGTGAAAGCCCCATGGGGACAGATTACCCCTTCTTTTCTTCATATAAAGTCAATCCAGAATATCCTTTGTAAACCTTTCTATAGCTGAAGCATAGTTCTGTGAGAAAATGCATTCAAGAGATCTAGATTTGGAATTAGATAGCTGAATGTGAATTTTGAATGTTGGTTCTGTTTCTGACTACCTGTGTGATCTTGGGTAAGTCACTTAATCTGTTTTGACATCAGTTTCCTCCATTTTAAAATGAGGTTGAATTAAATTCTTTTGCTGATATCCCTCCTAGCTAAATTTTACAATGTCAAGATTTTATGCTTTAGTTTGGGATCTGGGAAAATTCTATCTCCTATCTTCCCTATCCCCTCTGACAGCTTTAAAATTATAAGTGGTGACTCCTGCAGAATGAGCCCTATGGCTAAAGTCTCTTCCTGCTCTGACTTGTCAATGTTTTAATATTGTGTTCTAAGTCTTTCAACTCTAACACTTAGTGTTCTACTATCCTTTTCAGCATTAATCGTTTTTGTTATAAGTTCTTATATTATAAAGTCCAAGTTTCTTTCCAGCTCTAAAATGCTATATCCTTATGTTCTGTGTTTTAAGGTCTTCTAACTGATATTTTGTATGTATTTTTCCGAAGGTCTTTGCCAGCTCTAAAATATTGTGACATGTCCTAAGGCCCCTGCCTGGTCTAAAATTTTCTTATCCTCTGATTATAAAATAATGATATACAAATTAACATTTAAATAAATCAGGAAAAGCTGATCTTCATCAGTTCTGCTCTGTTTTACTGATAGCCCCTGCATGTCTTTGGATGATGATCCAAAATTATTTTTCCCTTATTCTCAATTCTTTGTTCTTTCTATTCCACTTCTGCTCTTGAGGAATGTGGAATGGGGACATATGGTAAACACCACTATTTAGATCTGTCCCCATCTCAATTTCCCCAGACAGAATCCCAATGTGTGGAGAAAGTTTGCTTCAAAGAGTATGGTCAGTGACCTGGGAATGGAGCCAAAGTCACAGGGGAGGTTTAGTTGGGCAGCTGGAACCAAAATTAAAAGATTCAGTCCATCAGTAGAGGGTTTTGATCAGGAGACCTAGGTCCTAGACTCAGCTCTGTCCTTAAACTTCCTCTATAGCCTTGAACAAATAGTTTCTCTTCTCTTGGCCTCAGTTTCCCTCCAAGAAAAAGGAAGGAGTTGGATCAACTGGTATTTAAGTTGTCCTCCAACTTAAATATTTTATATTCTATGTCCTAAGCTCTCTTCCAGTTCTAACATTCTATGTTCTACTTTCAGTTGACATTTTGTATGAATATTCTATGTGCCAAGATTCCTTCCAACACTAACATTCTATATTCTAAGTTGCCTTCCAAGTGTAGTTGTTGTTGAGTCACTTCAGGTATGTCTGATCCTTTGTGACCCTATTTGGGGTTTTCTTGGTAAAGATTCTGGAGTGGTTTGCCATTTCTTTCTCGAGCTCATTTTACAGATGAGGAACTGAGGTAAACAAGATTAAGTGACATGCCCAGGGTTACACAGCTAGTACATGTCTGAGGTTTGATTTGAACTCATAAAGATGAGTCTCCCTGATTCCAAACCTAGTGTTCTATTCACTGCCCTGTTCCAAGAGTAATCTTCATTATTCTGTGTAACAGGCATTCTGATATTAGTAAAAATAAATGAATAAACAAAGACTAAATGATCTATACTTCCCTTTCCATTTCCAAAATGCTTTCTCTGGAGGCAAGAGGATGGACCAAATGACTGTTCAGGTGACCAGAGTCTCTCAATCCGTAATCCTGCAGCACAGACTTCCTTTGTTTTCTACTTAATTTTCTCTGCTGACCACATTAATCTTGAATGTAAAGTCCCTTCCAATCAATTCCTAATTAGCCACCATTTCTTTACCCAAAGTGATAAGTCACCTCTGTAACTAATAGCAACCCTTTTCCAGGCTTGCTCTGTGCTGCCACGAAAAACCCTGAAGCCACCCAAAAAGGCACTTTGTTGCCCAGAGGTCTCTTCTCCCATCACAGATCTAGCTAGACTGGCCTTCTCTAGCTTTCAGTGGGGAGCAGTAGAGAGTGTATACTTCAGGGAATGATAAAGCGAATAATAAACAAAGTAGCTATGATAGGGCTTTGAGGCAAGAAGAAAAAGTCAGAGGCTTTGGAGTTGGAAGTATCATAGGATCATAAATTCAGAGCTTCAAGGGACTTTAAAGGCCATGTCCTCAGTTTATAGATGAGGAATCTTAGCCTGAAAGAAGTGACTTGCCCAGGGTAACACAGCTAGTAATTATTGGAGGTAGTATTTGACTATTCCTGATTTCAGATCTAGTGCCCTGTCCCATAGCCCACACTGCCATACTGGAGAGATCTTAGCGATCACAAAATCCAACTTCATTTTATGTATGGGAAAACTGGTTAAATCATATGATCAAAAGATTGACAACCAATTTTATACAATTAATAAGGTAGAATCAGGTTTTGAACTCACATCCTTTGACTTCAAATTTAAGTGGTTTTTCTACCAAATCAGGGCATAAAAGTAGGGGCAGCTAGGTTGACACAGTGGATAGAGCCCAGGGTCAGGAAAATGTGAGTTCAAATCCATCCTTAGACACTTACTAGCTGTGTGACCCTGGGTAAGTCACTTAATACTTTTTGTCTCAGTTTCCTCATTTCTAAAATGATCTGGAAAAGGAAATAGCAAACCACTCTGGTATTTTTGCCAAGAAAATCCTACATCAGGTCATGAAGAATTGGACACAACTGAACAACAAAGGGCATAAAAGCACCTTCCTTTGAGAGCCTTGAAAGTGTTGTAGATTATCTAGATTTTGGGGACTGGACAAAATGATACTCTGGGGATCTCTTACAGCCCTAAGAGTCTCTATCCATTTGATCTGATCAATACATGCTGTTCTAAATGTTTTCAAAGGCTCCCAGAGGTTATGGCAATACCAGTTACTCACTCTGTAACACTGGATAAGTCACTGCCCTTTTGTAGGCCTCCAACTGCTTATCTCTAAAATGAAAGGGTTAGATTAATGACCTCTAAGGTCCCTTCTAGATTTAACATTCTGTGTTTTCAAATACTTCCTAGCTTTAAGTCTTCCTTCTATGAATTGACCCTTCCTCTCTGCTTCCCTCAACATCTCTGTGTTAAAAATGGGGGGGGGGAGAGAGAAAGGCAGAATATGCAAGAAATGAATAAATTCCCCTATAAAATCAGTAACTATTTATGATCTACAGTGTGCCCCTACTTTCTACTAATCCCATTAAATGTCCTAAAAGAAGAGAATATAGTCTCTCCCTGTGGGTAAAACAGCAGTCTCTGCACCCCCAAAATGTCAGGACTAGAATAGAAGGGGGAGACTGCTCAGGTATCTCTGGGGAGCACTGGGGGCCTAATCTCTGAGCCTCTCCAGTTGCCTGATTTCTGTGTCAGTCCATTCATCCTCTTGTTCACAGCCTGCCCAAATTTAAACAGGTGGTTCCAACGAGTCTGGGTGCTTCAAAGCAAGTACTTCCCCAGTGAAGCTGGCTCCTTCTCTCCCTGAAATAAAGCTGTCACTGATCTCTCTCCCGTGCACCACGACATATTTTTGAGGGTCAAAAGCTTGTCAAAGTTGGATCCTGTGTGGAGCTAAAAGTTGTCTTGCATTAGGAAAAGAAAACTGGGAAAGCTGGGACTGGGGGCCCATTTGCCACCATGTCTTGGAATAATCACACTTAGGACAGATCATGCCTCAGGTCAGCTACCCTCTATGTCCTCTCTGTGGCCAAAGGAAAAAAGACACTTGAAAACTCAAATTTATATAGCACCTTACAATTTGTAAAGCACTTTATATTAGCTTTTTTTAAAAATAAGAACTATGTTTTCATTGATATAGGGAACTTCCAGTAAGAAAACTCCCTCTCCCAAAGCAGGTCAGCATCTGCTCTACAATTTACAGGCATAGAGAGTTGCTTGGGGGCACTGAAGGGTGAAACAACTCCTACAGGTTCGTGAGGCTAGGGTCTGCCAGAGATGAGAACCCATGTCTTCCAGACTTTAAGGTCGTCCCTCCTCTAACCACAATGTCATGCTACTTTGTTATTTTAATGTGGTATTAACATCATCTCCATTTTATAGATGAGGAAACTAAAACTCAAAGAGGTTAAGTTACTTGCCCAAGGTCACACAGCTCACTACAACTCTTTGATGTAGTTGCTATTATTATTCCCATCTTAAAAATGAGGAGACTGAGGGGTAGCTAGGTGGTGCAGTGAATAGAGCATCGACCCTGGAGTCAGGAGGACCTGAGTTCAAATCTAGCCTCAGACACTTGACATACTTACTAGCTGTGTGACCTTGGGCAAGTCACTCAACCCCCAAATGTCTTGCCTTCCCCCCTCCAAAAGAAATGAAGACACTGAGGCTCCAAAAGGTTAAGTGACTTGCCCAGGGTCATAAAATTATTAAGCATCTCAGGAATTAAACCCAGGTCTTCCTGATACAACCCTAGCTCCCTCTCCACTATGGCACACTGGCATAACTGAACCTTGCCTATCCTAAGCCCATCTCTTGACCTAGGCCATTTCTTATGGGATCTACAGATATAGGTCTCCAAGCTATAGGCCTTGCTTCCAAACTAGGTAGGATTCAATAATGGAAGGGGTTATTATCTTTCTCATTATCACCATAATTCACATTCATCTATCACTTAAAGCATTACAAAGCATTTTCAGCACAATGACTTGAAGTACATAAAATGTTGGTGGTGGACAAGACCTTGGTTATCAGTTGCTCTGACCTTTTCACTCCACAGATGGGGAAACTGAGGCTCTGTGAGGGAAAGCGATTGCTGAAGATCACACAACATGACAGCAACAGAATGATAATGGTATATTTCACACCATGCTGACTTCCTAGTTGATTTTCCCAGACAACTAATATTTAAGTAGTGACCAGAGCATTGAATTGGAAATCAGGAGAATCAGTAGTATCTCTACTCCTGGCCCTGCAAATAAAGTCACTCTGGGATCTTGGGGCAAATCTTTTTAGACATTCTCTCTTGGAGTACTGCTGGCATATCCCCACTTAAGAGGAAACAGTAAAATAATGTTTGTCAATTGCCCAACCAAATAAAACAGAGTAGAATTTCAGAATATAGAATTTTAGATCTTGGTCCTTAGAATGCAGAATATTAGAGATGGAAGGAACTTTAGAACACAGAAAGCTAGAAATAGAAGGATCCTTAAAGCACAAACTTAGAGTTGAAAGGGAACTTAGATTATGAAACATTAGCATTAGAAATAACCTCCCTAATTCATCTAATCCTCTGATTTTAAAGATTCATTTTTTTGTCTTCTTCCTGGCAAGGAGAGAAGACATGGCAGTGGTACCTCAGGGTACACAGCTGATTTTTCTCCACTGCCTGCCGGGTAGGTTGGGGAGGATCAAGAGAGGCCAGGCAGGGGTAGAAGGGTTTCCTAAATCCTAGGCCCGGATGAGCTGAGAATAGGCAGGAGGAGCCTCCCCCAGCTACTGCATCAATCACATTTGGAGATGCAGTTGAGCTTGGATAATAGGCAGCCAGGCTGGAAAAATGCCTCTGTGTAATTAAAGCTGAGGAAGAATGTGGAAGCTGGGCTGGGGGGAGAAGGAACCTTTTCGTGTGGGCTTTGCTCCACGTAGGCGGCCGGTGGCTATTTTGGGATCAGTCCGAGAGATGATTCTTAAACAGACAGAGCATTGCAGCTCCTCAGCAGTTATTTTCTGGGGGTAAGGGCGCTCCCTGCCATGTGCTGAGATTAAGGGGAGGAAGTGACTTGCCCAGGGTCATACAGAATATTAATAAAAGAATCAAAACTAGAAACCAGGTCTACTGGCTCCCAATGCAGGGTTGTCCTTTACGTTAGCCACAAAATCAATTCCTGCTGTCATGAAGGGCTTTTATAGTCTCATATGAAAAATATGTACTATTATAAAAAGTTATACTGAAAAGTGTGCCTTGGGATGCTCATACACACAAATGTGTATAACCCCTTGGACATTTGTCTGCTGTGCCTATCCCTAGTGCCTGGATCTGAGGATAAACTAGTTCTTCAGTTCAAGTATGGGGACCACAGAAGCCTCTCCCCATATGTGCCCCTAGGGAACTTCCCCTTTTTTCCTTATGCCACACTGAAGTCAGAGCACTGACAAGAGCCGGTGTTTCAATTAAAGTGAAGAAATGTGATGCGCTCATTGTGAAACCATCTGTTTAGGAACTGGGGAAAGAGAAAACTTCTTTCCCACTCCTTCTATACCTCTTCCATTACTGCCAAGACTTATCTCTCTCGTTTCTCTCAAGACCCTCTCAGATGGTCCTGCTCTGGTACCCTTAGAGGCAGTATGATGCAGAAGAAGCTGGCTTGTGTTCTAACCCAGTTTCTGCCACTGACTTTGCTGTGTGACTTTGAGTAAATCAAATTTCTTCCTTGGGACTCAATTTTTATCAGTTTGTAAAATGGATAATAATCCCTGCCTTGTTTCACTCAAAGGGATCCTGCAAAGGTGTAAAGATCCTACAGAGAACAGATGTCAAAGTGATCTGGTGAGTTGGAAGTTCCACGTCGATGCTAGGCATCGTTTATTCCAAGGACACCCTTAGAGTGTATGGGGTGGTTGTGTAGTGGGACATACTTCTTTCTTCTCTCCTTTACATTCTTTTTCTTTTCTTTCTTCATTGTTCTCTCTCCTCCCTCCCTTATTTCTTTCCTTTCTCCCTTCCTTCCTTCTTTCTTTTCCTTCCTCCCCTCCTTCCTTCCTTCCTTCCTTCCTTCCTTCCTTCCTTCCTTCCTTCCTTCCTTCCTTTCCTTCCTTCCTTCCTTCCTTCCTTCCTTCCTTCCTTCCTTCCTTCCTTCCTTCCTTCCTTCCTTCCTTCCTTCCTCCTTTCTTTCTTTCTTTCTTTCTTTCTTTCTTTCTTTCTTTCTTTCTTTCTTTCTTTCTTTCTTTCTTTCTTTCTTTCTTTCTTTCTTTCTTTCTTTCTTTCTTCCTTCCTTTCTTTCTTTCTTTCTTCCTCTAAACTGAGACACAGTTGCCACAAAACATATAGCTACAAAATCACAGAATGTCAGAGCTGGAAGGAACTCAGAAGATACAGTGTTAGAACATAGGGTGTCGTGGAAAGAATGCTGGGTTTACGGTCAGGAAACATTCATTCAAATATTAACACATCTGGTACACGTTACTTGTATGACAATGGGCAAGTCATTTAACTTCCATGGGCCTTAATTTATTCATGTGTAAAATGGGGATAATAATCTTTGTACTACCTACTTCATAGGTTGTGTGGAACATACTTCATAAACTCTACAATGCTATGAAAATAATAGTTATTAATACTATTATTACAGAATAAAGTCTGTTAAGGGTTGGGAAAGACCTTAGACAATTGACTGTGAAAACAGAAAACACCAGACTCTCAGAACTAGCTGGAAGAGACCTTAGAGAGAAGCTAGTCTGACCTGTACCTGAACAGGAATCATATCTACAGTCCTAACAAGTGGTCATCCAGCCTCCAAATAAGGGCTACAAGGGATCTAGTGTGTTTTCCCTTCTAGACCAGACAGGATTTCTCTAGGGTTAAGTCTTCCAGTGTGACTCTTCTTCATCCAGGACCAGGACCAGTCATTTGTGTAACTGAACAAGCTTTGAAAACCTGGAAGGTTTAAGCCTTTATTCTAACACATGCTGCTTGACTTATCACAAAATCAATTTCCATATAGCCATGGATGGTACGATTTTCTGTTATGAAAAATATGTACCTTTATAAAAAGTCAGATTAAAAAGTGTCCCTCGGTGTGTGGCTCAATCTCTCTCTCTCTCTCTCTCTCTTTCTCTCTCTCTCTCTCTCTCTCTCACACACACACACACACACACACACACACACACACACACACACACGTGTTATTCCCTGGGATTTGTCTGGCTTGCCTATCCCTAGTTCCAGGTACTCAGAACAACAGCTGCCCCCATCACTTTCAGATATTTGTCCTAATATCTCTTCTTTCCTCCTTCCTTTTCATTTTTCTTTCTCTCTTCTTTTCTCTCTGGTTCCCTCTTCCTCCCTGCCTCCCTTCTTCCCTTATTTTCTTTCCTTCCTTTTCCTTCCTTCCTTTTCCTTCCTTCCTTCCTTCCTTCCTTCTTTCTTTCTTTCTTTCTTTCTTTCTTTCTTTCTTTCTTTCTTTCTTTCTTTCTTTCTTTCTTTCTTTCTTTCTTTCTTTCTTTCTTCTTTCTTTTCCTTTCTCTTTCTTTCTCCCTTCCTTCCTTCATTACTTTCTCTTCCAATTTATAATTCCAAAAAATCCTTGAGACCATAGGGAGCCCCAAAGCCCAGCCTTCAGGCCCTTCCTCAGAGGGCCTTCCTATTTTAGCCTCTCTCTGTCAGCTCTGATCCCACTTCTAATGTTTCCAGCCTGACTGTAGGGGAAAGGAAAGAAAAAAAAAAGGCTACTGCTACTTTAAATATACTGCATTAAGGAGAAGGTTGGAAAGGGGCCTGCGTGCAGTGAGACCTAGTCATCTAGCTGGAGAGGCAGTCAGACTGAATCGAAAAGGAGAAAGCCAGTTTCTCTCGGAGGGAAGCAGAACTAATTCATAAATCAGGTGAAGCTGGGCCGGGCCAGTGCCGGCTTGGTGCATGGAGAACCACATGTAGGACCTAGAGTGATGGACCCAGACTCCCTCTTGGATCAAGGCGACTTCCATGGTAAGTAGTGCAATCTCACTCCTTGGGGCTTCAAAGGAGAAAGTGCTGTGGGGTTGGAAGCCTACTCAGGAAGTGGAGAGCAGGGACTTAGGCAGAGCAGGCTGGCACCGGGCGGGGGGGGGGGGGAGGATGGAAGGAGGAAAATAGGTTGTTCCTCTTAGCAGAAGGATCTGGCAGAGAGCACTGATGCACTTCAGAGGACCTCCCAAATCTGTTTCCCTGGGAGCAAATGAAGGAAGCTCCAAGGGCAATTCCAGGGGACCACACTGTACACTGCTGTGTGTCCTGGACCCTGGCAGAGCACACTGGATTGGAAGTAAGGGGACCTGGGTTCTTGTCTGGGCTCTTTCACTAACTTATTATATAACTTCAAGCAGACCACTTCCCCCTTTAGGGAATTTTCTCCTTGGGATAGGGTGGAGGGAAGACAATGCTAGGAAATCAATAAACTCCCTTCCAACTCTCACATTTTGTGTTCTAACACTTTCTATTCTGAGATTCTTTCGAGCTCTGATGTTCTACATTCTTAAGTCTTTTCTAACTCTAATATTTTCGATTCTAAGGTCCCTTCCAAATCTAAAGCATCTTCCTATTGGACACTTTGTGTCTTCTGAGTCTACAAGTCAGGCAACTTATACACTCTACATGATGCAGGGAGAAGGTAGAGGTAAGGGACAGAGAGAAGGAAAAAGAAAAAAGGAAAGGAGGGAGAGGGCTTGTGTTGGGAAGGTTGTTTTTGGCTTTGTTTTGGCAAAGAAGGAAAGGAAGCGACTTGCTGAACTCTCCCAGCCCTCTCTCCAGCTACCCCCCACCAAGAGAAAAGTGTGTTTTGAGCACTTCCCTTTCTTCCTTACAGAGAGCTCATTGCTGGAACGCAATCCTGTGAGTAATTTAATTAGTGATATAACTGTAGATAAATTTAGATGGAGACGAGATGAATATGCCCTGTAATTAAAGTCCACAGTTCAGAACTGAAAGCATTCCCGGGGTTTACAGAACCACAAAATGTTGTGTGTTGTTTTAGGGTAGGTTGCTTTGGCTTAATGTAGTCACCAGAGCCCCAGTTCCCAAGGCTTATAGAAAAGTTATTCAGGACCCTTGAGCCATAGGCAGGTTTTTAACCACTTCTGATCACAGGGATCCTAAAATCACAAATTTAAAGCCAGAAGGGATTGAGGAGATCATTTAAAGTCCAAACTCTTTATTTTACGGATAAGGAAACTGAGGCCCAGAGAGGGTAAGGCTGTGGATAAAAATTCCTTTTAGAGTATAGCCTTGAGTGGCTAGATAGCCCAATGTAGGGGACTGAGTACTATATTTGGAGTCAGATGACTGGGTCTTGCATCCCACTGTGCTTTGCACTGCCTCAGTGACCTAGTAAAAGTCACTTCCTATTTGCAAGCTTCGATTTTCTCACCTATAAAATGTCCTAGATGGTCTCTAACGCGTCTTCCAACTCAAATATTTTATGTCTTAATGTGCTATGTTCTGAGGTCCCTTCTAACTCTGATATTTTAACTTATGGTTAAGGAAATGATCAAAATATGTCCTAGAACTCTAAGCCAAGAATAGCCAGCTCCTGTGGGCACAGGTGGCCTCATCCCATCAGTTTGGTTTGAAGCTGTAGTCAGAAACCACCAGAGATTGGCTTCAGAGAAGATTGAACCTGGGATTCTGAAAAGGAAAGAAGTCCCCACTTACACGTGCCAGGGTTACCACTTGATATTCCACACTGTCATCCCGGAGTCAGGCATGGTTAGGGTTGGACACTGCCCTTTATTTAAACTTTCCCTACTGCCTGCTGGCTCCTCCAGGCCTGTCTGGGCACAAAGTCAAGACTGTGTTTCCTTCCTCATAGAAGCTGTAGTATTCCAAGGGAGAGAGTCAGAGTGAGGACTGGACTCTGCTACCATTGCTACCACCAAGGTTTCTGGGGCATACAAAGAAAGTAGCTGAGGCTATAGGAAAATGTGACTTAAGAATCTCTTGTTTTTCCAAGAGAATGTTGAAGGGAATGCTTTCCTGTCATCACTAACTACATCATCTGGTGGCTCAAGGGGAGTGGCTCATTCACCTTTTCCCCTCAGACAGATATATCATAACTTCTAGAAGGGTCATTAGAGGGATGGAAGCAGAAGTCAAATGACCCTTCCCCAGGGATGTTGTAGAAGGGATTCTTTATTGGTTATAAGTTGGACTAGTTGAATTCTGAGGCTCCTTCTAGCTCTGAGATCCTGAAACTCTAGGAAGGTTTATAACACATTTCCTTCTCTAAAGTCTATGATCATGGATCTCTGCATCAGAGGTCCCCAACAGAGGCATGAGAAATGGATCTGTATCAAGGAAGAGAGCTTTATGAAGATACCCCGTCATGACTATCATCAACACAGTTCACTTATTCCCCATGGATCACCTAAGCACATCCTCCTGGAAACCAGTCCATGGGGAATAGGGAATAGATTCCAAGGATTCTAGGGAATATAGCTGAAAAGGACCATAGAGATCCTCTGAAAAATAATGGCATTGGACTACTTGATCTCTAAGGTCTCTTCTGGCTCTGTCTTCTGATCTTCTCTAAGCCTCAGTTTCCTCATCTGTAAACTGACTAACCAATCAAATGAGACAATGGATGTGAAAATAGTCAATTTGTGGCTCATTTTGCCCAAACTCTCTGTGCTTAGGTTCTGACCCCTTCATGTAGTCTGTTAGAACCCATTTTCCCCTTGATTCTGACTACTACCATCCAGTCTCTCCATATCTGGTTCATTGGCCTTAGGTTTATTAATTTCCTAGTAAACTTCCCAGAGATTCATGATCTCCTTGCTGCATAAACTCCCACATTCAGATCCTTATGTTTGCTCCCACCTCTCTACATAGGCAGGCAGGTAACATAATGGGTAAAGAAGTGGACACAACCTAACTTCAAATCTGGCCCCAGACATCTATTTGCTACATGACTGGGCAAGTCACTTTACCTCTTCCTGCTTCAACTTCCTCACATGTAAAATGAGGATAACAATAGCAGCTACTTTTCAGGAACATTGTGAGTACAAAATAAGGTAATATTTGTAAAGTGCTTTGTAAACCTTAAAGTGCTATGTAAATGTTACACATTATAAAAATGTTAGTTATTTCCTGGGCTTATCTCCCAGACTCTGGTCTTTGTTTTCCCGTCTGAAATAATAATAGAGTAGTTTGGTCTAAGGTCATGAGTGCTAGTCTTGTAATCAACAATGCTCTTCTGGTGAGGGCAATACCATTCTTCCAGGCACCCAGGTTTGTGACTTCAGTCATCCTCAACTTCTGACTTTCACACATCCAATTAGTTATTATGTCTTTTCAATTCTACCTCCAAAACATCTTATGCTTCCATTGCCTTCTCTCCACTCATACCACAAGCCCTCTAATCCAGGCCCACATCACCTCTGACTTGGACTATAGCAATAGGCTTCTAATTGGTCTCCCTGCACCCTGCCTCTCCAATCCATCCTTCACACAGCTGCCTGACTGATATTCCTAAAGCACAGATCTGACTGTGATACTCCCTTGATCAAGAGGTTTTCAGTGCCTCTAGGATAAAATACAGACTCCTCTGTTTGGCATTTAAAGTCCTTCACAGTCTGGCTCCAGACTATCTTTCTAGACTGATTACACATTATTTGCCTTCATGCATTCCAGCCAAACTGACCTATTTGCTGCTTCCTGAACAAGACATTCCATCTCTCACTTTTCTGCCTTTGTATAGGCTGCCCTCCATGTGTGAGATGCCTTCCCTCCTCACCTTTACCTCTTGCAACCCTCAGGTCCCTTCAGGGCTCAGTCCAAGTGCCACTTCCTACAAGTGTCCTTTCCTAAGACCCTGAGTCATTTGAGTCCCACCCTCAAATTACTTTGTAGTTATTTTAACATATATTTTGCATTTACTATATATGTATTGTATATTGTAGGTATATTTATGTATGTATATTGTATTGCATAAGTATTGTATTTATCTTACTATGTATTGCTTCCCCTCCCCTATGGAGTGTAAGCTCCTTGAGGGCAGAGACTATATTTTTTTTTTCTTTGTGTGCTCAGTACTTAGCACAGTGCCTGTCACAGAATAGGTTCTTAATGAGTACTTGTTGAACTGAATTAAAATACAGGTATAAAAACTAACTGCTCTTTAATGTGTAACCATGGGGAGGTGATTTAATTTTTCTGAGTCCTAGTATTCTCATCTGTAAAATGGGAATAATAATAATTCTACTATCTGCCCTCACAGGATTATTGTGCAGAAAGTAATCAGTAAATCTTAAAACTGTAAATAAATGTGAATTGTTATTATTCACTAACTCCTGGCCATGACTCCCCTTCCAGATCTTAACAATAATAATTCATGCTTATATAGTGTTTTACATTCATTGTCTCACTGAATCCTTACAACAACCTCATTTAGTAGAATTACAGACATCTGCCTCCTTTGTATCTACTTATAATGCCTCAAATGTGAATGGCATTTTTTCCTCAAAGTGTTTTCTCATTCATTCTCATATTTGATCCCTAAAGTGCCTTTGGGAGATAGGCTGAATAAGTATTATTATCCCAGTTTTTTAGAAATGAGTGAATTGAGGCCCAGAGTCATGTAGGTGGTACAGTATATAGAGTTCTGGGCCTAGAGTCAGGAAGACCTGAGTTGAAACCCAGCTTCAGACACTTACTAGTTATGTGATTGTGGGCAAGTGACAACCTCGGTTTGTCTCAATTTACTCAACTATAAAATGGGAATAATAATAATATCTACTACACAGGATTGTTGTGATAAGGAAAGGACCCAGTACCTGAAGCCCATACATGGCATTTCTGACAAGTAGTCATCTAGCTTTCACTTGAAGACCTCTAGGGATGTGGAAGACGCTACCTTCTAGGACATTGTATTTTACTCCCAGACTATATGCTTTGTTGGAAAGTGTGTTCCAACAGATTGTTTAAACCTTCCTCTCTCCAACCTCTGTCTACTCTTTGGACCAAGCAGAACTACCTTAAGATGCAGTTGTACCCTTCAACAGGGTGGCATTTCCTATATCCAAAGACAGTAAGGAAAAGTACTCCTTAAACCTTCTCTTCTCCAGGTTGAACATTCCCCTTCAACATTTTCCTGTGACAACAGACTCTAGTCCATTCCCCATTCTGATTGACCCTTTCAGCATAGCGGAAATAGTATATCGTTTTCCATTTCTAGATAGGGACACTGGGGTGCAGAAAAGGAAAGTCTCATTGGAAAGGTTACTGCAAGCTGGTGACTGCCCTGATACTTGTATCTAGTACTCCTTAACTCCCATTCTCTTCTACCTGCCCTTCTTGGAAAGCCCTGCTATCTTTAAGTTCTTTCTCTGGGTTTGGGGAAAAGGGAAGGAGGAAGGAGAAGATCCTTATTTATTCAGGGAATATTCACTGAGCAAATCAGTAAGCAATTTCAGTCATTTTTCCTGATTTCTTGCCTAACCCCCTGAAATTCTGGTGCAGATGTATGGTAAAAGTGTACCCTATAAAGGCTAAATGAGGCTATAGTGAAAGGGAGTCCTGTTGGAAATAGGGATCAGAGGCTGGAAAGG
Source organism: Petaurus breviceps papuanus (assembly GCF_028583685.1). Lineage (NCBI taxonomy): Eukaryota > Metazoa > Chordata > Mammalia > Diprotodontia > Petauridae > Petaurus > Petaurus breviceps. The sequence continues at coordinate 2,701,935 of NW_027187368.1, read as the reverse complement.
AATGCATTGACTTTGAGGAAGTGACACAGAAATTGGTGTCCTTTTTAGTCCATTTATTCTTCCATTTTGGGTAGCTCAGTGCCCATCTGATCCCTGAATATAGATAGCATAGAGGGCCATGGAGATCCTAAGTCATCTAGAAGTCAATGAAAGGCAGAGGGATATGAAAGTGGAAACTTAGGACTGGGAAAACCAACAATGAGGCTAAGGATGGAATCAACCACACATTCAGAGAATCTTAGAGCTAGAGGGAACTTTGGTGGCAATCTAGGTCAATGCCATATTCGATATATAAAACCTATCTAAAGTATACTCAATGGCTTTCTTTCGAATATCCCCCTTAACAGAGAACTCACAGCCTTAGTAGACCTATCACTGGATGGTGTGTGACCTTGTTAGATATTCAGAATCAGAGAATTATAGAGCTAGAAGTCATTTAGTTCAAACCTTAGCTGAATAGATTCCCTTCTCAAGAAGTGGTCATGTAGCGATGGGAAAGTTCTTCAGATTTCCTAATGCACTTTTATTTTTTTAAACATATTTCCACATTAGTCATATTTTAAAGAAGAATTAGAACCAACGGGAAAAACCGCAAGAAAGAAGAAACAAACAAAAAAGAGAGAGGGAGAGGAAATAGTCTGCTTTGATCTGTATTCAGACTCCATAGTTCTTTTTCTGGATGAGGATAGCATTTTCCATCATGAGTCTTTTGGAATTGTCTTAGATCCTTGTATTGCCAAGAAGAGCTGTCTGTCAAAGTTGGTCATTGCACAATGATGCTGTTACTATGTAACCATCTCCTGGTTCTGCTTGCTTTACTCAGCATCAGTTTGTGTAAATCTTTCCAGGTTTTTCTAAAGTCCATCTGCTCATCATTTCTTATGGAACAATAGTATTTTCCATCACATTCAGACACCCCAACTTGTTCAGTCCTGCCCTAATTGATTGGCATCCCCTCAATTTCCAATTCTTGGCCACCACAAAAAGAACTGTTACAAATACCTAATGCTCTTTTAGATAGTTCTAATTATTAGGAATTTTCACCTTAAAACAAACAAAAATTTACTTCTCTGAAACCTATTGCTAATACTTCATTTTGCAGATAAGAAAACTGAGGCCCAGAAAAATCTGATTTTTTCCAAGTCATATAGGTAGGAAACAATAGAGCACCTTAATCAGATATCTGCCTCCTTTGTATCTACTTATAATGCCTCAAATGTGAATGGCATTTTTTCCTCAAAGTGTTTTCTCATTCATTCTCATATTTGATCCCTAAAGTACCTTTGGAAGATAGGCTGAATAAGTATTATTATCCCAGTTTTTAGAAATGAGTGAATTGAGGCCCAGAGTCATGTAGGTGGTACAGTATATAGAGTTCTGGGCCTAGAGTCAGGCAGACCTGAGTTGAAACCCAGCTTCAGACACTTACTAGTTATGTGATTGTGGGCAAGTGACAACCTCGGTTTGTCTCAAGTTACTCATAAAATGGGAATAATAATAATATCTACTACACAGGATTGTTGTGATAATAAACTGAGATAACGTTTGTAAAGCACTTAGCACAGTGCTTGTACCATCGTGGGTACTTTATAAAGGTGTATTCCTTTTCCCAGACAGGTGATATGCATTGTATTGATCAGAATTGCACAACTTCAAGGAATCAAGATTTGAATTCAAATTTTTTGACTAAAAATTTCAGTGCTTTCCCCCCACCATATCATACTTTGTTTCTCTTCCTAAATTTGCACAGGATTCAAGAAAGAGAGCCCATAAGCAATTAGGGGGGAGAGCACACATATATAATAAATAGGACCAAAAATGTTTCCATGAGATGACAAAGGAACCAAAAATATTACTTCTTTCAGTCAGGAGACTCCAGACGTCTCAAAGCAGGTAATCAGCCTAATCATTGTTGCCTAAAATTCAGATGAAAACAAAGGAAGAAGGTTTTTGTTTTTTAAATAGACACTTATGGTGCCTGTTAATTACAGTATCATTTACAGTCTGTGCAACACCAGGCTCCCACAGGCACAAAATATTAGAATTCAGGATGTCATAGCTGGAAGAGACCTTTAAACCTTAGACTTCCTCAGAGCTGGCATGCAATGTGGGACATGGGACATTGTTAGAACAGCGATTCAATTCAACAAACATTTACTAAGTGTCTATTACTTGCAGGATCATATGATTGGCATTGGTGAAACAGTTTAAAAATGACATTAAAAATGACCTTAAAGAAGCTTGCATGGAAAGGACTGGATTTAATGACAGGGGAATTGGGTTCATATAATGACTCTGATTTATTATCTGGGTGACATAGGACAAATAATTTTACCTCTCTAGGCCTTAGTTTATTCACCTATAAATTCAGGGGGAGAGCTAGATAAGAGGTGGCATGACATAGCAGAATATTAGACTTGGAGGCAGGAAGAACTGGGTTCAAATCCTGCCTCAGACACTTACTGCGCTATCCTGGGCACTTAACTTAGTGTCTCGTTTCCTCACATGTAAAATGAGAGGGTTGAACTTGACAGCCTCTAAGTTTCTTTCCATATCTTACATCCAATAACTTCTAAGGCCTCTTCTAACTCTAAATCTCTTTCTTCATGACATGAACACATTATTATAATATTGTTATGCCTTATATATATTTATATATTTACAATATAACATTATATATTATATTATTATTATACCTTAATATAACGTAAGGTAGAAAGTGATGAAACCAAAGGAGAGCTACCAGTAATCCACTCTAGGAACATTTGGGAAGGTAGAGTACACTTGAAGGGGAGGGATTCGGTAGGGTTTCACAGAGGAAGTGGTCCCTGACCTGAGTTTTCAAGGAAGAGAATTTTGCTAAGCAGAGATGATGAGGAAATACAATCAAGACATGAGGGATGAACTGTGCACATTAATTGAGGTAGGAAGAGCAGATCAGGTTCAGAGAAGGGCTAAAAATGAAGATTGGAGCAGAGGATGTGAAGGAACCTGATGTGAAGTGAGGCAAGAAAGAGATCTTGGATCCAGATCTGGAAGGGTCTTAAAGGACAGACAAAAGAGTTTGTTTTTTGTCCTATCAAAAAAAAATTAATTTCCTGAGGCCTGGTATTTGTTGTTTCTTTTTGGTTTTGTTTTTATTAGAGGATGTTAAATCGGTTATGCATTAGGAAGATTATTTTGATAGTTTTGAAAAGGAGGGTTTTGCATAGGGAGTGACTGAAATCTGGGAAACTAGTTAAAAGGTTTTTATAATAGCATCAGGTGACAAGGGCCTGAACTAGGGTGGCAGTCACATGAATGGAAAGTAGAGATGCAAAAAATATTTTGGAGGTAAAATCAACAGTACTTGGCAACTCGTTTGGACATTGGGGTGAGGGAAAGAGAAGAATCTAAGATTACTTACTTGTTTTAAGCTCAATTGAAGTATAGAAGTGCTGTGGGTTAGTGGAAAGAATGCTGGGTTTGGAATCCAAGTGTTTGTGTTCATAGATAGCATCGTACATGAAGAGTTGGAATGCACCTGAGAAGCCATGTACTATAAACTCCTCATTTTACAGATGAGGGAACTGAGATACTGAGAGGTTGAATGACTTACGCAGGGATACACAGCTAGTAAATATTTGAGTTAGGATTTAAATCCAGCTCTTCCTGACTCCAAATCCATTGCCCTATACACTTTCCCATGTTGCTTTTCATATACTGTGCCTAAATATCACCTATAACAGTACCTGTGTGACCTTGGACAAGTGACTTAACCTCTCTGTTCCTCAGCTTCTTCATCTGTAAAATAAGGGGACTGAGATAGATAGCCTTTGAGGTCTTTTCCAACACTGGATCTATGATCCCATGAAAAGATGGCGGTATCATCAAATGAAATGAGAAAGTTGGAAGAAAGATTTGATTTAGAGATAGAGATGATGAGTTGAGTTTGGGACATGTTGAGTATCCAAGGGGTGAGGTCTATCAGGCAATTTGGCAAATCTGGAACTGGAGCTAAAGGGAGAAACCGGGCTTCATATATTTGGGAGTAATTTGTATAGAGATGATATTTGAACCCATGGGAAGAGAATTGGTAATAGTGGAAAGAATACCGTAGAGAAAGAAGAGATCCTTTAGGCATGGCCACACTTAGAGATGTTGAATTATTGAAGGAGACCATGCAGAGGTAATAAAAGTAAGAGAAGAGCGAGGAGGAAGGATTTAAGGTCATCTACTGAGAGGGAGACAGGTTGGATCTGAGAGTTGAAGCAGAGTGGGAAAAGTTAGGAGTAGCTGTTATGAGGGAATGGCTTAGGAAGTCAATCAGAGACATATGAAAGGATTTGCTGAGCTCTGGTCAGGGTACCGTTGAGGTTAGATAACAAATTTGTTGTGGACCCAGTTGGATGATTTTATGACTTTCTCCAGCAGCATTCAGCAGTTTAAGAATAGTTGCTGAAGAGGATTAAGGATTAGCAGAGCATGAACAGGCTGAAAAACAAGGAGACAAGGGATTCAAGGCTGAAAATCAGATCAAAGTTAAACTTTTAAACTGTAGAACGGGATCAAGACTCTGAAGAGAGAAGTAAGGCCAGAAGAATGGTGGTGAACTAAGAGAATGGGTGGGGATTAAGAAACCAGAGTGCTTCTTCAATTGAAACATTATCAAAGGATATAAACAAGCAGTTTTCCTAAGGAGAGATCCAAGTTATCCAATAGTCATGTGAAAAAAATGCTCTAAATCACTAATAATTAGAGAAATACTAATGCCTCATACCCATTAAATTGGTTAAGATGACAAAAAAAAGAAAAATGACAAGTGCTAGAGGGGATGTGGAGTGGGGAGGGAGGGAGGGAAAACACACTAATGCATTGTTGATGGAGCCATGAACTAGTTCAACCATTCTGGAAAGCAATTTGGAACTATGCCCCAAAATTTATTAAATTGTGCATACTCTTTGACCCAGAAATACCGCTACTAAGTCTATATCCCAAAGAGATCAAGGAAAGAGCAGGATTCATTTGTACAAAAATATTTATAGCAGCTCATTTTGTGGTGGCAAAGAATTGGAAAATGAGGGGATACCAATCAATTGGGGGATGGCTGAACAAATTATATGAATGTGATAAATATTATTGTGCTATAAAAATGAAAAAGGGTATGGTTTTGAAAAAAACATGGGAAGACTTGCATGAATTGGTACAAAGTGAAGTCAGCAGAACCAGAAAAATAATTTATGTAGTAACAGCAATATTATAAAAACAATCAACTTTAAAAGACTTAGTAACTTTGATCAACATGATGATCAACCACAATTCCAAAGGATTCATGATGAAACATGCTATCCTCCTCCATATGGAGAACTGAGTTAGCCAGAGTGCAGACTGAAGCATACTTTCTTCTATTTTTTAATTTTTCTTGCTTTTTTTTAAAGGCAGAAAATTGTTTTGAATGACTATACATGTTTGTACCGAGTTTCATTTCTCTTTTGCCTTCTCAATTGGTGGGTAAGGTGGAAGGGAGAGAAAGAGAATTTAGTATTGAAAATAAAATACAATTTAAAATATGAGGAACATAAGTCCCCCCAGCCAGCGGCTGGTCAGGCCCACACTAGGGCTAAAACCTCCAGTTTGCATGGGCAGCCAGGGTCGGCTCCCAGAGTGCTGCGCTGTCTGCTTGCTGCCGGCCTGCGGGGCTGTCCTCAGCGGGAGGTTAGCTTCTCTGTGTCATTTTTGTGGGTTCTGTAGCTCCAAAGTTTGTTCAGAGTCCCCTTTTTACATGAATTGGAGGAGGTAAGAGCTGGAGCCCTGCAGAAGTCCTGTTTCTACTCCGCCATCTTGACTCTGCCACCTGCACCAGTCTTGAAAGGACTTTGAAAGACAAAATATAAAAAATAATATAGCTGGAAAGATACTTCAAGATCATATCTCTCTCTCCACCCTATTCACCCCCCCCCCAAAAAAAAAGATCATATGGTCCAAATCTCTTATTTTATAAACGGGAAAAATGAGGCTTAACGAAATGGAGTGACTTATGCAAGGTCCTGCCGTGACCTAGGTGCAGATCTGACTTGAGAAGCCATGGTTCCTTAATGACAAGCCAGTGATCTCTCCTACTATACAATGCTGCTGCCTACTACTGTGGGGGCAGCTAGGTGGCTCAGTGGATAGAACACTGAATGCCTGGGGTCAGGAAGACCCGAGTTGAAATCCAGCCTCAGACGTTTACTAGTTGTGTTACTCTGGGCAAGTCACTTAACTTCTGTTTGCCTTAATCCACTAGAAAAGGAAGTGGCAAGTCACTCCAGTATCTTTGCCAAGAAAACCCACTGGACAGTATGGGTGTACAAAGGTGCATGGAGTCATGGAGTCATGAAGAGTTGGACATGACTAAATGACTGAACAATGACAAAAAGCTATTATCTCAGAAATATAAAATATACCAGCCAATCATGACTCTTTCACTCTAGGATAGATAAGGATAGGATGAGTGAGAGACATGGCAAAAGACATTTTCTTTTTCCAGTAACCCTCAGTCAACATCAGATTAGATGATCACTCATTAGGGATGTTGTCAAGAGGAATCCTACTTCAGGCAAGAGTTAGATTAGATGAGGTCTTGAGTACCTTCCAGCTATGGGATTCTAGGATTTTCTAGCTGTGTCCCAAGGAGGAAAGTTAAGGGGCATGATAGTACTAGAGAAGACCTTGGTGTGGATAGAGACAGTAAGCAGCAAATGGACTTGCAATTGGATAGGGAACTATCTCTAAAGGGCAGGGTTATTTTGAGCAGAGACATCCCAGTGTGATGTTGGTCTCAGGCCAACGCTGCCTCGGATAGGGACTTCTTCCTTTTGGTACTCTTCTCACCAACAAATGGCATGCTTGGGGAGCTTAGAGAAGAGCTGGAAGGTAAATAAGAGAACCCATTGCCTGGTTCCTTCCAAAAAAAATACTAAAGTAGTTGGTAATGAAGATCAATCAATCAATCAACAAGCATTTGTTAAGCTCCTACCACTTCTCAGGCACTGTGCTAGGCACTGGGGATACAAAGACAAAGAATAAAGCAATTTCCACTTGAATGGGCAAGAGAAGTACATATATAAGTATGTGTTTGACATAGACATACATGTATGTGTATGTATATATACATATATAATATACATACATACATACTATATTGTTATATATACTATATTATATATTATTATATATAGTATATAATAACATGAATAACTACAAGATAGTTTGACAGGGACGGCACTAGTAGTGGGAGGATCTAGAAAGATTTCATACACAAGGTAGCAGTTGAGCAGCATCTTGAAGTAAAGAGAGACTGTATGAGACTAAAGTGAGGAGGGAAGGCATCTAGCCATGGAGGATGTGCAGTGTGGAGGCAGAGAGCGAGGAGATGGAGTGTCATGTGTAAGAAACATAGAGACAATCAGTTTGGATCACAGAGGGGAGAAGAGGGGAGGAATATCTAGTGAAGCTAGCTGGGTTGTGAAGGGTTTTGAAAGCTAAACAGAGGAGTATAGTTTGTACTGGAGAATTTATTTTATGCTAGCTATATAATAGGGAGCCATTAGAGTTAACTGGGTAGGGGACTCACATGGTCAGATCTGTGCTTAAGAGAAATTGTTTTTGGCAGTAGTGTAATGGATGGACTGGAGTGCTGAGAGACTTGAGGTGCAGATTACAATTAGGAAATGTGTTATCAGAATCTAGGTGAGAAGTGATGAAGAATCAAACTAAGGTGATAGTGTGAGTGGAAAGAAAGAGTGAGATATTTTGGGGGGAGGTGAGGCAATCAGGGTTAAGTGACTTGCCCAAGGTCACATGGCTAGTGAGTGTCAAGTATCTGAGGCTGAATTTGAACTCAAGTTCTCCTGACTCCAGGGCTGGTGCTCTATTCACTGCACCACCTAGATGTCCCAAGAGTAAGATTTGAGAGATGTTGTGGAGGTAGAAGTGTCCAGATTTGTTGATTGATTAGATATGTGGTGTGAGAGTGTGAAGAGTTGAGGATTACCAAGAGATTATAAACCTGGGATATTAGAATGATGGTGGTGCCTTACAGGGAAATAGGGGAGATTGGAAGAGGGGGAGGCAATGAGTTAAGTTTTGAACATTCTAAATTTAAGATGTTTTTGAGTTACCCAGTTTGAAATGTGCAATAGGTAGTTGGTGATAGAAGACTGAAGCTCAGGGAAGAGTCTGGGCTGGTTATATAGGTCTGTGAGTTCTCTGAATAGAAATGACAATTTGACACATGGGAGCTGAGAGATTACTGAGAGAGTTTGTAGAGAAAAAGGCATAGGAAAGAACCTTGGGGAACATTTAGAGTCACAGGTTGTGATTTGGAGGATGAATTAGTAAAGAGATGGTTAAGGTCAGTCAGGCAGGAGGAGAACCAGCAGAGAGCAGCATTATGAAAGCCCAGAAAGGGGACAATGTCCAGAAGAAAGGGTAGTCAACAGTATCAAATGCAGCAGACAGATCTTGAAGGTTGAGGGTTGAGAAAAGATCACTGGGCTTTACAAATAAGAGATTGTTGATAACTTTGTAATGAGTGATGAAGTCGGAAATCAGATTGCAATAAATTAAGAAATGAGAGAGAAAGTGGAATCAATAAGTATAAACAGCTTTTTCAGAGAGTTTGGATGAGAAAGGGAGGAGAGACACAGTATGATAGCTTGAGAGGATAGTAGGGTCTGGTGAGAGGTTTGGTTTTTTTTTTTTAAGGATGGGGAGACTTGGGTATGTTTGAAGGTAGTAGCAAAGGAATTAGTAGAAAGGAAAAAGTTGAAGACCTGGGAGAGAAGGGGGATATATTTAATCTGCTTGAGAAGACCATCAGGGATAGGATCAAGTCGACAGGTAGAGGTTTAGGTTAATAAATGCTTATTAATAAATTGATTTGATACTAGATGACTATATAGTTGCCTCAGAGTAATGGAAATTATACCAGTTTTTGAATCAAAAGACTTTGATTTGATTTGAGTCATGGCTTTAATGCTTACTACTTACGTGACTTTGATCAAACCACTTCCCCTCCCTGTATCTCAGTTTCCTCATCTGTAAAATGAAGGGGGTAAACTAGATAATCACTAAAGGTCCCTTTCAACCCCAAATCCTAAGACCCAGGAAGAGAGTAGACTGACATGTCATATTGGATAGGTCAATGGCTTCTGTTATTCCCCACCCCCAGCCCATAGATCTCTGGGAAGCAGCTAAATCAGGAAGAATATTAAATAATGAAGAAGAATGTTACTGGATAGAGAAAAGCCTAAATCATTTAAGCCCCACAATTTGATGCAGATAAATGAAGAGGAATCAGAGCTTAGACTGAGACTGGACTCTTATGCCTAGAGGAAAGGGACCTTGAGCCAAAAGTGGGGACCCAGTAGAGAAGGCAGAGTGGCAGCTAGCACCAGTTTCAATAGTCAGGGTATCGGCTACAGTGCCCAGCCGAGGATATAAACTTGACACTGAGAATTCAGTTCAGGAGAGCATTCAGCTGAGACCCATTTTCAATAAAAATGTTTAGGCATGCTCAATATTAATTTCCTCTTGAGCTATATAATTTTTTTTTATCTTTGTATGCCTTAAGCAACAGGGAAACAGGGTAATACATTTGAAAGAACAGGAATCAGGAGACCTGGGTTCTAGTCCTGGCTCTGTTATTCATTTTCTGGGTGACATTGGGCAATTTGCTCCAGCTTTGTGGACCTCAATTTCTCCATGAGAGGAACACACTATTTTCTGTATTTTTGAAGCTTTTCTTGGTTCTAGTACCTTACCCCAATTCCATTGCTTGGTATTTATTTTGTATATACTTCTATATGTGTAATATTGTTCCATTCCCTGAGCTTAGAGACACTTTCATTTTTGTTTAGGTACCCTCACCTCCTAGCATACAGGCACGTAATAGGTGCTTTAAAATGCTTGTTGGTAGATTGATAAATTGGGAAGGACATCAGTCATGGAGAAAATATAATATCAGTCTATGGAGGGGAAAAGGGAAAGAAGGAAAGAGACTGCCCTCTCCAGTGTAAGCAAGACAAACATGGCTATTAGGTCACAGTTAAATGGCAGATATGCCTCACTTTGTGCAATGAGGGCTATTCGTGTGCAGACATGCTTCATTTTACATAGCAGATTACAAATGTACTGTTCTCATTGCTATGAGATCATACTTCTCAGTTGAATCTCATTTTAAATGCTTTGGCAAGGGTAGTTGTTAAAGGAAACTATACATACAGTTATACACATACATACATATACACATACACATATGTTTGTGAATTTGGAATTTTGCAATAATTTGTGTGAAAGAAGTAGAGGGACAACCTTTTATCAATACAATATTAGAACTGAAAGGTACCTTGGAACATAAAATGTTGGCTCTGATCTTAAATGCTGTTTAGTCCAGGAGTTTTTAACCTTTTTGTGTGTTTTGGACATCACTAACATTCTGCTGAATCCTTTAGACCATTTCTCATAAAAACATTTTTAAATAATTAAAGGAAATACTATATTTCATTTAGAAGTTAGTGAGAATAAAGATTTTTTTTACCATCCAAGTTCACAGACTTCCTAAAATGTGACCATGTATCCAAGTTTAAGAATCCCTGATCTTATAAGTGTGAGTTTATCTAGTCCAATCTAATCCCATTACTACTTTATAGATGAGGAGCTAACACTCAGAAGGGTGGCCCTGAGGCCAGAACCAAGAGTAGAATCCATTTCTCTTGAGTCTCAACATGCATCTGAGGAGTCAACATAGATGGAGTGCCTTATATGCTTGTTATGTCCTCATGAGACTTCTGTGAGCTTCCACACCTCAGGCTCTTTGTTTCCTCTGTTGGCATCCCAATAGCCTAAGCTCAGTTTCCACCTGCTGACATGTGGCAGGTTACCATTGCCTGACCAATTAATTGCCCTTGCCCCTTGCAGAGAGTCTTATGTTCCCATAGAATGGATGGGTAACATATGTGATTATCCCTAGGTCAGGTTTCCTGGGAGGTGACTTTCCAGCTAGGAGGGAGGCTCCAGAGCAAACAGGAAATGGTCAAGTATTTTGTAGCATTCACAAACAAGCAATAGGCAGAAAAGGTCAAATCTTGGGTGTTTTCTCCCCTGGACTAGCTTAGAATGGATGGGGGAGGATAGAGAGGGAGATTTTTTTTTCAGATGATACAACAAAAAGAAACAAATCTAAGGGTCTCTTGTGGATATAACCACTCAATCTCCTCCTTTTCCACCATTTCTGTAGTCATTTATAGTTTGAAATTTGATTTCTTTACAAATGGTTCTGGAGTCAGAAGATGAAGTTGAGTCAACCTCAAAAGGCAAGTATGGTTCAGGGACAAGACCACTGGATTTGCATTCAAGACCCTGTGGGCTATGTGAGTTTGGATAAGTCAGGTCTTCACGCTAGCCCTCAGCTTCCTCATTTGTTTTAAAAAAAAGAGGAGTATGGATTATGTTCTCTTTATATCCTCTTACAGTTTTATCCTATGAAGTACCTATTGAGACAGGCACTGTAAGTAATATTCCCTTTTCACAGGGGAAGGAACTGAAATTTAGAGATGTTGATTTGACCCTAGTTATGAACCAGATCTTAAACCTTGGTCAGAGAATTTTTAGAATTCGGAGGAAATTAAAATGACCCTTATTATTTAAGACATGAGGATGTTAAGGTCAAAGAAGTGACCAAAGTAAGTCAAAGACCTAGAATTTGAATGCATGCCTCCTGATTCCAAGTGCAATGGTCCTTCTATGACATCACCTTCACCTGTTGAGTTCTCTTGGTTGAACTGTCAAGTTGAGAAAATGTGTCCTTGTTGCCTTCTCATTCCTAGCCTCTTTATATGCCCTGCTTGGCCATATATAGTTGATCTTAAGTTCCTTTCCCCAGGTCGGTCATAATCATTTCTATCACCACCCCCCTTCCCAAGACTTATTTCCATTCAGTCTGGGAGAAAGTGCAGAGACCCCCAGAAGGGGGCCTGACCTAAATTTCCAATGAACAATAGAAACAGCAACAGCTGTGGCAGCAAACCCCAGCTTTGCAATGGGGAGGAAGGGCGAGCTCCCAGGTCTCCTTCTTTTGCCTCTTCTACCCTTCCTTTTCACATTCTCATGAATTTTCCAAGTCGTCCAGCTATGTCCTTCATTAGAGTGAGGATACTGAGCATAAAGTCCAAACGGCTTCTGAGATTCTTGCCCACCCAAGGGATCCTTTGAAGATTGGAGCTGGGCCTTCTCTGATAAAACAAAACATCTTTACTATGTCACCATGGACAAGTTTTCCCCCTTCTTTTGGCCTCAGATTTTTCATATGAAGAGGTTGGACAATTCTTTCTGCGGTCCCTACTGCTTCCAACAATTTTTGTTTTGCATTCTAAAATTTTATGTTTTCAGGTTACTTTTAGCTCTGATGTTCTATGTCCTGTGTTCTAAGGTCCCTTCTTATTCTATCATCTAGCATTTTAAGATTGCCCTCCGGATCTATGATTTCTTAGGGGAATCTCCCCAGAGTCCTTCATATCATTGCTTTTTCTGCCTATGACACCAATGTCAGCTAAATCAACTAAAAAAAGTCTATTAAGTACCTACTATGCTCAAGGCACTATCCAAGACAAAAATGAAACAGCCTCACAATTCAGGGAGTTTCCATTCCAATGACATAATCCTAGAGTTTTGCAGATGAGATTTTAGGGAGTACAATTAGAGAAATAAGAGTATGAGAAGAGACCAGGCTCTGGAAATGGGGATTCTTTCACATTATTGCTCTAATCTATTGGGTGGCATTCTCTTTCTTCTCATGGGCAAAGGGTGGCTTCTCACCTTTTGGTGTAGAATGCCAGGCTCCACTCCTTTCTGCAAGAGTGATTGTTGCACAGAAAGAGGAATCTCATCTCCTCCTGAGGACTGGGAACCTGTTGTTCTGTTGTTAACTCAAGAGGGCAGAAAGTCACAGGGCAAAAGTTCCCCCAGAAGAGCCATGATTGGGCATAACTATGGGAAATCCTCAAGGCCTGCACTCCCTTGAAGTAAAATGGAGCCTATGTGCCAGGATTACTTGGTAATAGGTGTGCCCCAACTTTGCACAATAGGCTATAAATGTGCTCTCATTCTTCCCTCTATGCAATAAATTGTTTTTGTATTGAACTTTTATTAAAATTAATCCTATTTTTCTAGAGGAGCTACAACTTTCATATAATTTCTTCCCTTGTCTGAACACCTTGAAATAGGAGATATTGCCCAGTTTGGGGAATTTTTTACATAGTATAAGATGAAACAGAAATTTATCACAGGAGGGCACCTTAAAACAGAGAATGTTAAAACTGGAAGGGGCTTTTGAATACAAGCATACCTTGGAGATGCTGTGGGTTTGGTTCCAGACAATCACAATAAAGCAAAAATTGCAATAAAGCAAGTTACATACATTTTTTGGTTTCCCAGTGCATATAAAAGTTATGTCTACACTATACCATAGTCTATTAAGTGTGCAATAGTATCATGTCTAAAAAAAGTACATAACTTAATTAAGAATATTTTATTGTTAAAAAATGCTATCATCTGAGCCTTTAGTGAATCGTAATCTTTTTGCTAGTGAAGGGTCTTGCCTCAGTGTTAATGGCTGCTGACTGATCAGGGTTGTAGTTGCTGAAGACTGGGGTGGCTGTGGCAATTTCTTAAAATAAGACAAAAATGAAGTTTGTGATATTATCACTTGAACACTCAAAGGCCATTATAGTGTTATTAATTGACTTAATTTCAATATTGTTGGGTCTTAGGGAATAGGAAGACCTGAGGACAGGGAGAAAGATGATATTAGTGGGTACATGGAGTAGTCAGAACACACATAACAAGGATTGACAAATTTGCCATTTTATATGGGTGCCACCCAAACAATTACAGCAGTAACATCAAAGATCCCTGATCACAGATCACTATAACAGATATAATAATAATAATAATGAAAAGTTTGAAATATTGTAGGAAATACCAAAATGTGACAGAGACACAACATGAGCACATGCTGTTGGAAAAATGATGCTGATAGACATGCTCAAAATGAGGTTGCCACAAATCTTTAATTTGTAGAAAATGCAAAATGGGCAGAATGCCATAAAGCAAAGCTCACTAAAACAAGGTATGCCTGCATAGAATGTTGAGCTGGGTAGAAGCTGAGAACACAAAACAATGGAAAATGAAGCAGCAGGACTAGAAAGAAACTGAGAGACCATGTAGTCCAGTAGCCTGATCATCCAAATGGGGAGAACTAAAATCCAGGGAGTAGAAATGACTTGCTGAAGGTCACACAGTTGGTTGGCAGAAGAACAAGGTTTCCTGCCTCTCTGTCAGTGTTTTCTTCTGTGCAACCACACTACTAACTTGGGCCCCTGTAGTGTCCACTTACTTATAGGTCATTAAGAACTTCCAACAACCCCTAGCTGCAGTGTGCTCAGGACTAAATTTAAGTGGACCCAGGCTTAATTTATCTCCAGCTCCAGATATTGCCACCATTGCTATGAGCTTTCTGTACAGTCAGGAGAGTTAGTGTGGAGAAGAGGTATTTGCTTGGAATTAATAGGAAAATGAGGAGGGAAAGAGAACTGACTCAGGAATCAATCTGGTGGCAAGAAGAGGGAAGGAG
>NW_027187368.1:2533912-2687272 GCF_028583685.1 Petaurus breviceps papuanus | reverse complement strand
AGAGAACTGACTCAGGAATCAATCTGGTGGCAAGAAGAGGGAAGGAGGGAGAGAGATAATGGGAGAAAGATGGAGGGAAAGGAAAGAAAGAGAAGAGAGAGAGGGTGAGAGAGGAAAGAGAGAATGAAAGAGGGAGAGAGATAAGGAAAGAGAAGATGAAGGAATAAGAGGGGGAGAAAGGAAAGAGAGACAGACAGATGACTTTAGGTGTAGCCCAACCTGATGTCTTATAAGTGAGGAGTGAAGGAGCAAGCAGCAGAGCCCAGCACAAGACCTTGCTCAGTCAGACGTTTCCTGTGTCTGTGGCTTCAAAGGGTCTCTGTTCCAAACTCTATTTGGCAGCCTAAGACTGAGCTTTGATGGGGACAAGGCAAGAGAGCTGGCTCCTGGCCACAGTCGCTGAAGGGGAACATGTGAGCTCCTCCCCTTCCCCCTACTCTTCCTTTTGCACTTTCCTACTAAATCTCTCCTTCTTTTCCTCTTTCCTCATTTACATTATCCTCTTCCCCACTCCATACCTATTTCCTTCACTTTTACCTATCTCCTCCATTTCCATCAACTTCCCCCACCCATCTTATCCACTTCTATCCACCTCTCCCACCTCTATCCATTTCCTCTTCTTTTCACTCTTCCTCTCCCTTCTCTACTTACATCCAATATAAGCACTTACCACTATACTGTACTCTGGGAAGGTAACCAAAAAATCCAAAAGTTGTGGATTAATAAAAATCAATCATTTAATAAACCTTTGGTGTAAGCCTTGGACTATGTTTTCAAGGAACATGCAACATTGTTGATTATGGGGAAATGAGTTTGGTTAGGGATTGGTAATAGGGGATCTTAATATGAAGGACCTTGAAAACCAGGCTAAGGAGTTTGTAACTCACTATGTGTATGACCTTGGGAAAGTAAATTTCCCTTTCTGGTTTTCTCATCTCTCAAACAAGGAGATTAGAGTAGTTGATCTCTTAGATTCTTTTAGAACATGAAAATCTTCCCTCAGCTTCCCTCAATACTAAAGGATTCCTTCTCTACTTGAAGGTGTCTGGGGACTGAGAGGTGGCATTCTATGTCTCCCTGAGATGACTGGATCATGAAGCAGAAATTCCAGCCTCCCTCAATTGAATCTCTTCTTTGGAACAAGGCACAAACCTGGAAACTGGAATCACTCAAACTCTGATTATTATGGGAGGATGCCTTATGGCATTAGAACTAAATTATTTGGAGGTACCTCAGTTATTAGCAAAATAATTCCTGATGATTATAGAATGCAGTCATGAATCGTCACAGCAGATGAACTACAGATGCCTTCTCTAAGACAAATTGTGTGAAAAATCACAGACTCATCTAATAACTTCTCTATAGCATGGGAGTTTAGTAATTATGTTAATATCTCAAATCACCTTTTGTCATCTTGAACAAGGGCCTGAAATTTGTATATGCATTGTGGATCTTACCTGTTGTAAGCCAGAAATTGTCCCAGCTATGTTCTTCTCCAATGTAGAGGGTTCCTTTTGGGACCATAATGGGCACTTTAGTTCATATTTCTACAGTGCTTTCATGTATACAAAACTGTTTCCTCAAAACAGCCCCGTGAGGTAGGCAATCCAAGCACTGGGACTCCCATTTTACAGATGAAGAAAGTGAGGATCAGTGAAAGAGGCTTACCTAGAACTTGAACCCAGGTTGTCCAAGAAGTTAGAGGCTCTTAGAACATAGAATGTCAGGGCTAGAAGGTGTGTCAGAATAAAAAAAGCATATAATATTGGCAATGAAAAGGGCTTTGAACATAAAATATCAAACCTGGAAGGGACCATAGAGATCATCTGTTTTAACCCTCTCATTTTATAGATATTGATAATGAGGAGTGTGGAAGTGACATGTCCAAGGTCCTACAGCCAATCAAGAAGACAGCCTAGGACCTAGGTGGGGTGGGAGGCCCTTTGACTGAATTCCAATTCACAGAACAAATTCCCTAAATAAAAAGATTTATTCTGTAAAACTTGGAGTCAGTCAAAAGGCCATATCCAAGGACCTAGAAGGCTACATGTGGCCTCAAGGCCACAGGTTCCCCACCCCTGGAAGTGTTTTGATTTCTAGTTTGGTGTTTTTTCTACTACACAGCCCTGCTTCTGTAAAGGGCAAAGGAGTAGAGAGACCATGACCCTCCCTCCAGCTACACTTAAAGGGTCAAAGGACAGGAATAAGAAACATCAATCCCTCTCCTCTGGGATTGACTTCTGAGAGCCCTAGCTATGGAATGTTCTTCCAAGTCCAGCTGATAGGCCATCATGTGGGGTACAGAACAGATTTTCTGGAAAACACCATCCTACACATTTCATGGTAGAGGGCCAAAGATTCCCCATGAACCAGAAAGTACCTTTTCCATGTTTGTTCCCATTACAAATTAAAAGATTCCTGATATTTCTAATTTTAATACAACCCTTTTCCCTTCAAAGTCACAAACTTAAACCAAAGATATTGAAGACAGGGGGAAAAATGCCAACTTTGAAAGTGGGTTTTCCCCTGTTCCTCATTCTCATGTTGATATCTGCAGCCTTTTTTAGATAATGATTTTTTTTTTAATGAGTTACCTCAACACTGGGGTTGGACTAAGAAGAGACTCTTAATGTTGGGTCCATAAACTTTAAAAGAATGTTGATAACTATTTCAATATGATTGGTTTCTTTCTATGTATTTTATTTTGTGCATTTATGAATACTATTCTGAGAAGGGGCCCATAGGTTTTGCCAGATTGCCAAAAAGTTCCAATACCTCCCCCCCAGAAAAGTTAAGAACCCTTTGATAGATGATCTCTAAGTGAGCTTTTAGTTCTAAGTCTTATGACCTCCCTTTGTCTTTGCTTCTCCAATCAAAATATATCTAGCTCAGGAGTTCTTAACCTGGGGTCCACAGAAAGAGGCTGGGGATAGATTTTTATGCAGCCTATCAACTCAGATGGGAAAAAGTATGTCTTCATTTTCACTAACCTCTAAATGAAATCAAGCATTTCTTGAGTTTATTTAAAAAACATTGTTCTGAGAAGGTATCCATAGGCTTCCCCAAACTGCTCCAAAAAAGTCCCTGATACAAAAAGTACAGAGAGTCTCTGTATTAAGGTTTCTTCCAGCTCTCCCATCCTATGATTGCATTTTACATGTGGCTCATACTTTATGACCACAAAGTACCTTTGTATTATTTTGTATTTGTATTATTTTATTTGATCCTGTGAAATGGGCGACAGATATTATTTACCCCCATTTTGCAGATAAGGAAATACTCTCCAAGGTGAAGTAAGATCCCCAAGCTGTTATATGGTAGAGCCAGAGCTCAAAGATCTCAGTCTCTCCACCCATCTCTGTCCCTGCAGATAGATGTTTTGTTGTTTTGCTCCTCTCACCAAGTATTGTACAGAATCTTAGAGCAGGAAAGAATTTCAGAGGATATCTAGCTCAATCTGTACTTGGACAAGAATCTGCTCTACAATATACTTGACATATTGAAATCCAGTCGGCTTTAAGAACTCAGAGGAAGAGGAATCCACTAGCTGCCAAAAATATTGAGCTGGTCCTTTGTGCCTAATTCTATGCCATGAAATCATTCCAGGACTGATGAATGCGAGGGCTGAAAGGGACCTTAGAACATAAAATATTAGAACTGCAAGAAGCCTGAGGTGTCATTTTCTCTAACACTTATTTTACAGACAAGAAAACTGAGGTAGAGACCTTGAACGATTTGCCTAAGCTCCCATAGCCAGTTAATGGTAGACTATAGACTTAAATTCTGATTTCCTGATCTCTAAACCCAGTTCCCTTTCTGCTGTTATGCTGAGAGGGTTTTTACCTTTGTCCATTTGGGTAAGACTAGAAACAGGGCATGAAAATCTGTTGTGTATTCAGTGAGACTGTACAATTAAGAGTAGAGAGTACCCAGCTGCAGGGGAGCAAGCTTAAATAGGGTTTTATTGGGCATGGAAATGGAGCCCTGTTGCTGTCTCTGGAATTAATGCCACAGCCTCTGTCCTGGAATTAGAGGCAGGCTTGGAGGTTGACAGCAGCAGCCTGTATTAGGCAGGAATGTGAGGGATCATCTTACAGCTGGGTATCTGCCTGTGTTTAGGAAGATCTTCAGCTTTTACTGATATCCTTGGTTATAACTGGGATAATAAGTTTTACTATTGCATTCTGTCCTTAGATTGTGGGGTGGTGGGATGGATGCTACTCTTCACTCCACAGGATCTTTGCTCCCCTGGGTCTCAGGCTCTCAGGAAAACCAGGTCACGGTTCCACTTAAGAGGTAAGGCTAGCCTCATTTGAGTTCTATTTGAGGGGTTTAGCATGGAAACCCCCCACCCTGGGGCCCCATCCCAGCTGTCTTTACAAGTGGGGACTCCAATTTCACAGCTGTATAGTTAGCTGAAGTGTGTGTGCTCCAAACACTTCGGGCCCCAACCATGAAGATTTGTGGCAAAGCACCTGTAAAGTTCTAGGGATAATGGAAGTATCTTTTTAAAAAAGTTAACATGAGTTGGATCTAGCTGGACTGGGCAGGCTGTGTCAGTGGGACCCTGATAGGTTCTTCTGAACCAAGATGGGTTTGATCATGCTGGGAGGGGGGCATGAAAGAAGGCTCTCCTATAACTGGATAAGGTTGGGTTGGAGGCGTTCTATTGAGCTGGCTAGGTCTGAATGGATGGAGTGGGGCCAGATTGGACTCTCTTGATCTTAACGAGGCTGTATCAGAATGAGCTAGGCAGAACATGGATAGGCACATCTGGACCACACCAGACGGCGAGTGGGGTTGTGAGAGTTGGACAGGGACAGACAGCTCTTTTGAGACTGATAGAAGCAAGGTGGATGGGTTGAGCTCTCCTAGACAGGGTTGGGCTGGGTTACCCAAAGCTGAACTGGGCCTGGCCTAAGCCACTCCTCTGCTCGGCTCCAGTTCTGGATCCCGCCCCAGAATCGCCCACGGCCTCAGGTTGGTAGGTGCTCTCTGTCTTCCTCTAGAGGCTTGGGCCAAAGAAGCTGAGGCCATACGGCAGCGTCCAGGTGTTGTAACTACCAGCCTCCTCTAGGAACGCATCCAAGTACGCGCGGGACCCCCGCGGTCTGCAATATCTGAGAACTAGAGTGTGGATGGAACTTGAACCTGAAATTCTCCAAACATCTCAGGGAAATCTCCCCTGCCCCTCTTCCCCTTTCGTCCCCCCCCCCCCCCCCCCCGTCCCTCCGGAACCTGGCCCCGCCCTTAAACAAATCTAGCAACCAGGGCTAGGCAGGGGTGGGGGTGGGGGCACCCGGCTTGACTGCAAGGGCTGGGAGCTTGCCCAAAGGGACGCTGCGCTGTGCGGATCTCTTCCAGGTTGGAGCTTAGGCCGATGCTGGAGCAACTTCGTCAGTCCTTCTGTCAGTTTGGCTCCCTGAGGGGCTGGAGCTGGGAAGCATCTCTTGGTCTATTGTGCGTTTGTTTGGAAACAGGTGCAGCGTCTCCCCCACTCCAGCTTTACTCCCCGCACCCCCACCCCCAGCCAGCCTCATTCGAGCCCTCCCTCCCTCATTGTTCACTTGGCCTGCCTGATCTGGGCTGGGTCTGGAGGGGCGGGGGGGGAGACCTATGGGGTGGGGCTTGGAGGGGCCTGGGGCCTGGAGGGGGCGGGGCCTAGGGGGGCCCGGGGCCTGGAGGGGCCGGGCCTCACCAACCCATTAGTGCTCTGCAGTCATTCATGTGCGGCGAAGGCTCTGGCGAGGGGCTAAGCGCCTGGCCGCCACGCTCTGATTGGCTCGCGGGGGGGCCCGGCTACAGCCACCAGCGCTGCTGCTGCCGGGACCCAGAGGAGTTTGGGAGACGGCGGCGGCCAGTGGTCTGAGAGAATCTCGGAGGAGCAGATACTGACTGCGTAGAGTAGAGACGAGTCCTACTCTCTCCCATCGGTGGCCAGGGTCAGGACAAGCTGGGGCCCCAACGCTCCTACTGAAAAACTTTGTCTGCTTGAACCAGCCCGACTGCAAGCCCCCGTGAACGCGGGGAAGGAGCGCACACAGGCCCCCTTCGGGTTCCCTGGGTCCAGTGGGAACGCGAGCAAGGCAACGTCCCTCCCTGAAGCTGCTCCCCCACCCCAACCCCAGCCGGGACCCCTGGGCCGTGGGGAAAGCGCACGCGCAGTCACCCACTCCCCCAGGACACTAAGAGGCCGCGCTCTCACCCCAGCTAACCCAGTTCGGGTGCTTTGAGCTCCAGGTGCTATCATGGGACCCCTGGCACCCCCCCAGACTGAAGGACAAAGCGGCCGTTTTGGCATTTAGAGGTAAGGAAACGATTCCGTGTGGGATGTGTGTGTGTGTTCGTGTGTGTGTGTGTGTGTGTGTGTGTGTGTGTGTGTGTGTGTGTGTGTGTGTGTGTGTGCTCTGTAGTATCTTTCACCAACTCTCTACGGGATGGAGGTGGGGGGAGAGTTGTGAGTGGGCTTGGATCCAAAAGCCAGCTCCCCCTGGGGGATTGGGGAACGGTCTGTTTGGCTCAACTTTATAAACTTATTTCTGTGCATCGGCGCCCTGCATGAATTGGGGGAAAAGGGGTCTGGATCCCAAGTAAGGGGCAGACTCCCAATAAAGGTTTGGCGCCCCAATGGGAAGCGGTGACTGGGAAGAAAGAAGTCTGGGGACTTTCAGTAAAAGATATCCCAGGGACCTATGGTCCTAACCTTCCTGCTTGGAAGGGGTCAACAAGAAGGCTTTGTGGGTTCAGCTTGTTGCTTGTCCCCTTTCCTTCTCTCACCTGAAATCTGGAGATCTGTCTGGATTTGGGTTCTAGTACAAAGAACCAGTGATTCTTTTGTGCTGGGAAGGAGCCTCACTTTCCAGGAAGAAACCTACCAGAAACCTTCTCACCAGGCTTTGAGCCTTGATCATTACTCCTTTCAAGAGCCAAACAAATTGTTCTTGAGGGGCAGAGAATTGGACCCAATCCCATGTGTGTGAAGATAAGGGGTCAGCGTCCAGACAACTGCAGCAAATGGATTTTCAAAATGTGTAGCCTTATGCCCTAGAACTACAGGATTTAATACTTTTGCATTTTCGGATATTTTTCTGTTTGGGGCACAGCCAGCTCTCCATTATCGGCAGGTGGGTTATCCGTGAACTCTTTGTTACCCCAGACTGGCAGTCAGTATGCTCTTGGGCTGCCTGCCTGCCTGCCTCCCTTCCTCCCTAAGTAATGAGAACTCCTGTGGCTGGGCACCATCAGGATGCAGCAACAAACATTGCATCACAGATTCCAAAGCCAAATAGAGATGACTTGGAGACCATCGACAATTCAGTTCAGCAGACAGAGGTCTAGTAAATGCCTACTGTGTGTAAACCCTGTGCTCAGCCTTGGGAAGGTAAAGCTAGAAAAGCCACAGTCTCTACCTTCAAAGAGTTTGCAGTCCTGTAGGAGAGATGAGGCACGCACAAATATGAGTGAGAAAATTATGGAGTGCATGGGAGGGGGTCAGGCAGAGCAGGCAGCAACTTGTTTTAAAGGGGAAAAATGGGACTTGGATTTAGAAGAGGCCTGAGTTTGAATCCCGAGCCTGAGACATATTAGCTGTATGATCCAGTTATTCAGTCCCTATGAGTCCTACCTCATCTGTAACATGAGAATAACAATACTTTCCCTGCCTACCCCACATGTTTATTGTGAGGAAAGTACTTCATTGGGCTTAAAGAACTATCCAAATGGGTTACTAGTATTGTCATTAGTATTTGTGCAAATGAGGGTAAGTAATATTCCCCTTGTATAGAGCTGGGAGAGTGCCAGGTGTGTTGTAAGAGAAGATAGGAAAGGTAGGCTAAACGTAAGTAATTAAGAGGGCTCTTGAATGCTTGGCTATGAACATTGCCTTTTCTTCTCTAAATAGCAGGGAACCCCTGAACTATTGTAAGCATTTTAAGGCTAAGGATTTAAAGGCTAAAACTGACTCTCTCTTCCCTCCCCCACTTTCAAACACAAGTAATTAAGAAAGGTTACTGCGTTTTTTGTCTTCTGACACATGGTGAATTCTGCCATAGTGATCAATTTAATACTGGGTTACTTGGCCATGAGGCCAATCTTGTTTATATCTACCTTGCCTCTAGACAAGAGGTATGCTTGTGGCTTTGAGATTAGGTCTAAGCTTGCCTTAAGAGCAAGGGATCCCTGTGACCTGACCTGTTATGGGTCCTGGCTTAGATCATAGAATGGTTTCTATATCATAAAAATGTCAAATCAAGAAAGGTCCTTAGAGTTTAGAATAGTTCTGACCATAGAATATTAGAGCTAGAAAGTCTTTTTAGAGATCAGTTAGACAAACATTCCCTCCTATTTTCTTCCCCCTTAACAGATGAAGAAATTGAAATCTAGAGAAAGGAACAGATTTGCCCATGGTCATAAAGTATGTTAGTGGCAAGACTAGGTTGCTCATTCATGCTTCACTTTGCTGAAAAATGGACTTGGTTATTCCTACTTCTTTTTTTTTTGTCCAGTTGTTTTTTCAGTTATGTCTGACTCTGTAACTGCATTTAGAGTTTTCTTGGCAAAAGATTTTGGAATGGTTTGCTGTTTCTTCTCCAGCTCATTTTACAGATGGGGAAACTGAGGCAAACAGTGTTAAGTGACTTTAGCAAGATTACACAACTAGTGTTTGAGGCAGGATTTGAACTCATGAAGACGAATCTTTCTGACTCTAGGCTCTGGCACTCTATCCACTGTATCCACTGTGCCATTTAGCCACCCCACCTCTTCAAATAGAAGCTTATCGAATGTTTAGATGCTGAATGTACAATTCAAGCACTAAACTGCTCTTTCCCTAGCTGCATAATCGAGCTCTATGTCCCATCTATGGTAATCCAAGTCTGGACTTAAGACTGTGTTCTCTTAATTTTTCTTTGTAGGATCTAAATCTTCATACTTGACCACTATCCTCCCTCAAACTTGAGACGTCCAGGTCCTTCCCAAGGAATCTGACATTCCTTGCCTAACTGAAGAGTTTCAGAGCTGAAAGGGATCTGAGAAGTCACCTAGTCCAACTACCACATTTCACCCATGGTGCAGCTGAGATGGGGCTGAGTACCGGAAAGATTTAGTGACACAGTGAATTAGTGGCAGAGCTAGGATGAACTCAGCCTGAGAGTCACCGACTTCTAGAACCCTGGATCTCCTCATCTTTAGGCTATGAGACCATAGCTCCTGGGAGCCAGCTAGGGCCTCAAGGTTAAGTTGGCAGCTGAAGACCCCTGGAAGTATTTTCCATGTGTAGGCCTGCTAGTTTCACTTTAGTAGGTCATTCCCCTGGGGGTAATCATTGCCTATGCTAAGCCAGGCCTCACTTAAAACACAATTACCTTTGAGAGGGATCACATTTAACCCTAAATAGCTCAGTGTGATTATGGTTAGAAGATTTTAGATTTAGATTTGAGAAGCATTTCTCAAGTATCTACTAGTACCAGGCATGATGTTAAGTACTTTACAAACATTATCTCATTTTATCCTTTCAACAACCCTGGGAGGTGGGTGTTGTTATCTTCATTTTACAGATGAGGAAACTGAGGCAGACAGTGGTCAAGGGACTTGACCAGGGCCCCACACCTAGGAAGCGGCTGAGGCCAAGGCCAGAGTCTAACTCAGGCCTTGCTGAATCTAAGGTTAGGACTCTATGCGCTTCACCACACAGCTGCCTACTACCTAGTCACAATAGAATACTAGTAGGAGTGAGCAGAGAGAAGAAAGCTCAGAGGAGCAAAGATCAACTTTGCTTCCTTCATGAGGGAATTAGCTGTAGTAAAGGAGAAAGAACCCTGAGTTTGGCCTTAGCAGATCTGAGTTAAAATTCCAGCTGACACTAAAAATTGTGTGACTGTGGTTAAGTCCCTTTTCTATCAGCCTCAGTTTTCTTATCTGAGAAATGGGGAGTATAACAATTATAACACATGCCAGGATTTACAATGTGTATTCCTCATAATGACCTGCAAGTATTAGGTCCTTTTTATAGATGAGGTGACTGAGGGTTAGAGAAACTATGACTTATCCAGGGTCACACAACTAGTAAGCATTGAAGCTGGGATTTGAACCCAGGACTCTTCTAACTCCAAAGTATTCTTTTAAGTGCATTGTGATCTTTCTGATGTTCATACTACCTCTCTTGAAGGGCTGTTCATGAGAAAAATGTTTTGTAAAAATTCCCTCATAGGAATTAGAGCTATTATTATTAATAACAGTATTATTGCACTGAGGACCTGCTTGGCTCCCTATGTCTCCTTCATAGACTAGCACGGCTCCTGGGGCGTGGGCCCAGCTTGGATCTGCTGTGTTCACGCGTCATCGCCTGACTGCACATGTGCAGGCCTGTTGCTGCTTCAAGTCCTGGTTCGCAGCCAGGGGAGCTCCTTGTGGGAGAGGATCGGTCCCTGGGGAGGGGCCTCTTGCCCTCTTGCCCCTGAGAATGTGGTTGAGGGGTTGGCAGACACCCATGTTTTTTTGAGGGTTTCTCCTGTTGGGCTGAATGGAGGATGATCCATGGAACAGAATACTGATTCCTACTAGACAGCTGGAGAGTTTTGTGCCTGGGTCACAATGTGGGTTTCTTTTTATCAGGAGAAACCTGTTCCTTTTCTTTGGGGTCCTGTCTGTGTTTTAGGGGTGTGTGTGTGTGTGTATTTGTATTTGTGCTGCCTCTGGGAAAATATCTGACTTTAGCCTGGGTTGGGCTAAGTGTATAGCAAGGGATATTGGGTAAAGAAGTGGTTGACATCTCCCACCTGCTCTTTCCAGTGGCATGGTACACCATCCCTGTTGTATGTAGATGAGAGGCAGTAGGCAAGTAGTATAAAGAATTAAGGACACCAGTTTCTAGCTTTAGCTCCGCCGCCAGCTACTGGTGTGACCTAACAGCAAATCATTTCCCTTCTGTGAACCTTAATTTTCACATCTTTGAGATGAAGATTTTAGATTTAGTCCTTAAGGTGACTCCTGGTTCTGATATTTTAAATTCACCATACATTTACTGAGTACCCACTACATACAGGACACGGTGCTAGGTGATGGAGGCACCTGGGTGAAGAGTGACTAGTGCCTGTCCTCACGTCTTAGGGAGGGGGTGGGTGGGAATGATCTGTGTCCAGATAAGAATAATCCAGGATAGTGTGGGACAGGGAGAAGGAAAGAAGAGATGCAGATAGGAGTGCTCCAGGAAACACTGGCAAAGAAGAAGGAGACACCACTTTCCCCAAGAAAGACTTCAAAGAGAGAGTGGCTTTCAGATCCCTTGGTGCTCTGGTAATCCGCTTGCTGTGTCCCTTAAGGCTCTTGTTTGTAACCAGTCGGCAGACATGGTACCAGGTACCATCCTCAGTACTGGGAATAACAAAGACAGATAAAAATCAGGCTCTGTCCTCTCAGGACTCACAATCTTTTTCTTGAGTGTATTTTTTTTTAACTTTTAAAATTCATAACTTAATGAGCATCAAATAAAATGAGCATTTCTATCCAAGTTATAAAACAGAAAGGGAGGATTGTGCATGAAACTTCAGATATCTATTATGTAGAGTTTGCTTTTATTTTTAAATGTATAATAAATACAACATATAACTTTCAAAACTGTCCTGGTTGTCTGTGATTCCTTCTGTTCTCTTCTCATTCCCTGTCCTCACCTCATGCCTCCCACTGGAAAAAAAAAAGAAAACTGAGTAGCAAATATGTATAAAGTCTCATGTTGATCATGCCTCAAAATATGTCTTACTTTCATCTTGAGCCTATTGCCTCTCAGTCAGAAGGCAAGTAGTAGGGTTCATTTTTTAAAATACATTTTTTATTATGAAATTAAATACTATATACACAGGAGAACACAAAAAAGAGCATATATGTAGCCACCAATCTCCATTTCAGTCTACCTGGTTTTTTTAAGTGTAGTAATATGTTCCATATATTATTTTCAAAGTTGTCCTGCTTCTCTGTGCTCCCTCTTGAAATTCCTTCTGTTCTGTGCATTTAAAAAATACTACAGTTGCCCTCTTTTTTTGAAGGCATTGCTATTGCTAACTTCTTCTCTACCTGAGATATTCCTCCCCCAGTTAAAAACAGAGGGGGAAGAAAGCCTTGTAACATATAAGCATAGTTTAGCAAAATAAAGCCATACCATGGCCATGTCCAAAAAAATGCATGTTTCTTTCTGAACCTTGAGTCCAGTTTTTCAGTCATGAGGTGGGTAAAATGGTAGAAGGTTGTATCACCGCTATTCTGGAATCCTGGTTGGCCTTTTCATTGATCCATGTTAGACGCTAACATTGTAATTAGAGAGGCGGCGTGCAAATGAAAAGGTTCATACAAGATACATAGAGAGTAGATGGAAAGTAACCTTGGGAAAGGAAAGCTGTAGCAGCTGAAGAGACCAGGAAAGACCTCCTGTAGAAGGTAGCATTTAAATCAAGTCTGGTTAGAAGCTAGTTATCCCAAGAGGAAGGAGGTGGTGAGAAGGAAGACACATTCCAGGCACAGGGAACAGTCACTGCGAAGGTACAGAGACAGAAGATAGAGTGTAGTGTGTGAGTAAACACAGACAGACTTGTACTAGAGTGGAGCATTTATGGAGGGGAATAAAGGATAAGAAAACTGATAAAAGTAGGAAAAGGTTAGGTTGTGAAGGACTTTAAAATACTAAACAAAGGTGTTTGTACTTGATTTTGTTGTTGTTTAGTCGTTTTCAGTCATGTTTGATGCTCCATGACCTCGTTTGGGGTTCTCCTGGCAAAGATACTGGAAGGGTTTGCCAATTCCTCCAGATCATTTTATAGATGAGGAAACTGAGGCAGAGTTAAGTGACTTGCCCAGGGTCACACAGCTAGTAATTATCTGAGATCAGATTTGGACTCAGGAAGATGAGTCTTTTTGATTCCAAGCCTGTTGCTCTATCCACTGAACCACCTAGCTGCCTTTTACACTTGATACTGTAGGTAATTGGGAACCACTGTAGTTTATTGAGTAGGAAAGTGATGTGCTTGGAGTTTAACTTTGGGAAAACCACTTTGTAATCAATGTGAGGATTGGATTGACCTGAGGGGTCAGGTTTGGGCCTGGGTTTGAAGCCCACCTCTGCCACTTATTCCTGTTCAATATTCAATATTGGAATTTAGAATATAGAATGCCTAAGCTGGATGGATTTAGGCTTATCTGATCTGACCCTCTGCATTTTACAAATTAGGAGACCTGAGGCAAGGAGACTAATTAGAAAGCTAGCTCTGTGCTGTAAAGAGATAAGGATGAAAATTAAGTAGTAGCTTTGTGAGGAAGGAGAGGAGAAAGTATATGAGAGTTGTGAGGGCAGAAATGACAAGATTTAACAACTGACCAGGTCTATGTAGTGAGCAAGGGTGAGGAGAAGTTGTAGACCTCTGGTGTTGGGCAGAGGATGTTGGAGGGTATGTGTCTCTGTGTTGGTTGTGGTGGTAAAAGTAAATGATGAGGGGTGGCTAGGTGGCATAGTGAATAAAGTGCCGGCCCTGGAGTCAGGAGGACCTGAGTTTGAATCCGACCTCAGACACTTAACACAAAAAAATTAGCCTTGTAACCTTGGGCAAGTTACTTAACCCCAACTGCCCTCCATAAGGCAAAAAAAAAAAAAAAAAGAGTAAATGATGGGAGGGGCAGGGAATCTGTAAGTTAAGAAAAACCTGGGAATAAGAATCTAGGAATGACACTTTGGGAAATTAGCAGTCTCCTGAAGCATATCTGGATTTGAGGACCAGGTTGTTGGATTGGTTGTTGGACTGGTTGGAGTTGAAATGACTTGCCCAATGCTGAACAGGAATAAGTGGCAGAGGTGGGCTTCAAACCCAGGCCCAAACCTGACTGATTCCAGATCCAGCATTTTTTTTCTCACACTTCTTCTGGAGTGGGTTTAAGGCAGATTGGAGGCAGGTCATAGGACATTAAGTCTTTAGAGATAGAAGGTACCCTAGAATATTCAATATTGGAATTTAGAATATAGAATGCCTAAGCTGGACGGACTTAGTCTCATCTGATCTGACCCTCCTCATTTTACAAATTAGGAAACTGAGGTTTGAAAAGAAGCAAAACAAAGACCAAACCCCTGATAGGTGCAACCTGGAGAAAGGGCTGGGAACAGGCAGAATTCTGTGACTATGCTGTGTACTTGACATTATTTGACTTGTATGTATTTAGTTTGTAGACTGAAGGAAGCCACACAATGTTGTGAGAAGAGTGTTAGGCTTGGAGTCAGGAGACTTCATTTGGAATATCCTGGCTTTGATACTGTCTGTGTGACACTGGATGAATCACTTGACTACCCCAAGCCTTAGTTCCTTCATGGGTAAGTTGTGGCTAACAATACTATATTATCTAAATTAAAAAAAAATACCATATTACTTGCCTCACAGGATTGTTTTGAGAAAAGTATTTATGAAACCCTAAAATACTTTCTATAAATGTGAGCAGTTGTTATTTGAACCTGAGGTTCCTCACATGGGTTACCTTCTCTTTGGAGTGCTTTTGGCTCTCCATTACAACAGGGGACTAGAACTGCAGGTCAGTGTTCTATTGGTTTGACAAACAGGGCCTGAGGGGAGGCTGGGGAAGCTTTGTCCTAAGCCCTAGGGACCTGATTTGGTTTTGCTTGTACCTGATGGGGCTGAAACTTCACTCCCACAACCCTCTCCCCGAGGAACCAAGTGTTGGGTTTCGCAGAGCCTGCTTAGGTTCTGAAATCATCCCTGGCTGGGTGAGCCATGAATCTGGCCTAAGAAGTCCCTTCCTGATCCCCAGAAATCTCATCAGACAACTCATCTCTTTTGAGCCATGTGGTTGGCCACAGCAGTAGGCCTTGCCAGGGCTGGGTTTGCTGGCAGTGGGAGAGTCTTGGATTCAGTGTTGCGGGCTGGCTGAGAGTCACATCACATGCTTCTCTGAGCCTTTTCCTGCCTTGCTTAAAGACCCTCCCCCTAAAAGAAACAAACAAACAAAAACTTATAAAAAAATGTCTTGAGTTATGCTGTGGGTTTGTTGCATCAGCAGAAGTGCATTTTTAGAAACCTGTAAATGCCTAACAGTGTCCATCCCCTGACTACATTCTCCGCAGTGCAAAATCATAAACATTTTTGTTTAGAATTTCTAGGTTGTTTTGAATATTTACGATGTTGTTCTTTAGTTATTTTTTAGTCATGTCTGGCTCTTTGTGAGCCTTTCTGGGGTTTTCTAGGCAAAGATACTGGAGTGGTTTGCCATTACCTTCTCCAGCTCATTTTTACAGATGAGGAAACTGAGGCAAACAGGGTTAAATGACTTGCCCAGGGGCCCACAGTTGGTAAGTGTCTGAGGTCAGACTTGAACTCAGGTCTTCTTGACTCTAGGCCTAATACTCTATCCACTGTGCCACCCGTCTGCCTGTGTATTTACAATAGATAATGAAATATTGGATCATCTTAAAGAATTGTGTTCTTCACAAATCATATTGGTTTGTGCTAGGATTAATGTCAAGAGATTTGAATTCAAATTCAGTCTCTGATACTTACTAATTCACTCTGGGTGAATTAGAGACCATGGGTAAGTATCATCACCTCTCTAAGCCTCAGTTTTCTCATATGTGAAATGGGGACAGTGATACTACCTACCTTGCCAGGTTTTTGTGAGAAAAGCATTTAATAAACCTAAAAGTCTAAGAAAATGGGAACTCCTATAATAATAATAATAATAGCAATTATTATTATTAGTTATAATAACCTTGTAAGGCAGGTTGGTACCATAACACCTCATTCCTGCTTTATAGATTGGGCACAGAGAAGTTAAACAACTGTAATGGGGTCACACAGGCTAAAAGTATTCCTAAACCTTTCACCTCCTGATTGGCTTTCCTAGCTCTACTCTTTTTTCTCTCCCAAGCCTTTGATTCTCTATTGTCAGATTAATCTTGCAAATTCAAATATCTGCTTGTCATTCCCTGAGCAAAGCCTTTCTCTGGTTCCTTTTTGTCTCCATGACAAAGATCTTATCCCTTAGCCTGGCATTCTAGGACTTCCACAACTCAGTCATTTCAGGCTTATTTCCCACTACACCCCTTCTTGTATTCTGTGTAGGGGTGGGGAACCTGCAGCCTTGAGGCCACATGTGACCCTCTAGATCCTCAAGCGTGGCCCTGTGACTGAATCCAAACTGTTTGTGTGACTAGAGTGACACTGGTTTATCCTCTATTTCCCAGGGATAGCCCACATTCCCCTACTTTCTATCATTCTCTTTACCTGGAATGTCCTCTCCTCCCCTCCCCTCAATATCTGCTCATTCTTCACTATCTAGTTCTGATGCTGCCTCTTCCAGAAAGTCTTTGGCCAAGTGCGTTGGAACATTGGAATCACAAGATAGGAGTTTAAATCATCTCAGACATTTACTAGCTGTGTGATCCTAGGCAAGTCCCTTAAGTTTTCTTAGCCTCAGTTTCCTCACCTGTAAAATGGAATTAATAACAGCAACTGACCTTACAGGGCTATTATGAAGGTTATTGTATGAGATAACGTATGTAAAGTACTTTGCTATGTAAATGCTGAATATTATCAGCAGCAGCAGCAGCATCATGAATATGCTTGTTATTATTATTCCTTGGTCTCTTCTCCCTAATCAGATATTGCCTTTACCCATTTGAACCACCTAGAGTAGCTTGTAGTTACCTTATGTACTTGTAATATATTCTGTTACCAGGACCATTTCCTCCGTTAGAGTATAAGCTTTATGAGAGAAGGGACCACGACTTATTTACTTTCAGTATAGGTCGTCTTGAGCTGAAAGGGTCCTGAGAAGCTTTGTCATTTCAGTCACGTGACTCTTTGTTACCCTATTTGGGGTTTTCTTGGCAAAGGTATTGGAGTGGTTTGTCATTTCCTTCTCCAGTTCATTTTACAGGTGAAGAAACTGAGGCAAACAGGGTTAAGTGACATGCCCAGGGTCCCACAGCTAGTTAAGTGCCTGAGGCCAGATTTGAACTCTGGAATGTTAGTCTTCTGACCCAGGCCCAGTGCTCTATCCACTCCACCTCCTAGTTTCTGCCCCACCACTCCCACTCCACCCCCACATGCACCCAAAAGGCTAGCTGATCTAAATCCTTCATTTTTACAGATGAGGAAATTGAAACCTAGACACAGAGGTTCAATTCAAACCCAGGTTTTCTGCCTCCAAATCATATGCTCTTCACCATACCCCACTGTCTAATGTGGAAGGGAAGGGAAAGCTTCATGTGAACAATGGTTCACCACTCAAAGGGTGAATCTCTTGTTTGAAATTCTTGGGTGCTTTTGTAGCTTTTTCTGCTGGGGAATATAGGAGGATTGCTGTAGGCTGAGGGTGGTGGTTGTTTTTCACTAGATGGAGGATTCAGTGGAGGATATTGCTAGTTGATAGTAAGATTGAGCTGACCTAAGCTTCAGGTGGAGTAGGGGAGAAACATGGAGAGAGCAGACAAGCCGTTCTCTGCCTTCACACAATTTATACATCTAACGGAGCAGGAAGATATCTGTGGTTGAAACAGAACACAGAAAACAGAGTGGCATCATATGGTATGCACTGCATCGCTCAATGCTGAGGGGAGGGAAGAGGAAGCAGAAGTAATGGAAGCATTTAAATTGTAAAGGGGGAAGATTAGGTTTCAGAGAAGGAAGAGGTGAGACAGGGTCTGTGTCATGAGGTGTACTGGATTTGAAATCAGAAGACTCAGTTTTGAGTTCCAGCTCCATCACTTTTCTTAACCCTATGTATAAAATAGAGAGAAAGTCATAGATACAACTTGCCCCCAAGGTTGTTAAGAAGAAAGTACTTTTTAACAAAGTATAAATGGGATCTATTATAATTATAGAATATAATTACAATATAATTATATAGTTATTATTTTCATCATGTCAGTCTTACAGAATGTTAGAGCTGAGAGGGCCCTTAGACATCATCTAGCCAACCTGTTCTTTTGATATATGGAGAAACTGAAGCCCCCCCAAAAGAGGATGTGATTTGTCCAAAGTTAGCAAGGATCGGAATCTGGTTCAGGGTCCCAGCTGGGTGTCCTTTTTGCTACCCCATAGCAGCCTCCCATGACAGTAAAACTTCTAACTTGTATGAGAGCTCAGATACTTATCACCCTTCACCCCCACCCCTATACTAACCCAGATCCTTTTTCCAACTTTGTGCTTCCTATCAATAGCTGCTCCTTCTTCCTGGGTCCTCTGGCACAGGCCTGGAATCATCTTTAATTCAGGAAAGCAGAGTGGTGAAATGGAAAAGAATGCTAGATTGGAAATTAAAGGACTTGGATTCAAATATTTGTCTAATGTCACACAAATTAGGAGCAGGGCATCTCACTTTAACTCAGTTATTTCATCCTTAAAATGGAAATAATAAGTTTTGTACTGCCTTATTTCACAGTACCATTATGGGGGGAAACAGTATAAACTTTACAATGCTATAAAAAGGCAAACTGTTATTACTTTTATTTCATTACACATTAATTGCTGATTTTTTTTTTCACCTTTGGCATTATTTCTTGGATCTTTAACTTTTACATGGCTACTATCTCTCTTCCTAATCTACGTCCTCATCCTGTCTTGTCTTGAACTATTGTTAGTCTCTGCTGCTGGTCTATTTTCCCTCCAATCAACCCTATACCTCCTGCTGGATTAGTAATTATAATATTTTTTTCTCTCATGCTTTTTCCCCACTCTAAAACCTTACCTGACTCCCTGTTTCACCCAGAAGATTATAAATAGAGGAACTGGTGACAAATAGATAAAACAAGAGACTATTGCAGTATTTCTAACCTAAACTAGAATTATGGATATGGGAATAGAAAAAGGGGAAGGAATAGATGGGGGCAACATGCCTAACTGGTTATAGCAGGAGAACATACTCATTCCACATAGAGACTCATATAATTTAGAGCTGGAAGGGACCCTTAATATAATTCATTCCAACCCTTATATTTTACAGATGAAGAAACTGAGGCCCAAGAAGATTGTAACTTGCCAAAAGTCACATAATTAGTAAATGGTCAGGCAGGGATTTGAATCCAGGTCCTCTGCTCCAGATCTCACGTTATTATTTCATTTTTGTCTTTAAAGTCCCAGTGCCTATCACAGTGCCCAGCACCTACTCAGTGAATAATCTGTTGATTGTTTTTTTCTTCTACGTCACAGGCTGAGGAAGCCACAGGCAGACTGCCTACATTTATTGTGTCATGCATTTATTTCTGATAGGAATCAATGGGGAAGATGCCAGCTCTTACCAGCTTTGTCTTCCACTTCAGTTGCTATGAGCTCTTCCTTTCTGATGTATGCTCTTGTTTCTTTTGCCAGATGGAGGTTGGCTTGGTAGCTGGGAAACCTCCAATCTCTTCTTCTATAGAGTGGCCTAGGTGGGGCCTTTATATATAATACAATAGGATGAAGAGGTTGGATGAGATGGCCTCTGAAGTACTTTCTTTAGATCTGGGATTCTTTGGTATGCATGAGCAGGAAGTTTGGTCCATATCATAACAGAATAATAAAGATATTAATAGCTAACATTTATTTAATGCTTTGATGTTTTTAAATAACTTTACATATATTATCTCATTTGATCCTCACAACCTCCCTGTGAGGTAAGTATAGTTATTACCTCCATTTTACAGATGAGGAAATTGAGGCAGACAGATGGTAAGTGACTTGTCCAGAGTCAGACAGCTAAGGAAATGTCTGAGGAACAATTTGAACTCAGGTTTTGGTGACTGCAAGTTCAACACTGTCCACCCTGCCACCAAAGATATAGTTCGAGAAAGGACTAAATTAAACTAGGTAATGACCTAGTCTACCTCCACATTTTATAGAGTAGAAAATTGGGTCTAGGGGCGGCTAGGTGGCACAATGAATAGAGCACTGGTCTTGGAGTCAGAAGACCTGAGTTCAAATTCGGCCTCAGACTACTTAACACTTACTAGCCATGTGATCTTGGGCAAGTCACTTAACCCCAATTGCCTTGCCTTCCTCCAAAAAGCAAAAAAAAAAAAAATTGGGTCTAGAGAGGGAAAGTGACTTGTCTAAGGTCCCATAGATAGTAAGTAATAGCTTGAACTTGAAACTAGCTCATTTGACCTCAAATTCAGAAATATTTCAGCTAGACCTAATCATTTGGCAAGAATGAATAGTTCTGTTGAGGTTTACAAAGTTTCCCCCCAACAACCCTGTGAGTTAGGTGGCTGTAGTGTTGTTATCACCGTTTTACAAAGACTCAGAGAATCTGTAAGTGTAATTATGTAGTCTTTGGGACCAACTGTTGTCAGAGAGGATCCATGATAACTCATCCAGGTACATTCAAAAGTAAAACCTGCTCCTAACCAAGGGGGATAGAAGGACTTAACCTTTGCCAACTTTTCTATTTCTGTTCAAGGAACCACAGTCTTCCCGATCACCCAGGTTCATTACCTTCATTAACTTTGACTCTTACCTCTCCCTTGATTCCCACATTGTGCCAATTGCCAAGTTCTGTCCTATAGAGTTTACCTCCACAATATCTTTTCTTTCTTCTTCTTCACTTGGGGTTAGGGTCTAGGAAGTTCTTCCAACAATTTTTTAAATTATATTTTAGTATAATTAGTTTATTTTGTAATCCTAGGTGTTTTATGTATTTAAAAACTTCATTCTGAGAAGGGGTCCATAGACTTTATTTCAGATTACCAAAGGAGTCCATGACACAAAAAAGATTAATAGCCGTCATCCTAGGTTAGACCCTCATCTTTTGACACTAATTGAAAGAGCCTCAGGATTTTAGAATTTTTACCATGAAATGACCTTAGGAGTAATTTAGTTCAATCTTCATTTTACAAAGAAGGAAACTGAGGCCCAGAAACATGAAGTGATTCACCTGAGGTCGCATAAATAAAGCAGAACTTGGAATCAAACTCAGGTGCTGGGACGCTAAATCCAGTGCTTTTTCCATTATATAACTCTGCCTGTTATGTGGAAGGGTGTGGGGTTGGGGAGGAAGGAAAAGACCTACGGGAACAATGGTTCTCTCCGGAGGGAGCCATCTTTTCTTTGAAATTCTTTGGAGCTTTTGTTGTTTTCCCTGCTGGGAAAATGTTAGAGGAAGGTGGCTGGGCTCAAAGCTGTGGTTGTCTTTGGCTTGGCGAAGAAGAGAGCTTTGGCTGGTCAGCAGCAGAACTGAAAACCCCTGTGTAGGTGGTATAGGGAACCACACCATGTTTTCTCTCTCTTTATCTCTCTCATTATCATCATCATAATCATTATCATCTAGCACAGGGATAGGCATACATTAAACCAGGGGTGGGGAACCTGCAGCCTTGAGGCCACTTTTGGCTTTCTAGATGCTTAAGTGTAATCTTTTGTCCAAAAGGTCTCACTGAAGGATCTAGAAGGTCACATGTGGCCTCAAGTTCGTTCCCATGTGGCAGAAGGCTCTCCACCCCTGCATTAGACATTCATTGAATTGAATAAAGCTCTGTTGAACTGAGTTTCATGTACCTGAGATATGTGTGTGTCTGAAAGAGAGGCAGAGAGAAACACGGAAACAGAGAGTGACAGAAAAAGACACAGAGACAGAGAGAGGCAGAGATATAGAAAAAGACACAGAGAGTGACAGAGAGACAGAGACAGAGATAGAAACAGAGACAGTCAGAGATGGACAGGCATATATGTGTACACAAACAGAATTTCTACCTTAAAGAAATCCCAGGTCATTGTAACTAAATAAAATCAGATCTGAGATCCTGGGGTTTTCCCAACACTATCTTTATTGATTTGTCATATGTACTAGAGCTAGAAAGGCCTATAGAACATGGAAAGTGGGATGTTAGAGCTTGAAGGGGATCATAACAATTATTTGAGGAAACTGAAGCCTGGAGAAAGTGACTTGCTTAAGAACACATACCTAGGGGCAGCTAGGTGGCACAGTAAATAGAGCACTAGCCCTGGAGTCAGGAGGACCTGAGTTCAAATTCAACCTCAGACACTTAACACTTATTAACTGTGTGACCTTGGGCAAATCACTTAACCCCAATTGCCCTGCCTTCCCGCCTCCAAAAAGCAAAAAAAAAAAAAAAAAAAAGACCTTATACCTATTAGAGGCTTATCCAGAACTGGACCCCACATTTCCTAACTCCCAGTCCAGGCATTTGTCTCTTGTACTGTTGGGTTAAGTTATTCGTCTCCAGCCCTATAGGGGGGTCCCTCAATTCTTCTGTTTTCACTTGCTGGGAAGCTGAGTGACTAGCACCAGTCTCAGAGGACAAAGCTTAAAGATTTTTTCTGGGTCAGTAATCTAGTGGCCAACCTCCTGGGATCCCAGCATAGGTTCAGATTTGCAGTGGGGGGAGGCACGGGGTACACAGGAATGAGCTGGGAAAATTGAGGCCAGAAGGAGCACAGCTCTCTGGCTAATAAAGAGCCTTGACAACATTAGGGTTAGTCATAGAGATGAGGTCATCGACTCATCACTGGAGTGAAATGCCACAGATAGGACCAAGGGTTTGGGGAACATTCTTTCCAAGCTTCTTTGCATTGAAATCTCCCAGTTTTCATTGTTCTTCATTACTTTCCCTTTCCTTTGACCATATAAGTCATTTGCTCCATTTTGTTTATTTTACTTCTACAACATCTCTTGTATCCCTCCCCTTTTCTCCTATTCTTATGGCCACTACCCTAGTTCAGGCCCTCATCACTTCTGGCTGGGACTATGACAATAGCTTCCTGATCTGTCTCCCTGCTTCCAGTCCCTTCTTTCTCCAGTTTATTTATGTTCCACTGAACTGCTGCCAATCTGATATTCCTAACAGATGGTTCTAGCCATTGAATCAAAAAGCTTCCGTGACTTCCTGGTGCATCTAGGACAAAATGCAAACTATAGACAGTTTTCACTTTAGGTAAGTGGGTAATGCTAATTTGCCCTCAGAAGTGGGAGAAGTTGACAGGGGGCCAGCACATGGTTCAAGGACATGTGGGGGCTCAGGACAGAGAAGCAAGAGCAGGTGGAGGAACATGAAGGGGCAAGGGCCTGTCATGGGGAGGCCTGACCTGAACTGAGAGGAAGAACATGCAGGGGCTGAGAGCAGACACATGGAGGTCAGACACAGACAGGAGAGGACAGGTGATTCGTTGGGTCAGGGACAGATATGTGGACCGGAGCCCAGACAGATGGAAGACTCACGATACAAAAACAAAAATGAGACAGTCCCTGCCCTCAAGGAGCTTACATTTTTTGGGGGTAGACAATACATACATCTACATATTCATATATATCCATATGTATATACATAAACATACATACATCTATGTATGTTATATATGTGTATATAAAGGTGGAGAAAAAGAAAAAAATAGACATGTGGGGACAGACATGCAGGCCAAACCCCTGATCTGGCAGAGGTGGTATCTGTGGCAATCTCTGTCCATTAGCTCTTCTGTTTTCACTTGAAGGGTTTTTTTTTTTCGTCTTTATTGATTTGTTAGTTTACTTTGAGTTTACAAGATTCAGTTCCCTAGTTCTTTGAGTTTCAAATTTTCTCTCCCTCCCTTCCCCCCACCTCCTCATGGTGGCATAGAATCAAGTATAGGATCTGCAAATAGTTTCACATTGGACATTAGTCAGGTTATAAAGAAGGATTGCATCGGATGGAATGAACAATGGGAAAGAGGAAACAGAAGCAAACAAGAAAAAGAAAGAGAGCAGGTAGTTTGCTTCAATGTGCATTCAAACTCTGTTCTTTCTAGTTCTTTCTCTGAATGTAGACATCTCTCTCCTTCTGAGTCTTTTGGAGTTGACTTATAGCCCTGCATTTCTGAGAAGAGTCTTGTCTATCAAAGTTGGTTGTCACACATACGTTGTATCTGTAATGGTGTACAAATGTTTCCTGGTTCTGCTCTTGAAGGGTTTTTTAAAAGGGTTTTTTTTTTTGAGGGGAGTGGGAGGCCCCAGAGTTCTGAACAAGGATCAGAAACACAGGACTATATAGTTAACATAGATGTCTTTTCTTTTTGAAATGCAGATTTCTTTTAGCATTCTTTACATAAAGTGGAACTTGTATAAAGCAGATTTACATAAAGCAAGAACTATCTGTATTCTATTTCGCATCTAGAGTCACAGTCACAATCTGGCTTCCCCATTAAGAATCCAACATTCCAGCCTCATTGGCCTATTTACTGCTCCCTGCTCGACACTCTATAGCCTGCCTCCAGGTCTGTGCTTAGGCTGACCTTTTGCCTGGAATGATCTTCCTTCTCTCCTCTTCTTCTTGAAACCCCTAACTCCAAGGTTCAAAGACCACCTCCTATAGATTTTTCACAATCCTATCCCTCATCATTGTTAATGTCTGCTCACCTCTCCAAGTTACTTTATTATTTTTTAAAAATACTTAACTGTATGTATAGTTTCCCCCTAGCAATATGTAAGCACCTTGAGGACAAGGACAATTTCATTCATGTCAAGAGATGTTATTAATTATTAATGCTAGGATATGGACTTAGTGGGTTTTATGGGTATTATAATTGAGCAGAATATAGAATAGTGGAACCAGGAGGGACCTTAGAAATCATCGGGGCAAATCCTTTTGTTATATAGAGGGGAAAACTGAACCTCAGAGAAAGGAAGCTGCAGATTTAGGAAATCTGATCAACACAATGACCACTCATAACTCCAGATTACTCCAGATAAAACATGCTGCCCACCTCCTGATAGATGATAGACACAGAGGGCAGATGGACACTTTTTCTTTCTTTTTTTGGACTGGGACAGTGCAGAGATTTGTTTTAGTTGACCATACATGTTTGTAACAAGGATTTTGTTTTTCTTGTTTTCTCAGTTATAGGGGGAGTAGAAGGGAGAAAATATGAATTTGAAAAAAATACAAAAGGACATCTCAAAGTCATACAGGTATTTAATAGAAAGATTTATATGGACTCCAAGTTTTCTGACTACTTCTAAGGCTCTTTGAAGTAGGGGAGATACTTTGTAAAGTATCTCCTACCCATAATGCCCTGAATTTATACGCTCTAGGATATAGAGGAGCCTGAGTTCTGTGGTGTCTTTCTGCCACATGCTTTCAGTTAGTCAAGAATAATTTATATAGTGCCTACTATGTGCTGGGCACTGGGGATGAAAAGACAAAAACTGAACAGTTCCTTCCCTTAAGAAGCTTCTATTGTGTCAGGGGAAACAAAATATACACAAAGAGAGCTTAAATAGTCCTGACATAAGAAACAGTAACTGACATTTGGGTCTAGTGGAAAGAGCCTAGATGTAGGGGCAGTGAAACAGCTACTTAATACAATAATGAATTTGAGGACGTCACTTTCCCTCTCTGGGTCTCAGTTTCCTCTTGAATAAAAGGAGAAGGTTGAACTAGATAATCTCCAAAATTCCTTCCAGACTAAATCCTAGGACTGCTGCTTTTAATGCCATTTCCCTTCCAGAGCCCATATCTGGAAAACAGAAGTCACTGCTTTGCTCTATGCTGTTACATATGGGTCATCCCTTTTCTTTTGGGACCTCTTGAGAGTCCCTTCAGTGTATGGACTTGGCCTTGCATTGTGGTTGCTGATGTTTGGCTCCATGCTTGGCCAGTACTTGGCTGGTGATCAGTTATTCAAGCTTGTTGAGTGTGGTACCTTGGAGTAACGACGTTGGAGCCATGAGCTCAGTGGAAAGTGCAGAGCCCTCATTGAGTAGAGCCTGGGGAGTGTAAGCTGGAGAGCCAAGGACAGGACTGGCTGGTTCCTGTGCTGAGGTGAGCCGCCCTTGTCTGGTGAGGCTGTGTTTGGGTTTCTGCTTAGGGAGCAGTTACATGTGCTCTGTGCTCCAAGTGCAGAACAATTGTGAGATTTGTGGAATTGAGTTTTTATACTTCCATTTGTCACTTCAGTGTTGTCTCTAGCAACTCTAACTTGGCTAACAAAGGAATCTTAAATTAAGGCTGTAAAGGAACAACCTCAGTGACAGAGAGGATAATGATTAAAAACTTTCAGCATTCTTCTGAAGTCCTTTACTGGACAGTGACCTATGGCCTGAGAACTGGTGTCAAGCTTACATTTCTGTGGCACATTGTGGTTTTATACATGTCTAATGGGACCTTTTCCAGGCAGGTAGTGTGAATATTATTATCCCCATTTTATAGAAGAAGAGACTGAAGTTCAGAGAGCTCATAGATCCACCGCTGGAAGGGAACTTTGAGGCCATCTTACAGATGAGTAAACTGAATCCTACAGAAGAGAAATGACTTGCCCAAGGCCACACAAGGTAATAAGGAGCAGAAGTTCTCAGATCCTCAGACACCAAAGTCCATTGCTCTTTCCAATGTTGCCATGATGCCTTGACTAGTTAAACAACTAGTTGTTGTAATCATAGGATCATAAATTTAGAGGTGAAAGGGAGAGGACTTTAGAGGTCCTCAGGTGTGGCCATCTCATTTTACAAGTGAAGAAACTGAGGCCCAGAGACCATAAGTGGCTCATTCTGAACTGAGGAGGTAATATGGATCTGAACTGGGATTCAAACAGATGTCGGATGTTATAAGTCTAGTGCTCGGGGTCTCCTGACTCCAAGTATACTGCTATCTCTACTCTATTATTCTTGCTTATCTTTTATTACCTGTGAAATGAATTGGATTGGGCTACTAAGGACCCTTTGAGCTCTAACATTCTATGTTCTAAGGTCCTTTCCATTTCTAAAGTTCTATCTTTTAAGGTCCCTATGGCCCTACAATAACAATAGCTGATGTTGAAATAGTTAGGATTAGTTGGGCAACAGGATTTACAAAGTGTTTTATACATGCTATCTCATTTGATTGTCACAACAACCTGATGAGGTAAATGCCTGAAAGCAATATTATCCCCATTTTATAGATGGGAAAAATGAGGCAACATAGTAAATGTTAGAGGCTGGAGTTAAAAACTCCTTCCCCCCTCCCTCAGGACAATGGTGAAGGGTGGAATAGATGCTAGGGAAGGAGCCTTGGTGTTAATTAAGGTCCCTTGGTAGTAATGGAGGAGTGTAATGTTGTTGCAATGACTCAGGGCAAATTGGGTTGAAGTCTCCACCTGACATGGTAGAATTCAGGGCAGTAGTTTGGAGGAAGGGGTAGGAAACTCCCAGCTTAGTTCCTTGACCTGGTTGGGGTATCCACCCACTCTGGTCAAGCAGCAACAGCTCTGCCCCAGTTCTTTCCTCCCAACAGAGTGACAGAGATTCCCTTGAGCACCATAATCCCCACCCATTCCCCATCAGTTTCATCTCTAACATCCTCATCCTTCCAAGTCTTACTCTTCGTCCTCACCAAAAGTCCCTTCTTTCTTCCTCCTTTTTCATGAGAGTTGATGGGAAACATCCCTTATTGATCTTGCACATTCTTGCTGATATACTGGTTGAACTTGATGACATCCAATTTCTCTTTCAAATCTGAGTCTGTGATTCAATCAACACTTACTCTAGGCCCGGAAGAGCCTCCCATGAGTAATAATAATATTAATAATGATGATGATAATAATAGCTGACATTTATGTGGAGCTTGATGGTTTCCAAAATATTTTACAAATATTATCTCATTTGATCCTCATGATAATCTGAGAGATAAGTGCTATTATTATCATCCTTTCCATTTTACAGAGGAAACTGAGGCAGGAGACAGTAAGTCACTTGCACGTAATTATATTGCTAGCAGATATCTGAGGCTCGATTTGAATTTAGGTTATCCTGACTTCAAATCTAGTGCTCTATCCACTGAAACAACTAGCTGCCTTTTGAAGGAACCAGAGGAAAGCAGGGGAGAGAACTTCTGTACATTAGGGAGAAGAAAGAAGCACCAAGGTCCTGAATTCTTCACACCATGATGTTTTCAGTGATGAAACCATTCCCCCATGTCCATTCTTATCTCCCATTTGAAGTATTAGCTACTGTTTGTTTTTGACAAGTTACTTCCAAACTGTTTTTGGGATTTTAAAGTGTCTTCTCAATGTATCTTCCTCTCTTCTTTGCAAAAGTGAGGGACTATGAATGTGGAACATTGCATATGATGTCAAATTTAGTTGATTGGTTGGTTAGTTTTGCCAAACTGCTTTTTCTCTCCTTTTTATTCTTTGTTGCAAGGGATGGATGACTCTTTGAACAGGGGAGGGAGGAGGGATATCTTTGGAAATAAAGATGATATAAAAACACAAGATATCAATAAAATTCTTTTTAAAAGAAAAAAATATTAATTTCCTCCCTAGAGAGTTTCTCTTTGCCTCACTTAGTTGATTGCTTAAGTTCGGGTGTACAATTTGAGTTATTTCTCTGTAATGGGACAGGAGGCAGTTTGATAGTTTACTGTGTTCTGGTGGCCATTATTTAAATATGAAACAATAAGGATGATTATTATACATTTTTAGTGGGGGAAGATGAGAATTTTCTTTCTGTCCTGGGGCTGCTGGGGAATGCTATAAATCATGCAGTGCCCACGTGTTACGGGACATAAATCTTGTCGAAGTTGTTGATGTGTTTGGCTGCTTGTTCCTTCTGTGCCAACTTGCTGTTTCAGTGGTGTGTTTGTTGCCTGTGTTCAGAGGAATGGTTGGAAAAGCTCCCTTTAAATATTTAGAACTAATTATCTATGTACATATTTGGGGAGGGTTGGCTGATGAAATATAAATCACAAACCAACCGTCAGGAATAAGTTTTCAGATGACAAGGAACTAGTAGCTGTTCCTCATTATTATTGTTAAATCCACTAGAACTGAGTTCTTTGGAAGTATACCATCCCTTTGGAGGAATCATATCTTCCTAACTCTCGTAGAGACCAGCAAGTCTCTACTGAGTTGAAATAGCCTTAGACTTGCAGTTAGAACATTTGAGGATTTTTGACACAAGAAGAACATGACTTGATGTTTGCATATGGAACATTAATCTGGTAACATATGAGGGATAATTGGACAGGCGAGAAGCAGAAAGCCCTGCTAGGCTATTGCAGAGTCATCTGGACAGGTATTAATGAGGGTCTGCACCTAGAAGATAGCAGTGGGACTGGAGAGGAGAGGACAGAGGTAAGAAGCATGGTGGAGGTAGAATAGTTTATTCTCTCTTCAGTTGACTACTAAATGTTTATCTATCAGTTAAGTATGAAATACTGCCTGTATCACGATGTCCTGTGTTCTGGGGAAACGAAGAAAAATGAAGTAGTCTTCTGCCCTCAAGGAACTTATATTCTATCAGGGGAGAAAACATACACATGTGACATTATCTGTGTAAACACAATAAATACCAGATAATTGGTGGGAGAGGGTGGAGGCTCTAAAAGCTGGAAAATCAGGAAAGTCTTCATGTAGAAGGTGGCACTTGAGCTTTGCTTTGAAGAAAACTAGATCTAAGAGGTGGAAGTAAGGAGGAAATGGCTTTCAGCCATGGGGAATGGCCTATACAATGGCATGGAGATGGGAGAGAATGTTGTGCGAAGAACTGCAAGGTGGCTGGCTTGGCAAGACTATGGACTGTATGAAGGGAAGTAATACAAAGTGAGACTCGAAAGGTAGGTTGGAATCAGGTTGTTCTATGGCTTTAAATGTTAAACAAAGGAGATTGTATTTTACCACAGAGGCAAAAAGGAACCACATTGAGTTGTGGCTACTAGCCTTGTGATCTCTACTGTTTCCTGGCTCATTCTTTTTTTTCTTATTTAATTTTTTCCAAATTACATGTAAGAACAATTTTAACATTCTTTTTTTTCTTCAAATTTTGAATTCCAATTTATCTTTCTTCCTCCCTTCCCCAACTCGATGAGATGGCAAGAAATTTTATATAGGTTATACATGTGTAGTCATGAAAAACATATTTGCATGTAAGTCACCTTTTTTTTTTTTTTTTTACTTCTGTCTCTAATGGAAAAATAGTCCTTCTCCTTGCTGAGGCCAGTCCTCCTACTTAGGCTTTTGATCCTCTCTTCTGCTCTGGGAGCTTAACCCTTTGATCATTCTTTCGTTCTTTGATCTTCAAACTCTCCCTATCCATCGGCTACTTTCCTGTTCCCTACAAAAATGTCTGGCCTCCCCATCTTTAACAACAATGACAACCACAGCCACAGCCCTTTCATTGGCAAGGCAGTTCTCCTCTCAAGCTGGGTTTTCCCTTTCACAACCAAACTTGTAGAAAGAATTTTCAGAATCCTTAGCTCCTTCAAGGCTCATAGTAGCTGTCACTTTCTTTGGGAAGTCTTTGCTTATCTCTGTAATTGTTGTTATTCTCTTCCTCCTCAAGAAATCACCTTGGGGTT
This sequence comes from Petaurus breviceps papuanus, assembly GCF_028583685.1. NCBI lineage: Eukaryota > Metazoa > Chordata > Mammalia > Diprotodontia > Petauridae > Petaurus > Petaurus breviceps. The sequence continues at coordinate 2,656,995 of NW_027187368.1, read as the reverse complement.
TATTTACCGATGTACATGTTGTATTCCCTTCTACCTCCAGGTAGTAGATACTTAATAAATGTCAAGTTGAACTGAAATGATCTTGTTCCAAGTCAATTCCCTTTTCTCAAGTCATCTGAATAAACATTTATTAAGTAGTTATTATGCATAGGACATGGTGCTAGGCAAAGGGGAAGATACAGATATAAATAAGATGCAGTCCCTTGACCTCAAAGAATTTACAACTTGGCCCTTCAGATTCCTTATTTGGTGCAACTTGGTAGTGCAGTGGATAGAGTGTTGGGACTGGAGTCAGGAAGACAAGTTCAAATCCAACCTCAAATACTTACTAGTTGTGTCACCCTGGGCAAGTCACTTAACCTCTGTCTGCCCCAGTTTTTTCTCAACTGTAAAATGAGGCTAATAATAGCGCCTACCTCCTAGGGTTATTGTGAAGATCAAATGAGATGATATTTATAAAGTGTTTAGCATAATGTTTGGCTCATATTAGGTGCTTAATAAATGCTTGTTTCCTTATCTAGTGAGGTTCGTACTTGACTATTTCACTGGACTTTTGGGTAAACTAAAGAAAATAATGGACAGCTAGATGACACAGTGGATAAAGTAACAGACCTGGAATCAGGAAGACTCATTGTCCTGACTTCAAATCTGGCCTCAGATACTTACTAGCTGTGTGACTCTGAGCAAGTCACTTAACCCTGTATGCCTTAGTTTCTTCATCTATAAAATGAGATGGAGAAGGAAATGGCAAACCACTCTAGTATCCTTGCCAAGAAAACCCAAATGGGAACACGAGGAGTTGAACACAACTGAGGAATGATTAAATCAACCCATGGTATATTGAAAAGAGTTCTAGAATTAGAGTCAGATTCTCCTCCCAATTCTGCCACAGAGTGATAGTGGATAAGTCATTTTAATCTCTCTGAGTGTTAGTTTTCTCACCTAAATACTGAAGGAATGGAGCTCAATGATCTCTAAGTTCCCATCTAACATTTTATAAGTTGAAATTCTGCTCAGATGGTTATCCATCCATCTTTAAGGATGCTATTTGACTCTTGTCCATGCCCTGCTGCAGGTTAGCCCCTGTAGGCTTTACTGGCTTTCTTCTGACATCATGAGGAGACTAATGGTAGAGCCCATTGACTTGTGCTGGTTATCTCGTGTTTTTTCCACATAAAGATTTTAAGGGAACCATTCCTATGGTATCTGAAGGGGATAACAAGACACAAAATGTGTGAAAAATATCTCAGACCTTATTGAGACTGAAAAGAGGCAACAAAGAGATACCCCCAAACTGGCAATCTGTATACCTACTTTGCCATCTATATAACATTCTTAGGAATGTAATGCAAATATTATACATTCAGTGCATCCTCAATGAAGATATTAGGGAACTGGCCAGCTTTTCCAGATAATAGTCCATATTAGGATTTATTTTTACCATCATTCAATTGCCAAAAAAATTATAGACTATACTTATCAAATTAGATAATATTTGCAAAGTATTTAGCACAGTGTCTGGCACATAGTAGGCACTTGATAAATGCTTGTTCACTTCCTCTTTGTGTTTGTTGCTTATAAAAATTGTTTTGTGATTCAGTGAGCAAAATGCTTCCTTGAAGGCTCCCATAACATTACTATGTTTGATCATGATCAGGAATATAAGGCAAACATAAAACAGGGAGAGATATGCTTGGCAATGGTGTTTGCCAAAGGTCTAGATTCTAAACAGGGAATAATTAGGTGTTTACTATAAAGTGGGAGCTCTGTAATGGTAGGAGCTCTTTTCATCTTGCACTTATTCCTTTTTGGAGTTAAGACCCTGTTTTCAGTTGTGAGTTCCCTTCCTAGGATATCAAGAGTTTGGGCTTTGTTGCCACTTGCCTGAGTCTAGATGTAAGGGAGACAGTTCCCACTTTTTTTCTTTAGGAATAATATGAAAGGGCTAGGGAGGGGATGAGAAAGAAGATGAAAAAATGACTTCAGTAATGTTTCTTTTTCTTCCCACTCCATGAATCTAGGGAAAAGGCATTTTCTTTTTCAGAAAATTCCTGTCATCTTCTGAAGTTTTCTAAGGAGCTATTACCTAGTGGGGGGAATTATCTTGAGTCTTTATTATAGTCCCTGCCTGCCTGAGTTCCTTCTCAGTGTAATTGATTTTAATAATTCAGAGCAACTGTTGTCTCTGGAGGGGCTTCTGGGTTAGAGGTGGCCTTTTTCTGCAGTGAAAATGCATTTGGGTGGCCCTTTTGCAACCAGTTCATTTGGTGCTGGTAGTGGTTTTCATCCACTTGGCATTATAGTATCATTGATTTAGAGGTGGAAGGGACTTCAGAGATCATGTAGTCCAACTCCTCACTCATTTTACAAATGGGGAACCAAGGCCCAGAGGGGTTGGTTGTACCTTGCCCATAATCACACATGAAGTAAGTAACGGACTCAGGATTTGAATCCAGGTCCTCTGACTCTGAATCTAGGTACTCTGGTACCAAATTCATTGTTCTTTCCATCGTATTACCCTTTGGGGCTTTGATTATTTTCTCCCCCTTCATATTGTACATGTATGTTTCAAAAGGTAGAGAGGTGATAGAGATGGTGTGGTGTCATTGAAAGAAAGCACATTGAACTGGGCTCTAGCTCTGAATCTTCTAAATTGCTATGTTTGCTCAAACAAATAACTTCTCCCTAAGCCTCCTCTGTTAAATGTGACAGTGTCACTAGGTGATTTCAGAGATCACTTGCTTCCAAAATCCCTTAGGATTTTGAATCTGTGAATCTGTAAGTATATACCAAAGGTCCCAGGGTCCTGCTAAAGAGGTGCTAGATATAACTCCTTTACCCCAGTCTGTTACTGGGTCCTTTCCTTCCAGCTAGCTCTACCTTGACTGTTCCAGAAGTTCCCCTAGCCTGCCAAAGACCAATGGAGTGGTGTGACCCAAGATGGAGGATTAGCTCTCCAGAAAAAATAAGCATGCCTTTTGCTGCATTTTTTCACACATACAAAGGATGGTATGGGCATGGCATATCTCCTTGCCTTCATAGAGTTTAAAGCTAGAAGATAATTTATTTTTTAAATTAATTTTATGGTTTTTTTTTTCAGTTTTTATCATTCATTCCCACAAGATTTTTAGTTACAAATTTTCTCCCCATTTTTCCCCTACCCACAACCCCAAAACAGTGGTCTCACTGTATACCCCCTCCCCCAATCTGCTCTTTCCTATATCCTCCCCCATCCCCCTACTGACTTTCTGGTAGGGCAAGATGGATCTCCATAAGCCTAGCACCTGTATATCTTATTTCCCAGTTGCATGTAAATAATAATAATAATATTTTTTTTAAACATTTGATTTTAAAACTTTGAATTCCTGGGGTGGCTAGCTGGCAAAGTGGGTAAAGCGCCAGCCCTGGAGTCAGGAGGACCTGAGTTCGGTTCGGGCCTCAGACACTTAACACCCACACAAAAAAACTAGCCATGTAACCTTGGGCAAGCTACTTAACCCCAATTGACTTCCAAAAAGCAAAAAACAAAAACAAAACTTTGAATTCCAGATTCTTTTCCTTCCTCCCTCATCACCCAACCTTACTGGGAAGATAAGCAATTCAATATAGGTTGTACATGTGTAGTTACACAAAACATTTCCATAGTCGATATGTTGTGAAAGACCTCCATCCTATCCCACCCCCGACTTGTTCTATTCTCTACTTTGACCCTGTCCCTTTTCAAAAGTGTGTACCTACCCTCCCCCCCAACCTGCCCTCCCATCCATCATCTCCCCTCTCATCCCCTTCCCCTCTACTCTCCTATAGGGCAAGATACCCAATATAGTGTATATGTCATTCCCTCCCTAAACCAAATTTAATGAGAGTAAGGTTCTTCCCCTCCATTGTAACAGTTATCCCTTGCCTCTTCTATATGAGATAATTCATCCTATTCAGACTCTCCCCATCTCCTCTCATTATATTCCTCTCTTATCTCTCAATTTCACCTTTTAAATATCATCCCTTCCTATTCAATTGATCCTGTGCCCTCTCTCTATGCATACCTGTACACATATATACACACACTCATATATGTATTCATATGCACATATACCTTCCTATATAGATATATATGTATGTATACATATATAAAATATATCTAAATACAAATATATATATACACACATTTATATTCCCTTCAACTATCCTCATACTGAAAAATTTTCATAACTTACAATTATTGTTTTTCCATGAAGGCATGTAAATAGTTCAACTTTGATGAGTTCCTTATGATTTCTTTTCACTGTTTACCTTCTTATGCTTCTCTTGCTTCTTGTATTTGAATGTCAAATTTTCTAATCAACTTTGGTTTTTTTCATCAAGAATGCTTGAAAGTCCTCTATTTCATTGAATGATCATATTTTCCCTGAAACATTATACTCAGTTTTGTTGGGTAGGTGATACTTGGTTTTAATCCTAGCTCCTTTGACCTCTGGAATATCATATTCCAAGCTCTTCAATCCCTTAATGTAGAAGCTGCTAGATCCTATGTTATCCTGATTGTATTACCACAATATTCAAATTGTTTCTTCTTGGCTGCTTGTAATATTTTCTCCTTGATCTGGGAACTCCAGAACCTGGCTATAATATTCCTAAGGAGTTTTCTTTTGGGGATCTTTTTCAAGAGGCGATTGGTGAATTCTTTCAAATTCTATTTTGCCCACTGGTTCCAAAATATCAGGGCAATTTTCCTTGAGAATTTCTTGAAGGATGATTTCTAGGTTCTTTTTTTATCATGGCTTTCAGATAGTCCAGTGATTTTTAAATTATCTCTGCTGGATCTATTTTCAAGGTCAGTGAGATTTTTTCATATTTCCAATGAGATATTTCACATTGCCTTCTATTTTTTCATTCTCATAAACTCATTAGCTTCCATTTGCTCCAATCTAATTCTGAAGGAATGATTCTCTTCAGTGAGCTTTTGAGATCTTCTTCCATCTGGCAAATTCAACTTTTTAAGGCATTCTTCTCCTCATTGCCTTTTTGAACCTCTTTTGCCATTTGAGTTAGTCTAGTTTTTAAGGCGTAATTTTCTTCAGTCAGGTTGTTGACTCTCTTTTCATAATTTTCTTGCATCATTCTCATTTCTCTTCCCAGTTTTTCCTCTGCTTCTCTTACTTGATTTTCAAAATCCTTCTTAAGCTCCTCCATGGCCTGTAATCAGTTCATATTTTTCTTAGAAGCTTTTGGTGCAGGAGTTCTGACTTCATTGTCTTCCTCCCGTTCCATGCTTTGATCCTTTTGTCCCCAAAAAAGGAATCTAAAGTTGGATTGCTGTGCTTGGTTTGCTTCCTTTGCTTGCTCATGTTGCCCCTCAATTACTTGACTTTTGAGCTCTTTGCCACAGTAGAACTCTGCTTCCAGAGAGGAGAGTTTTGTTCCAAATCATTGGGATTTTTGCAGCTGCTAGAGCTAGTAGTTTGGTGTTGTTTCTACAGCCCCCACACTCTCTAGCTCACTGGTCACACACCTCAGGACCACCACCCAAGGCCACGATTCAGATCCAGGCAGCTTAAAGCAAGAGTGATTACCCTCTGAATTATCACTTGGCGCCCCTATGATCTGCAGGCCATGAGCTCTGAAGCAGCCATGTGGTGGCGGCGGCTGCATGGCTGCCATGCCTCCACTGCTTCTTGCTGCAGGGGCAGAGGCCGTACCACACTTCCATCCCCCACAGTTCCAACAGAGTTCTACACTGACCTTTTACTTTCTCATTGGCATTTATGGGTTGTTATTTCTGGAAACTGCCACAGCTGCTGGTGATCCACTGTCCCAAGGTCCGCTCTAGCCACTGCTGGGTGGGGCTGCCCTGGGGCTAAAACCTCAGGCTCATGTGGAGCTAGGCTGGACTCCCAGCGTGCTATGATGGACCCTTCCTGTCTGCCTGCTGGGCTGCCTTCAGCAGGGGGGGTTTGTTTCTCTCTTGTGGGTTCTGTAGCTCTAAAGTTTGTTTTTTATAGATATCTGAGGTGGTTATGGGGGAAGCTCATGGAGTTTTCCTGCTTTTACGTCCCATCTTGGCTCCACCCCCTAGAAGAGAATTTAAAACTCATCTAATCCAACCCCTATCTCTGGGCAGTAGGGATGATGAAGCATGTTTATGTATAGAGGAATTAGAGGGGAAAAAAAACAACAACACAACTGGCAAGAAGCGTGAATAGAAGAAATAGGAGAAAGGAAGGTGAATATGTGAGTGTTGTTTGTTTATATGAAATTAACCATAACAACAGCATAACAATGGTAGCAGCTAGCATTTGTAAAGCACTTCAAAGTTCGCAAACATTACAAATATTATTATTTTTTATTCTCACAAAACCCTGGAAAGTAGGTGCTATTATTATCTCCATTTTACAGATGAGGAAACTGAGACAGCAGTTAAACAATTTGCCTGGGATCATATAGCTAGTGTCTGAGGCTAGACTTGAGCTCAGGTCTTCTGACTACAGGTCCAGTGCTCTGTCTTCTGTGTCGCTTAGCTACCACTTAGTCAACCTAATATTTTGGAAGTTTTGGTGACTTTTCAGTGGTGGGAAAAGAATTCTAAATATGTGTGTAACTTTTTATAATTATCTGTGATCCTGTAATCAGATGTTTGGGGAGAAAACACTTTGAAAGTGAGTGGCGTTGTCTAGACCTGTCAAGTCCCTTCCTCATCTAAAAGTCAGTGTTCTGAGATTCCTTCCAGTTCTCATTTTCTTTGGTTCTGTGCAAATGCATGATATTAAGTGAACACTTTTCTTGATTTGTCAGGACCTGTTGTTCCATTGGTTCAGTGAACTCCCTCTCTAACTAAATTTATAATCTTAGAGCATATGATGAGAAGGAGGGGACTGAGAGAGGTTAAGTGATTTATTTGCCTGGAGTTCTACAGTTATGTGTTAGGGGTTGAACCTGAAGGTAAATTCAAGTCTTCCAGTCTCTGAGGTCAACTCTCAGCTCCTTCCCTGAGGGTTAGACAGGCTTAGTTGAGTGTGAAACTTGAAAAATGTGAAAAGGGCATAAGAATGCTGCTTGTTAAGCAGGTGTGGGGTATAAGATAATTACTTTGCTCAACCAAGAAGATGTCTGAATTGCTTTACTATGACAACTTCTCCTTGAAGGCAGGCTGTCCCAAGATCCAGAGCTTAAAGAGATACTACCAAAGTAGGTAGATTTGGTGATGAGCCAATGTTTTAGGTAAGACCCCAAATCAGTCAAATCATATTTTGCAGAAATTATCTCTTCCAGGAAGAACCTCCAATCTCCAAAATATTTTTCCCACTGGAAATATGGTACAGTGTTTAAGGCACTGGACTTGGAGTCAGGTTCACATTTTGTCTTAGGTACTAGTTGTGTGACCCAGGGCAAGTTTCTTAACTATTCTGTGCCTCAGTTTCCTCATCTGTAAAATAGGGAAGGTTGACTTTGATGACCTGTAATGCCCTTTCTTTTCCTATTGGAAATTTGTAATTATATGGTCTATGACTTCTAGAATTCTACCATTAAGAAGACATTTCTGGAATGAAGGCAGTTATATAAACCTTTTCTAGGGTCCTCTTAAAATGCTAACTCTCCTGGGATGGAACTAACTCTGCCTCTCAGGATCCTTATTCTCTGCCAAGGTTCAATTTAGGTATTACTTTCTCCAGAAGTTTTCCTAATCTCCTCCCCCCCCCCATTGTTAGTATTTGCCACCTCCTTATATTACTTTCTATTTCCTTTTTCTATGTACACATTTCATCCTTCCAGCAAAACATCAGTTCCTTGAGAATAAATGCGATTTTATTTTGGTCTTTGCATTGTCAGTGTATTGCACACAGTAGGCACTTAAAGATTGGTTGATTTGAAAGGCCTTGCTGTAATCTCAATTTTACCTAAAGCTGGCACAACAAAATTCTAAGCCTTGGGATTATTGATACTATCGTAAAATTTAGATCTGAAAGTGACTTTTGAAATCATGTATTCTATTTTCTCTCCCCCTGTTTTATAGTTGAAAAAACTGAGACTGAGAGAGGGAAGATGATTTCCTTTAGGTCACATGTAGTAAGTAGCAGAGCTGAAATTTTAACCCAAGTCCTCTGCCTGCAAATTCATTGCCTTTTTATTACTATACCATTGGTTTGATAATCTAGTCCAATAATTTACCTTTTTATAAACTTTTGGCTTTAGTTTACTTCTTAAACCAGGGGTACTTAACCTTTTCTGTGTGTATCATGGACCCCTATGGCATAAAAGATTCGTGAAATCTGTGGATCCCTTTTAAAAATGTTTTTAATGTAATTGAGGAAATTACAGATTTCAGTTAGAAGTTAGTAAAAATAAAGATACATTTTTTAAAAATACAAGTTCAAGAGCTCTCTGAAATCTCCCTGAAATATGGACTTCTTGGGGATTTGTGGATCTTAGCTTTTAAGGACACTTGCTTTCTTTTATTCTTGTTACCCTTATAGCTGCCTTTATTTTCTCCTGAGTAGGAGGTTTCTTTCCTAAAACAAATAAAGTCTTGTGGTATTGTCTGAGTATGGTATCCCCTCCCCCATATAAACACTGGATTTTGAAAGGGAACAAATGCCCAATAAATTGCTAGAGATCAGAACAAAGATTCCCCTACCTCATCATCTAATCACATGAGATTAGATAATTTGGGGGACATTGGGTCCCCAATTAGTTATCCAATTGCCACAGGTGCTGTTTCTCAACTGCACTCCTGCCTCCAGCACTGGGTTGGGGTTTTTTTTTTTTTTTAACATTTGAAATGATCCTAGCTCAGGGTAGCTCAGCACCCATTAGCATGATGATTGTGGCAATGGGGATTTTTCTCTTGGGAAGATGATAGCACTTTTAAATTTAGGAACCAGAGTTATTGAATTTTAGAGCTGGAAGAGATCTTAAAATTCATTGTACCTCCATTTTTTAGAAGAAATAACTAAAGTCTAAAAAATGAAATCATAGCTAGTAGGTGGTAGAGATGGGACCCAAATTTCATCCCAACTGATGCATGAATGTGTGGAATGTTACTCTGCCGTAAGAATTGATGAAAAGGGCCATTTCTGAAAATGCTAAAAAGGCCTATCAGAAGTGATGCAGATTGAAGTAATCAGAACCAGAATAATTTACACAGTGTCAATTAGAAAGAAAAACAACTTTGACTTAAGTACTTTAATGTCCAACGGTGACACCAGAGGACCAAAGATCTAACAAATTCAGATTCTTAGCTTAGGGCAGAGTTGTCAGGGGAGTCCCTTATTGGCATCCAGTTTACATAGATGTCTATAGATATCTTTATGATGGTGGTGGGGATGATGATGATGATGATGATGATTATAACTTCTGTTTGTATAATATGTTAAAGTTTGCAAAGTGCTTATTTTCTCCAAAAAAAAAAAAATAAGCAAAGGATCATAGATCTAGTGTTGGAAGGTCCCAGAAGTCACCTAGTACAACAATCATTGTTATCTTCTTTGAACATTAGAACAACCCTCTGAGGTATGTACTATAGGTATTATTTCTCCTATTTTATCCATGAGAAAATTAAACCTCAGAAAGTTTGTGAGTTGCTCATAGTCATATAGATAATAAGCATTAGAATTGGAATTTACATGCAGTGAATTCTAACTCTTAAGTTAATGCTATATCCATTGGCCCATCCTGTCTCTAGATTTTAGTGTCTAGTGATCAGTAGGTAAAGCCCAAAAGCAGAAAAAAAAGATGACCAAAAGAGTCTGGTGGGTACCATATGTCTTATAGGATAAGAAGTTGGGATTTAGTGTTGTCAACTAAGGTAGAGAAGGATCAGAAAGCCATTTTGGGACCTTGGACTGAGCCTATGTTACCAGATTTCTTTTTCCATGTAGGTTGGCACCTTTTCTGCAACTTAGAGTCTTAAATTTAAAAAAATTTAATTTCAGTATTTTTCCAACTTACAAGCATTTATTTTCTCTTCTTACTCCTCTATTTCCCCCACTGAACAAAAAATAAAAGGAACCAATGAATGTTCATAGCAGATATGTATAGTTAAGCAAAGCAAATTCCCTATGTCTGAAATTGTATGTCTCATTCTTCATTTTGAGTCTATCATCTATGATGGAAGGTAGGTGCTTTATCCTCTCATATCATAGTTGATCATTGCATTGATCAGAATTCTTAAGTCTTTCAAAGTTGTTTTTCTTTGTAATTGACGTTGTATAAATTGTTCTGGTTCTGCTCACTTCGCCCTGCATCAGTTCAGATAGACCTTTTTATTTTGTTCAGAAATGGTCCTTTCACCAATTCTTATGTCATAATAATATTCTATTACATTCATGAACTATACTGTTTAGCAACTTCCCCATAGGTGGGAACCCCCTGTTTTCTAGTTTTGCTGCAACACAAAGAACTGCTATAAATATCTTTGTACATATGGGTTCCTTCCCAATTTCTTTGGTCTCTTGAAGGAGCATATCTAGTAGTGATTTCTTTAAGTTAAAAAGGATATGTATGTTTTAGTGACTTTTTGGGTATAACTCTAAATAACTTTCTAGAATGGTTATATTCACTCTACCAACAAACAGTGTATTAGTGTGCCTGTTTTCCCCACAGTCCCTCCAACATTTGCCATATTTCTACTTTGTAATTTTTGTCAATCTTGACATGTATGAGGTAGATTGAGAAGTTGAATGACTTTCCCAGGATCACGTGTCCATTGTCAGAAGCAGGACTCAAACCTAGGTTTTCCTGACTCAGGGGCAAGCTCCCCACAATTTTGCTGCCTCTCCAGGAGGCCATGTTAGATCTATATAGGTAGGGTGCAAAGTCTAAAAGGAGCAGGATACATAAGGTCTTATCTTAGGTTAGACCTTTGCTATTGTTGGGAGGCAGAAATGGTAAAGTAGGAATCAGCTGGATCCAGCTTTCTAATATGATGTGGATACAGAGGACTAGAGTTCTTGTCCTGGGCAAACCACTTGTTTCCTCATCTGTAAAATGAGGAGGTTGAACTAAATACTCTCTAATATCACTTCCAGCTCTAAAACTACATATATACATGTGGGTGGAAGAGAGTGAGTGGGCTTAATAATCACATTTCAAAGTATTTTCAAATCTGTTATCTCATTTGATCCTTACAACACCCTTTGAGTTAAGTAGGGTAGTTGTCACTGTCCTAATTTTTTTTTTCTTTTGCAAATGAGGAAATTCAATCTAAGAGAATCTAAACTGATTTATTTGCCTGTAGTCAGATAGCAAGTAACTGCCTGGTCACTATAGGATCCACACACTGAGGCTAATATTTCTTCCACTATACCCTTTCCTTCCAGCTAGCAACTTTCCCTAATAGTAGAGAGAGTTTACATTGGTTTACTGCTGTATATCTTGGTATGTTTTACAAAGGGTCTTCTGAAGCAGATAGTGAAAGTATAAGCTCAGACAAGGGGAAAGTGACCCTCACAGTCACACTGTGAGTTCCTGGGAAAGCTAGGAATAGAATGCATTTCTCCTGAGTCCTTTTTCCACTATTCCATGATATTCCATGATATCTCTCCTCTACAGTTTTAGGTGTACAGTGAGGGAGGGTCTTTCTATACCCTTTTAGTTAGTCTGCTTAGGCAGACTCTTCTTTCAGTGAATAAGAGGAACTCTGGCAAGTTATATATAGATTGGATCAGATGTTTGGAGCTGGAAGAGACCACAAAGGCAATCTAGTCTAATCCCCTCTTTTCACTGATGAGTTAGGGGGGTCCAAAGAGGTTGTTACTTGCCTAAGGCTATAAAGTAGTAATTGACAGAGGTGGGATTTGAAAACAGTTCCCCTTACTCCAAATCCATTGTTCTTTCCACTGTAGGGTGGTGGGATCTTACTTGAGATTGCAAAGAGAGGCAATGTTGGAACTTCTTCAGTCTGTGTTGTGAGCCAATGTTTCTTCCTCTCATTAGCTTCCTCCACCTCGTTCCTTCATCACTGACACTCCCACAGCCCCAGGCTTGAATGAGAAGATGATCCTTTGGAAATGTAATTGGAGACCTAATTGGAGGCATCCTGTCAGGTGACTGTGTGATGCCCCACAAGTCTCATCTTGCTCAGTACCTGGACCCATGAAAAGACTATACTTCACTTTGAGAATGGGCTGCCCCAAGGCATGTATGCTGGAAAGGTGACCGACCACCTGCCTTTTCTCTTAGCCTGACTAGGTGTGCTGGAGTGCAGTAGAAGCACAGGAATGAACTCTAAAAGAAACTTCAAGGGCCTGAGATCAGCCGTTCCAAACACATGATTCCAGGACTGAGGGTGTTTTGGTATGTTTCATTGTTTATTAGTTCATGTTGATGCAATGCTTTAGGCTTTATAAAGCATTTTGTTTACATTATCTTATTGGAGCTTAACAATAACCCTGCAAAGTAGATGGCACAAATGTTTTTGTCCACTTTTCACTGAATAGGAAACTCAAGCCCAGAGAGATTGTGATTTACCAATGGTCATCAAGGTAGTAAGTAGCATCATAGCTAGAATGATCCAAATTCTCACATCTGGCCCTTTCAGTGGTCCTTGGCTCCATCTCTTTACATATCCAGACATTTTAAGACTTAAAATATGTCTGGCCTAAGCTGCTTTCTCTTTCAAGAGTTTAGTCCAGAGAATATGAGGTTATTCTCCTGGGAAGCTCTTGCTTGCATTGCAACTGAGGCTTTCTTGGTGCCTATGAATCTATTTTCTCTTATTCCATCTTCTGCTGACCTTCCCATCTCTCTTCTCTGAATTGCCATTGTACTTTAGGCAGTAGTACCACATGAATATGCACTCAATTGTTCTCTCACTTGAGTCATTGTCCTAGAATAGGACATAGAATATGTCATAGAATATGAGAACTGGTAGGGGCCTTAGAATATGAAATGTGAGAGTTGGAAAAGATTGTCTAATCTACTACCACTCCCTTTGTTTGAGGATGTGGGAACTGAGGCTGAAAGAGGAAAATGACTTACCTAGGTCTCCCCTCAAATTAGTAGCAATCAAGATTCAATCAAACCTCTGTCTCTTGCTTGATATCCAGTCCTGTTCTTATTTTGCTACACTGTAGCCCCTTCCCTAAACTGTTTCTGCTAGGTTTGGGGTTTGAACCCATTCAGCAATGGGCTCATTGGATCTTAGATCTAATACCTTAACCATACACCACTGCAAGAATTCTTTGTTTCCTCAGCTACACTGTGGGCTGTTACTACACCCCTAGAGTGAGCACCTGCTCAGCTTCTGTCTCCTTGAAGCTTAGTACTGTAGGAAATACCGAGAAAGAAGGGAAGTTCCTGGGTCTCTGCTTTCAAGGAACTAATAAGTGAGTTGGGAAGATGAGGTTCTCTCAGATGGAGCAAATAATATTTTAAGGCCATGTATGCTCAGCATACAATGGGAGGTACAGATGGTAAGTGCTATAGTAGTTCAGGGGAAGGACATTTCATTATGGGCTGGAGCAGTTAGGTAAAGCTTCCTTGGGGAGGGCAGTGTTTAGAGATGGGACTTGAAGATAATATTTCCTTTGAGTATTGCACTTTTAGATCTACAAAATGCTTTCCTCAAAACTACATTGTGAAGTAGTTTAAGAACTATTATTCTTGTTTTACAGATGTGGAAACTGAGGCTCACCATGGTAGTGAGTTTTGGGAAAGGTTATGCAGCTAGTAAGTTCTACTGATCACTAGTCCAGTGCTCTTTCTAGTTATACTAGAATGGGCTAGAATAGGAGGAAGAAGGAAGGAAGGGCATAGCATGTATCCCAAGCAAAGGCACGGGCAAAGGAATGAGCCTGGTAAATTTGTGGAAGAGGGAGGCAACTGCTCTGTGTGGAGCAGAGGTTTTATAAGGGAAGGTAAGATTAAATACCTACCTGGTGAGCTCATGGAGTGGCTTTAAAAAGGCCAGGCTGAAGACTTCGAATTTTATTCAGCAGACTTTAGGGAGCCATTGGAGACTTTTGTGCAGTAGAGTGATATAATCAGTTATACTTTCAGAATTTTAATCTGATGATATGTGTAGCAGGAGAGAGACTAGAGACTGTTGCAAAGGTCCAGAAGTAAGGTAATTTAATCCAGGATTAGAATGGTGGGGAGCAGGAATGGAGAAGGCAGAACAGAGAAGGCAGTCTGGTGAGGTAGAAAGAACCACCAGATTTGGAGTTGGAACATCTCGGTTTGGATCCTGGCTATGTGACCTTTTGCAAGTTACTTAATATCACCAATCCTTAATTTCTATCTCTCTAAAATGAAGGGGGTGTTCTAAATGATTTCTAGAATTGCTTCTAGATTTAAATGCTGTGGTTCTAGGTGCAGAAGACAATTTTTTTTTGCTTTTTTGAGGGCAATTGGGGTTAAGTGACTTGCCCAAGGTCACATGGCTAGTTTTTGTGTTAAATGTCTGAGGCTGGATTTGAACTCAGGTCCTCCTGACTCCAGGGCCGATGCTCTATTCACTGCGCCACCCAGCAGCCCCTCAGAAGACATTTCAAAAGAAAAATCAACAGTACTTGGTAGGGTTACTGAGGCTTTTATCCTGGGGTCTTGGGAGAGGTGCCCATGATATAACTGAAAAAGAATTTGGAGTCAGAGGTGTTGGTTTGAATCTCATCTCTGTTATTTAATACCTGTATGACCTTCAGCCAGCTGCTCTCCTTTGCTGAGCCTCCATTTTCTCCTCATAGGATTTTGAGCTGGAAGAGACCTTTGAGAACTAATTCAACTCCCTTATTTTGTGGATAAGTAAATTGAGGTTCCAGAAGTCAAGTGACATAAACTCATGCCTCCAGATTCCAAGTTCTTTATACTTTCCATAGTATTGGATAAGATGATCAAAAAGGTCACTTGCAACTCAAAATTCCATGGACCAAGATTTCCTGTGAGTCATGGGAATAGCAGTATACCTCTTATGCTTATGGCTTTCACCCACTGCCCACCCCATTCCCTCACCCTTCTCCGCCTTCCCTGACCCATACCCCTGTGGAGAAATTAGCCTAGCTGAGGCTCCCTCTAAGGTGTGGTTTCCCTCTTCCTGACTCGTTGGCTGAGGGCCATCTGTGCAGATGTTGTCTTTTCCTACCTCCAAGGTTAGTGACTCCCTTGGGAAAGAGGGATGGGGAGGAATGGCAGTTTGAGATCAGGGTCAAAATAGAAACTTACTGGCCTAAGGCGAAGAGTTATTAAGGGAGTGAGGTAGTGGGTTTTTTTGAGGGAGGGGAGCAGAGAAGGACCCAGGGAGCCGGTACTTTGTAGTAGAAAGAACACTTGACTCATAGCCAGGAAATCTGGGTTCTAGTCCTGACTTGGTCAATCTTTTCTGAAATCCAGTCTCACTTCAACAACTGTGAGCTGGAAATCTCCCCTGGGAAGTTCCAATGATACTGCAAATTCAATATTTCCCAAACCTGTTTTTCATGTTTGTCTTTGTACCCCCGGCACTGCGTGTTCCACACAGTAGGTGCTTAATCAATGTTTGTTGAGCTGATTTATTTCCTCTCTCTGATCCTCACTTTCTTCTTTTTAAAGTCAAGGGTTTGGTTTAGATAATAGCTAATGTTCCTTTTAGTTTGTGCATCCTCTGTACTGTGTTCTAAGATCCCGTGCAGCTCTGTGATTCTATGGGCCAGATGTGCTCTTGGGAGGACTTTCTGCATGAACGTTACTGCAGCTGAGATCTGAGTTTGTACAGCTGACCCTGTCTGACAGGCCCAGCTTCAAGAGCTGCATTCAAAAACCAGCCCTGAGACAATCGGCCGGTATCATTTGGGGAGCATTTTCAAAACGTCCTTTATTTCTGGGTAATTAATGGCAGCTTTGATCAGTAATGAAAGCTGGGGCTGTTTTGCACAATGCTGAAGCAGTAAAGTGTGACTCAGCAGACAGTTAAATCCTGCTGTAACATTACTTTTGCAATTTATCACCTGTCAGCGTAGCTTATGCAGAGAATAAAACAAGTCCATTGGGAGACAGCCAAAAACGTACCAAAGCCTTGCATTTGGTGCTTCTGGGGGAGAAGCCAAAAACTCCAGGCATTCCTAGCTTTGTCTCAGAAGCTTTTTCTCACTCCCTTCCCCCACAAATCTTGGTTCTGTAGGATTCTTATGTATGGAGAGGAGCTCTGACTCTAGAGACAGAACGCCTGTATTTGAATCTTGGCTCTGTTACTTATTTGTGTGACCTTAGGCAAGTCACTTCATTTCCCTCTCTGAGCCTCAGTTTTCTCATTTGTAAAATTAAGATTTGTCCCCCCAAATGGCAAAGATGAGAACAGTTGGGAACAATCAAATTTGGAGGGACTACAGAAAGGCAGCCACATTAATACATTGTTGAGGAGTTGTAAATTGGTCCAACCATTCTTGAAAATGATTTGGAATTATGTTAAGAAAATGACTAAAATACCCATACTCTTTGACTCAGAAACACCATTTCTAGGCATATATACCATAGAGATAAAAGACACCTAAGTATTCATATCTGTGCTTTTAATAATTCAATTTTATTTTCAGTCCGATATCTCCCTCTCCATTCCCCCTTCCCCACTGTTTGAGAAGACAACAAAAAGAAAACTTATTTCAAGTATGTATAATCATGCAAAATAAATTCCCACATTAGTTGCATCCTTCCCAAAAAAATAAGGAAAAAGAAAGAGAACATATGCTTTAGTCTGTAAACTGAGTATATCTGCTCTCTTGGGAGATAGCATGTTTCATTATGTGATCTTTGGCATTATGTCTGGTCGTTGTGTTTATCAGAGTTACTAAGTTTTTCAATGTTCATTATCTTTAGAATTTTATTGTAATTTTATAAATTGTTCTAGTTCTGATTTTACTGACTATGCTGACTGTACTTCACTACACCAGTTCCTACAAGTCTTTCTAGGTTTTTTCTGATACCATCAACATCATCAATATTCATAGCACAATAGTATTCTCTCATATTCATATACCATAACTTGTTCAACCATTCCCCAATTAATGGGTATCCTCTCAGTTTCCAATTCTTTGCTAACACAAAATGAGCTGTTATAAATAATTTTGTACATATGAGCAATTTCCCTCTTTCTTTGATCTCTTTGGGCTATAGATCTAATAGTATTACTAGGTTAAAAGGTCTGCATAGTTTAATAGTTTTAGGGGCATAGTTCCAAATTGCTTTCCAGTATGATTGGATAAGTTCACAGCTCTACCATCAGTGCATTAATGCACCTGTTTTCCCACATTCCCTCTAGCATTTGTCATTTTCCATTTTTGTCATCTTAGCCAATCTGATAGGTATGAGGTGCCACCTCAGATTTGTTTTAGTTAGCATTTCTCTAAATTTAAATTATTTAATTAAAATACTCTAAAATTTAAATCACTAATAATGGTGATTTAGAGCATTTTTTTCATATGGCTAGTGATAGCTTGTATTTCTTCCTCTGAAAACTACCCATTTTATAACCTTTGGTCATTTATCAATTGGGGAATGACTCTTTTCATGTAAATTTGACTCACTTCCCTGTGTATCTTAGAAATGATATCTTTATCTGAGAAATTTCTTATAGCTGCACTTTTTCTAGTAGCAAAGAACTAGAAATGAAGTAGATGGTAATTGACTGGGAAACTGCTAAATGAATTGTTGTACATGAACATAATGGAATATTATTAATATTATTGTGCCATCAGAAAAGATGAATATGAAGGATCCAGAGAAGCACAGGGAAATGTGTATGAACTAATTCAGGGTAAATTAAACAGAACCAGGAAAACAATATATGCATAATGAATGCAGTAATGTAAATGGAAAGAACAATACCAAAACTGAATTCTATGTAATTATAACGACCAAGGTTAGCCCCAGAAAAGAGAGGTGGGGGGAAATCATCTTTCTCACTTCATTAGGAGGGTTGGGAATTAAGGGTGTGGAACATTGTATATACTGGAAGACTTTGTTTACATCTTGGTTAGCTTTGCCAAACTGCTCCCTCCCGTTTTCATTTTTTATTCTTTGCTATATAGGATAGTTCATTGTGCAGAGGAGGTGGGAGAGATACCATTTGTAAAGGAAAGTGATATAAAAACAAAAGATAAAAAAAGTAAATGCAAAAAAAAAATTAATGGAGGTTAGAAAAGATGATCTCTAAGGTTCCTTCCAACTCTATAACCTTTTAAGAAAGAAAGCTTTTTTCCATATCATATTCCATTCCACAGAGCTTTCTATAGAATGGGGTATGTGATAGTTCTGCTGCTCTCTGCTCTAAGCAAAATACACCTTGAATATTGTGTTCAGTTCTGAGTGCCACACCTACAAACTGGAGCCTGAATGGGCAGGGGGATTCTGGATAATGGGCAGCTGAGATGGTGGGAGGAATGGATACCATGCCACACAAGAATCAGTCGGAAACTTGGGAGTTGCTTAGCCTCGAGAAGAAAAGACTGGGCAGCTGGGTGGAGGAATGGGGCTACTTCTTCAAGTGTCTGAAGGGCTTTTATGTAGAAGAGTAGTTAGATTCTTTCTGTTCTTCCTGAGATGGGAAGAAGTTGCAGAGATTTTGGCTCTCCTAAATAGTTTTCTAACATCGAAGTGAATCACCTTGAGAAGTAGTAAGTTTTTCATCACCAAATGTCTTCACATAGAGCCTAGATGACTACCAAGGCATGCTGTGGAATGTCCTATTCATATGAAGGTTAGACTTAATGTAAAAAGACGGGAGCAAATTCAATCTTCTAAATTTAAGACTTGATGGTCCCTCTGAAGTCTTATCATATTCTGTGATTCTTTTTGGCCTTGGTTATCTACATGGGGCAACCTCTCAGAACTAGGTACATCTGGTGGTGGATGAGGAGGTAGAAGAGTGAGGAGGGTGAAGAGAACTTGAAGGACTCTTAGGTACCATCTCCCAGTACTTCCCTGTCTCTCAGAACAGAACAGATTAACCACGTTCACAGAGTTAGTTTTCTCTGTAGGCTGCTGCCACTGAATACAATCCCAGGAATACCCAAACTATCAGTCTCCTCCAAATCTCTTCTCCCTCTAACCTCCCAAGGAGCCTGAAATTCCATAAGCTTAATTGATCTTTAAAGGAGATGCTTAAATATTTGTGCTAACTGAGTTAGGGATTGCTATATCATGGCAGAGGTCATAGTTTAGATTCTATCTCTGCCACTGACTAGTTATTTAACTTTGGGCAAGTTATCTCCTTGAACACGTTTCCTCATCTATAAAGAGAAGATGATATCTAAGATCCTTTCTAAATTTAGATCCTATGATTCTAGGAGGAGTACCATGCATTAGTCAGTAGTATGCCAAGAGAGAATCAACATGGTATAATGGGTGTGGAATCAGAATTGGGTTCAAGCCCTTGCTCCTTGACTGACTTAGATGTATGATGTATGAATGGGTCAGTAAGTTTAGATCTTTGGGTCTCAGTTTTATCACAAAATACTAGAGATGGAAGGGACCTTAGAAGCCATGTAATGCAACCTCTGTCTCATGTAGGAATTACCAGCAAAGTCTTCTGTAAAGAGAAGTCAGATTTGAAGTGTGTAAGTGTTATATCTAAGGAGTTTTGCACTTAAATAGTTCAAACACATCCATTGATTTTTGTATCAGTGTGACTCTGTCTTCTACCAGCATAAACTGTTGACTCCTCAGAGAGGTTACTTTCCAGTGACTCAAAGAATCACAAAATCACAAATTTAAAGCTGGAAGAGACCTTATAGGTCATCAAGTCCAACCCCTTCATTTTACAAATGAAGAAACTGAGGCCCAGAGAGGTTGCCCAGGGTCAAATAGCTGCTGTCAGCTGGGATTTGTACCCAGGTCAAGAAATCAACAAATATTTATTTATTTTTATATTATTATTTTAATTTAATTTTTTTTTTACAGGGCTAGCTTTGTGTGTGTGTGTGTGTGTGTGTGTGTGTGTGTTGTGTCTGAGGCTGGATTTGAACTCAGGTCCTTCTGACTCCAGGGTCAGTGTTCTATTTACTGCGCCACCTAGCCACCCCCAGCAAATATTTATTTAGCACCTACTCTATGCCAGGCACTGAGTTAGGCTTTAGAGATAGAAAGTCCAGAATGAAACAATCCCTGCCCTGAAGGAGTGATTTTCATTGTGATTTTCAAGTCTAACAATCTTTCTGCCCCACCATCCTTTTTGTCATGCTTCCCCGTGTTGGCAGGAATCACATTAATTTCTAAATCTTTCTCTCCAAGTGCTGGAATAGTGTTCCTTATATAGGAGGTGCTCTATAAATATTTGAATGGTAAAGGTCCTTAGAAGTCATCTAGTTCAGAACTTTTATTTTACAGATGAGGAAACAGAAACACAGAGGTAAAGCATGGCTTCACCTGCCCAAGTTTCATGGCTAGTAAGTATCAGAGGTAGAATTTGAACCCAGATCCTCTGATCCCAAACCCCCCATTATTTATTTATGCTGACTTTTTTTCTTACTTTTTAGTTTAACAAGATTTGATTAGGATGAACAATCAGTTTAATACTGAGAATCTTGGGAAGGATACTTAACTTGCTGGATTTTATTGTCAGTGGTTTCCCAGCTTCCTTGTTTTTTCCTGTCACTCCATCATTCAGCATTGAGGGCTCCAGGATTCTAGCTTTTTGACCCCTTATTGATAATGCTACAAGCAGTAGTGTGTCAGGATAGGGACACTAAGGTCCCACTAACTTGGCAGAATAAATTTACTAGGTATTATAGAACATGGAGAAACATTTTTTGTTGTTTCTAATCTTCTTAATAAATTATTTTAAGATTGTTTACTATTAAGCTGCTAGAAAATTCATGAAAACTATGGGGATGGAGACCTCATTGAAAATGTTTGACGTGAACACAATAGCACCTTCTCAATTGGTTCAGGAGAACAAGCAAGGCCCACAGAAAATACCTTCCCCATCTTGCTAACCTCCTCACTTACAAATTGACCATGTTTTCAAAGATTGTGTCCTTAGGTCCTTTCAGAAATTTTTTTTTCTATCATTCCCCCATCCTTCTTCTCACAGCAAATGAAATACTTAGCAATGCATTTTACTCTTGTTCCTCTGCAGGGAAGTAGGTATACATTTCAGCAACAGAGATGTAGGTTAGATTTGAAGAAGAACTTCCTGGCAGTGGGGGCCTGGAGAGATGATAACTGGAATGGACTGCCAAGGGATCAGGTAGAAACTTTCCCTCAAGATCTCAAAGAACAAAAGGAGTGTTTATGCTCTCTGAAAACTTAGTGACCCCAGTTAGTTGTTCCAAGTTTTGTAATTCAATTATCCCCAGGCTGCCTTTGCTTGCAGGAAAATAGGAAAGGAGTGATCAGTAAAGAATTTGTACCAAGTTTATCATGGAGTCACAAGATTTCTTTTTTGAACTGTAAGGTTTTGTTGTTGCTGTGAGTTGTTTCAGTTGTGTCTTACTTTTTGTGACCCAATTTAGGGCTTTCTTGGTAAAGATACTGTACCAGTTTGCCATTTCCTTCTGCAGAGCATTTGACAGATGGGAAACTGAGGCAAATGGTTTAAGGGACTTGCCTGGGGTTTCATGGCTAGTAAGTTTAGTCTGAAACCATAGTTGAAGTCAGAGAGATGAGTCTTCCTGATTCCAGACCTGGTGCTCTACCTACAGAGTCACTTGTATGCCCTAGAACTATAAGGTACCTTTAAATGTGAAATGTCAAGGCTATAAGGGATAGCCTTTGAATAAAGAATGTTAGAACTGAAAGAAACCATGGAAAACAGCATGTCAAAGCTTAGATAGAAAGGGTTCTACAAGAAATATAGTTGAGATTGGACTCAGATGATCTGGGTTCAAATTCCAGATGATTAACTGTGTGACCTTGAACATGCCACATTCCTTCTTTGAATTTCACTTTTCTCAACTGTAAAGTGAAGGACTTAGCTCTGATTTCTTAGCCTCTAATTTCTTTTCCAATTCTAAATCCTGTGATCCTTTTTACTTAGAACATTAGAGTTGGAACAGCTCTTAAAACATAGAATATGAGAACCTAAAACATACAAAATATACCAAATATAAATATTAAGTACCTGCAATGTGTAGAATCCTGAGGGGTATTGGCAGAAAATTTGAGTAAGATATCCTCTTTATCTTTAAATAGTAGAGTCTGTATGTTTGAGTGGTCTCTGAAGCCCCTTCAGATTTTGAGATCACTGTAATATGCTGTATAATATTATATGATAAGAGAATAAAAAATGGAGCTGGAAGGGGCCTTAAAATCAGCAAGTCTTATTTCATCATCTCAAAGTTGAGGAAATTGAAGCCAGAGTCAAGTTAAGTAAATGAGCATTTATTATGCACCTACTATGTGCAAGACTGTGCTAGGCACTGGGGTACAAAGAAAGGCAAAGAAAAAACCAACAGCCCCTGCTCTCAAGGACCTCACAGAGTAAAAGGGAGACAACATGCAAACTATATACAAATGAGATCTATACAGGGTAAATTGGAGGGCTCTTAGAATAAAGAACACCTAATAGTAGAACTCACAGGAGCCTGAGAGACCATCTATGTTCAGTGTCCTCATTTCACAGATGAGAAAACTGAGACACAGAGAAGGGAAGAGATTGTCTGTCTACAGTGATCCAGCTACTAAATGGGGACTGTACTGAATGAGGCCTGTCTTTGTGAATTCACAGGATGAATTATGGGGGGAGGGGGAGGTGATAGCAAAACTATGTAACTTAACTGCTTTTTTTTTTTTCCATTTCTCTGGGTTGGGGGCAAGGATAAGCAACAAGTTAATGATTTTCTAGGAATATGTGAGTGGGAAGCCAAAAATAGCTTCCTGATTGACTGAGGTTTCATAGAATTTTTTTCTTTTTAAGTGAACAAGAGGCTTGCTTAGGATGCTTGATCTGGGTTAGGGTGTTTTTATTGGATCATTGACTTTAGTGTTGGAAAGGACTGTCAAGATCCTCTGGGGTTCATGGATAGATTTCAGGGGTCCATGAACTTAGATGGGAAAGAAATTGCATTTTTATTTTCACTAACTTCTTACTGAAATTTAACATTTCCTCAATTATGTAATTTTAATAAAAATGTTATTTTGAGAAGGGATTCATAGGATTTGTCAGACTGCCAGAGAGGTCCAAGACACAAAAAAGGTTAAGAATCCTTCTCTAATCCAATCTCCTCATTTTATAGTTTAAGAAAATGGGAACTGAAAAGGTTAAATGGGGCAGCTAGGTGGCGCAGTGAATAGAGCACTGGCCCTGGAGTCAGGAGGATCTGAGTTCAAATTCAGTCTCAGACACTTAATACACACACACACACACACAAACTAGCTGTGTGACCTTGGTCAAATCACTTAACCCCATTTGCCCTACCTTCCCCCCTCCAAAAAGCAAAGAAAATAAAAAAAAAGAAAAGTTAAATGACCTACCAAAGGTCGTAATAGTAGCAGATATGAAATCTACCTATATGTTTGAACCTACGGAGCACAGAGACTATTCTGGATGAGTACTTGAAAGGAGTTGCAGGTTAGAGAATTATAATAAATCTATTTGGAGGTGGCAAAAGTATGGGCCCCAGGGAACAAGTTAGTATAGTAAGATTTAGTAAGTGGTAGTCACCCAATTTAGTGGGGAATCATCGGATTTAGGGTTAGGAGGAACCATCTCTTCTACCTCTTCATTTCATAGATGGCAAATGTTAGGCTCAGACAAAGAAAGTAACCTACCCAAGGAAGCACAGTGAGTAAATAGCAGAACTATGGTTTGACCCAAAATCTTCAGATTCCTAGTCCAGGACTCTTTCCATGACATGACATCTAACCTTTTTCCTAAGTGCAGGAATCCTTTCTAAAGACTCTTTGACAAGCACTTGTCCAGCTACTGATCATATATTTCCAGTTTTGGACAGTTTGTTTTTTATCATAGGAGCATGGGATTTAGAACTTGTTAGGAACCTGAGAGATTATCTCACTCAGCTACCTTATTTTATAGATGAAAAAACTGAGACTCACAAAGAAGCCAGCTAGTAAGGAGAAGTACTGGAGGTTAGCTGTACGTCTTCTCAAATCAAATATGGCACTCTTTCCAATTATATCATGTGGTGAGGTAGATTTATTTTCTCTACTTTTGATTACCTATTATTCTGTGGTTGCATTACTTGACCCAAATACTCGAACTTGGAAAGAGACTCTTAGAAATGGTATGCATGGCCTTCTGGATAAGTAGTAGAAGAATAAGGAAAGAAAAGATTGGTGAGTTAGAGCAGTGAGCAGAGATTGGCAACTATGTTGAGGCAGGGAGTCAGATATTTAGAGATTTTTAAACTGGATCCCATTCCCTGGGCTATAATCCACTTTATTCTCTTTCCAACAGATTTGGTCAAGTCATTTCTCGACTCAAGGACCTTTAGTGGTTCTCTGTTGTCCACACAGGTGAGGCAAACACTCACGTGGAGGTCAGAAAAGGTGATGCAGTGACACTCTTAAGGTCTCTCTGAAGGACTTTGGAACTGATTGTGAGACATGGGAGACACTGGCACACAACTGCCCAGCATGGCCTGCTGGCATCAAAAAAGGCACTGTGCTCTATGAGCAAAACAGAATTGCAGGAGCTCAAAGGAAACGTGAGATGCATAGGTTCAGAGACATCTCCCTTCCGAATGTTATATGGACTATTTGTGACTGGCCTTCCAATCTCAGGTTAGTCTGATCAGCCACGGTGAGATGGACTACACCTTGACCCCAACATACTGGTGGTATTTTGGTCCTCTTTGACAATGAAGGACAACAGCTAACCATTAGCTGCACAGTAAAGTTCAGACTCCTTTGCCTGGCATTTAAGGTCCTCCACAAACTACGCCACCCTGCAGTTTGCTACATCCCTGCCTTTGCTCACACTGTTCCTTTTCCAGAAATGACTTCCCTACTCTCCACTTTTTTTTAAATTCCTTCATAGCCTTTAAAGCCCAGCTTAGATGCTGGTCACTGCCTTTAGACTGCCTCTTTTGATTCCTCCATCCTCTCAAAGCTGATTTTCTTCCACCTCTGGATCCCATATAACTCTCTAATATATTCTGTAACTCTGTAACTCTCTAAGATATTTTTCATCAATTATTTTGGATCACCCTAAGTATATTTGTTGATGTTTTATCTTCCTGCTAGACCATAAATTCATTGAATGCAGGAATCATGTCTGACTGAAGCTTTGTTTCTACCCTAGAACTAACCCAGAATAACTGTGTACGTAGTAGATATTCAATACATTTTTGTTGAACTATGTCTGGTTTGGGATTCCTCACAGAGATTAGACATAATCTGGTGAAATGAAAACTAACAATAGAGGGCAGTGTATGATAGGAGCCAAGTGAAGAGAGAGTGATTGCTAGAGGAATTCAAAGGAATGAGAGGTCTCTTATTGCTCGGAATGGTCAGAGATGGTTTCCCTGAGGATATGGGACTTCTGATTGAACTTGAAAGAGGAAAAAGATTTTGTTTGACCAACAGGAAGGGTGGAGACTGAGGGAGGAGCAAAATACTTCTAGGGGACAAAGAGATTAAACTGGGAAGAGGGAATTCATGTAGAAAGGTGATAAATGAGCTTGGGGGAGGGAGGGAACAAGCATTATCTACTTTGTGCTAGATACTGTGCTCAGCACTTTACCAATATCTCATTTCATCCTCACAACAACCCTGTGAGGTAGGTGATATTATTTCCATTTTACAGTTGCATTTACAATTCCATTTTACAGGCAGACAGAGGTCAAGTGACTTGCCCAGTGTCACATAGTTAATAAATGGGGCTGGATTTGAACTTGGGTCTTCCTGACTCTAGGTTCAGTGTTCTATCCTCTATGCTACCTAGCTAAAAAGATAGGATGTAAGAGTATGTAGCTTAGAAATTTATTGTTAAGTTAGTAGAAAGCCCCAGAAGGGATTTGAGCAGGGCAGTGCCATGATAGCATCTACTTGTCCAAGGCCCCACAGTCACCAGGGTAGAGCTGGGATCCTAACTTGAGTTTTCTGACCCTAAATCCGTTGTTCTCTCCACTATTGTAAGTAGGATCTCTGGGACTTTGAGTCCATTAATTGTATTAGCCCCTCTTGTCCTTACAGTAGCCTTGGGAGGCCCTGGAAAGAGTCTGCCTTTGCATTCACTGCTCCAAATCCTGGCAACTATTATTCCAGCCCCCTTCCCATCTATGTTTTGCCTTTAAAAGGAGAAAGAGAGAGAGAAAGAGAGAGAATTTGTCTGTTAAGAAAGCAAAGTGGCTGGGGGGAGGAGGGGAACAGTCAAATTCATACAAAGGAAGAAATGTGGTTGCTATGGAAACTGCAAAGTATAAGCAGAAACTTTCCATGGATGGAGGAAACCCTAGGCCCAAGTGGCTCAAAAGTGGTGAGGCTTGGCAGGGAGCCACAGTACCCTCTAACCCCATCCTTCTTTCCTTCTTCATAGAAATAGGGCAAAACAGTTTTACTTCAACTACTCTGGTGCTTGGAGATCATCAAAGGATTTAGAGCTGGAAGGGACCTTGGAGATAACCCAGTCCCACCCCCCACCCCCACCCTAATACACATACCTTACCAAGGTAAAAGCTGAGGCTTAAGTAGAGGAAATGACCAGGGTCTCACAGGTGGTAAATAGTAGAACCAGGTGTCGAACTCAGGTCCTGCAACTCTAAATCTAGTGCCATATTTTGTCTGCAGCGATATTTGTCTGTATCCATCACTGGCATCATAGCTGTGTCCCTAGTAGAGCTGAATAGAGTCAAGGGCATGTAGGACTGGAGCAGTTTTTCCATAGTCTGCATGAATCTCCAAAGCCCAGCTTCTAGAAATGACCCTTACCTCCCTCCCACTAGAAATTCAGGCTCCCTGACTCACTCAGTGCTGGACAGAGTACAGCAGAATTGTAGAATTAAACTGCTAGACTGTAAGTTCCTTGAAGGCAGAGACTGTCTTTTGCCTCTTTTTCTAACCCTAGTCCTTAGCACAGTACCTGGCACATAATAGGTGCCTAATAAATGTTGATTGTTCCGTTTCCTCTTTAGATTCCAATGGCCTTTCAGAATTCTGATAGTTTATGTGACATACTTGGGGCAGTAGCATAGCTTTAGACTGGGAGCCCTCAGAGGGCAGGGACCAGCCTTCTGCCAGCACTAAAACTATTAGCCAAGTGCATTAAATTGAAGTATTTATTAAGCTCTACCATGTGGCAGGCACTGTGCTACGAAAACAAAAACAAAAATGAAAGTCACTGCCCTCAGGAAGATTCTACCTACCCACGGGGAAGGGGCAGCTAGGTGGATAGAGTGCCAGATTTGGAGTCATGAAGACTCATGTTCTTGAGTTCAAATCTGACCTCAGACACTTACTAGCTATGTGACCCCGGACAAGTCACTTAACCCTATTTGCCTCAGTTTCCTCATCTGTAAAATGAGCTGGAGAAGGAAATGGCAAACCACTCCAGTATCTTTGCCAAAAAACAAACAAGCAAAACAAAACAAAACTCAAATGTGGTGCCAAAGAGTCGGGTGTGACTGAAAAACAACTGAACAAACCACCTTATGGGTGAGGGGTGGGGAGGGGGAGAACACATGTACTCAGACAAGTAAATGCAAACTCTAATCAAAGAATATATGAAGTACTTGTGGCAGGGAGGGAGGGAGTGGTGAGGAGAAAACCTAGCAAAGGGGGAAGGAAGATCAGTAGAGGCTTTGGGTAGGAGGTGGCATCACAGCTGAGTTTGGATGGAACTAGGGGTTCCATCAAGAAGAGGTGTGCAGGGAAGGCATTTCAAGCATGAAGGACAACATGTGCAGAGCCACAGAAGTGGGAGGTGGAATGTTGTCTATTGGGGATCAGCAAGTAGGTCAATTTGACTGGAACGCAGTGGGTGAGGAAGAGTAATATGAACTCTGTCTGGAAGGATCAGTCAGAGCAAGATTGTGAAAGGTTTTAAATGTCTAAACAGAGGACTCTGTATTGTATTCTAAAGAATTTAGGGAGCTACTGAAGTTTCTTGAGGAGTGGAGTGACATGGTCAGGACTGTTTTATGATATGTGTACACAAGACTTCACAATTTCCAAAGCTCATTCACTCATTTGGCTTTCACAAGTGTTCTTTCTGGGTAGAGGGAATGCAATGTAGGTGTGTTATCTCCACTTTATGGGTAAGAGAATTGATCCCCAGAAGAGGAAAACAGTTTACCTGAGGTCAGACAGTATTGGTGGGAAAGCCAGTACTGGAACTCAGGTCCCTTGATTTCTGTCTTTATGTCCTTCCCACCATGATATACTGAGTCTCCTTGAATATAATTCCATGGATCTGTAAGTCATAGGATGAATTCTTTGAATGGAATTTCTCTCCATGAGCTTTGGTTCACATGAAGAGTGAATTTGGGGGGCAGCTAAGTAGTACAGTAGATAGAGCATAGTGGATATATTGATTGGATGGAGTCAGAAGGACCTGAGTTCAAATTTGACCTTAGATACTTACTAGCTGTGTGTCCCCGGGCAAGTCACTTAACCCTGATTGCCTTCTTCCTCCCATTTAAAAAAAAGTGAAATTGGGTTGCATTAAAAAAATATTAATGTTCAGAATGAGGGAAATCATAGAGCTACTATTCTCTAACCTGGTCATGACACCTAAAGTGAATACTTAAGAAAGATATGGAGAAACTGGAGCACAGTCCAAAGAAAATGAAACCATGATGAGGATGGGACTGGAAACCATGCCATGTG
This sequence comes from Petaurus breviceps papuanus, assembly GCF_028583685.1. Classification (NCBI taxonomy): domain Eukaryota; kingdom Metazoa; phylum Chordata; class Mammalia; order Diprotodontia; family Petauridae; genus Petaurus; species Petaurus breviceps. The sequence goes on along the minus strand of NW_027187368.1, from coordinate 2,628,309 downwards.
AAGACTGACCTAAAGAGAATGGGGGTGTTTGATCTGGAGAAGAGAAGAAGAGGGTGGGAAGCACACTTGCTATCTTAAAACCTCTGCATTATCAGGTGGAGTAGTGTTTTGGTTGGCCTAACCTTCTGATAAAGCCCAGCTTAAATGTTTGGGGGGCAATTCTACAACAGACTTCAGCTTGTCTAAACTAGGATTCTCATTACGTTACCCCTTCCCAGTCCCTTCCTAACATTTCTTTTTCTTTCAAGGGCACCATCATTCTTTCAGTCACCCAGATTTACAAGTTCTCCTGGGCTCTTCACTCTCCCTACTTTCCATATCAAATCACTTGTCAGGTCTTATTGATTCTCTCTCCACAACATCTCATATACATCCCCTTCTCTCACTCACAAGGCCACTACACTAATTCATTACCTCTTGCTTAGATTAAAGCAATATCCTCCTAATTGGTCTCCCTTCTTCTGTCTTCTTTCTTCTAATCCATTTTCCATACAGTTGGCAAATGGATATTCCTAAATCAGAGTCCCTAATATGTCACCACCACCCCCTTAAAAATGCCAGGGATGCTGTGGTACCCAGAGGTAAAAATTCAGACTTCTGTTGGTGTGTAAAGGTCTTCATAATCTGACTCCCACCCACCTTTCCAGTCTTCACTACACCTTTTTTTATTACACACACTCTACATTCCAGCCAAATCGGACTGTTTGCTATTCCTTGTACATTGCATTCCAGCTCTTGTTTTTGTACTTGGGCACAGGTTGTCCCCCATACCTGGAATGTGCTCCCTCTTCACCTCTCCCTCTGTTGGCATCCCTAGTTTGCTTTAAAGCTCAGCAAGAGACACCTACATAAGGCTTTTCCTGCTGGCCCCAACTGCCACCATTTTGTTCCTCCCCTTATTTTGGGTTTACTTTGGATGTATTTTGCATTTATTTATATGTTTTTTTTTCTTGCTAGAATGTAAGCCCCTTGAGGGCAGGTTCCATTTGTCCTTGTACCCTCAGTGCCTATCAGAATTCCTGGCAGCATAATAGGAATTTGATATATGCATATTGATCGATAAAAAAGTATAACAGATTTAGAAGACCTATTTTTGAGTTCTGTTTTACTACTTATATGCTTTGTGACCTTGGACAAGTCACTTTCTCTTTGGGGACCTTAATTTCTACCTCTATAAAGTGAAAGGATTGGATTAATAATTGATAACAGTGTGATGTAAGAGCACAGGTTTGAGAATAACAAGAACTGGTTTTGAAGTCCCTTCTCTTTTTCGCTTACTACCTGTGTTACCTTGGTGAAGTTATTTAATATCTACGAGCCTTGGTTACCTTCTCCTGTCAAAAGAAGAGTTTGGGTTAGATAAGGCCTAACATTCTGTCTAGCTCTAATATTCTATGAATGCCAGATTCAGTCCAATACCAGCTGTTTCTTATCCCTAAAGGAGAGGAAGTGAGAATAAAGTGAGTCTGGAGCCACGTTGGAGTAAAATAGGGAGAGTTTTGACCTGCAGCATCTTCTGTTTTTTTGTTGTTTTTTTAAAATGAATGTTTGGCAATCCACTTGGTCTCTTGCAGGCTCTATATTGGAGGGAAGCTTAAGATTTCTCTGGGGAAAAGGAACAACAGAACAAATATATTATTAAAGGGCAGAAAGGCAGCACACTGTGTTTGAAATATAATGGGAAAATTTATTTGATGGACTATAAATCATGGGATGAAAAGCACTGAAACCTGAAAGAAAAAAAATTCTAGGCTATTACTTATTCATGGGTGGGGGGGAGGGATGAAGGGGAGAGGAAGATTTTCATTGGGAGGTTTTGGAGCAGTTACATTGTGTGAATACCTAAAAATCATAATTTCATAGATACTAATAAGAGTATCTGTAAATCTGTTATGTCAATTCATTCTCACAAGGACTCTGTGAAGTAGACAGGGAAAGTGTTATTGTCTATACTTCATCTGATGAGGAAATTGAGACCCAGAGAGGATGAGTGACTTGCCCAAGATCAAAGGGGCTAGAACGATGCAAGGTCCAGGGCTCAAACCCAGATCATACTCCAAGTTCAATATTCTTTCACTATGTGACCATGCTGCTTAGTGGGTTGGACTGGCAAAAGGCATTTTACAGATGAGGAGAACAACATAAACAAAGATGCGGAGGCAGGAATGAGCTTGGCATGTGTGGGACACACGGGACCAGCAGGTCAGGCTGGGATAGAGGGTGTGAATTGTGGTAGATAAGATTGACAGGTAGGGTGGAGTGGAGCTGTTCTGAATAATTCTACTGTATTTAAGAATCTCTGAGGTGCCCCTCTTTCACTCAACCCCTAGATCTCTCTGTTTTCAGATTATTCTGAAGTTCTGCCTGGTCTTCTTTTACTTTCCTCTTCTCTCAGACTGACACATCTTTCCTGAAGTTCACAGATATCTAGTGTCAACTTTTCTAGTGTTCAACAATTTGGTCTAAATCTACCTATATACAGCTTTCTCTAATATCACTCCACAAAACATCCCTTCCAATTCTGTCAGTTTTATCATTCGCTGTTCTATGTTCCAAGATCCCTTTCCATTCTGATGTTTTATGCCAGGGTCCGAGGTGGTCTGTTTATCAGATCTGTAGATGAGACACTATTGGTAGGGGCAAATTAGAATGCCAAAAGATCTTGATATGTTATATTGGACCAAATCTAATATGAAACCTGACAAGGATAAATATAAATTTCTACAACAGGGTTAAAAATCAACTCTACAAGTACAAGATTGGGGAAACTGTAACTAGATAGCAGCATGATTGAAAAAGATATGGTGGTTTTAGTGGACCACAGGCACAATATCCATAAATAGAATGATGTGGCAGCCAAAAAATAAATAAATAAAAGATTGCTAATGCAATCTTAGGCTACGTTAAGAGAAGTGAAGGATCTAGAATGAGGAAGGTGATAATCCTGTTGAACTATAGTTTAATCAGACTGAATTTGGAGTATAATAGCCATTCTATCTGCATGAGCTTGGGCAAGTGATTTAACTTCACTGAGCCTCAGTTTCCTCATCTATAAAATAAGTTGGTTTGACTAGATGACCTCTAAGGCTACTTCTAGCTATAGCTCTATGATCCTATGTTCATTTCTGGGCACTACTTTTTAGGAAGAATGTTGATAACCTAGAGAGTATCTAGAGGGTGACCAGGATGGTAAGGATCCTAGAGATCATGAAATTCAAGGATAAGTTGAAGGAACTGGGCATGTTTATCTTAGAGAAGAGAAGACATGGGACAGAGATGGTTATATGGGACACTTCAAGTATCTGATAGGTATCCATGTGAAAGGAGAGACTACATTTGCTCAGCTTGGCTTCCAAGGACAGAACTAGGAGCAATTAATGGATGAAAGTTGCTGGGAGGCAAATTTGACTTGAGATAAGAAAAAATGACAAATGAGTAGGGGGGGAGAGAAGGGGAAGTAACAAGCAGTTATAAAACACCTATTATATAGCATGCACTGTGCTAAGCATTTTACAAATATTATTTCATTTGATTCTGAAGAGAGCTCTCCTGAATCCGTTAGGAGGCAGCGGCCTCTTCCTCAGTATAACCCATTGAGTGAAAGCTTGATAACTACTAGTTACAAGGTAGCATGGCATAAGGGAAGGAGTGCTGGGTTTGGAATGTTCTGACTTGGTTTTGAATCCCTACTTGCCACCATGACTTTGGGCATGTCATGTAACCATTCCATTTAAACATTGGAAAAATAGGGGAGTTGGACTGGATACTCTCCTACATCCTTTCCAGCTCTAAATCTATGATCCTGTGTTATAGATGGTGTTTTCAAGCCAGATGTGGGTTCGACTATATAGCCATTGAAGTCCCTTACAACTCTGAGGCTCTGTGACTCTGTGCTCTAAGCTTTAACATACTTAAGAAGATCATTAATGGAGGGAGTGGTATTTTGGACAAACATAAACAGCTACTCAATAATCTCTGGGGCCATAGCCCTATCACCTATAGAAAAAAAAATCCTCTGTTTGGTGGTCAAGGTCCTCCCTCCACCTCCAGGATCTTCTCACACTTAAAACCCCCTCCCCCAGCAGTGCCATGTATTTTAGCAGCACTCTCCTTCCTTTCCAGTGGCACAAGACATTCTCATCTCTTGACTCCAGGCATTTTCTCTGGATGCCCCCTCTCTGCACCCTCCCGATGCCTGGAATGTTTTCCCTCCTCATCTCTGCCTCCTTGACTTTCTTCAAATCCCAGGTAAAACCCCACCTTCTACAGAAAGTCCTTTGTGATGTGTTTTAATTTCAGTGCCTTCGAAGACTTGGCATATGTAGCAAGTTTGTACAGAATTATTTCTATGTTGTTTCCTCCATTAGGTTGTGAACTCTTCAAGAGAAAAGGCTGTTATTTACCTTTCTTTGTATCCTCAGTGCTTAGCACAGTGCCTGGCTCATATAGTAGGGGCTTCATAAATTTTTATTGACTGTTCCAAATGTGAGGAATGATGATGATGGTAATGAAGGATGGTGGTGAAAGGAAAAGAGCAAAACCCATTTCTTCATACTGGTTTCATAGCAAGTTATGCAAGATCACTGAAAAGAATTCCTCATGGGTTTTTAACCTGTTCAGTGCTTTGCCACCAAGAGCTGGGGAGGAATGCCTTCTCCAGTTAGGGGAAGAATTTTCTATTACAGATTCCCGGAATCAAGTTAGTGTGTCTGGCTGGAGATTCCCAGGAGGGGGCAGCAGCTGCCTGGCCTTCAAACAGCTGGAGCACAAAGAAGTTTTGCCTATAGGCTGGTGATTGGGAGAACAGTCTGGCCTTGTAAACTTTGTCCCCACTCTGGCAGGTTTTGGGTGTTGGTGCTGTTTTTATTCATTCAATCATTCATTCATTCATTCATTCATTTTGCCCCTTGACTGTTGAAGGATTTGGGTTTTTCTCTCTTTGGAAGGCCAATGGTTCTTATCTTGTCTATGGCACTATGTATGTTAATGAAGAAAATGCTGTCTCCTCCTAAAGCACCCAGAGTCATCCTAAGGGTAGATAGGGATTGGGACTATCCTGAAGGAGTGCAGGGTCCTGAACTACCTCAAGGAAGTAGTGTGGAGTTTGGCTTGGTTCCTAGAATGACAGGGTCCAGGGACCTGTGGATTCCTTGGCAATGCCCAGGAGATTTGGGGCCTAGGGTTGTTTCTGGAGAGGCTGGGTATGGGTTCAGGATAATCTCTGAAGGCAGTGTGAAGTATGTGGGACCAGGGAAGATCCCTAGGGTATGTGTGAGGGGCCTGGAGATTTCCCTAGGTGAATATGAGACACAATAAGCATTAGGGTTTGGGGACCTAGGGCCATGTTGTCTGGGTGCAGGTGGGAGATGTGAAGCCCAGAACAAGTCCTCAGTCACACATAAAAAGAACTTGTAATGAATACCCAGAGTGACTGACAGGAAAGGGAACAGTAACAGCTTCAATTTCTATAGAGTTCAAAGTTTACATAACACTTTTCTCACAACATCCTAAAATAAATGAAATGTATCATTGTTCCCATTGTAACAATGAGGAAACTGAGGCTCAGAGAAAGGAAGTAACTTGCCCATATCACACAAGTGTCAGAACCTGTCAAGACTCTTGACTACAATCACATAGGCTGTAGGTCTTCCAACCATGCTACGTTTCCTGATAGGTCTCTCTCCCTGCTCACACATAGGGACTGATTGGAGGCACATCTTATTAGGATGAGCCCGAGGAAATAACTTCTTTATGGTCCTTGTCCTCTCTGACCCCAACCTCATCTCCCCAAAGTAACTATATATAGCTCTCTGGTCCCTAAAGGCTGGGGATTATGGGTGGTCAGTGGTCAGCTGCCCCAATTTTAACTTGGGTTCTAGTGATGATACCTTTGATGACAAGACACTAATCAGCTCTTCCCTCCCTCTGGAGTATCCTTCCTCTCTTTGGAAGTGTTGTATGGGCCAAAGAAACTGAAATATAGAATATTGAGAGCTGTGAGGCAAAGCTTAGTAGGCAAATAAAAATTTAATCCAAGTATCCTGGCACCCTGCCACTGTGTGTGTACATGTATGTGTGTGTGTCTGTGTATGTTTGTGTGTGTGTTTGTGTGTGTGTGCGATCAAGTAGTTGGGCCATGTTGCCATCTTCCTTGCCCATTTATGTCTGGAAAATCATAAACAATGATAAATCATAAACAGATTAGAGTTAACTGTACTTAGATGTACAAGTGGGGCAGTAGAAAGAGCACTGTCTAGAAGTCAAGGGATCTGAGACAGAGAACTCTCAGAGAGACAGTGTGTGGTTTTGGACAAGTCATCTAGTCTCTGGGCCTCAGTTTCCTTTTCTGTAGAAATGGGGGTGGGGGAGGGAAGCTACATGATTTCTAAGTTTCCTGCCAGCTCTAATATCTTTTCCGATGTCTTCCAGTTCTAATATTTTCTGTCCTAAAATTCTGTAGCCTCCTTTCAGTTCTTAACAGCTCATGATTCTCTGTGCTTCAGTTTCCTCACTTGTAAAATGGGGCTAATAAACCTTGCTCTTCTCTAGCTCAGATGGATGTGAAAGTGTTTTGCCATTCAAACATTCTTGGTGGTTATTGCTATGGCATCTGTGGTATCTGAATGAAAGGGAGACTTTACAGGGTCAGATGCCAGTGAAGAGATGAAGGAAAGAAAGAAGCAGATTCTTAGCAGGGCTTGGCTCAAAACTGAAAAAATTCAGCCACTTTAACCAGTGTTCTCCACTTCCTTCCTCTGCTCCTCACATCGTCTGGAGAGAAGAATGCCTTCCAAGATATCAGTTGTCTTCCTTACCTCCTCTCCATTTCTAAAGATTCTGGTCAGATCTATACATACTGTGTCATTGACTGGATTTTAGGACTATTCTTAGCAGCCTTTGCCCCTCTTGGGAATCACCTGCTGCTTCCATGCATTGGCAGCATCTCCATGCTTTTGTTCATTTTTCGGAGGAGGTTTTAAATCAGGTGCCAGCTAGCTCAGAGGGGAATCCTCTAAGACTGGAAGTGATATACAATGAAACTGATTGCAATTGGGACCAACTTAGCACATCAGAGGAGTATTCATGGAGTGTAAGAGCTGGAAGAAAGCTTAAAAATCATCTAGTCCAAGCCCCTCATTTTATAATTGAGGAGACAGAGGCCTAGAAAGGTGAAGTGACCAGCCCAGGGCTACACAGCTACACAGGGCTCCATGGGATAAGGCGAATCTTCTCCCTGCTATTTTGGTGGCAGAGCCTGGGTGAGGAGCCAGGTCCCTTTACTCTCAGTTCCATGTCCATTCTTTTGCACCCAAGGCATCTGCTGATGGGATGGATTTTTAAGGGATATTGGTAGGACCTTTGGTTACTACGAGAGTGCATGTTCATATGTGTGTGGAGAGGTGGCGGGTGAGGCATGGGGCGGGGGTGCCCTAATAAGACTTCTGTTTTCCAGAGTTTCTGCTTGTTTTGTCTTATTAGTCCCATTGGATTAGTCACACCCTAGGGATTTGCCCTATTTATCCTATGACCCTGATTATCCTCACTGTTTCCAAAATTAAAATATTTCAGAATCAAAAAAATTTTTTTCAGATTCTTAGGTTGTACTTCCTTCAAGGACTTACTTATTGTCCACAGGTGTCTAAAGAACTGTCATGAAGGATTAAACTTGTTCTTTTGTGCCCAAAGGGTAAAATTAGGAGCCATGGAGAAAAATTACAGGGAAGCATCATTTAGTGAGATCTTCCTGAAGTCTGTCTTGGAGAAAGGCTCAGCTGTTCTGGCTTATAACCATGTCTCCCAGTGCAGGGCACTTTCATGTCTCCCCATCCCCCCATCCCTCTCTCCATACTTTTCAGTTCCCTATTATATGTTCTCTTCTTCCACTAGAATATAAGTTCCTTGAGAACAGGGACTGTCTTTTCACTTGTTTTTATATCCTTGGTGTTTGGCACAGTCCTGGCATATAATAGCAATGAATAAAATGCAATTTTCTTTCCTTCTGTGATTTCTGTTACTGTATAGCTCTGCCATTAACTCTATGTGTGACACCAGAAAGTCAAATCCTCTCTTTGACCCTCCAGTTCCTTATGTAAAATAAGAATGGAGAAGTTGAATTGTGAATTGTATAATGTTTGAGGTTTCCTGACTCTAACAATTTATGATCCTAGGATCTAGACCTTGAAATGTGACCAAGGCCTCAATCAACCTATGTTGAACATCTCTGCAGCCTCCCCCTCCCCCACACCCTCCACAGCCCTCTTTTCACTTCAGGCTTAGCTATGGCCTTATTCCAGCCCACAGATTCTCCAGCCTGGGCAATGTGTGAATCATTAATCTCCCTGCCTGCCAAACCCCAGTAGAAGCCTTTAGGTCAGTCACAGAAGCAGGGCCACGTGGGGCCCAGCCGGAGGGGCAATGGGCAGGCCAGGAGACCCTCTCTGTTTGTTTTTCTTTAGTTTTGAGCTAAGAGCTTTGGCTGTTTCCTGTTTCAACAGGCTGAGGAATGTGGCCCACTCAAGCCCTTCCTATTGCTGTGTGACTTTTCCAGATGAAATCCAGTGGTAGTGGGGGAGGGGGACAGGAGAGGAGATAGTCCTGGGAGAAATAATCCATTGTTCCCACTCTGAGGTATAAGTGGAGTGTGGGCTGTTTTTTGAGCCAGACTTTGACTGTTCAGTTTATTTCAAATGAGATATTTGTAAAAGCACTTAGCAAAATGCCTGGCACATAGTAGGTGCTATATAAATGCTTATTTCCTTCTGATCTCCTTGCTTTTTTACAAATCAGCAAGTCATTTGGGTGTAGTTGGAAGTGTTGTGGTTGAACTTGGAGTTTAAATTACGGAATTCAGATGCCAGCCATAATACCAGTAAATCACTAAAACTAGCCAACCCTGAGTTTCCCACATTGGACTAGATGATTTCTCAGGTTCCTCCCAACTCTAATTTGTGTTCAAACAGTTTCTGTTCTAAAGCCCTTTTCAACTCTGATATTTGATTTTTTTTATTTCTAACTAATGGAGAGAGTTCTGGTAGGGGTGATAAATGGACTCTCCCCTCCCCATATTCCCACCTTGTCTGTCTCTGCTGAGACCCAAGAATTCAGCTGTAATGCTGCAAAAGTGGCTGTTCTGCTATGCCTCTTCCCCCACCCACTGTGTGGAAAGTGTCTAGGGACTGGTATGCCCCCTGGGAAGTCTCGAGTTGTTACTAATACTCTAAATATTGTTCTTGCTTTTATTTGGGGTAGGGTAGGTGTAGTATAAAGACAGTTAATCTAGAGTTTTCTGAATCCAGTTTTAATACCATTATCTGGGAGGTTAAGAAGTTTATCAGAGTCTCTCTGGCCCTACAATCTAGTCTAAAACCTCTTTCTTTTTCTTCAGTCTGGAGAGTCTAAGGTAATTTGACTTGACTCAGATCTTCTCCTCTTACTTAGAATTCCCAATGATCAGGAACTTACTATTTCCCTAAACAGTCTCTCATTGCAGGGCACCACTTTTACAAGACTTTTCTTTATACAGAGCTGAGTTCGGCCTCTCTATATCTCCTCCCAACTCTGAATTGATCTTTGCACACATGGTTATGGTATGACCAATTTAGAAGTGAAAGGGACCCCCTTAGATGTTATCTAGTACAGTTTCCTCATTTTACAGGTGAGGAAATTGTGGTCAAGAGAAGTCAAGTGACCTGCTCTGGGAATCCCAAAGGAAGTTGCGTATCAGTAGAATTTGAACCCAGGTCTACTATGAATTCAGGGCTCTTCCTACTATACCTTGAACAAATTTGATCTTCTTTCCCTGGTCACACCTTCAAATACAGGAAGTTAATGATTATACTCCCCTACTTAGTTTTATCTTCTGGATGCTTCTTCTGTGGTTTCTGGAGATTTTCATATGAATGACTAAGGGAAAGCTTATGACACCACTTAAATAGACCCAACTCTTGGTGGATTCAGCTTTATCATTCCACTTGGCTGAAGGAGAAAGGGGTAGAGGCTGATGCCTGGATGCTTCTGAAAGGTGGTGATAACCTCCTATTTTCTTGAGATCCCATTGTTTCTTGGTAGGAAGCTACTGCCAGTTTGGTATTGACTTGCCTTCCTTTTAGTCATTCTGAGATTCATAGTTCAGTTTCCCTACATACCCAACGAAGGTGGAGGTGCGCAAAGCTTACAAAAAACTTAAAAAGGTTAGCCTCTCTTTTAGTTCCATGTAATTGACGCTTCCCTGTTTTCTTCATCTTACTAGGAGCTAAGCCTCTGTAAGGAAGCAATCCTTCCTTCTAGGAGATTCTAGTGGATAGTCTGAGTTGCTCAAGGAGGAATTGGGAGGCAGTCACCAGTTCTGTTTCTCAGTACCCCACTTCTGGGGTCATTTGTCACCAGCTTCCTCACCCCTGTTCTCTCTAATACCAGTTATCCACCTTGGGCTCTGCTCATTCTCAATTATAGTTTCTCCCATCACAGAAGAGCAAGTGATAGTTTAGCCCAATAGCTGAATTTCAACCCTGATTTTCTTTAGCCTTAGTGTGGCCTTTCTTCTTGCCATACCATAAAGGAACACCATATTGTACTGGAAATTTCTGTTGGCATCTGCCCTGGGTTTAAATAGCAGCAGAGCTGTATAGTGGCTATGGGGCCTGAGCATGGTATTCCACTTTTCAAGGCTTCATTCTCTCTGCCTCTCCTTGCTTCATCCCCCCCCCCCATCAGTAAAATGAGGGTTTTGAAAAAAGTGATCACTAAGGCTCTTTCCAGCTTTAAATCACATATCTCTTGTCTTTCTAACTTTATTTCTACCAAATTGATTCTTCCCTGACTTCTCTGAGCCAAAGTATCTTCATTTGTAAAATAGAGATGGTAATGTTTGAAATACCTTTCTTATGGAATTATTGTGAGAAAAGTGCTTTTTAAAGCTATAAAGCACTGTAGAAATGAGCCAGTATTATGATTCATTGTTTCTGAAATATCCTGGATTAATTCCTACCTTCCTGCCTTTGTTCACACCATCCTCCCACCTAAAATGTTCTTCCCCCTCCATTCTAAATGTATCTTTCCAGACTCAACTCCAGTTCCATACCACTCCAGCCCTCCCCTGTGTTTCACACAAAATACTGTCTTTTTTTTTAATGAAAATTTTATTGATGCCTTTTGTTTTTACAACCCATTCATTTTCAAATATACCCAGTAAGTCATCCCTTCTAACAAAGAAAATAGGTTAAGTAAAATCAGTTGATACAGCTAGTATGTGTCAGTTTATATAATGTAGTTACACCCATAGTTCTCACCTCTCCAAGGAAGGAAGGGAAGAGTATTTCTGTATCTCTTGCCCCTGGGGCTGTGATTAGTCATTTTAGTTACAGTGTTTAATTTCATCTGAGGTTTTTTTTTTCCATTTATGTTCCTTGTAGTATTTACTATATTGTTTTTCTGTTTCTACTTACTTCACTCTTCATCACTTTACATAAGTCTTTCCTAGTTTCTCTGAATTCTTCATATTTATCATTTTATATAGTACAATAATATATTACATACATATGTCATAGTTTGTTCAGACATTTCTTAGCTGATGGATAGCCACTTTGTTTCCAGTTTTTGCTACCAAATATTGCCTATACTTTCCATTGGAAATGCATCATACAATCATGTATTGTTACCCACTATGTCTTGCCATGTATTTTTTCTTCCCTGAATACATTGTAAATTTCTTGAGGGACAAGAGAAGTGTTTCATATTTCTTTGTATCTTTTCCCAATGGCTAGCCCAAGACTAGCTAAATGAAGGTGCATGGTAGGTAGATGTTTGCTAATTGATCTGTCATAGAGCTCATGGAACTTGCCAGATGTAAAAATTAAGAATTAGAAGGAGCTTTAGAACATAGAATGTTAAAATGGGAAATAATCCTAGTAGTCATCAAGCCCAAACTCCATATTTTACAGATAAGAGCTGGCAAGGTAAGGGACTTTCTAAAGCTAGGCCTATATCTAGCTGGCATTAAGGAGCTGTGGCAGAGTCCTCAATGAGTTCTTCCCCATTGCCCCAGTGTATAAAGAAGTGCATTTCAGCAAGAACAAACGTTTTCTTTCTTTCCATAGCCATACTGGTGCCAGTCCATAATTGTTCACAGATGACTACATTTGGCCTCAAGATTAAAAAAAAATGATGAAGGGGGAGGGGTGGTTCAAGGAAGAAGCCTGGAAAGAGAGGCAACTGGGGATGCACAACCAAACTTTGTAATTGAACCATATGCAATGATGTCCCACTTTTGGAAACTAAAAGGGAAGATGGGCATTTTGGATGGAATGCTTCTTGATTCTTGTTTTGGAGAAAGAAAAAAGGCAAGAGCCAGCAGTCTTGAGGTCAGATTGTTGTGTTGACTGGGACTTGCAGATGGGAGCTGTACTTTATGGTGTGGGCAAAGGGAGAAGTACAGAAACAGGTGCTAAGACCTTAGAAAATAGTCCTGGCCAAGGCCACAGGCTTGCCTGTGTGCTGCCTTGGGTTGCTAGGGAGAATGTAAGGTACATATGTAATCATAGATCTCAGAGTTGGAAGAGCCCTCTTAGTTAATGAGCACCTCTTTGCCATAAGTGTTCATACCCAGACTGGATGCCTGCTTAGGAGAGATGCTGTATAGAAGAGTCTTGCGTGGGGTGGGGAACTGAACTTTGTGATCTTTAGTCTAATTCCTCTCTGAGTAGGAATTCCCCCTTCCTCCATGTTTCAGTGGAATACCCTTATCCATGGGGAACCCACTGGTTTTCAAAGCAGCCCATTCTACTTTTTAACAGCTCTCATTGCCAGGAAATTTCTCTTTACATTGGGCTGATACCTACTTCTCTATACCTCTCCACTGCTTCTAGTTCTTCCCTTTGAGTCCAAGCAGAACAAACCTAGTTTCTATTCCCCATTTCAATCCTTCAGATATTTGAAGGTGGCTCTTGAATCTCCATAAGTTTTCTCTTCTGCAGGCTAAAGATCCAAGTTCCTTCAACTAATCCTCATATGGTTAGGTCTCAAGGCCCTTTAACATCTTGGCTGACTTTCTCTGGATACAGTCCAATATATCAACATCTTTCCTAAAATGTGGGGTCCAGTCCTAAACACAATACTCTGTGTGGTGTGATTAGGGCAGAGCCACATGGTACTGTAGTTACCATCATTTTGGACACTATATACCTCTCAATATAGCACCATTGACTCACATTGAGGTGAGTAAGAGCTTGTCTAGGCCTTTGTCTGACTTTTGTTTCTGCTATTAATATCCAAGAACTTGGACTTCTCTGGCCCCCAGAGAATAGCTTCTTTTCACCTTGCTGCCAGGCCATATCTGCTATATTCTCTTTGGCTCTCAGTTTGAATTTCTTTGCTTTGGGTAGAGAGATCAGTGTCAGTGGTTTCAGGAACCAAGAGAAGCCACAAAGGTTAGTTTTGTCCAACCAAGGATATGACCATATGAGGATCAGTTAAAAGAACTAAGGCAGTTTAACCTGGAGAAAAGGCTATTGACTGGGAACACAATCACTATCTTCAAGTAATTAAAGGTTTCCGGTGGGCAAAGAAGGGTCAGACTTATTCTGCTTGGTTCTGAGGGCAGACCCTAGAACAAATGAGTAGAAGTTATGGTGTGTGGGAATTCAATTCAGTATAAAAAAGAACTTTGTAACAATCTGACCTGACCAGTAGTAGAATGGGCTGCCCTGGTAGAGAGTGAGTACCCTGCCCTGGAAGTGTTCAAGCAACATCTGTATGAGATCATTGCATGAAGTGGGAAGTTGTACACTGATCTCTAAGGTCTCTGTTTACTGAAATTCAAAGTTTTACTGCTCAAACACCCTTATCTCCAGCTATTTAGGCTTACTAAACTAGGAGCCTAAAGATACGAGAAGTCATCTGTTTAGGTTCATAAGCATCTATATCTTTCTTCCAAGAACCTGATGAGATGGGGAAGGATAAACGTCTATCACAGTTGACTACATTTGGCTGCAAGATAAAACAAAAAAAAAAAAGATGAAGGGGGAGGGGTGGTTCAAGGAAGAAGCCTGGAGAGGGAACTGGGGATGTACAACCAAGCTTTATAATTAAACCAATATGTAATGCTCCACTTTTGGAAGCTGGGTAATGGATGAGAGGGAAGATGGGCATTTTGGATGGAATGCTTCTGGCTGGTTGGTATTGGAGAAAGAAGCAAGGCAAGAACCAGCAGTCTTTGGGACATGCAGATGGGAGCTGTACCTTATTGTTGGGAGCCCCAGGAGACAGAAACAGATGCTAAGACCTTAGGGGAATCTTTGGCCTCAAGGCCACATGTGGTCTTCTAGGTCTCAAGTGTGGCCCTCTGGCTGAATCTAAACTTCACAGAACAAATCTCCTTAATACAAAGATTCATTCTATAAAACTTGGATTCATTCTGAAGGTCACACCCAAGGACCTAGAAGGCCATATGTGACCTCAAGGTTGCAGGTTCCTCACCCCTGCCTTAGAGGATAGTCCTGGCCAAGGCCATAAGCTTGCCCGAATGTTGCCTTGGGTAGCTAGGAAGAATGCAAGTTACATATATAATCATAGCTCTCAAAGTTGGGAGAGACCTCTTAGTTAATGAGCACCTCTTTGCCATTTAGGGGCTTGTGCTCTAAAGAGGTTGCCTTAGGACACAAAATAGCACTCAAAGTAGTGCTAACTCCTGCTTTTTGCAATAGATTGTACTGTCACTAAGTCAGTTAGTAAGCATTGATGAAGTGTCTATGTGTCCAACACTGTGCTGAGGAACTGGGGTTACAAAGAAGATGAAAGATAATCTCTTTTCTTAAGAACCTCTAGGTTTAATGGGAGAGACACGATTCAAACAACAGTTTACAAACACAATATAGGCAGGATAAATTGGGGATATTCAAGAGAGGAAAAGAACTAGCATTGAAGGGGGATCAGGAAAGATTTCTTGGAAAAGGTAGGATTTTTAACTGGAACTTGAAGGGAGCCAGGGAAGGCAGGAGGTAGAGATGAGAAGGGAGAAAATTCCAGGCATGGGACATAGTGAGAATGCCCACAGTTGGGAGATGTGGGGTCTTGTGCAGGGGCCTCAGGTACTCTAGTAAATTCATAAATGATTTTCTGTTATGTGGATTAGGCATTTAATTGGATACAACCAGGCTGAAGAGATGGTGGAGCTTAATTCCTTCTGGACTGGGTGAGGGAGGAAGTGGGAGAAAAGGAAGTCTCTGGGTACCAAAGGGGAAGGAAGGTTGGACTGTCATTTTAAAGGTCTAACTCATTTCTTTTGCTCCTTCCTTATTTCCAAGGAAGGAACCATCTTTTCTATGAGATCATCTGTTCTGTGTACTTCTCCAAGCCTGATTACTGAGGCCTGGCTGGTCCCCTTGTTACTGGGGAAGGTAGTATCCCCTCTACTAGTTTTTCCATCATCATTTAAACAAGTTTGGTATTTACTATCTTAGCCATCTTTGGGCATCATGCCCAGTGCTGGGCTCTTGCCACAGAGATCAGTTCTGACTAATTCTTCAACTGTGGCAATATGATTTAGTTTAGCCTTTAGTTCCAGATAAGAGCTAGGGCTAAGATGAGGGAAGTGGCCAGAAGGCAGATTTTGACTAAATAACAAAATACCAATGATACTAGATGTCCATCAATGGAATAGGCTATCTCACTGATGAGTTTCCTTTTTGCTAGAGGTATTCAAGAAGGATCTAGATGACTATTTGCTGGAGAACATTGTAGAAAGGATAAATTAATTACAGTAGACTTGATAACCTTTAAAATCCTTCCCAGTTCTAGAATTATATGAAATTTGGGAAGCTGGTGAAGATTATGTTCAAAGCTCTTTATTTTCCTCTTTCTGTGTCCCTCTCTTGCCTCCTGGTTACTTAGACCATGTAAATAAGCTGTTCTGACTACCTGACCCAAGCCCACTACATATATCTGCTGAGGCTTTGCCCTTACTCATGACTTTCCCCATCCCCTTTGCCATGCCTAGAAAACACACATTTTATTGTGGTTAAGACCGACTGAATCTGACTTTGAAAACTGCATTCTTCTACTAGACTTCATTTAGCAGCACAGAGTCAAAGGCACCAGAACCTTAAATCCTATTGGTCAATGAGAGGAAGGGAACAAGCATTTATTTTGTGCCTACTGTGTGCCAAGCACTATGCCAATTGCTTTGCAAATATTATTTCATTTGATAATGAAGGGAAGGATATTATCAGATAATCAATCAGTCCTTCACATCTGTGATATGGTGGGAAGCCCACTCCTCTTGAAATACAAATACCTGGATTCAAATTCTGTTTCTTGACATCATTATTTCTGTCAAGGTTTTCTCCATTCTTCCAATCATCCAGGTTTGCAATGTAAGAATCATACTTGTTTCTTCACTCTTTTTTATTCCCTATATCCAATCAGTTGTCAAATCTCGATCAATTCTACCTTTATAACATCTCTCAAATCCATCCCCTTGTTTGCATTCACACTACAGTACTTCCTCCATCAAAAACAAAAAGAAAAGGGTCAGCTAGATGGCATAATGAAGAGAGTACCGGCTTTGAACTCAGGAGGACCTGAATTCAAATTTGACCTCAGACACTTGACACTTAACTAGATTATGCCTTGGGCAAGTCACAACCCCAATTGCCTTGTCTTCCTCCCTCTAGCAAAAAAGAAAAAGAAAAACTACCTTAGCATTTATCTTATATATAACTTGTATTTATCTGTATATGTGTTAGGAAGTTCCTAGGTGATGTATGTGCAGTTTAGCATACTGGACTTCAAACCAGAAAGACCTGAGTTCAAATATGACTTCAGACCCTATCTGTGTGGCCCTAGGCAAGACACTTGACCTCAGTCTGCCTCAGTTTCTTCCACTATACACTGGGGATAACAATAGCACTTACCTCACAAAGTCATTGTGAGGATCAAATGAAATATAATATTGTATAATAAAATATTTATTATATTTAAGTAAATAAAATTAGATTATGTAAATGAAATAATATTGTACAGTACTTAGTATGGTATCTAGCATGAGGTAGGCACTTAATAAGCGTCTGTTCCCTTCCTCCCACCCCAGGGCACATCCAGTAATCTCTGTGAGCTTCAATATAGTAGTACCCACCTCAGAGGGTGAAGACCAAGTAGACTAACAGGTATGAGGGACTTGGCCAACTTTAAAGTACTATGTTAATGCTGGCTATCACCATTAGTCATCATCCATTATCATCATTATTCCCTGAGTGGAATATAAACCCCTCAAAGGGAGAGGCTGTTTGTTGTTAAGTCCTCCACACCTCACCCAGCTCAGTGCCTGCCACATATAGACACTTCAGTGCTTGCTGGACTGGATTGAATTGCAGCTGATGCAATTCTGAGTCAGGATCTGAACAGAAATCATCAGATTTCCAAATTCAGTGCTGCTTCTGCTATACCAAGTTGCCTCCCGTCTTCCATGAAAAGTTCCAAGGGGAAGAAGGAAACTGGGTCATAGTCCTCTTGGTCTTGGTGGCAGATCACTACAGGACCTTGTACACAACTCAGAAATGCTCAGAAATGTTTGTGAATTGAAGTGATGTTAAATTGCTTCAGGGGAGCCATCTTCTGATGCCCCCTTGTAGTGTGCATGTGATCTTAGGGTCTTGAAGTCTCTACTGGCTCAGTACAGGCTCTGGAAGGTCTATTTTCATCTGGGCCTAGCTGTGTAGTCTTATTATCCCAGCACCAGTCTAGCATGGGAGGGAGAGCATCATCATTTATTTCTCCATTGCGCGATGAATTATTTTTTGTTGTAGAAACTCATAAAGATACCTTACTTAAGGTACAGAAGGTATGTGTTAGTGGAGGGAGTACCCTTCTATGCAATCATAGATCTTTGAAGTAAGGAGGTATTAAGGGAGAAATATAGCCAGGAGTTTTCTATCGGGGAAATCATGTCCTTTACCTCTAATATGAAAGGTAATGCTACTTTGGGAGTTTAGAGCCAGCACACTAGTGCTGGCTGACTCCCCCACCCTCCACATTCCCAGTTACCTATCCTCCTCCCCATCCCCCATCAATGTCCTGGGGCAGCAGGGGTCTGGGCCAGGGCCTCTCCTCATTCCAAGATTCAGGAAGCTGTTCAGTGTGCTGTACAGACCCAGACTGGCTGTCTCTCTGGGCCCCCAACAGTAACCTGAACCTCCCTCCTGGTCTGCTTTGGCCTCTTTTGTTTAGACGGGGACAGAGGATCTGTGTACTTGTTTCCCCTTTCGTCTTCCTGGCACAGGGCTTCCCCTCAGCAGCGGGAATCTTGTGATGTTCAAGCTCTTCCAGACACCTATTATGTTAGGCAGGTCCATGGACTTTGGCTCTTTTGAGGCAAGTCACTTAACTCCTTAGGCCTCAGTTTCCTTCTCTATCAAATGATTTCTAAGGTCCCTGCTGGCTGTATGGTCTGTGTTGTGTGAAAACTGTGAAGCTGTTGTGGCATAAGAGAGCTAGGGCTTGGGGAGGCAGGGAGCAGAATTAGGGAGAGGGGGATGGGGTGGGGAAGAAAGGGCTGGTTCCTTTTTGCTGAATTATTGCCAGATGTTGACTTTTCTAATTCTTTAGGCAGGAGAAAAGGGAAAAGCTGTGTCTTTTCCTTTCCTCGAAGGGGGCTCCCCCATTTATAGTGCCCCTATTACTATATGATTCAGCACCAGGGCCTTCCTTGTCCCAAACCCAGCCCCCTCAGGGAGAATAGGAGAATTACACTAGAGCTGTTCTTCCCTTCAGGAAAAATAGTTCTGAGTCATTTCTTCTCTCTTCTTCCCAACTACTCTTTGCTTCCCAGGCCTTGGGCCCCTTTTCCTTGCTTTCTTTATACCCTGCTTCAGTCTGGCTATTCTTCTTGTCTGGGAGAGGAGGAGGAGGTGGACCTGGTGTTTGAAATGGGCTATGGATAATTCACATGTGAATAATTGGGTTTTGAGGGCATGCGGATCATTTCTGATAGAACCAGAGCAACTGGCTGGTCCCATCCTTGGACATACAACAGGGAAGGCAGGACACATTTATGTAGTGTTCTCTTTTTCCTCAAAGAAAGGCAGAGTCGTATGGTAGAAAGATTGTTGAATATGGTATCAAGTGATTCAGGCTGGAATTCTATCCCTGCTACTTATTACCTGTGTGATCATGAGCAAGTCACTCTACTCCTGGTCCCAGTTTCCTCACTTGTAAAATGGGGAGGGGGTTGGACTTGATGAGATCTAAAATTTATTGCAGTGCTAATAAAAGAGTTTCTTAGTCCTGAATTGGCTACTTCTTAGCTATGTAACTCTGGGCAAATCATGTAATCTCTCTGCTCCTGTTTCCTGATCTGCTAAATGGAGGGGCTGAGTGAGATGAACTATAAGGTCCCTTATAGCCCTACATCCCATGAACTTATGACTCCTCCTGAAAGGAAAGGAGTGGTGAGTTTTCAAGGAGAGGACAATGCAAAACCCGAAGGACCAAAGTGGTAATTATACAGTTCTCTAAGGATGAGTAGAGAGGATGCCAAAAGCTCTTTTCAATGCCCCTCTTGCCTTATTGCCTGCCTGATGGCCCTCAGAAGATATGGATGGAAAAAGCCCAACAAAATGGACTATTTCAGGAAAATTTCAAGCCAATTCCCCATTAGGGTCTCAGTGTTCTCTATTAGAGTCTTAGCAGTCTCCTCATCCATAAAATGTGGGAGTTGGACTACACAAGCTCTTAGCTCTGTTCCAACTCCAAATGTGTGATTGGTTTTGTTTGTTTGTTTGGGGATTCTAGGACTTAGGGATGCTGCCCTCTCTACCTGGGGAGTGGGGAAAGGGATGAGTATGAAGGAGTTAGGGTACAGGGAAAACCGCCTGCCATCCAGCTGTGAACTCCTCAGCCTGACCTGACCTTGTCATGTCCTGCCCCCCTTCTCACTCACAGGCAGGAGAAGGGACTGTAAAACCTGGCCTGGAATATTGCCCAGAGTCTGGGATCCGGAGTATTCTCATGCCTGGTCGAACTGAAGGCTGCCTCATGAGCTCTCAATATCAGGGTCCAGTGTAAACTCCCAAGGAAACCCTCCTCTCAGGTTACTGGGAGACCAGGATGAAGTTCTTATGTGGCAAGAGAAATTTTAGTTCCATTCAATTCAGTAAACATCAACTGAATACTTTTAAAGAAAAAAGGCAGTTGGTGTAATGGACTGCATTTACAATCAGGACCCTTAGTTTTGAATCCCAGCTCTGTAGCTGATTAGCTGTGGGATCTTGGATAAATCACTTCAGCTTTGACCCTTTCTCTTCTCATATATAAAAATTAAGGGTTTCAGCAGAAAATCTTCTAGAGTCTTTTCTATCTCCCAATTTTTTGATTCCA
The DNA here is from genome assembly GCF_028583685.1 of Petaurus breviceps papuanus. NCBI lineage: Eukaryota > Metazoa > Chordata > Mammalia > Diprotodontia > Petauridae > Petaurus > Petaurus breviceps. The sequence continues at coordinate 2,607,942 of NW_027187368.1, read as the reverse complement.
TAGTATAATGTTCCTTGCTCCATGCTGGGCAGAGTGAGGGGCAGAGAAAGACAAAAGGAGGTTCTCTGCTCTGAAGGAGATCAAAGACTATTGGGGGATAATGGCTTTATATGTAACCCAGATAGCCAACCCCATCTAGAAAGTATGCTGAATGCCCAATGAGCAGCACAGGTGAGAGGTGCAGGAAACTTGAGGGGAGAGTACTCACTGTAACCTTGGCGGAGTGAGAAAAGCCTTTATAGAAAGATATGGGTGACTAAAGCTGGGCCTTAAAGGATGAGTAGAATATGGGAGGACACAGGGAAAAGAATCCTAAGGAGTAAGAGTAGCAAACAGGTATGATGAGAAACAGAATAGAATGTGTTGAATAGTTTGGCCAGCATGTATGGTGTGTGAAAGGGAGTAAAGGATAAGAAGGTTGGAAAGGGTCAAGTTGTGGAAGGTTAAGGAATTTGGCCTTTATTTGTCAGGCAACGAAGTGTTCATGGCAGACAGTGGGGAAAGAATACCAACGTTAGAATGTTCAAGGTTGAGGCCTTTCTCTGCTACCTCTGGACTTAGTAAGCCTGGTCAAGGTACAGCCTCTTTGAGCTTCAATTTCTTCATCTTTTTTTTTTTTTTTTTTTTTTGCTTTTTGGAGGGGGAAGGCAGGGCAATTGGGGTTAAGTGATTTGCCCAAGGTCACACAGCTAGTTTTGTGTTAAGGCTGTATTTGACTCCAGGGTCGGTGCTCTATTTACTGTGCCACCTAGCTGCCCCCAGTTTCTTCATCTTTAAAATGGGGATAATAATACTTATGGACAGCTAGGCAGCTCAGTGGATAGAGTACCGAACCTGAAGTTAGGAAGACTCATCTTCCTGTGTTCAAATCTGACCTCAGACACTTAGGAGCTGTATGACCCTGGGCAAGTCACTTCACCCCTGTTTGCCTCAGTTTCCTCATCTGTAAAATGCTCTGCAGAAGGAAATGGCAAACCACTCCTGTATCTTCTTTTTTTTTTTTTTTTTTTTGAGGGGGAAAGGTAGGGCAATTGGGATTAACTGACTTGCCCAAAGTCACATGGCTAGTTTTTGTGTTAAGTTTCTGAGTCTGGATGAGAACTCAGGTCCTCCTGACTCCAGGGCTGGTGCTCTATTCACTGCGCCACCTAGCCACCCCACCACTCCAGTATCTTTACCAAGAAAACCCCAAATGGGGTCATGAAGAGTTGGACATGACTAGAATAACAGAATAACAACAATAATACTTATATTGCTTACTTCATAGGATTGTAGTGAATGAGATATTTTGCAAACCTGAAAATGCTCTAGAAATACCATTCTTCCTATTGTCACTCCTTTTACTCAGGAATAATATGAAAATACTACTTTCAGAATAATACCCTGCCATCTTCTCAAGGATGGATTGGAGTGGGAAGATCCTGGGGTTATGAGGGCAGCAGGAAAGTACTATAATAGTCCAAAAGTAAAGGGATGACTATAGTTGTCGTGGGAATTGAATAAAAGGCATAGGTTTTAGTAATTTGCAAAGGAACAATGGGCAGAACTCAAAGGCTGCCTGGCTATTGAAGGTGATAGAGAAGGAATCTTTCCACTATAACCAGAAAAGTGCAGTGGAAACAAGATCAAGGTTGAATTAAAGAGAACTGGGTTCAGGTTTCAGCTATCCTGCTTATTAACTTGGGGGCATTATATTGGAATAAAAACAGCTATCGTGTCAGAAACTTGAGGATAGGTAGTAGTTGGTTTTTTTTTAAAGTGTAAATCATATAAGCATGAAAGAGATGATACACTGTTATACTTTGGATTCTTTTAAAGACATCCCCCATTTTTTTTTTTTACCATATTGTTTTATCATTGTCTGTTAGAATAACCATCAGAATCTTGGACACAGTCTAGGAAGCTTTTACCAAGGGCCTCCTATAGGCCAGCCCTGTGGGGTCTGAGGATACAAGCAAGCACACCTTCCTGCCGTTAAGAAGTTCTGAGGCTGGAAGGGGCCTCGGAGGCCATCTATTTCAGGGGTGTCCCCAGTGCCAGAAAGAGATTAAAATGTATTTAGGAATTTTATAACGAAATAAATAAAAGTAGAATAAAACATAGATCATGTTAGCATGTGGTTTTCTAAGTCAGTGTGCAGCCTGCAGGGATTGTCATGTTTTCACCCATTTCAATTTGAATTTGACACCCCTGATCTAGTCTAATTCTTCAAGCGTGAGTCTTCTCTACTGTCTGAGTTCTACTGCCTGACAGGTGGTCATCTAGCCTGTGTTTGAATACTTACTACTGATGGTCAGCTCATTGCCCTTTAAAGCAACCTACTCTGTGGCAGGAAAAGCATTACTTGTTAAGAAGTTCTTTGTCCAACTGAGCTGAAATCGGCCTCTCTGTAATCTTCTCATATGGGTCCCAATTTTACAGACAGATTACCTGGAGTAGAAACAATATACTTCTTTATATGTCTTGTCCATTTCCTGAGCAGGTGCCCTTTCTTGAGGCACTGGGGCTGCTGGAGGATCCAGAATCTAGCTTCTTGTCCCCTCCTTCTCCCAAAAGGCCAAGAAGGTTTTCTTCTTCCAGCACTTCTCTAGTGTCAGTTTTACCATGGAATTGAGCTGTAGCCTAAATATTCCTGCACTAGAGTCTAATGAAAGAGTGATCTGAAGAACTGTTTGGATCTCAGCTTTGTTATTGGCCACCTGTATGCCCTTGGACAGCAGTGATAACAGAAACATATTTCTGTAGTGTTTTAAGGCTTACAAAATGCTTTTCCTCTAATTATCCTGAGAGACAGGTAGGTGGTTGCAGAGTGGATAGAGCACTGGACCTGGAGTCAGGAAGACCAAAGTTCAAATCCAGCCTCAGATATTTACTAGCCGTGTGACCTTGGGCAGGTCACTTAAGCTCTCTCTGCCTCAGTTTCCTTAACTAGAAAGTGGGGATAATAATTTGTTGGGGGATCAAATGAAATGACATTTGTAAAGTACTTAGCACATAGTAGGTGTCTAATACATGCTTATCCCCTTCTATTCCCCTGGTACAAATGTTATCTCTATTTGCTATATGAGGAATTTGCCACCTCTCAGAGCCTTATTTTCTTCCTCTGTACAGTGAAGCAGCTGGACTAGATGGCTTCTACAAGGGCTCTTCCATCCCTGACAGTGTATGTTCTAGCATTCTTTGTTCTAGGATTCCTTATGCCTCCAACATTCTCTGCCCCCAGGTCACCTCTAGCACTTAGATTGTTTCACCTAAGTGTGTAGTATGTGTAGTGGCACTTAGTCTACCGCTCATCAATCAGAAAGATATTTAAGGCAGATTGAGAATGCTTTAAATCCCAAGTTGAAAAACAAGTCCCATCTGGTTTGCCTATGACCCCATCTTCCCTTTTCTTCTTTCCCTGGATATTTGCTTCCTTATTTCTGTATCAGCTTCCCAGCCTGTGGAGTGTTCTATTATTCACTCTGAACAGGTAGGGCAAAAAGGTCCCTGTGAGGTGAGTGTGGTTGATACTGTCTGACACTTTGTTCATTCAAGTTCTAACAAAAGTTTTCCCATCTCATGGTTCCGTCAAGGCTTCAGGCCTGCCTGCCTGCATGCATGTGTAGAGTATCACAGCATTTAGAGGTGAAGGGACCTTCGATCGTTTAGTCTAGTCCTTTCATTTCACAAAGGAGGAAGGTGAAGCCTGGAGAGTGGCAGTGACTGGCCCAAAGGTCACATAGCTAGTAAGCAATGGAGTCAACACTTGAATTCAAATCTCTGACTCCAAACCTAGTGTTTTTCCTACTCTCAAGGTTTATATGTGTTTGTGTGTATGTGTGGGGGCGTGTTTGTGCCAAACTTTCCAAGGTTTGATCCTCTGCCTTTGGACTCTGGTTTGTGACGATCGCTAAACTCCAGGCTGCCCTCCCTCTAGAATAGTCATTCTGTGTCATGGATCCCTCTGATGGTCTGGGGAAATCTAAGGATCCCATCTCAGACAAATATTTTTAAATGTATAAAACACATATAGGATTACAAGGAAAACAATTATATTGAAATACAGTTATCATTTTTTTTTTAAAGTTCACTGACCCTGAGTTAAGAATTCCTGCTCAGATGGGGGATAGACCTTCCAAAGTCAGTTCACTCTCACCATCCTGCCTTCTTAGTATTATGCTACAGACTATTAGATAGTCTGAGAGAGGTTTTAAATAGTTCGATCCAGAGGCTATCAAATGGAGGACCACTCTGGACTTAACATGATCTAAAGTTGAAAGTGACACCAGCTATTCCTACTTCCCTCTATTTTTCAGGTGAAGAAACTGAGATCTCATGAGAGGCAATGACATATCTAAAGTCACAGAGCTAGTAAGAAACAGCAAATGTTCAAACTTAGGCCATCTGATCCCAAATGCACTGCTCTCTCTCTCTCTCTCTCTTTTTTTTTTTTTTTAACAGATCATGCTTCTTTTCTGAGTACCATTCATACATTTATAGAATCTTAGAATACTGGGATTTTGGAGTTGGAAGGGAACTTTCTTGGGGAGGGATGATGAGATGGGGAAGAATGATAACTGTTCTCCTTGTAAACTTCCCACACCATAACAAGAATCTCCCTGGTATATGACCCTCCTCCCCCTCTTCTTGTGGGCATCACTCCAAGGGGAGTCCCATTTGTCCAAACTTATTGTTTCAACCAACACAATAATCCAGTCCGGGATTTCTTCCAAACTGACTTTCCGGCTACCTACTCCCCCCTCCTCAGTCGTCACCCCCTTCTCATTCAACTGGGAGCCAATGCCAACTCTGCCTTTCTCTTTCCAACTCCAACAGGCTTATCGTTAGAGGAAGAATTTGTTTCCACAGTTTAACAAGGCAGTTAAGTTGAGCAAGCAGGGGGTCCAGGAGCTCTATTTCAGAGACGCTGAGATGTAGAGCGAGACCTCTCTGTGGTTCTAAGATTGTCCTCGATGCCTGACTTGGATGTGTGCCCAGGGCTCAGGGTTTGGTCCTTCTCATCCCCTGGCCCCTGGCCCCTGAAGAGCTGGCCTGGGTCCCCCCACCCCTTTAGGGGGAAGCTGTGGAGAAGGGCCAGCAGCTAGGGGCTCTCTAGGAGGGGGAGCAGTATGTCGACCGGCGGCAGGAAAAGTGCTGGGAGACCATCCTACTATTACCGGCTACTGAGGCGATCGCGTCTGCAGAGACAGAGGAGCCGGTCGAGGAGCCGAAACAGGCCAGCCAGCAGGGGTAATAGAACTGGAGCTTGGTTTCTTCGCCATCCCTATCCTGCAACCTCCCTCCCTCCTCAACATACGCTCCTTCTTGGGGAGGGCTCAGTCTTCATTCTGCCTGTAATGACCCCCTCTGCTTCCCAGAATCTGTTCAGCAGCTGCCTCAATACAGAGACTAACACAATGGGTCTCTGTCTGGTGAGGATGGGGGGGGGGGCAGGTTACAACACATTACAGTGTGAAGAACACTGGGCTGGGAGTCAGGAGACCTGGGTTCAAATCACTAAATTAGAACTAAAAGAGACCTGAGATTATAAAAGGAGTTGAAGGGACTTGTCCAAAGGCATACTGTAATAAATAACTGGGCTGGGTTTTAAAATTAAAAACTTTGACTTCAAATCCAGTGTTCTTTCCAGTATGCCCACATTGCACCTGCAATCAACTCATTGAATGAACTTGGGAAAATCACTTAAAACCACTCTGAGCCTCAGTTTACTCATCTATAAAAATGAGTGGATAGAGCATGATATTTGCTACCTCCAAAGTTCTATAATTCTAAGACTCCTTGATGCTATAACTGGTGTTGAGAGCTGGCTGGAGGGGACCTCAGCATCTGGAATCCTTAGCTGCTTAGTGACCTCTGAGACCAATTGTTAAAAACCAAGAGAGGCCTCAGTTTAGTGGTTTGTGGTATGAAACACAAAGGAGATGCTCCACTAGCTTAGGGTGAGTCATCTGACCACCTTCTGCTACTGGGATCCCACTGTTTTGATTACCATTTTTTCTTTTTCTTTTCTTTGCTCCAGTCACCCTTTAGCCCTCAGTATCTTAGAGTGGGTAACTGAGGAAAACCTGGATGATTTCCTTAGGGAGAAAGGCATACTGGTTAGTGACATTCCACCTGTAATAAATAAGGTGAACAAGAGAGAGTACTAGCCTAGAAACTGAAGTCCAATCCTGCCATTCACTTTTTGATGGACCTTGACAGCACCATTTGACTTCTGTTTCTTTTCTTTTCTTTTTGCTTTTTGGAGGGCAATTGGGGTTAAGTGACTTGCCCAAAGTCACATGGCTAGTAAGTGTGTCAAGAGTCTGAGGATGGATTTGAACTCATGTCCTCCTGACTCCAGGGCTGGTGCTCTATTCACTGCTCCACCTAGTCACCCCAACTTCTGTTTCTTACCTCAGGAATGGATGGCTTCAAAGGTCATTGCTAGCTCTAACATCCTGTTTTCTAACATTCTCTATTATAAAGTCAATCCTAATTCCTAACTCTGTGTGTGTGTGTGTGTGTGTGTGTGTGTGTGTGCTTGTGTTTGTGTCTGACTTCTGGAGGGCCCTGCTAGAAGGAGGCGTCAAATCATCCCTGCCCTTGGGAAGGGGACTGGTGAGGCTTTAGGGGGATTAATGGATGCAAGACAGTCTTATTCCCACCCCCTTCAATTCTGGGTCAGAGCTGCTAAGATTGAAAGTTTGGTAAACTTTTCTTTTTGGTCATTATTCATCCTTAAAAAGAGAAATTTTTTTTTTCTCGCACTAGAGGACAGCTGGTGATGGAGTAGGAAAAGGAAGGAGGAACCAAACTTTCTTTTTCCCAGTAACAAGAAAGATCCTCATTTTCAACACATGTGATTCAGACATTTATCTGGGATGGGGGAGGGGGGGGAGTGGGGGGGTAGAATTGTTGGTCCTTTTCCTGGGGCTTAAGTGAGGGGAGAGATAACCTAGAAGGCCCAGAGAGCCCAACTTAGAAGAAAGGGTGTGTGTGTGTTTAGGTGGGGGTGGAGAGGAGGTGCCGGAATGGGGAACACGTTTCAGATTGTTTGTACTTTAGGATTGATTACCTCTGGAAATAACAATGAGCTCAGTGAAAGAGTGCTGGCCTGGGAGTCAGGATGCTGGAGTTCTGGTGTTGGCCCAGTTATGATTAGTTAGGTGACCCTGGACAAGTTTCTTTCCCTTTCTGGTTGTCTTAGATGATCTCTAAGGCCTATTCCAGCCCTCACATTTTGTGTCCTAGTGTGTTCCATGTTATAGAGTCAGCAGGGTACGATAAAGTCAGGGAGTCAGGAGACCTGGCTCTGACACCAGCTTTGTGACTCTGATGAAGACATTCAAGTTCTTGGAGCTGCAGTGTCTTTATGGGTCCCATAGGAATGAGCATACCTGCATTACTTTCCTCACAAGGTTGTTGTGACTAAAGTGTTTTAGTGTGTATCATGTAAATGGGAGCTGTTGTTACAGCCTGACATTCTATGTTCCAAGGTGCCTCTCTACACAAACATTCTATGTATTCATTAATTTTAGATCACATTGGAGGACTGATGACTCCCTGGAAAGTCTGGTGGGAGGGATATTTTTGGGTAAGGGGTTCATGGAAGATCTTGAGATCAAACCCTAGAGATGTACTTTTTATTCTTTCTCAAGGGAAGACTTTGCTAGCTCCTCTGAGTAAGGCAATCAGACTCTTAATTTGTGAGTTTTTCAGGCCCTCTTGCCTTTTTCTTTTTTAATCTCTTTGAGATACAGACCTAGTAGTGATATTGCTGGATCAAAGGATGCACAGTTTGATTGCTGTTTAGGCATAGTTCCAAATTGCTCTCTAGAATGGTTGGATCAGTTCACAACTCCACCAACAGTATAGTAATGTTCCATTTTTCCCACATACTGTCCAACATTTATCATTTTCCTTTTCTATCATATTAGTCAATCTGATGGGTGTGAGGTGGTATCTCAGAGTTGTTTTAATATTCCTTTGTCTAATCAATAGTGATTTAGAACATTTTTCATATGACTATAGATAGCATTGATTTCTTTATCTGAAAACTGCCTGTTCATATTCTTTGACCATTTATCAATTGGGGAATGACTTATATTATAAATTTGACACAATTCTCTATATATTTGAGAAATGAGGTCTTTATCAGAGATGCTTGCTGTAAAATTGTTTCCCAGTTTTCTGCTTTCCTTCTAATCTTGGTTGCATTGGTTTTATATGTGTAAAAACTTTTAAATTTAATATAATGAAAATTATCCATTTTTTATTGCTTAATGCTCTCTATCTCATGAATTCTTTCCTTCCAGACATTTTTTTTTTTGGTCTTCTTGGAGGGGGGAAGGCAGGGCAATTGGAGTTAAGTAACTTGCCCACAGCTATTAAGTGTTAAGGGTCTGAGGTAGAATTTGAACTCAGGTCCTCCTGACTCGAGGGCCAGTGCTCTATTCACTGCACCACCTCACTGCCCCTCAAATATTCTTTTAGCTCTAAAATCATACAATCCCAAAGGTTACTTAAATTCTGTGAAAGTTTGGTTTCCTCATCTGTAAAATGGGAATAGTAAAACTTGTGAGGAAAGTGTTTTGTAAGCATTAAAACATCATAGAAATGTTAGCTGCTGTCAGAAACAAGAAGACCTAGGAATGCTTATAAGGGCATAACTGGCCTATACCAGGGAAACTGACCATAAATTGAAAAGTCATACTCCCTTCTTCCTTGCTGGCTGATGCCCCCTCCCAATGTCTGCCTTTGTGTCCACTCATTTCTCTGGGGCTCCCACCTTCCAGCTTAGCTGCCTTTGGTGAAGATGGAATGGTGAGTCAAGGCAGGGGGGAGGAGCAGGTGGAGTTGCTTAGAAAGGTATGCCTGGCAAAGTAAGCATGGTGGGCAGGAGAGAGAGGGGAGCACCAAGGAGAGGGGGGGGGATCTGGGTCTGTAGTAGTTGTCACTATTTTTTCATATGGTGACTGAATTATTGATTTCAGTGTCATCTCCATGAACCCCAATTCTGGCACATAATGTGTGACCTTGGGCAAAACATTTTCTTTTTCTGGGTCCAAGTTTCCCCTCTATAAAATAAGAATAAAAAGACTGACTAGAAGGTTCTTCCTAGAGGCAGAGGGAAAGGAAAAGTGACCAGTGATTTTTGAGGCACTCTCCCCCTACCCTGTGGCTGAAATCAGTTGGCCAAAGTCTTTCTGGGATATATCTTGAGAAATAAAGGGTCGTAGTTTCCATTCAGGAGGATGGTACCTTTTTTTTTGGATCAATGTAGGGACTCTAAGCCTTCTCATCTCCTCCTGTTTTCTCCTCAGCCCCCACTCTCACCCCCCTGGGTCTTGGCTCTGAGTTGAGACTTTAGTCCTCAACCTCTTTAACTAGGGAAGACTTGGTCTTAGACACAAAGGATTGGGGGAAAGGAGAGAGAAATAACCTCAAAGTGTCAGGATAAGTGAGACAGTGTACAGGGTAAAATGATAACACCAGCCAATGGGTAAATGGGGTCCAGTTCTCATGGGTAGGGTGGTAGAAATTCATCAGTTCTACCATTTTCTACTATAGTCATCACCACCCCCATCTTTACTGAGCACTCATGATGTACAGGAAGGCAGGATACACAGGCTTGTTCTCAGACCACCAAGAGCTCACAGATTGCTTAGGGAGACAGGACACATACACACAAAGAGAAGAACTAATAAACACAATGTGAGATAGTTTGAAGAAGGCCTAGTGAGTGGCATATCCATTAAGTGCTTTGGGACTCCTAAGAAGGAAGAAGAGATTGTGTGAGGAATGGTCAGGGAAGACTTGGGAAGAGCAGGAAGGTAAGGTTTGAGCTAAATCGTGGCTAGACAGCTAGGTATCTAAGTGGGTAGAATGCTGGACACAGAGTCAGGAAGACCTGAGTTCAAATATTTTGGATTTTGTAATGTTCTCACTCTTACTTGCTCTACGATGCTTGGCAAGTCACTTAACCTCTCCCTTCCTTAGTTTCCGCATCTGTAAAATGAGGATAATAATAGCCCCAACCCCCCCCCCCCCAGGATTGTTCCGAGCATCAAATGAGATAACATATGTAAAACTCTTTGCAAAGTACTATATAAAAGATAATTATTGTTATTATCATTGAATGAAAAGTAACACTTAGAAGGAGGAAGGCATTTCAGACAAGGGAAATGGCTTGAGAAAAGACATGGAGACGGGAATGTGTCTGATGTGTTCTGGGAACAATGACGAGGCCAATTTGTCTGAAGTCAAGGAAGGGAGGAGGTGTATCCAAGCAGTCTTTACAGAACTTGCCTAAAGCTGCTATATCCACCAACCCCCCACTCCCCCCCATCCCTACTAAGGACAGAAGGCCAAGGAACACAGCCCAGTCTCAACACCCTCAGTTCCTGCTTCAAGTGGCCTACCTCCCTCCTGCTGGTCTGTTTTGACTCATATCCTGCCAAACAGAAACATGTCCCATCTAGATTTTCCTGGTTTTTTATTTGAATCTGGACCTCTGTTTCACACAATGACAAATATATCCAGGAATATTGTCTTCTCCTCTCCGGGAAGGTTGTTCTATCCCACAGATTTTTCATTTGTTTTTCAAGCTCTCCTGTGCCAAGGGCCCCTTGCTGCCTTTGCTTCCCCTGGTTCTAGGAGTTGGGCAAGGGCCCAGCACCTGCAGAGCTTACTCAGGTTGCATTTTACTTGGATGGGGAGGCATCCAAACAGCACACTCCAGGGGAAAGAGCCTTGGATTTGGGGTGAGGAGTCCTGCTCCAAATTCTGGCTCTACTATTAATTGACTCATAGAGCTGGAAGGAACTTTACAGACCCTCTTGAACCCTTGAAATTCAACCCTTGAATTTCACAGAGGTGGAAATGGAGACTTATTAGTTGTGTAACCTTGGGTATGGCCTTTCCTAGCACCAGACTGCTATTCTACAAAATGATATGATAACCCTCATATAACCAACCTCACAGTTGTAAGGAAAACACTTTGTAAAATTACCATAGAAATGGGACCTGCCATTATTATTAATGGTGCCAGACACACTGAGAATACTGAGAAGTTATATAAAGTTGATAGAGGACCTTGGTCAAGGGAAAATCATGCATCTGAGCCAAGGTCAGGAGTCAGGTAAACTGAGAGCAAGCCAAGAATGAAACATTTCATTGAATTACATTTTTTATTAGCCTAATGTGAGTCAGTAGTATGATATGGCAGACAAGTGAGCAAATACAATCTTCGTCTACGTTAAGAGAGACAGAAAGTAAGGACTAGAGAAACAAAAGTCCTGCTGGACTCTGTCCTCGTCAGAAGCCAACTTCCATAGTCTGTCTAGTCCTGGACACCATATCTGTGTGAGGACATTGATACTAGAGAGTGATCTGAGGAGGGCAACCAGAATGCCAAAGAGCCCCAATTTCAAGTCATATGAAGATGAGTTGAAGGAATTGGAGGGAAGGAAATATAAAAGGTCTACTGTGTGCCAGGAACTGTGTTAAGTGCTTTACATATAATTTCTCATGTGATTCTGACAAGAAGCCTGTGGGTAGGAGCTATTTATTAATATCCCCATTTTACATTTGAAGAAAGTGAGGTAGATTTGCCCAGGGTCATGCAGTTAGGAAGTGTCTGAGGCTGGATTCAAACTCAGGTCTTCCTGATTCCAGGCCCAGTGCTCTATCCATTTTACTACCTAGCTGCTTCCTTGGGGTGTTTAGCTTGGAGAAGAGAGATTTAGAGGAAATCTAATAGTTGTTTTTAAGCATCTGAAGGGCTGTCTTGGGAAGAGGGAAGAAACTTGTTTGGCTCCACTTCAAGACTTGATATAAGGAAAAAGTTTCTCTAAAATAAGAAGTACCCCATAACTGTCAGGTAGTGAGATCTCCGTTACATGTGCCTTTTCAGCACAATCTGCTTAACCACCTGCCAAATTTGTTGTAGAAGAGATCCTTCTTCATTGTGGGTTGGTTTTGATGGCCTCTGTCCCCTATAGCTCTGAAATTGTGTGACTCTTCTAAGTATTGTCCAGAAAAGGAAGCAAGGCAGGCTAGACTATATGGCCTTAGCAGATAGCCCCCAGAGTTGGGGTGAGTCTTTCCCCATTTTGGACCTCAGTTTGTCCATATGTAAAGGCTCATAGGATTTAGAGGAGGAAAAGCTCTTAAGCTCATACATTTAAAACCAGAAAGGACCTTAGAAACTATCTAGTTCAACCTCCTCTTCTTATGGATAATTCAGTTGTGGGCTGGAGAAGGTAAGTGACTTGTCCAAAGTCATACAGCAAATATCAGAAGCAGGACTTGAACCCAGGTTCTCTGACTTCAAATTTAATTATCTTTCTACTTTACTACCCTAAAGATCATTTCTCTCATTTGACAGATGAATAAATGAGACTAAAAGAAGGGAGGTGATTTGTCCCAAGGTCACACAGGTAGTGAGTAACAGAGGAAGGATTAGAACACAGACAGCTGCCACCTTGCATTTCTAATTTTTCTCCTCTCTCACTTCCCAGGGCTTCTTCAAAGTGAACAAAACACTGGGACTGGAGTCTGGGTTTTGTTGTGAGGATAAAATGAAATATTTGTAAAGAAAGGACTTTTTTTTTCTCAATAATCACCTTTATTTGGAGGACAAAGGGGAAGTCAGTCACATACAGGGTACACTCCAGTTTAATCCAAAATAATTTACAAGCCATACCAAGACAAAAACAAAATCAAAAATTTTTTTGGGAAAGGAAAATAGATGCTCTCCCAGGGAAGTCAAACTAAGAGCCCTCCCTGTTCCTATTCTCTTTCCCTCCCTGACTAGGCCCCGCCAGGCAATGGGGAGGGAGGTCTGGATGCCCAGAACCAGGGGCACCACAAGAAGGGAAAAGGCCTGGGCTCCTCCTTAGCTCCCAAGGCAAGGGACCAGCCCAGCTGGGACTAGCAGCCAGAGGCACTTGTGGCTGGGAGATTTCCATCCTGCCTATCAGGCAGTTGAGGGCTGAGTCATTGGAGCTCCCAGATGGGAAGAGGCCAGGGATGGGATAGAGGGAAAAGGGGCCCCAGGGAATAGTAGAGGTGAGGGGGATGGACAGCGCACTGTGGTGGGATGGGAGGAGGCAGCCAGGCCACCCCTGACTCAGTCAGTCTCTGAGGCCAAGTCCTGGGCCAAGGCTGGGGAGGAATGGAGACCCCTCCTTGGGCTGCACAGCTGTCCCCCTCAGGGCCTCTGGGCTCCCCAGGGACCTCAGTCTCAGAGCTGGGGTTGGGGGAAGCAGGGGAGGGCCGGTGGCTCAGTGGATAGACCACCAACCCTGGAGTCAGGAGGATCTGAGTTCACATCTGGCTTTAGGCACTTACTAGCTTTGTGACCCTGAGCAGGTTACTTAACTCTGCTTCTAAAAAAAAAAACACTAAAAGTGTAATGTTAGTTATTATAGTTATTACTATTAAATGATCACTTCATTGTGAAAATGCTTTACGACAGAGATGTCAAACATAGCCATGACTGAATGAAGCCTGAACCAGATGAAAATGTTATTGGGAAATAGATAACAAAGTAAATGAAGATACAATAGAAAATAGATAATGTTAATATGTGATTTTCTAAGTCAATATCCTTCAGGGATCTAGCAGGAAGCTTTATTTATGATTTAGTGGCCTCCTTCTCTATTTGAATTTGACACCACTGTTTTAGAAAGTAGATAATGCCAGTAAATATAGAAAAACTGACTCAGGAGTGAAAGGCAGGATGAATATCCTGAAGGAGGACATGCAGGAGCTGAGCTCTGCAATGATACTGAGGGAGATCAAGTGAGAAGAGCAGGCTGGCAGGAGTCTGGGTGGCATAGTAAATACTGAGCTGGCCGTGAAGTTAGGAAGACCTGCGCAAGGCTTGATTTTTGAAGTGCCCCTTACTCGGCACTCAAAGACTGTATGGTGCAGAGGACTTAGTGGGGGTTTCCTCACTGAGAACTCCTTACATCTATGACATCACAATCTTGTCCCGAAAAGAGAACAACTTTTCTAGTGAAAACACTGGACAGGAATTCAAGAGACATCAGTGCTCACCTGCCTCTGCCCATCACTCTCACTGGTGACCTTGGGTGCATGACTTCACATCTTGAAGTCTCAGTCTTCAGCAGTGGGTACACACTAAATGAGGCCATCCACACTCTCACCCTGCCTGTCTTCCTTTTGCCCAGTAGCCCAATCTGTGAGTTAGTTGGCAGAGGTAGGTGTTCAGTGAGTGATCACTGGGTTTCATTAGGTGGCTGCCTAAGTTAAGGGGTGTTCAATCCACACCTCCCTAATTAAGTCACTCTTCCACTCATCACAGCAGCTTTTCCAAACCTGTTCATCTTTCCTTCAATCTCTCAAGGCTCTCCCTGCCTCCAACTTCTCAGCTGAGCACCTTGCCTCACATTTTACTGAAGAAATGGAAGAGATTTACTGAGAGCTCCCTCTTCTCCTTGTCTCTTTATCTAATACTGCTTAGATGCCTTCTGCCACTATCTCTTCCTTCACTTGCCTCATTTGAAGAGGTGGCTCTTTTCTTTGCCAAGGGTAACCCATGTACATACACAAGAGACCCCATTCATTCCATCTTCTCCCACAAATTGCCCCCTCTGTCATCCCCAGTTTCTCACCTTTAATTCCTCTATACTGACTCCTTTCCTACTGCCTTCAAAAGAGGAGCACATGTGAATGTGCTCCCCCATTCTCAGAACACCCTCACTTGATTCATCTATTCATGCTATCATCCCATATCTCTTCTGCCTTTAATCTCTAAACTCCTTGAGGAGGCAGTCTATAAAAGGTGCCTTCACTTTCTTTCCTCTAACTCTCTTTCTTCACTGTACAGTTTGGTGTCTAACTTTATCATTCAACTGAAACTCTTTGCAAAGTTATCTTTTAATTGCCAAATGTAATGGCTTTTTTCATCCATCCTCATCCCTTTTGACCTCTCTTCAGCCTTTGGCACTGTTGATTACCCTCTTCTCCCTGATATTTCTTTCTAGGTTTTCATGACACTACTCTAAGCCTGCTTCTTTTCCTACCTATCTGATCTCTCCTTCTCTGTCTCCTTGCTGGATCTTCATCCATCTCACACTCAGTAACTCTGAGTATCCCCCAAAGCTCTTTCCTGGGCCCTCTTCCCTTCTCTTTCTATACTATTTCCCTTATTGAACCCATGAATTTGATTATCATCTCTAGGCTTATAATTCTCAAATCTACTTCTCCAGCTCTCAGGATCCTCTGTTGACCTCCACTCTCACATCTCTAACTGTTGATTGGACATCTCATACTGGATGTAGATATCTTAGAATCAACATTCCAAACTGGATTCATTGCCTTTTTATTTTCAAAAACACCCCTCTTCCCAAATTCCTTATTACTGTAGATGACATCTCCCCCCCCCCCAGGCCCCCAGTCTTACAACCGAGGTATTAGCCTTGACTCCTCTTTGTCTCTCATCCCCCATATCCAATCTGTTTCCGAGGCTTGTTGATTTTACATTTGTAACATCTCTCCCACATATTCCCTTCTCTCCTCTGACACCACCACTACCATGGTGCATGTTCTGTTATGCCTGGAATATTGCAATAGCCATCTGGTTGGTCTTCCTGTTATAAGTCTGTCCCCGCTCCAGTCCATCTTTCACTCAGCTGTCAGTGATCTTCCTAAAGCACAGCTCTGACCATTTATCCCCTTACTCAGTAAATGCCAGTTGCTCCCCTAGGATCAAATATATAAATCCTTTGTTCAAGCATTCAAAGCCCTTCATAACCCACCTCCCCCTCATCTTTTCAGTCCTCTTAAACACCTAATATTCTTCTGAATGCTCTTTCATTCAGGGATGCCGGCCTCTTGTCGTTCCTTCTATTAGACACTCCATCTCCCAGCTCCAGGGGAATGCTTTCCATCCTCATCTTGTCCCTGGTTTCCCTGGCTTCCTTCAAGTCCTACCTAAAATCCTACTTTTTACAAGAAGCCTTTCCTGCTCTCTTAATTTAGTGCCTTCCCTCTGCTTATTAGTTCCTGTTTATCCTATGTTTGCCTTGTTTGTACATAGTTGTTTACCTGAAGTCTCTCTCATTAGGTTGTGAGCTCCTCAGGGTCAGGGACTTTTGCCTTTTTTTGTATCTTCAGCATTTAGAACAGTGTCTAGCATGTAATAGATACTCAATAAATATTGATTAACTGGCTACTCAGTCAGAGGTTGGGATCAGAAGCAGGGTCCTGGTCTGGGACTGGGAAACAGAGTAAAGGTACTTGGCTACAAACAGAAATAGAGCTTGTTAGAGCCTAAGCCTTAACCAACTGTTGTGTGTTTTGGGAGAACTCTTGTGTGCCAAAAGGGACCTTTCCCTTCTTTTTTTGGCAAAGTACCAGAGATATTGTTAGGATTGAGAGCGGAGGAAGAGGGGGGAAGGGGGTCACCATTGCCAAAGGATAAACCGTAAAGGAAAGGGAATGGGTGGGGGTATAGGATGACCCCCTTAGACTTATCTCCTAGCTCTCCCCACTCCTACCTTTCCACGCCCTCCCACTCCCACCCCAGTCATATACTAGAGATAAATGCTAATTCTTGAAATTCCCCCAGTTTCCAATAAGCTCTGCATGTCACTTCCTAGGGTGGGCATTGAGCCCAGCAAGGAGAAATTTAGAAGGCTCTGCCACTTAACAGCTGTATGCCCTCGGGCAAGTGGCTTCACCTCTCTGGGCCTCCCTTAGTTCCTCCATCAAATGAAAGAGTTGAAGTAAATTATCTCTAAAGTCCTTTTCAGTTCTAAATCCTCTGATCCTAAGATGCCTGCCCCCCAGGCTCAGCCCTGTTGACTTATGCTGTCAGCTTCATTCTTTCACCATGCCAATTAGCTGAGGTCGGGGTTCTATGTCTTTCTCCCAGAGTAGAGGCAGCACCAGAAAATGAGGATGAGAGCAGATAATATGTAATGATATTCTGTTATTCACACAAAGCCAAGTAATTTTCATCTCAGTTAGAATTCATAAAATTGTAGGAACTTTGAATTTTCCCTACACTCTGGGGAAGTGGGGGAGAGGGGGCAAGCAGCAAGGAGGATTTCACTGGAAATATAGAGTACTTGTCTTGGACTGCAGACCTGAGTTTTAATTCCCTTACTTCCCACCACATTCTCTGCAGTCCAATGACACTGGCATTCATTCCTGTTGTTCCACCAGCAAAACACTCCATCTTTCAGATCAGGGCATTTTCTCTGGCTGCCCCCATACCTGGAATGTTCTCTTTCCTCATCTCTGCCTCCTGACTTCCTTCAAGTCTCAGATAAAATTCCACATTCTATAGGAAGCCTTTCCTGAACCCCCTTAATATTATTCCCTTCCCTCTATTGATTATCTACAATTTAGCTTGTGTATATCTTTTTTTGTACGTTGTTTTTTCCCCATAGTCTCCCCTATTAGATAGCTAGCAATTTATATAATACTTTAAGGTTTGCAAAATGCTTTACAAGTATTATCTCATTTTATCTTCACAATCTCTAGGACAGTTTCCCTGATAACAGCTATTATCCCCATTTTACAGATGAAGACACTGAGACTGGGAGAGGTTAAATGACTTCCTTAGGGTCACACAGGTCACATAGATGCTAGTAACCATCTGAGCAGGGTTTGAATTCATGTCTTCTTGACTTCAGGTTCAACGCTCTAACCACTGTGCTACCTGTCTACCTTACAATGTAAGCTCCTTGACAGTAGGGGCTATCCTTTGCCTTTCTTTGTATCCCCAGCGCTTAGCACAGGATCTAGCATATGATAGGCACTTAATAAATGCTTTCCTCCTTAGTTGTGACCTTGGGCATTAAGTCACTTAATTTCTCTGGGCATGAGTTTCCTCCCTTCTACAAATGGAAACACTTCAATACTTCAATGCTCAGTGTGGGCATTCCTTATTCTCACATATGTTGAGACCCTGTTCCATAGTCTCTGTAATTTACTGTGACTGAAAAATTCATTACTTTATGGCCAACTTGAGGAGGACCCTTTGTGAACATAATATCCATAAGCAATTGACTGTCTGTTGTTGGGTTCCTATCTGAAGCCCTTCCTGCTGAGTAGATGGAAGACCCTTGGGAGCTTCTGACCAGTCAGTGAGGCTGACAAAAACCCAGGGTTGCCCTCACACTAAGATGAGGATTGGAGTCGGACTTTAGTATGGGAAAATAGGGATAAGAATACGTTAATTACCTGAAGTATGTGTTTTTGAATGTTAAGTGGAAATAAAGAATGACCTGGGTGATACATGGAGGAAGAATGTTTGGATCCAGAATCTAACCCAGTTTACAAAAGAGAAAACTGAAGCTTAGGCATATTACTTGACTTGATTCAAGGGGATGCAGCTAGCTCCTGGCCAAACCAGGAATAGAATCTGGCCCTCCTGACTCTCAGTCTTTGTTCTTTCCAAATGTAGCAGAGGGTAATGAGCGGATTGTTTCTCTGATCTGCTGGACTGGGGCCACTGGGGATGAGGGGTCACAGGGGATCTCTATCCCCATGGAGCCTGCATGAGGGTGACACCTGCCCTGGCCCCTTCTGGTGGTACCCTTGCTTCTGTACATGCCTGGTCAGAGGCTCCTGGTTGAACCTCATGGTCCTTGTCACTAAGGGATGAATTGGCACATGCTCCATGGTGTGGCCCCTGCTGTAGACTCCAGTTCAGAAGATCCAGGGGCTCCTGTAATTACTCCATTACACAGATAATCAGTGATGGGAAAATTACAAGATTTGCCTGAGCCCAACTCCATAGTAAGTCTCATTTGAGCCTTTTTTTTGGTTGTTGTCATTGAGTAGTTTCAGTCATGATAACTCTTTGTGACCATATTTGGGGTTTTCTTGGCAGAGATACTGGAGTTTTTGCCATTTCCTTCTCCACCTCATTTTACAGATGAGGAAACTGAGGTAAACAAGGTAAGGTGACTTGCTCAGGGTCACACAGCTGGAAGTATCTGAGGCCAGATTGGAACTCAGGAAGATGAGTCTTCCTGACTCCAGGCTCAGTGCTCTATCTGATGCATCACCTACCTGCCCCCTTTAAGCCTTAGTATAATCTAAAATACAGACACACACATCAAACCATATAAACATATCTCGAACACGAAGGGATTTTTAAAAAAACTATTCACAAAAGCCAATAATTTCCCCCTTATCCTTCTAGGGATAGCTGCTTTACATATCAGGAAAGGGAGAGCCTTTCCTGGTCAAGAACATTAGGTGTTCACATGGGGAACTGGGGTTTTGTTTTCCTTTAGGGAGGGTCCCACAGAGTCCTTCCTCTAACTCCTCTCTTACTTCCCTTCCCCCCCACCCCCCATGTTAGCACTGAAATGGAATCAGTTGTAGCTGCTGGGAGGGATGGAGGGAGCATGGTGCTTATACTACAGAGCTATGCCAGGGCAGAGCAGTTATTTTTAGACCCTGCACTCCAGAGGAGGCCCTGCAACATTTGTTCAATATTTAATTATCTGTCCAAAATCAGCCCATATGGCCATGAGTTTTGAAGCAGACCTTGGTGGCATTATTTCCTCTGATTTGATTGCATAAATATGGAAGTGAGGAAGATCGCAATAGCTCCAGAGAGACAGATAGACAGACAAACAGATAGACAGAAAGAGATGAAGGGAAGGGAAAAGGGAAGGACAGAGGGAGAAAGGGATGGTTAAAGAGGAAGGGTAAAAAGATTAAAGAAGAGACAGAGAGACAAAAGACAGAGAGAGGAGAGAGAAAAAATACACATGTGTATATGTATATGTACATATATGTATATATAAACACACATTCATACACACATATAATTTTTTCAATACTTGGAAAATTTACTTTTGGATCTGTGGACCAGATGAACCACATGTGTGTGTAGAGAAGAAAACCCTACAGATTATGCCAATTATGTCAATTAGACCCTTTGAAACTGAGATTGTAAGTCTTAGTAAAATCATAACCATATTAATAAATGACCTTATTTTTTCAGTACTTTACAATTTGCCAACTGTTTTCCCCTTTTGAGGCAGGCATTACAAATACTTACATCCCCATTTTGCAGAAAAGAAACAAGCATGTGAAAGTCAAAGGACTTGCTGAAGGATCATATAGCATAGTAAATGACAGGGTTGGGATTTGAATCCACATCTCCAGATTCTGGGAGTAGTAACCTTGCCACCTCACTCTGCTACCTCTCATGCAATATATTTTACTTGGATCAACAGTCTTTGTCCCACCTTCTCCAAGTCTCCTCTGTTGACTTTGACAGCTGCTCGCTGTCTGAGAAGCAGTTTTGCAGCTTGTGTTTTCCGAAAGAAGCCCTGTTTGCCTTTTGCCTTCCCCTTCTCTTCCTGACAGCCTCGATGTTGGCTCTGGGGTTGACTTTCTTCTTCTCAGACCTTGGATTTCATGTGCTGACACATGCCTGTGAAATTGAAGAGGCTGAATCGAGGAGCTGGGGCCGGGGAGGGTGTGGGGAGTGTCTTAGAACCACAGACAGGGAGGAGGAATTTAAAAGAAAGACTTTGGGGATGGGGGTTTTTATGGATAGAAGGAAGCAGGGGGAATGGGTGTGAGAGATATTTTCTCTCACCCTCCAGAAAGGGAATCAGTGTGATGTCAGTGGTTGCACAGGACGGAGATTAGATCCCTGCAGCATATAGAATGAAGATTGTTGAAGTCGGATGGGGGAAGGGTCCATCTAACTTAATATATAATTAATTGGAGGGGAAAACTAGCCCAGAGAGGCAGAGTGTCTTTCCTAATGTCATAGAGCAGGTTAGTTGGGATGATCTCTTTACATCTCTGAGCCTCAGTTTACTTATTCTTAAAATGAATAAGTTGGGTGGGTTGATCTCTGTGGTCCCTTTCAATTCAAAAGCCTATGATTCTATTCCGTAGCCACAGAAAGAGCCAGAACTCAGGAGTTCATTGCCCAGGTCAAAAGTCTTCAGAAAAGGAGCCCAGAGTTGGCTCCTATCTCTGTCCCCAGCATACTGTTTGCTTTTAGACAAGTCACAACCTCTCTGTGCCAGAAGATCCAATGAGATAATACCTATGAGGATGCTTTGCAAAGTTAGAAGTACTACACAAATGTAAGGTATTATTATACTAAATATTAATTATTATTATTATCTGTTCATCGCCGTGTGTGAGGGGGCTAATCACAGGGTGTTATCTTGATTCTAATAGGATAGGTCTAGAAATGATAATACCAGCTTTTTGGAGTCCTTACCCCCCTTCTCTTCCTGGCTCCATACCCAGTATTCTGAGAATGAGGATATAGGTGGGAGAGAAAGGAGGAGTACTGTCCCCAAAGAGAGCCAAGTTCCTAGCTGGAATGGGTTCCGCTCCCCGACTGTGACTCAGGATTGTTTTCCTAAATCCTTGTTAGCTCCATCAGAGGAGACACCAGGGAATCCCCAGAGAATAAAAAGTGAAATGAATTTGCCCCACTCAGTCTCTGTTAGAAGGTCTCTCTGCAAATGTGGACTGGGAGAAGTGCTTCATTCTGTGTTCCTCCTAGAACCAAAGAAGGTCAGAAAATGATACTCTCATAATGGGAACGTGCACAAGTGCTTTGAGCTGATCCTCAGGTGGCGCAATCTCTAATCCTCTCACCATCCTAGGGGAATGGGATGGAATAGGATGGGATAAGCATTTATGTAGTACCTAGAACATGCCAGGCACTGTGCTAAGTGATTTACAAATTTTATCTCTTTTGAACCTGGCAACAAACTTATGAGGTAGGTGCTGCTATTAAGCTTTATATTTAACCCACACTACTAGGTGGTACAATGGGTAAAAATTGCTGAATTTAGAGTCAGGAGGACCGGAGTTCAAATCCTGCCTCGCTCATTTATGAGTTGTGTGGCTGTGGGCAAGTCAATGATCTTGTCTCAGCTTCAGTTTCCTCATCTGTAAAGTGGAGGTAATAATGGCACTTACTTTGGAGCGTTGTGAGATATTTGTATAGCACTTTGCAACCCTGGAGGTACTCCATCAATGCTCACTATTATTATTGCTGTTGTTGTTGATATCCATCCAGTTTTAGTTGGCTAAGGAAACAGGATATAAACATTTATATAGCTCCTACCACATGTCAGGTATTGTGCTAAGTGATTTAGAAATATTTTATCATTTGAACGTTACAACAATGCAGTGCTATTATTATCCCATTTTATGGATGAGGAAACTGAGGCTGAGGGAATTTAAATGACTTGCTTGAGGTCCCACAGCTAGTAAAAGTCTGAGAAGAGATTTGAACTCAGATCTTCCTGACCCCAAGCTGCCACTCCATTCATTGAGACACTAAGCTACCTAGTTAAGGGCTGTAGTCTAATGTAGTTTTTTGTTTGGAGGGGGGAAGACAAGGTAATTGGGGTTAAACGACTTGCCCAAGGTCACACAGCTAGTAAGCTTGTCCAGTGTCTGAGGTCGGATTTGAACTCAGATCCTCCTGACTCCAGGGTTGGTGCTCTATTCACTGTGCCACCTAGCTGCCCCGAGGGCTGTAGTCTATTCAGATCTTATAGAATCTTGACTGTCATCCAGTGTGTTAGCAATCCCTTGGAGTCACCTTCAGATTTAACATGTTCTAAGGCTCATTGAAATCACTGATAAAAATGTTGAATTGCACATGGTTAGGCTAGATCCCTGAGATACATCTAATGTAGACTCTTAAAATAGGAAGCATCCCCTCTAACTTAATCCCTTCATTTGACAAGAGGAGAAAACTGCCACCCAGAAAGGAGGAGTGCTTTTGCCATGGTCATACAGCAAATTAGCAACTCAGTTGGAAGCTGAGCCTGGTCTTCCTGACTTCCAGGTCATCTTTCTTAACCTCAGTGATCAGTGATATTGAGAAATTTTGTGGCTTTACAAAGGCACACTGTGAGTCAATGGTTCGTCCCTCCTCTCCTCGCTTTGCCCTGAATCCTGGTAATCAGCTGAGCATTGTCTACATTCTTCACCCTCTGGACATCTTAGGCTCCAGCCTCTGTCTCATGGACTCCTTATGCTCTCCTCTCCTGCCAGCACCCTTAGGGTGCACTTCTGCTGGAGAAAGAGAAGAGCAGCCTTTTCCCTCATTCTCAGACCCTCAGCTGTGGTCACTGTCCATGAACTGAAATGTGTTGTCTGGCCTGGAATTACAGGATGTTCCTGAGGCCTCCAGGTTGCCATGGGAACTGGTAACAGTCATTCTTCATGATTAGGGGGTATCCATGGCAACGGAGCTAGCAGCATTTACATGAAACTGAGTTTATTTTATTTTATTTATTTATTTTTGGTAGGGCTGTCTCTGGGCAGATGAAGGTTGAAATGTATTTTTTCTTCCTTTTAATTTCCAGCTGACAATAGTTGGTTGTGTAACCTTGGGTAAGTCATTTCTCTTTAGGCCTCAATTTTCCTTACCAATAAAATGAGAAGGCAGACCGGATGGTCTCTAAGGTCCCTTTCATCTTGGCATTCTATGAATCAGAGAACAATTACTCATTAAATTGCATAGATGGGCTAGAAATTCTATAAGAGAAGGTAGACAAAAGGGAGATGAGGACATGCTGGTATGATCAGGGAAGACAATCTATCCACCCATACCAGGCATGCCCAAACTCCTATTATGTTATGGCCAACATTTCCCAATAGGCCTTTGTCCAACATTAGCCAGATGTGCTGGCTGAAGTTCAGCATAATCCCAAACAGCAGAGAGTCCTTTGGCAAAGAGGTTAATGTCCCAGGTCAACTGAAGAAGACACAGTCCAAAAAGCAAATCAGCCTCAAACAGGTGCTCCTGGCGTTTCACTTTATATGGAACATTAGCTAGTCTCCCGGGCTCATGCTGGATCCCGGCCCATCAGTGACCATCAACTGCAACATGTTGTAAGATACACTCAAGACAGATGCATGTGGCTATGCACTGCTTCGTTTTCCTCATCCATCAAGTGGAGTTAGCAGTTCTTACCCTGTCTCTCAAAGGTCTTGATGAGCTCATTCCTTTATTCATTTGTTCTTTTCCTTCACAAGCATGAAGGGACTGCTGTATGCTGGTTTCTAAACGTTCCTGCCACAAACTAGGTGAAAAACTGAGATACTTGTTCTAATCCTCTTGGGCTTCAGTTTGCCCTATGGTCAGATGAAGACCCTCCTTGCCCTGTGGTCTTGGGCAGGTCACCTCCCCCTTTGGAACTCAGTATTATTTATCTTTAAAATGAGAGGAATATATTATATTATGTCTTAATATTGGCCCCCAATTCCAGATCAAAATCCTATGATACTATGAAAGGAAAGGTACCTGTGGCCAGCCAGAGCAAGATGGGGGTGGAGGGTGCGGAAGGAAGTTGGTGGCACATAAGGAGAAATGTTCTCTGCAGTGGGGGAAGGACATCTCCTTAGGGGGTATCTTGGAAGGCATGCAAATGGCTGAGGGATGTAGAAGCCCTGTGTATGGATGAAATAATGCCAGTAACAGGCCCAAGACTGAAGGTAATCAATAGACAGAGATGGAATTTAAATGCAGGTACTTTGGGGGGGTATTCTGGATACTACAGATTCAGTGCTCCTTCCAATATACTACACGCCTCTTCCGCTAGCTCACTGGGCAAGACATTTCTTGCCTCAGTTAACTCATCTGTAAAATGAGTAGTTTGGGCAAAAGTCACTTCTAAGATGCCTTCTGGCTCTAAACTTCTAATTCTAGGATCCTGATGATATTCCTTGACTTTGTAACTACTATCCAGGGGGCCAGAAAAGACCCAACATTTGGAATTCTGTTAGAAATGAGGGAAGATAGAAAGAAGTTCCCTGCAATGTGGACATTGTGGTCTAGGAGAGAGATGAGACAGTTTTATAAATAGTACGAATTAGACTAGGAAAAATACATGAGATGTCAAAAAGGCTTTGAGATCAGATGAAGGAATGGCCACTTTCACCTGGAACAGCATCAGGGAGGTCGTTTTGGAGAAGGGAGCATTTAAGTGGAGCTTCAAAGACTAGGAAGGGGGACTAGGGAGAGATGGGAATTATTTTTGTTGTTGTTAGGGGCGGTCCTTCATTTTTGGAGAGGACCAGTGATATCACAGGTAATGTCTTGACTTGCTCCTGAATTGGATTTAAATGAGGCAGAACTGCACAAAGTCTTCAGCTTCACTGTCTCCTCCAGAGTCAAGAGGACTGATAATGGCTCCAATGACCTTGGCCTTTCTAAATTAAAGTTTTTCCCAGGCCTCAGTTTGTCTTCTGCAAGGCCCTTTTAATGACTAAGGGCTAGGTAAGAACTGAGACAAAAGATGGCCCAATTTACCATCACAAAAATATCATTCAGGGAGGGGAAGATGCTCAAAGTTTCTGACCAGAACAGAAAACAATTGCTATTTACACTCATTCTAAGCCATGGGAGTTGTGAGGGTAGGTAGGAGGAAGGGAGTCATTCCCAGATATAGGTGATCATAGGATTCAGAAGTTGAAGGTACCTTAGAAATCATTCAGTTCAATCCTTTGTTTTGACAGATGAGGAAACTAAAGTCTAGAGAGGTTAAAAGACTCACCGCAAGGTCGCACGTGGAATAATGAGCAAAGTCAGCATTTGGACCCAGGCCTTTTTGGCTCTAAGATCTCTGCTATTCCCGTGATACCGGTTTACTTTGACAGATGTGAGGTGAGAACTCAGAACTATGAATGACTGTGGAAATGTGAGATATTACATTGTTAGAGGTTTTTTTTTTGGGGGGGGGTTAGTATTTTTGGAGGGGGAAAGGCAGGGTAATTGGGGTTAAGGGACTTGCTCAAGGTCAAACAGCTAGTAAGTGTTAAGTGTCTGAGGTCGGTTTTGGACTCAGGTCCTCCTGACTCCAGACTGGGTGCTCTATTCACTGCTCCACCTAGCTGCCCTGATATTACAGTGTTGATATGGATGTTCAGTCATCTTTCAGTCCTATCTTGACTCTTTATTACTGCACTTGGGGTTTTCTTGGCAAAGAGTAGTTTTTCATTTTCCTCTCCTGCTCATTTTACAGATGAAGAAACTGAGGCAAATAGGGTTAAGTGACTTGCCCAAGGTCACACAGCTACCAAGTGTCTGAGGCCAGATTTAAACTCAGGAAGATGAGTCTTTCTGATTCCAGGCCCAGAACTCTATCCACTGAGCCACCTGGCTACCCTCATTACAATTACCTTGTTACCTTCCACCAAAGTCATCCTTCCGTTATCATGTGGCATCTTGGAAGTAACTCTTTGAAGGTCACATTGGTGAAGCACAAGACCTGGCTGGTCCTGCTGTGCCTTGAGGTCAAGCTGGGTAGGGAAGGACCATGTGTAACTGTTGTCAAAGAGAGTTACTTTAGCAAGGCTCTTCACCAGTGGAAGAGAGGACATAAATCTTTTTGGCTGTGCCAACCCAGGATGACCAGGTATTGGGTAATGGGGGAGTTTACTTTAGATTTGATTGGTGGAGGAGGCCCATCCATGAAATCACAGACCTTTTGAAGTATTATTATCACATTACAATTATTAGTACCTGAGTTCCCTGAATATATGGGCTTCATTGCCTTGCAAACACTGGATGAATGTCCATGTGGTTCAGGAATCAGAATGCTGATTCCTTCTTAAGTCTTTAAAAAGTTTTTAAAGCCTTGTATCCCTCAGCAAGCTTTGAATCTGAGCAGTGGGTCTGCCCCACATAGTTGTAGAAGCAGAGCTGTCTGGCAGAAACCACATAGCTTTCTCTTCATGAAGGAATGCAACATCTATTTCAACGAAATCCCCCAAACAAGAGCTTCATCTCTCCCAAATTATGGTAGGCAATTGTGCTTGTCTTCATTTATTCATTCATTCATTCATTCATTCATTCATTCATTCACATATGAATATTAAATGCTTTATTGTACCTGTGCTGAGTTCTGGAGGAGAATTTGAGATTTAAGGATGACAGCCTTTGAGAAGTTTAGTAGGGGAGTAAGATACAAAGATAAACATAATAGGTGATATTACATTCTAAGTTCCTTGTACATTAGAGAAGTGGAAAATAAAGGGCTATGTGAATTATAAGATGCAAATTCATTACTGACTGGGGAGATCATGAAAATTAATTCTTCTGTGCGCAGAGAAGTAAGTTCTGGGCTGGGAAAGGCAAGGTAGAATTTTAATTGTGTAGAGGTATGGTGGAGAAAGAGTGCTGGTTTTTGGCATCTGTGAACCTGGATTAGAATTCTAGTGTTGCCACTTATTACCTGTATGACTGCAGAAGTAACATCAATTCCCTTGGTGTCAGTTTCCTCACCTGTAAAATGAGGTGACCGGACTAGATAACCTCCAAAGCTCCTTCCAGCTTCAAATTTATGACTTCATGAAGTAAATATGTATATGCACACAGTCATGAAGGCCTCCTTATTCCACCACCCCCTCACTGGCCTAGACATTTTAAAATGCCCCATTGAGGGAGGAGCTGATGAAAGCAGCTTCTTCCCAGGCTTTATTTTGGATTTCTCCATCTAGTAAAGTTCTTACCCATAAATAAAAGAGAGAGACTTTGTAGCCTCTACAAAGACGATGTTGTTGGGCCATTTATTTATACAGGAGTGAGGTCAGGCCACATTGAATCATTCTCAGTGCCCTAAGCAATCTAAATTAGATGACTAGCTAAGACAATGCGTGCTACTTTTTGCTAGGCAACCAAATTTTCTTCTGTTTGAAGGTTACTGAACTATACAGTAATTAAGCTCAGAATTCTGTCTTCTTCAGTTTATTAGTGCTAGAAAGACTAAAATGATGATTCTGAGACATCATCTGTTCTAATGCCTTCAATTTACAGATGGGGAAATTGTGCCCCAGAGGGGAAAATGACTTTTCTCAAGATCACATTATTAGTTATTGGCAAAGTCAGGTTTTATATCCATGTTTCCTGACTCTTAATTTAGTGGTCTTAGCACTGTTTCATTGGCTTTCCATTCCTTTGGGTTGAAAATTGTCCTTTCCCTAGTCTTGCCTTTTCTATGGTCACCATGTAACATTGGGTGCATTACTTTACCCTTTATGAACCTCAAAGAGAAACCACTATTTCCATTTGAAAGAATTTGTCTGACTCTTTCCTCCCTGATAGGAAAACTCTAGACCCTCAAAGGAAAGAGATATGGAAAAATAGAAAAGAGACAGAAGATGGAGAAGCTTTGAAAAGATATCTTTGAATTGTCACTTCAATTCAAAGGTTTGTAAAACACCTACTGTATGTGAGAGCTTGCGCTAAACTCAGGAGATACATAAATAATCATATAGTCCTTGTCTTTAAGGATCTTAGTATGGTAACTTGTTCAAGGTGAGCTTTTGAAACATTTCCAGTCATGGAAAGATTATCTGTCTATCTATCCATCCATCCATCCATCCATCTATCTGTCTGTCTGTCTGTCTGTCTACCTATCTATCTTTGTGTGTGTACACATGCACAGTCCTCTAAATGTACATATATATACAATATGTACATATTTGCACATATTTAGATACCCACACACAGTACATATATATGTGTGTAGGTATGCAGTGATGATATACATGAAAATAGTATAAAGGGCATAATTTGGGGACATACATGATTTCAAAAGGACATAGACTAGTCATGAAATAAGAAAGAGAAACATCCAATAGTCAGTTTGGGAGGTACATTGATAAACTTGAGCTATTAAACAAACAAAAAAGGAGGCTTCCAGTCTATAAGGTGTATACTTAAGATACAGAGAATTGTGCAGGATGGGGCTTGGAAGATTTCAAGTTTTTGATTTGAATGGTTGGTGACAGCCATTAGAGGGAATAGACCTATTCTGCTTGGGCCCCAAGAGTAGAACTAGGTGCAGTGGCTGAAAGTTTTGCATTGCAGAGAGGCAGGTCCTTAATTAATTCTTTTTTTGTATTGTTTAATATTTTTGCTTTAGTTTTATTGTATGTATGTAACTGTAAAAATGATTCTTAGCTCACCAGCCTATATTTCTTTAGTACCCTTATCAATTCTCATTGGTTAGGTTATCATTTCTATGCAGATAATTCATTCCCCAATCTATTTATCCAGTTACAGTCTCTACTGAGTTGTAGTCTCATGTCACTAACTGCCTATTGGACATAACTGGATGTCTCATAGACATCTCAAACTCAACATGTCTAAAATAGAGTCATTATCCTTCCCTTCAATCCTCTCCTCTTTTGAACTTCCCTCATACTGCTGAGGGCACTGTTCTTGCCAGGCATGCAACCTTGGTGTCATTTTCAGCTCCTCACTTGAACCCATGCCACATTCTAGTCCATTGCCAAATCTTGTCATTTGGAACATCAAAACATCTCTCGTTAGTGTATGTATATATGTGTATATGTGTATGTATATGTAGATATGTATGCATATGATACATATAGATGTATGTATATATGCATAATCTCCTTCCTTCTATTCACACAGCTACCCCCTAGTTCAGGCCTTATCACCTCTCACTTGAACTGTTGCAATAATTTCTCATTGGTCTTGATGCTTCAAATCTCTTTCTACTCCAATCTATCCTCCACACAGATGCCACAATGATTTTCCTAACGTGTAGACCATATCTTTGCCCTCTTCTCTCAACTCTATAAATTCCTATAGCTCCTAAGTACTTATAGTATCACATATAAAACCCCTTTTTGAGGATGTGTTTACAGCTCTCTACAACCTGGAGCCTTTCTACACTTCTAGTCTTCTTAGCCTATAAAGCCCTGAACATAATCTGTGATCTAACCACAATCGCCTGCTTGTTCCTGTCTCCTATCTCCTTGCCTTAGCAGGAGTTGTTCTCTGTGCCTGGAATGCACTCCCTCCTCACCTCTACCTCTTAATATCAGACTTCCTCCAATTCTCAGCTCAAGCACTCCCTTGTGCAAGAGGCCTTTTGGCATCTCCCCAGTCACTTGAGCCTTCCTTTCCCTCTAACTCACTTTCCTTCTTCTTAGCATTATATCTTGTATGTATCTTTGAATTTACATTATTTCTCCCCCATTGGTATGTAAGCTTCCTGGAGTCAGGAATTATGTTTGTGTTTTTGACTTTCTTTGTATCTCCAGTGCTTTCCATAGTGCCTGCCACATAGTAATTGTTTACTAAATGCTTGATTGATTGAAGAATGGGTTGGACTAAATTACTTTCCAGGTCCATTCTGAGATTCTGTGATTACAGTGGGCACTGTTAGAAGGAGGGGAGACACCAATATGAACCTGGATCTCTGGAATGATCTGAGTTTTCCAGCTTTTAGGGTGAGAGTTGGTGTTTTGCCAAGGGAGAGCCAGTAGACATTGATTTGAAACTGTTGTCCTTCTGCCCTATCTGGGCTAATCTGGACATATTGGATCATAGGGATGATGTGACTACCACAACTCAGTTCCATCTGTGAAGATGCTGTTAATCCTCTTGTCAAGACGGGCTTCTCTTGTTTCTAGGTCATCCATATTATCATTCTGAGATCTGGAAGGTTTGCGGCTCTTCTAAGTGATTAATCATGTTCTGGGGATTTTTACTAAGCAGAGGGTGCCTGGGAGGGATGAGCTTGAGAAATTCAGCTGTTTGGCATTTAAATTTCTTTATCAGCTGACCCTTCCCTACCTTTCTAGTATTCTTACCTTTTATCCCCTTCCATACACACAATGAGCTCACTACCCTGCCCAGCTTGCTTTTCCTCAATATTTTCATCTCTTATCTCCATGCCTTTGCAACTCTTCCCCATGTCTTCCTTATCTCCACCTTAGATTCCCTGCCTTCTTTCAAGCCTCAGTTTTAGTCCCACTTTGTGTAGGAAGCCTGTTCCATTCCCTCAGCTGCCAATGTTTTCCCCTCAGACATAACCTTCCATCTGCTCTGTATGTATCATGCATGTACATGTTCTCTTCTTGTTTCCTCCATTAGAATGTGCACTGCTTGAGAATAGGGACTGTTTTTGAATTTCTTTAGTGCATTTAGTTCAGTTTTTGCATTTCTGAGTGCTTCGCACAGTCCCTGGTCTATAGTAAGCACTGAATAAATGTTTGTTGACTAGTTGACTGATCAGCTGAAGGTTTCACTGCTCTGTGAAAGACACCTAGCTCTAGTCAGGAACTTGTAATAAGCCTGGAACCAGGTTGGAACTAGACTGTGAAGCCCTTTAAATGAAAAACAGAAGAGATTTTTTTATTTGTTTGGGGTTTTTTAATCCTCTGGACAATAGGGAGTCATTGGAGCTTTTTGAGTGATTGAGGAGGCAAGGGTAGTATGGAGGGGAGGAGTTGATGTGGTCGTATCTGTGAATCAGGAATATCCTTTTGGCAGTCATGTGGCATGGACAGGCTTGAAGAAGGAAGATCAATTAGGAGTCTTTTACAAGGGCTGATAAAAACCTGTGATGGTGGGTGATTTCATTGTGGATCTTCCCCCCACTAGTGCAGATTACAGTCACTTTATGCCTTTGCAGATGATCTTCATGAGTTACTGTGACACAAAGGATTCATCAATCCTGTGGAGGTAGGCTTAAGGTCACTTAGGCTGGTCCTCATTTGACAAGCAAACCCTGCCCATTGCTAGGACTATATATGAAACCCTTATAGCTTGGAAGGACCTGCCAAAGATTGCACTGGACTGGCATAGTCTGAGAGAACCCAGAGTTCCCTCCAAGCCACACTGACACCAAAAGTGTGTTATTAGAGGAGGCATATATAATATGGATTTAATAAATGTCTTATTAAATTGATGTCAATTGGACACTAAAGGAAAAAGATGGACAATGCAGGACAGGTTGATATCCTTGGCTAAACCTGCATTACAAGTGGCACCAAAGGGCCAAGGGGAAAAGTCTTAGGGCTTTCTCATGTAGGCCAACACATACTTCATATCCGGAATAATGGGTCTGCCCTCTATTATCAGACCTGAACAATCTGTGGCCCACATCCTCCACATTTTTCACAGGCCACCCGAAATCCTTTGGCATGCTGTAAGCGGCCTGCAGCCTGCTCTAGTCCATACCCTAAGAGGGATCGCTGTAGCAGCAATAGGGGATGGTTGGGGTGGAAGGGCCATTTTGTACAGACTGAGGAGATGATTATGGAATAGGAGAAGGGAAGCACCTGGAAATCCAGACTCTGACTCTCTCATATCACCGAAACAGCCTTGTGCTGACATTGGCTAGATATTATTATATTATAGTCTCGAGAGCTGAAAAGGACCTCAGAGATTACCTAGCCCAACTCTTCCCTGCCCTCAGTTATACAGATGAGGAGACTGAGATATAGAGAAGTAAAGTCACTTGCTCAAGGTCACACAAAGCACTTTATATTATATAGATTATCTTATTTTAGCTTATGTGCATATCTCTATATATGTATATATGAAAAATAGAAGCCTCTCAAGGTTCAGTAACCTGCTCACAGTTAATGAGTGTTTGGACCTAGGTTCTCTGGTCCCAGATCCAGTACTTTTATCACCTGTGGCCTCCTGGCCCTCAGTAGCAATTGCCCCTCAGTTTCAGGGTGCACCAGAACTGTGGGTGAGTGTCTTCGAGACAGGAGCATTTGGTGGTTTGACCACACAGGTGACCTGGGGCTTGTTAACTTTGTCATTCAGTGCCATCTGTTCCCTACAGCCCACAGGACTGGGCCTCAGGGAGTTCCCTCCTGCCACAACTCAGTCCATTTATTCATTCTGTTTATCCTCTGGAAAGAAATCTTTGCTGACAGTGGCTTTTACCTCCTTAAAACATCTGTTATGACCACAGGCATCATGGTAAGAGTGTTAAACTTAGAACTAGGAGAGCCATGGGTTTGAATTGTGTATCTGACATTGTACTACCAATTTAAAAAGTGTCTGATTTTGGGAATGCTATTTTGTGTCTCTGAACCTCAGTTTTCTTACCTGTAAAATGGAAACAATACTAGTACTACCTATGTCATAGGGTTGTTGCCTGGAAAGTGCTTCATAATCTTTAAAATGTTGTAAAAATGGAAGTTGATGTAAATTATTCATCTTTTCAGTCTTCAGGTTTAAGAATCATTGATAAGATTTGGAAAGGAGTATGGAAAAGTGGGGCAAATTCTGGTCTTAGAAGATCAGACTCTGAATCAGCCTGGACTCAGTTTCCTTATCAATGAACATGGGTATAATGATGATTGTACTTCCTGTCTTTCATAGGGTGGTTGAGGGGAAGGTGCCTTGTAAACTGCAAAGCAAGATAGAAATGTGGGTTACTGTTATGAACTGGAAACTCAGGCTCAGTTGTTTCTGCAGTCATTAGAGTCCCACATCAGGCAGGTTCCAGGAGATTAGACCAAGAAGTGTGGAAAGCTCCCAAAATAAACCTGTCTCAGGCTCTTGAAAAAGCTGCTTTCAGAGTAATGTGGTGATTGGATATACTTGTGTGTGTTTCTGTCTGGGTGGAAGAAACAGTCTCTTTTGTCTTCTTATTCTAGTCAAGCTTAAAATCTTTATTGCCATGAAGATTACTTGTATTTGGAGGGCCGGAGAGGCAGTGGGAAAAAGTGGGTGGAGGACAAGCCTTGGAGTCAGAAGCCCCTGGGTTGGAACCTTTCCTCTGCCACATTCTGGCTGTGTTACCTGGACAAGTCATTTAACCTGTCATTGTTCAAGGCAACTCTCTTCAGACTCTAAATCTCAGAGAAGTGTCCAGTCTGCATTGGCAGAGGGAGTTCCTCACCTAGAGTTCCCCATTTTGATGAAATCACAGGTTAGGTTTGAGAAAAAATTATATAATTGAAGACAAAGGTACAGTGAATGGTCTAGAGGAACTGAATTCAAATCCTTGCTCTCATACTTACTAGTTGTGTGATCATGGGTAAATCATGGAAAATTTCTGAAGCTCAGTTTCCTCATCTGTGAAATAAAAATAATTATACAGGACAATGTAGTAGAAGTTACACCAGATTTTAGAGTTAAAACACTTGGGTTCAAATATTGACCCTGCCACTTACTCCCTGAGTGATCCTGAACAAGGTGATTCACCTCTGTGAGCTTGCATGTGTAAAACTGCAGGGACGTATTAAGTGTCCTTTAAGACACTTCCTTAAAGTTTTAAATCCAGTGGTCTGAGCAAGTGGAATCTAACTAGGACCACACAGGTCACAGGGGCATTGTGGGAAAGGTGCTTGGTAAGCCTTGCATTTAAAGGGTTCTATAAATGTGAGTTGTTTTTTGATTATGATGGTGCCTTCCAAAAAGTGCTCCTGGGTCTTTTAACTCATCTCTTCCTCAAGACAGCCCTATGAGGTAAATGGTGCAAATGTTATCATCATTTTACAGCAAAGGAAATTGAAGCCTGTTAAGAGGAAGCCACTCGCTCAGGTTCAGTGGTGAACACCTGAACCCTTAGTTCTATGCACTTTCCCCTACTCCATGCTGTTTCTGGCCATCTCATTGGGCCAGATTCATAGATAATAGCTAACAATGATACAGTGCTTTAAGGTTTGCAAAAGACTTTCATGTCATTTCATTTGATCCTCACAAAACCCTGTGAGGTTGGTGCTATTTTCATCTCTGTTTTACAGATGAGGCAACTGAGCCTCATCTGAAAAATGCTAAGTTACTTGCCCAAAATCATTCAGCTAGAGAGAGGAGTGGAGAAACAGGCTCACAGAGAAAAGCTACTTGCCCCCAGGAGATTATCTTCCGCATTTTATAGGTGAGAAATTAGGCTTATTAAGTCTGAGGTTACACAGGTGAGTAAGAGGCAAAGCTAGGATTCCAATCTAGGTACTCTGACCCTTTGCCCCTTCAGCATTCTTTTCCATTATACAAGTTGCCTTCTTTACATTGTGTTTACACTTAATTTTTTACTCTCTGTTTGCAGAGTCGCCCCAAGAAAGGTCGGGGCAGCGGCGCACCATGCCCAGTAACCTCTCTGATAGGAGCCCCAGCATGGAGCCTTCAGCTACTACACCTTTCCGGGTCACGGTAACTATCTTTGTGTTACTGCAGTCCCTGCAGGACTGCTTTGTGCAAGTTTACGTAACAGGGAATTTTTCTGGCCTCCCTCCATCTAGGTATCCATTCAATTGTTTCCCTAGAGCTGAGCCCCAAGTCCTACTGGCAGTGAAGTAAAAAGGAAAAAAAGCTCCCAGCAGGCAGAGCTGGGGATTATATTATTCCCTGGACACTGAGCCCTGTAGCTGTATCCTAGTCTCCAGACCCAGTAGACTCTGGGGGATCTATCCTGACCTGTACAGCAAAGATGGCAAGGGTAGAAAAGGAAACAGGTTGGATTTTCAAATATTTATATCTTCTAGGCTAGTTGAGCCCCTGAAGCTCATTTTAAAAAAGGCAATATGCAACATCCCCTGCTCTGGATCTGGTGTTTACAGTTAAGGAACTGGGCTCACTATGGGAAGATTTGTTCTATGAAAAGATGTAACCAGAAAGAGCAGAGGGACCCCTCCTCTGCTAAGTGAAGGGGTTAAATTAAATGTTCTCTCAAGGCCCCTTATAGCTCTGGCATAGTCTGTTTTAGCATTTTATGCTCCGGGCTTTCACGATCTGCCTGGTATTCTATTGTTCCAAGATCCCTTTCAGTAATTATGTTGTATGGTTACAACAGTCTCTTCCTTAGTCTTTTCTGTTTGACTTTTGTCATTGGCAGAGAAGAGAAGGAAAGGACCGAGGGGATTTTTTTGGGGGGTGGGGATCTTGGTTCACCTCCTTTCAAAAAAAAGAATAGAGCGCTTTCACCACATCCCAATGTGTGTCCTTCAGGGATAAAAGAGGAGACATAATCTACCAGGGACAAAAGTTTTGGAGTCTGGACCATGGGACTAAACCTAAGGGAGATGTGGATTTCCCTCAAGGAAGAGGCTGAGAAGGTAGAAACCCTCAGCTACAAGTTTGAGATCATTTCTCCGCGGACATTTCTAGCCCTGACACAGTATGACTCTCCCACCTTGCAATTGTATGGTCGTTCTGGCTTTCCCATCTATCATCTCACTTTATCCACATAGCAACCCAGTGAGATAGGTTTAGGTGGGGCAAGAATTACTATCCTTATTTTACCAATGAGGAAACTAAGGTACAAAGAACTTTTGTGTCTTCTTCAAAGTCACCCAGCAAAAGTCAATGGTGGATCATGGCCTAAAACCCCAGCTTCCCAACTACCAGCATAGTATTATTCCTTTTATTCCCTCATTGTCTGAGCTCATTGTCTTTCAAAAAGGGCACTGGACTTGGAGTCAGAAGACCTGAGTCTGAGTTTCACCTCTGTGATTTAGGACCTTCCAGTGCACAATCATCCCTCCCCTTCTTACTACACAAGGCTATTTGTGTTGCTTGTAGAAGTGCTTTGAAAGATAATCTCAGGGTCGCAAGATCATGGCAGCCCTACAAAGCTGGAAACTGAGGCCCAGAGCGATTAAATGCCCAGGATAACCCAAATCATAAAGTAACAGAACTGGCACTCAAACCCAGGTCCCCTGAGTCTAAGTCTTGAACTCCTTCTCCTATCTCATAATGCTTTTCTATGAGTTACCACAGTAAGGCATACTCTGAGTTGATGAGATTTCTTAGCCTCATCAAACTAACTTGTAATACTGGCTCAACAGGCTGGGCAAGGGGGTGGCAATAGGCCTAGAAATTCTGTCCCCAAACGACTCACTGATAAGCAGGGAAAAATGTTCATTTGTTTGTGGCCGGTGGGAAGATATTGTCTTTAATCTTCCCAGAATTCTGCTACCTATACTCAGGGTTCCCAGAGCAGCCCGGAATTCACAGCCCAGCTACCTTTTGCTAAAGCTCTCTAAAGGCCATTCCACAGGCCCAATTTGTACCAAATCACCCTTAGTTAATAATCTTTCCTCCTCTGCTCTGTGATCTTCCATTCCCTTCCACCCCTATCCCAGTGTTGATTAGGAGAGAAGTGGGGAGTCTTAGGAGGATTGGGGAGGGGAGTTTCTTTGCTGGAGGACAGAAGTAATATGACCCAGAGTCTGTAATGGTCTAGCTTTGTTTCATTCAGATTTAGTTGCAGAGAAGCAAACTACTGTGGCTTTCCTAAAGAAAAAAAAAATAATTTGAGTGATTTGCTTTGTTTGAGACTTTGTTTCCCCATCTGTGAAATGTGGATGTTGCTTTTGCTGTTCTCTAAGGTCTTTTCCAAATACTTAGATGTTAATTGAGGGTTTTAGAATGTGAGGCAGAGAGGTTTCTAAGACTATCTTTTAAAAATAAAGTTTTATTAATATCTTTTGTTCTCGCATAAAATACATTTTCATTGTTTTCCTCTTACCCTTCACAGAGAGCCAGTCCATATAACAAAGAATTTTCTTAAAAGAAAGAAAATAAAAAGAAGAGAAAAAAGCTATTAGCAAAACTGATCAATATATCAAAAAAAATCTGAAAATCTATGTATCATCACCCAGCAGTTAACCTCTCACTTCTGCAAAGTGGTTGGGGGATGGAGGGTGAGGAGGCAGGCAAGGTATGTGAATTATTATTAGTAATTACTGAGATTTACAGGGCACTTTAAATTTGACAAAGTGATTTACATATACTATCACATTTGATCTTTATAACAAATCTGTCAGGCATGTGCTAATATTGAACCCATTTTGTGGATGAGGAAACTGAAGTTAGCCAGAGGGGTTAAGTGAGAAAGAATAAAAAGAGAAAATAATATTTTCACTACCCATGTTGTGTTGGACTTTGTGACCCTCAAGTGAGACGGTGAGTGGGAGAGAGCTTTGTAAACTGTACCAAATGTAAGTGATTATCAGTGTGATTGGAAGGGGCTTCATTTGGTCTTTGGATCTACACTATGAGGCATTTTCTCCCTCCTCTGTCTACTCAGCCCCAGAGAAGCTTATTTTTGTTTTTATAAGGGACTTTTATTGCTGCCTTCATGCCAGCCAATTCAAGCAGGAAAAATATACCCAGCACCACCTTTTTTTTTCCTTGGGCAGAAAGAAAAGTGAGAAGCCTGTTGCTTTTACCACTAGGAATGGTGGTGGTGGTGGTGATAACAATGATGATGATAATGATAATGGTGGCTCACATTTATACAGGGTGTCCCAAAAGTCTTAGTGTAGCTTTAAGCTTTGATATTTTAAATAACTAAATTAAACTTTAATAGCTTAATACTGAACTAAACTGAAAACTGTACTAATTAAAGCTTAAAACTGCTCTAAGACTTTGGGGACACCCTATATAGCACTGTAAGGTTTACAAAGCACTTCATATGCCTTATCTCTCTTATTCATCAGTATAATCTTGTTGGGTAGATGCTATTATGGGATAGGTAAGTGGCGCAATGGATAGAGTGCTGGGCCTGGAGTTAGGAAAATTCTTCTTCCTGAGTTAAAATCTGACCTCAAACACTTACTATTTGTGTGACCCTGGGCAGGTCACTTAACCTTGTTTGCCTCGGTTTCCTTATCTGTAACATGAAGCGAAGTACTAAATGACAAACCACTCCTGTATCTTTGCCAAGCAAATCCCAAATGGGGTCACAAAGAGTTGGACATGATTGGAACAACTGAACAATAACAGACACTGTTATTATCCCAGCTTTTACAATATGGAGAAATTGAAGCTTGGTTTAAGTGATTATGTTTAGGGTCTCACATCAAATAAATAGAAAAGGCAGAATTTGAATCTAGGTCTTCCTGAATGAGTTCAGCATTCTCCTTACTACTTCCTAAGTTTTGGTGGTATCAGGATGATGATTAAATCAGTTAGAGTATCTGAAGTACTTTGCAAGTATAGGGTGTTAGTGGTTAGTCTATTTTCTTTAGAATGGGAGACTCCTGTACCTGAAGGTTTGTGTCATAAGGCCAGGACTGAACTAAGAGAAAATCTCATCCATCCCTAAACATACTATTTTGTCCTCTGATTTTTCACAGGAGAACCTGCAGGTCTTTACCAAGTAATAATGCCTATCATGGTCAAAGTAGGGTGGGATATTCAGTTTGGGAGAAGGAACTTGTTGGGGTCAGGTAGGCTACTGCCAAGAATTTCCATTGTGAAGCTTTCCTGGAGCTTCAGACTATCTTTATAATGTGTGAGGGATGGCACCAGTGGCCTTAGAAATGACATTAAGCCCTTCACAAGCTAGCTCTAACTTGTCTTTTCCAGTCTGATTTTATATTACTTTTCTTCATGCATTCTACATTCCAGCCCAACTGATTAACTTCCTTTTCCCTGTATCTCTTATTCTATCTCCTATTTCCATTTCTTTGCACAATCGTTTACACATGATAAACACTTAACAAATGCTTATTGAATTGAATAGAATGATGATTTTGACCTAGCCCTTTAGCTGATGACATGGCTATAATGTTCTGTTTCATGGTTTACCCAGTCCCTGGGATCTGGTGACCTGCAGATGATCATCTCTGGCATTCTAGGCACAACCTGGTAGGTTGGTTTACCATCCTTAACTTTCTTTATTAGTTCAGAAAAAGGGAAGAATTGGTGAAATCACTGCTCTGACAGTCAGGAAACCTGGGATCTGATCTCAGCTCTAGCAATAACTCTGTGATCTTGAGAAATTTATTTTATTTTTCCAGGCTTCCATTCCTTTGCCTGGAGTCTGAGCAAAGTGGACCATATATTCTCTAAAGGTGGCCTTTCAGCTCTAACAGTCAGTCTCTCTCTCTCTCTCTCTCTCTCTCTCTCTCTCTCTCTCTCTCTCTCTCTCTCTCTCTCTCTCTCTCTCTCTCTCTCTCCCTCTCCATATATATGCCTGCCCTCTCGAAGCTTATAGTTTGGTGGGAAAGATAAGGCACAGATAGTTAGAATACATAATATATTGTAAAAAGAAAAACATTAAAGGAGTATGGAATAAAGTGTTAAATAAGGTTTAATGGAAGAGTTCAGGAGGTCATTGCTGGGTTTTGTAATGGGAGTCATCCAGGGGTGGAAATAGCATTTGAGTTGGTTTTTTAAGACTTTGTAGGAATTCAACAAGTAAATAAGGGAAGAGGATGCATAAAGAAGAGGAGAAGTAAACATGCAAAAGGGAAAGAATGCAGTGTACCTGTCAAGGGAGGGACAGAGAATATTTCAGTTTGATGTGACTTTATGAGAATAAGGTACCATATAAAAGGTAGGGTGACTTCTTGAATATGAGGCAAGCAGTAGGGAGCCACTTGTATATTTAAAGATCACTTATTCTAACATTCTGTAGTCTAAGGTTCCTTCTAACTCTGAACATTCTGTATTCTATGCACTAACATTTTATGTTCTGATGTCTGCCCCGCCCCCCAGCCACAGTAATATTCTGTGATTCTAAATTGGCTTGTAGGAGCAGAGTGTGAGATATGGAGACAGGCTGTTTCCACCTGCCCCCATTCCTTTCACCATCTTTACCCTTTATTCAGCTGGTTTTCAGACAAGTTGAGCCCAATGGGTTTGGGGAGCAGGTGTTGGGGAAGGAGTTGCGGAGGGGAGGTCTGGGAGGTAGAAGTGATTGCAAAGCTTTGAAATTAGACAGCTCATTGATCCAACCTGATTCCTTCACAGAAAGTTTAAAGCTGGAGAATCATGTTTGAAGGGCTGTCTGAAATTAGGTTTCAGGGCTATTTTTTGCTCTGTAGAGGAGCAGACATACATAGTGTCAGAAGGGTAAGGTATGCATAGTATTGATGAATCTTGTTTTAGGAACTAAGACTCCATGGCAGAAACTTCTTTCTGTGCTGCTTAATCTTATAATTGGACTAATAGCAATTAGTAGCAATCCCTTACATGGAGTTAAGAGTTTAATATGTTAGAAAGCATTTTGGCATCCACTAGCTCACTGATTTTTTTTTAAAGCACATCCTGTGAAAAGGTCAGGGGAAGGATAATTATCCCCATTTGACACATAAGGAACCTGAGACTCTGAGACAGTGTCATGATTTTACCTGGACTATACCCCCCCGCCCCCATACTCAGAAATCTTCAATGTTTCCTTATTGCCTGTAGGATAAAATTAAAAAAAAAATTCTTAGACTGCAGTTTAAAGCCTCCCATCACCCCCCAACCCATCCACCCCCACATTTGGATCCCACCTATTTTTCCGGTCATATTTCATATTGTTCCTCTTTTTGTATCTTCCATCCCAGTTAAAAAGGACAACTCTTATCTGTTCCCCTTACATGACTCTCCAGCTCTCACCTCCATGCTTTTGCAAAACTGCCCCTCCTCCCCATGTCTAGAATACATTCCTTCCCTGCGTTATATTGTCCCTTGAATCCTTCAAAACACAGGTGAAGTGGCACTTCCTTATACATGAAGCCTTTCCTAATTCCTGGAGTTTTTAGTACTCTCTTCCTATTGTAATTATTTTGTATATACTCTTATTTCCTTGTTTACACATTGAATCTTCCCAGTAAAATATAAGTTCCTTTGAAGGCAGAAATTGCTTTGTTTTTGTTCTTGTATCTCTGGCACATAGCTTAGTGCTTGCACATAGTAGGTACATAATAGGGCAATTAGTTGAAATTAGTCCATCAATAAGCATTTATCAAGTGCTTTCTATGTGTTGGACACTAAATGTAATCTTCATAGAACTGACCTGTCTTTGGGACCCAGACTTGGCCTAGGATGGAAAGCAAAGGAGAAATTGACAAGGAGAGAAAGATTCTGAGTTTCTTCCTCTTTCTGCCTGAGCCTTTGGAAAAATCTAGTAGACTGCTCAGTTCCTGGAGCATTTGTTGAGCCTGGGCTAGAAAGTATTCTTTTTTTTTCCTTAGTATGTCACCCAGTATGAGTATCATAGAGTTAAATGTGTTAGAACTAAAAGGGATTTTTGAACAAAAAATGTTCAAGCTGTAAGGTACATAAGAACATAGATTGCTTGAGCTAGGAAGGAATCTTAGATTGTTATAGCAGAAAGGGACCTTACAACATAGAATATTTGAGCAGAAATGAACTTTAGCACATAGAATATAGAACATAAAACATAGAATGTTAGAATCAAAAGGGCTTCTAGAGACCAACTAACTGGTCCAACCTCCTTGTCTTATAGAAGAGAAAAAGGAGTGGAGAAAGAAAGGAGCTAAAACTAGGATCCCCCAGTTTCTTCCCATTATTCCATGCTTTTCTTTTCCCTCCTCCCTTCCCTTAATAGGGAGAACAGAAATTTCTGGACTTATCCTTAGAAGAAGTGAAATGTAAGCGGGAGGAGAAAAAGACTTTAAAATTACAACATTCCATTGGACATGATACACTGGAATATCCTATCTCCAGCAACATCTCTCTGAGGCTCCAAGGGAATTTGTAAGGTGGTTTCAGACCCCAGGCAAAACTCTAATGATTCCATTCCCATCTCATTAGGGTACTGCCATCTATTGGCCAATGCTTTCCAAGCGACTGGTGCTGAGCAGGCAACTGGATGCAGCAGTCATCTAGGTCAGCTTGATGCAATAGGGCTGGAGCACAGCAACTACTGTGCATACAGAAGAACCTTGCGTAGAGTCCAGTGCAGGTAGCCTGTCCAATAATTTCTTTCCTCTACCTGTCCATCTCCTACATTATCTCAAGGCTATAATTCCTTTGACATTGTCTCCTTTTAGAATTCAAGAATCACATACTGGTTAGAGATCATATACTTTAATCCTCTCACTTCACAGGTGAGGAAATGGAAGCTTATAAAGGAGACATTGCTAATATGAGGGTGGGGTGAACCCCTCTCCCCTCCCCCCCCGCCATTAACCTCTGATGCCTAACTAGGAAGAGCACTTTTTGATTAAATCTAATAGTCAGAAACAAGTGTGAACAGGGTCTATCTACTTCCTTAAATCAAATAAAGTCATTGTGTAAGAGACTGGGTCATACCCTAAGCAATTTGTATACAAAGGAGAAACTATCTCAGAAATGAGGGGATAGAGGAGAAGAGATTTTGAATATATGGATTCTAAAGGTTAAAGCAAATGTGAAACTAAGGGAGGACTGAACTAGGGTAGTGAAGAGAGATAATGAGGTAAGTCTTTGGCTCTATAATAGGCAATAGGCATCTAAGAGAGGAGGACTCAGTCTGAGGGAAGTACTAGTCTGAGGGAGACTGTTTGTTATTCAAGTGTTTCCAGTAAATTGAATTTTGTCTCTACAAAAAGATAGAAATAAGTGTAAGGTTCAGCAAAAAGCCCAACCTTTACCTAAGGGCTAGACATTTTTCCAACTAGGAGTTCATGGCAATTGTAGCTGAATACAGAATTTTTCATCTAAAACAAACTCTCCAAAGACCAGAAGGAGGTAACTAAGTGTCCTTAGAGGCCACGTTATTACCTTGAGACTCAGAATGAGCTAATTATTATAACAGGATGTTTCACTAATGTCCTGTAATTCTATGAACCTTGCCTTGAGAGGTATAATTTAATGAATAGAATTGTTGGAATTCTAATATAATAGAACAGTTGGAATCAAAAGACCTGGTTTTGAATTCTGGCTTTGCTACTTGTATTTATCTGGGTGACCTTGGGTAAGTTGTTTCTTTGGATCAGTTTCCAGATCACTTGGACCATTGAGACTAGAACAGACTTTAGAGATTCAATATACAGTTCCAAAGTTCCTTCCAACTCAGACATCTTTCTATGTCCTTTGATTCTTTCCAGCTCCAAACTCATGATCCCATGAACAGAATTTAATCAGTGACTGATTTGATTCAGTTACTAGTGGTTTTCCTTTGCCATACTTTCCTGTCATTTTTCTTTCACCTCTTGTTCTGTCTTAGTCTTATCAGTGGCCAAGACCAAGTGAGCAGTTGCAAAAGAAGTAGCAAAAAGAAAGGAAGA
The DNA here is from genome assembly GCF_028583685.1 of Petaurus breviceps papuanus. NCBI lineage: Eukaryota > Metazoa > Chordata > Mammalia > Diprotodontia > Petauridae > Petaurus > Petaurus breviceps. The sequence continues at coordinate 2,564,217 of NW_027187368.1, read as the reverse complement.
GATAAAGAGAACACTGGACTAGAATCTGCAGACTAGGACACTGGTTCTGCCTTTGCTTCCAAAGAGCTGCATGACCTTGCCTCTATGGGCCTCAGTTTCCTACTTATACTCTGTAGGACTTGGATTAGATGATCTCTATCTTCTTCCAGCTTTAAAATTTTGTTTCACATTCAAGCATTCTGTATTTTGGAGTCCTTCTAGCTCTGATAGTCTTCAATGTCTCTAATTATTCACTCATATAGAAGACATAGATAGCTTTTGTCTTTAACTGAAAGGGGGGGGGATAGTCTCCAAGCCACATACAATTGGGGAAGTCTTTCATGATCCCACACCATGGATGCCCAGAACACCCCAGAATGTGCAAGAAGGGTGGAGGAGGGAGGATTAGGGATTGTATGTAAAAGAGTTTCCTGATTTTTTTCCTGCTAGTATAATACTGAGAATGTTCCAGGTAGCTTGAAATGCCTTTGCTTATGAACTCAGCTGTGAAAATTGCACTCTAATGGCCTCGATTTCTTTGGTGAACATTCCTCTCTACCATTAGGGTTGATCGAGAAGGTGCCGGATACTCACTCTCCTTCCCTCCAAACACCCTGCCTTTAATTGAAAAGTAATTGTTTACTAAACCGTTCAGACCCAAGAGGAAAATTACTATCATTTGGGTCTCTGCCTGCCTCTAAGAGAGCATTGCTTTTCCTACGAATGGACTTTAAGGAGAATAAGGGCATTATCACAGATGATAGATAAACAGCAAGCCATGATCATTAAACTGTCAGCCACAGTCCAATCTAGAAAGGGCATGTAAGTGGTAGTGAGAAATTACATGTAAATTCCAGGAAGAATTTATCTGAGGAGTCAGGTGACAACTTATGACTGAGGCATGGCTGTTTTTGACAGCTGGAGGAGAAAGTGATGGTAGAGGGGACAATGTAGGTATGGTGGCAGAAGAGCAATTCTTTTTTTTTTTTTTTTGCTTTTTTTTTTGGAGGGGGGAAGGCTGGGCAATTGGGGTTAAGTGACTTGCCCAAGGTCACACATTAGTAAGTGTTAAGTGTCTGAGGCCTCGGAACTCAGGTCCTCCTGACTGCAGGGCCAGTGCTCTATTTACTGCACCACCTAGCCACCCCTAGAAGAGCAATTTTTGAGCACTGATGATGCTGTATGGAGCTGGCATGGCTAGTACAGACACATAGTAGGGACTCAAGATTTTTTCTGACTTATTTTTTTATTTCCTATGCTCTGCTTGTCAGAAGGCAGAGGTGATTTGGTTCTAGTTCTGCTGATAACTTCTAGTGCAACTTTGAGTGATCCCTAATGTAATAAGGCGATACTATATGATCTGTAAAGATTCTTTTAGCTCTTACATGAAACACTCTGTTTTCTGAAATCCTTTCCACTTCTTAATAACCTGTAACTCTTCAGTTAAATTTAGCTCACATTTATTAAGCACCTACTGTGTACAGAATGTTGATCTTGGTCAGAGGAAAGTTACAAAGTTTAAGAACTTATAGTCTCTAGTGTTTACAGACTGTCAGTGACTGACAACATCTCCATGTCTCAATTTCCTCATCTGTCAAGTGGGAAAGTAAATAAAAATCAGAGAATCTCAGAATTAGAAGTCACTCAGTCAATAAATATTTATTAAGTGCTTTCTGTGTACCAGGCACTGTGTTAAGTGCTAGGGATAGAAAGGCAAAAGACAGTCCCTGCTCTCAAGGAGCTCTCGGTTTAATATGGGAGACAACATGCAAACAACTATGTGTAAACAAGATATATATATATATATATACACATACACACATGTATGTATGTATACACACATACACGTATTTTATATATAAATATACCTACATCCAAAATATATGTGTATACACACATACACACAAACTGGAGATAATCAACAGAGGTAAAACATTAAAGGGGATCAGGAAAGTCTTCCTATAGAAGGTAGAATTTTATTTGGGATTTGAAGGAAGCCAGAGAAGCCCAGTGGCAGAGGTGAGGAAGGAGAGCATTCCATCCATGGGGGATAGCCAATAGAAATGCCTAGAGTCTGAGGACTTGTGGGTAGAACAACAAGGAAACCAGTGTACTTGGATTGCAGATTAGGTAAAGATGAGTGTGTTTTAAGAAGACTAGAAAAGGGAGAAGAGGGAGAGAGGAAGGTTATACAAGGCTTTGAATGCCAAACAAGGATTTTGTATGTGATCCCAGAGGTTATAGAGAGCCATTGCATGTGACTGAGTGGGGGGTGACATGATCAGACTTGGACTTTAGGAAGATCATTTGGATAGGTGGGTGGAGGATGGGAGTGAGGAGAGACAGACCAACAGGCTATTGCAGTAGTCTGTGTATGAGATGATGGTCTGCATTAGGGCGATAGCAGTGTGAGAGAAGAGAATGTGAGAAATATTATGAAGGAACATTTGACAGGCCTTGACAACAGATTGGAAAGTGGGGGCGGTGAGAGTGAGAAATTGAGTTTAACAGCCTAGGTTGTGAGCCTGGATAACTGGGAGTGTGGTGGTTCCCTCAACAATATTAGAGGTTAGAAGAGGGGAGGGTTTAGGGGGAAAGATAATGACTTCAATTTTAAACATATGGGGTTTAAGATAACTACGTGACATCCAGTTTGAGATGTCCAATAGACAGGTAAAGAGAGAAAATTGTTGGGAGAGAGATTAGGCTTAGATAAGTAGATTTGAGAATCACCAGCATGAAGGTGCTAACTAAATTCACAGGAGCTGACTAAATAAATCACTAAGTGAAATAGTATAGAGGGAAAAGAGAAGAGGACCGAGGACAGAGCCCTGGGGGACATCCATGGTTTGTGGGCATGACCTGGATGAAGATCCTACAAAGGAGACTGAGAAGGAATGGTCAGCTAGGTAGGAGGAGAACCAGGAGAGAGCAGTGTCACAAAAATCTAGAAAGAAGAAAGCATCAAAAGAACAGGATGATTGACAGTGGCAAAAGGCTGAAGAGAAGGTTAAGAGGGAACCCTTGGCTACTTTTCAGATGAACTGCTTCCTAGCTGTGCTTATATTTCTAGTTTCTTCATCTTGTACTCATGAAATTGTTTTTTTCAAACAAAGTGTAAGACTTTATATTTACTCATGTTACCTTTCTCCTTATCTGATTCAGCCTAGTGTTCTATTTTGTCAAGAATTTTTTGAATTCTGACTCTGTCCTCCAGTATATTAGCCATTCCTTTCATCTTTTTGTCTTCTGAAAATTTGATAAGCATGCCACTTGTGCTTTTATCTAAGTCATTAATAAAAGTGTTCAGCAGTACATGATGACTAATCCAATCCCTGGGACACTCCACTGTAGACCTCCTTTCAAGTTGACATTGAACTATTAATAACTTTGAGTCTGACCATTCAACAAATTACTAATATACCTACTTGCTCTATTATCTAGCCCATATCTCTTCAACTCCTTAAAACTCACTTAATTGTATTATTTTTTTCTTTTTTTCTACCAGAAAAAGTCAAGAGATTTTATGAAATGCTTTGCTCAAAATGTAGGTAAACTATATCCCACACCATTCCTCTTCAATTTAGTAACCCTGTCCAGAAAGGAAATAAGGTTAGTCTGACATGACCTGTTCTTGATGAAACCATTCTGGCTCATCACCCTTTCCTTTTCTAGACAATGATGATGATAATAACAACTGACATTTATACAATGCTTTAGAGTTTTCAAAGTACTTTATATAAATTATATCATTTGACAACCTCATAAGGTATGTACTCGAGATATTTTTATCTGATCTTTATATGTGAGGAAATCGAGGCTCAGAGAGATTAGGTGATGTGACCTTGTTCACCTAACTAATAAGTACTAGAAGTGGGATTCAAACTTATGACCTTCTGACTCTGTCTTTATACTAGGTGGGGTAGCAATTTAAAGCCAGGTGACTTTAATGTTCTCCAGGCCAAGTTTACTGACCTGTAGTTTGTTAGCTCTATTCTCTTCCCTTTATTAAAAAATTGGAACATTTGCCCGTTTTAAGTTCTGTGGCATCTTTCCCACTGTCCATGATCTTTCAGAGATCACTGTGGTAATGTCTCAGCAATCACATCTGCCAGTCCTTTAGTATTCTGGGATGTAGTTTTTTTTTTTTTTTCTGAGTCAAGTAACTTGAACCAAGGGTAGCCACAAGCTGTGTTCTTCCCTCCCCCTGTCCAGCATCCCTCACAGAGATATTGGGAGGATCAGGGAGCTAATGGAAGAGGAAGGACTTCATAAACCCTAAAGTGCTGCCAATATAAGGTGGTAGAATAATGAGGAGATCAAACTCTGTTGATTGATCTTTTATGCTGAGGGCTTCTTCATGATGCTTCTCTGGGCCACTTAGGGCTGTTGGCCACCAGGGGTCCAGTTCTTCCCCAAGTGGGTGTGCCAGGCCCCAGTCTAACTCTGTACCTGAAGCCACTTCCTATCTGTCTTCAGGTGTCTATATCAGTGTCTAAAGAGTTTAAAAAGTGAATAGGTTTCACTACAGTGTTATGGACCCATAAATTTTTCTTCCTGCTCTCTTAGATGTTTCTCTGTTCACATAGTGAATGTGATCCCATTGAACCCTGTCTGCTCCTTAGATTGGGGGTAGTGTGCTGGTAGTATGACATGGACTTAGCTATGTAGCTTTCCTTCCTTCCCCTTTTCATACCCTACTCTTATATGCAGAGGTACATGTGTATGAATACAGGCAGAATAATGATATTCCATAACTCTTTTTAATTTGTAAAGCACTTTACTTAGAATTCTCATAGCAATCCTGAATATCAGTTTTATAGATGAGAAACCAAGACTTAGAGTGAGGTCCCCAAGTCTAGTAAATTCTAGAACCAAGACAAGTCTTCTTTCTATATATCACACAAATAATCCAGCATCTGCCTGCCTCCCGTGCAATAATGTACATATGCATGAATGCATTCAGAGGTTTTCTTCCTTACTTGTATTATGTAGAGGTCAATATCTGTGTGAATAAAGCCAGAATCTTCTTGCTCCTCTTCTTCATTTCCTCCCATCATAGCAGAGTTGTATGTCACTATGAATGCAGTCAGAATATAACCTTATACCTATCCCCCCCCCCCCAAGATGGGTACAATTGTCTCAGTGCAAAAAGTAGATACTGCTCTTTCTCATCATCCTCTTACTGACCCTCCCCCTTCACAACTATACAAAGATATGTATGAGTAGAGTCAGCTTGTGTTCTTGGTATTCTTCCTGTTCTCCTTCTGTGAAGAGGTTTGTATCTATTTGACTGAATTCAAAAGGTAATACTGTATCTGTCTACCTCTGGACACATATACATACATCTCAGTATACAGAGATATATACCTTTAAGAGTGCAGTCAGCAGATACTCTTGATTCCTCTTCCCCCAATTCCACTGTGTACATCTGTATAAAAGTCAGAACACAATCCCACACCAGTCCATCTTCCTTCTCTCACCTCCCCACCCCTGCTGAAGAGAGGGGAATTACCACCTTTAGGAGTAAAGTCAGCAAATACTCCTCCTGCCTTTTTCCTACCCCATGCTGTGCACATCTGTATGAATACTGTTAAAAGATCATTCTATACCTGTCCATCTCACCCCACCTCCTTTCCCCTCCCCACTGTGCCAAGGGTATACTGTGCAGTCAGCAGATTTTCATCTTGTCACCAGACCCTGGGAGATAGCATTAGGAGGTGTCATTCTGAGAGCCGTTCAAACTCCTTTAAACAAAAGCTTTATTAGCCAGGAGGGTTAGAGGCAGGTATGGAGACGTTCTGACAAAACAGACCTACCTCAACCACATGATAAACATGGCCCTTTTCAGGCAACACTGCAACTCTCCTTGGTGTCTGCCTTTCATGGCTGGTGATAAGGCCAGAGAACCACTGTTTTACCTTCACAAATAATCATAGAGTCAGAGCATTGGAAGGACCTCAACGGTCATCTAATCCAGGCTCCTGTTAAGTGTAGGAATCCTGTCTACAGTATCCCCGGAAAGTAGTTGTCTGCCCCCCGCTAGAGCATCTTCATTGTCAGAAATCTCACTACCACGTAAGGCAGCTCTACTATTAGCTCAAATTGATAGAGATCTCTTCCTTATGTTGCACTGAAATCTAATTCCTTATAAAACCCCCAACCCACACCTCCATCTCCACTGGTTGTTCTAATCATATGACCTTGAATTAATTTCTTCTTTGTCTCATTTGTAAAATGAAGGCATTGGGTCAGTTAATATCGAAGATTCATTCTAGCTCTGACATTCTGTGAGTCAGACAAACGTTACGTAATCAAGCTAGGTGTGCAAAGCACTGGTCCTGGTTTTGTTAGCTAGAGATCCGTAGAACAAGACTTTTACCGAACCACCATTTCAAATATTTGAAGACAAGGGTCATGCCCCCTTAATCTTTTCTCCAGCTTGAACTTCTTCTCTGTCAGACCATTCCCGTATTACAGGGTTTCCAAAGACTTCATAATCCTGTCCTCTCTCCTCTGGAGTATCTTCTGAATATTCTCTTCCTTTAAGGGAAGGATAATAGGACTGTAGGTAAGAAATACTAGCCATGTGACTTAGTCATTTTTGTCTCTCTGAGCCTTGGTTTCCTTATATGTGGACTGATCATCTACCTCATGGGTTAATTATGGGGAAAGTTATTTGTAAATTATATAGTGCTATAGCAATATGTGCTATTCTAATAATTCATAATTATTTTACTCTCTTAGTAATATGGATGGGGGTAAATATTTGCATTGGTGTTTAAAGCTTCACCCTGACCAGGAGGGGGCACTGTAGGATAATACAGAAAGGGGCCACCTAAGGGAAAAGAGAGCCAGGAGACCAATTAATTACATATTCCTGCTTTCATTCATTATTCTGTGTTGAAAATCCCTAAGAACATGGAGGCTGGATTTGCCCATCAAGGTTTGGAAGCCCCTTGCCCATCAGAAAATTCAGAACTGGTCTACCTTCCACAGGGAGAATGGAACTCAGACCTGAGGGAATCATTGAGGGTTAGAGCTAGAATTCAGTTTAATTCAACAAACCTTTATTGCCTGCTATGTGTAAGGCATTGTGCTGGTGCTGAGAATATAAAGTAAAAAACAAATGGCCCTGTCCTCAAGGAGCTTACCTCCTACTGGATATGATCTTAGAATAGAACATTAGAACTTGGGCTTTCCGAGCTGGAAGAAACATTAAAGATCATGTAATTCAGTGAAATAGAGCTGGGGTATAAAGAGGAGACCCTTCCATGGGCCCCATAAGCATGATGACTCATTTTACAAATTAGGAAACTGAGGATTGACAAGGAAAAGTGTCTTGCTTCAGGTTACATGGCTAACTAGTCTCAGATGTGAAGTTCAAACACCAGTTTTCTGGTTCCAAATCTAATCCTTATGATCTTTCATCCCAGGAAAGCACATGTTAGGGAGTACAACCCAGCTTCCTAACTTAGGCAGGGCCTGCTCTGAGCAAGTCCTTTTACCATGCTAAGGTATTAGAGCATGATTTCTGAGGCCCAGCCCTCAGGTAAGAATCACTGCTTAAAAGGACCCAGATAGTAGCAAACCTGTCCCAACTTCCCTTGGTAAATTGTACTTGATGTGGTAATTCCCAGCCAATATTGGGCCTTAAGTCATTATTATGCTAAAGAAAGTGTTGTTGAAGTTTAAATTTATCTGGGCTGTGAATAATTTTCTGTCAACTTGGGATTATCTCATTTAATCTCAAAGGCACTCATTCCCTCTCTATCTAAGCTTTCAAAAACATTTGTCTGATTGCAATCCATTGCTCTCTGTTGTCAAATAAATCTCCTCTACATACGGAGAACCAGGGATGGGAAATGTGAAACTTAGGAGATTTATTGAAAGTCTCATATTCCAAACTCTTAGCACCATAAACATCTCAATCCTCCTTGATGAAAGGGGGAGGGAGAGGAGAATTCTAACAGGGGAAGCATATTAATTCCTAATGAGAGACAGAGCCCTAGGAGTGTGGTACAGTTAACACATCACTGAATGTAAAGCAGAAGAATAAGGTTCAAATTCTGGGTCGTTCTATGAGCTTGAGTTCTCTGGCCCTCAGTTTCCTCATCTATAAAATGAAGCAGTCGGGACTAGATATTTTCTAAGGTTTCTTCCACCTCTAACTCCAAGGATAACAGCATAATTATGAGGAGGATCCTTCCTGTCAAAAGTCTGAGCCTGAAGACGTAACATGGCTGGTCAATTTGGGGGAATCCAAGGATGCTCTTCCTGATAGCCTCAAAGGGTGGGGGACAGAAACCTGTTTTCCCAAAAAATTCTTAGAAAGCTCCCATTTTCAGTTGGTTTCCCTGAATCAAGTCTTTCCCTTCTCCCTGCTTCAGTTCATCTTTCACATTGCTGTCAAAGTGATTTTCCTAAAATAAGTCAAGTTGCTTTGACCAGTAGCAGAAGTATGGTGGTAGTGGTTAGAATGCAAGACTTGGCATCCAGAAAACTTTAGTTCAGTTCTCTCTGAACCTCAGTTTTTTTTATCTGTAAAAAGAGGAGGCCGAATGTGATGACAGTTAGACATAATGACCAACTTAATCCCATCAAGCACTAAGTCTACAGTCCTACTACATGACCCTTCCACCCAACTAAATAAACTCCAGTGGCTTCCTATTAGCTCTAGGATCAAATAGAAACTCTTCTGTTTGACATGTAAAGCTCTTTATAACCTGGCCTTGTCCTTTCTTTCCCATCTGCTTATATGTTTATAGTTCATCCATACTGTCAAGTCAACAACAAGTCAACAAGCATTTATTAAATAAATACCTATGTTTCAGGAACAGTGTTAAGTATTGGGGATACAAAGACAGGCAAAATTAGTCCCTGCCCTCAAGGAGCTTAAAATCTAATGGGAGAAACAACATGAAAACAACTATGTACAAACAAGATGCTTGGTGGCAATTTCAGATGTAAGGCATTAGCATTAAGGTGGGGTTTCTTCCTGAAACTGAGACTTGAAGGAAGCCAGGGAGGCCAGGAGGCAGAGACAAAGAGAATTTCTCACATAAGATGCTCCATTTCCCACCTCCATGTCTTTACATTGGTTATCCCTCATACCAAGAATGATCATTCCTCACCTACACCTCTTAGAACACCTGGCTTCTTTCAAGACTTAACTTAAATACATAGAGAACAGCCAGCAAAAATTCCCAAAGTTGGGAGACAAAGTATCTTCCTCAAGGAAAGCAGAGAGGCCAGTGTCACTAGAACACAGACTATGTGAAGGAATTCAAGGTATAACAAGACTGGAAAGGTGTGTGTGGTGGCAAGGTGAAGAGCAAGTTATAAGACTCCTGTAAGTCTTCTGATATCCCTTCCAGATAAAATATGCCTTATCCAGGTGAAATACCTTCCCCTCAGATGACCCAAATCACTCAGAGTATGATGAGGTAATAACATGTTTCTTAATTCAGTTTGATGAGGAAGCAGACATATGTTACTTTTTTTTTTAAATAGGATCATGGACTTTAGAGATGAAAGGGGACTTAGAGATCACTTAGTCTAATATTCTTGTGAGATGAGATTAAGACTTCCCCCAAATCAGAGGGTAGTAAGGATTTGAATACAAGTTTTCCAGTTCCATATCAATGTTCTTTCTATTTTGTCATGATTTAGAGCCAGAAAGGAACTTGGTAATCATCCAATCTAATGTCATGTCATAATGATAGAAAATGAGGCTCAGAGGGGGAAGGTCCCTTTCCTAAGGTCACGTAGCAAAATAGTGGCAGAATCAGGGTTAGAACCCAGATTCTTTGAAGAAACCAGGAGTGCTAGCTTTCAACTTTTATGCTCTGTTGCTCTTCTCCTTGGTGTAATCATTTCCAAACTATGGGCCTTAAGTACTGTTTAGGGCAAGGGTTTGTGCATTTTTTTAACCTTAAAAAATGGCTCCTCATATTTGAGTGGTTTTCAACCACTGCATTGATGTTCCTTCCCTCTTAGTGAAAATTACCTCCTGAATAATTCAACAAAATTTGTTGAGTGCCTTTGACCCTGCACTTAGTCTGTCCCACTCATTAGCAAATGAGACCAAAATCAGGTTGCTTGCTCCTTGTCCTGAAGGCTCTTAGTCTTAAGTGTCAGGTGACAGTAATGTGATCTGTATCCTTTAGAGTTGGAGCAGACCAAATCTGGTGGGTGGTAGAAATCAAATATAGTTTCCAAAGAGTCATCATCACTTCCCAGTGTTTCAAAGGAAAAAAAAAACAACCTACTGGATTAAAAGTCAGAACATCTGAGTTCAAGTCCCAGGACTCCTTCGTTAACTAGCTATATATGACCTTGAGCAAATGACTTAACATCTCTGGGTCTCAGTTTCCTCATCTGCAAAATGAGGTTGAACTAGGTAATCTGTAAGGTACTTTCCAGTTCTAACACTGCATTCTACCATTAAGAAGTCAAGTCAGTCAACAAGTATTTGCTAAGTGCCTACGATATACCAGGGAATGTAAAGAAAGGCAAAAAACAAAAAAATAAATGAAAAAAAAAAAGCCAGTTCCTGCTCTCAAGTTGCTCATAATATAATGAAGGAGACAACATGCAAACAACATAATCAGGATAAATTGGAGAGAGTCTTAGAAGGAAGGAACTGAGATTATGGAGGACCAGAAAACATTTCTTGAAAAAGGTGAGACTTTAACTGAGACTTGAAGGAAGCCAGGAAAGCCAGGAGGCAAAGATGAGGAGGGGGAGTTTAAGTCATCATGTAGGGGGAGGGAGAGGGGGAAGAAGAAGGTAGAAGGTAGGAAGGAGCCAGGTTATGAAGGGTTTTAGAAACCTAATGGAGGATTTTATGTTTGATCCTAGAAGCCACTGGAGTTTGTTGAATAGGGTGGTGACAGGGTTAGACTTGGACTTTAGGAAGATCATTTGACAGCTGAGTGGAGGATGGACTGGACTGGGAAGATACTTGAGCCAGGAAGACCATTCAGAAAACTACTTCAGTAGTCCACGAATAAAGTGATGGGGTCTTTATCAGAATGGTCAGTGTCAGAGAAGAGAAGAGGCATATACAGGAGATGTTACGAATGTAGAAATGATAGAACTTGGGAACTGATTGTATGTGAGGGGTTAGAGAGAGAGACAGTGAGAAGTCAAGAATGACACTGAGGATGTAAGCCTGGTGACTGAGAAGATGTAGTAGGGAGTTTAGAAAGAAGGGAGTATTAGGAGAGGGGAAATATGAGTTCAGTTTTGGACAAATTGAGTTTAAATATGTCTACAATATAGCCAGTTCAAGAAGTCCAATAGGCAGTTGGAAATTCGAGACTGGAGTTCATCAGAGAGGTTAAGGCTGGATCAGTAGATCTGACAAATATATCTACATAGAGATAGTAATTGAATCCTTTTGAACTAATAAAATCACCAAGCAAAATAGTATAGAGAGAGAAGAGAAGAGGGTGGAGGACAGCAACCTGGGGGGTTTCTACCTGTTTACTCCCATTCAGCATTAGGGGAGGATTAATCCCTCCATATGGCCACCTCCTTCTACATCGAGCTTTATAGACTCTAAGCAGAGGCAAGGCCTAGGACAAGCCCCTCATTTCATCATGTGTCTAGAGTCAGAAGATCTGGCTTTTGATCTTACCTTTGCTATTTATAGTTGGTATGACTCCTCTCTGGGCTTCTGTTTGGGATTAGATTAAATAGATGACTTCTTTGATCCCACTGGACCCTACTCTTAGCAGGCTGCTAGAGCATCCCCACCAAAGTATTTATGGATCCTGGCATATCCCAATCATGGGGTATTTGCATTTTAATAAAACATTTTTAGAGAACAGAAAGCCTACATGCTCAAAGGAATGAAACTCTAATAGTGGAATTTCAAACAAGGTGATAAACTTATGGAAGAGTTTTTTTTTTTTTAAGTGGGGGTAGATCTCCACCCCTTAAAGGGCAAATTTAGTTGGCTTCCTTCTCCTCTTACACATAAAGTGTATACTAGTTGGGGATTGGGAGAAATGAGGGAGCAGCCTGCAATCTAGGCTGCTTGGGACCTGGGAGCCTTTCTTTAAAGCTGTGAAGACAAGATCTCAGGGTGTGAGAGAACCTAGCACATTCATCACTGTAAACTGCTACCCATCTTAACAGCAAAACAACAGGAAAATTCTGTACGCACTTGTTGGCAGTACTTGTTGGCAGTGACTGGGTGGGGTTCTTTCTTTAAGAGCTCAAACATTACTCGTTCTATTTCATATTCAGTGAAATCTGAGGCAGATGTTGCTATAATATAATTCATTTTTAAAAAAAAGTCTGGGAGCCTCAGTAGTCTGAAAATATAATTTGAACCTTTGTGGTTTGGCAGTCCCTAGCACATTCCCCGCTCCCCCCCCCCCATTACTGAGCTTTGTAGAGGAAAGTCCAGTCAGAGGTAAAACCTCATGTGTATTTATTTATATGTGTGTATGGTCTTAGTCTGGAAAACCTTATGTGTTTATCTGTGTTACTAATATGTGCATATATAGTTAGTAAACATTTATTAAGAGCCTACTATGTGTTAGGCATGTTGCTAGGTGCTGGGGATACAAAAAAAGACAAAAGATAGCTCTTGCCCTCAAGGAGCTGATGGTCTAATGTGGGGGGGGGAACACATACAGATAACTATGTACAAACAAGCTAAATATAGAATAAATTAGAAATAATCAATAGAGGGAAGGCTCTAGAATTGAGAAGGATCTGGAAAGGCTCCTCATAGAAGTCAATATTTTTGCTGGGATTTGAAGGAAGACAGAGAAGCCAGGAGGCAGAGACCAGGAAGAGGAAAAGCACATTCTGTGTGATCAGGATAGCCAGTGGAAGTGTCCTTAGTGCTGAGATGGAGTGTCTTAGTTGAGGAACAGCAAGAAATTGATATCTGATAGCTGAAATCAACATCCAAAGGACATCCTGTCTAAGCCATATCAGAACAAGAACCCCTCTGCAGTTTTCCCAATAGTGATCGAGCTTTCTCTTAAAGTCCTCCAGTGACTCCCTACTAGGATAACCAGTTTTAGCTATGCCAATAACTAAATATAGGGGAAAGAGGTCTAGACTTGGTGTCAAGACCAAGAGGTGCTAGTCCTAAATCTGTTTATAACTAGTAATTGTGTGACTTGGATCCAGGTTTTTCTGTTCTCTGGGGCTAATTTTTCTTATCTGTAAATTGAGGGGTTCGGATGAAATGATCTCAAAGGTCTATTCAGTGAGAAACATGGTGAAACAAGGATCTGTCTCAGCCTTTGCCCTGAGATTCTGGGACCAAATGAGGAAAGATGAAAGCAGGGAGCAGCAGCTCCCCTCTATCCCAACTAGCCATTCACTTCCTAATTCTGCTAGGGTCAGTTTGCTGACTGACTTCTGTTACTATTGCAGGCCCTGTCATGCATTCATTATTGGTGTTTCTACATATCTTTTTCCTGTAAAATATGCAAAATGATCCCTACAAATGCAAAAGATGCATGATCTTTTCTTCTTTTTTATTCATGTCCACTTTTGGAGCTTTTTGGCTAAGCCCCAACTAAAAGACATTATCTTCAAAACCTCCTGCCTCTTGCATTCTTATTCTGCCACTAGATTTGTTAATTCACTCTTTCTTCCCTGCTCCATTTCACACACACACAAAAGAACCCATATTTTTAAAGATGATGGAATGAGATTCAGGAGATGAGGGTTTGAATTCCGGCTCCATGGCTGGGCAAGCCATTCTTGTTACTCGGCTTTAGTTTCTGTCTTTGTAAAATAGAGTGGTTAGACTAGATGGTAACAGTAACAACTAGCATTTATTAAGTTTGTTAATGTTTACAAAGTACTCTACATACATGGTGTCAATTGAGTCTCACAGCAACCCTATGAAGAAGGTATTACAGACATTGTCCTCTTTTTAGAGATAAAGAAACCAGGGCTCAGAGAAGTTAAGTGATATACCTGTCATCACACAGCTAGGATGTTGTCATAGCTAGTATTTGAACCAAGTTTTCCTGATTCTGAGTCATCCATTATACCATGATTCCTATCGTAAGTACTTGCCTGGTTGTAAAACAGAGACTTCTTTATTTGGAACAGTGTGACTATTTCCACACTCCCTTCTAACTGTAACCCTATGTGATCCTGAGTTCAGTTATTTGTAGTGGTTGTGGGTTTTTTTTTTAAATTATAGCAGGGCCCACACACATTTGTTGTTTATATTGTGAGATTTTTTTAGATTATATTTCTTAAAAAGAATTCCATGAGGACAGAGGACATTTTTGGCATTGCCAACATCTAGTCTAACCCTCCTATGACAATCAAGGGCAGAGATTCCAGGGGAAGTTTGTTTTGAGCCCTGGGAGAAATGGGCTTTTGTCTGACTGGCTCAGGGCCATAGCTTCTCCAGACATCTTCCTTGCCTTTGATGGGGATCCCTGGGTATACCCATGACAGCTAATGCCCCCTGGAGGGTCTGTTTCTATTCCCCCCCAAAGTCTCTACAACTCATTAGCTCTGCCAAGTAAGTATTCACAATCCTCAAAAGTCTCATTTCTTCCCACCAATCTGGTAATGAGAGCTGTGCTGGTTCCTTCTGGCAAAGAGAATTATAAAAAACAATGGGAAATAGAAAAAAAGCAATGTTTCATTGTGATCTTAACTCTTAGACCCTTTACTCTGGTGTACTACCTATGCCCTATACTTTCATTGTTCAGCTTTGAAATACTCCATTGCAGGAGGATCTGTGATCCTCTTTGATGATGATGATACTTCTTTTTTCTGGCTACCATCTCTGTCACTACCCCATGGCACATGGTAATCAAGTCACTCTGCCTTCTTCTTGCCTCTCCTTTTCTTCAGTCTTACCTATGCTTTCAAGGACCATCTTAAATGTGTCCTCCTCTAGGAAGCCCTTCCCAACTGCCCAAGCTCACACTGCTCTCTCCTTCCTTTGAGTTTGCTCTTATATCACATATTGTTTGAACCACTTAATTCAATGCATAATCATATGTTGCATCATTTGTGTGCTTGATTAAATATATCCTGTTCTAGATAGCAATACCTATAGGACAACTGTAATATTACCATTCATCTCTAATTGTCATGGTAACCACCCAGACCATGGAAGGAAGGAAGTTCAGTTTTGAGAGCCACAGACATTGAATCAGGAGATGGAATGAAAAGGAATAGAATATATCTCAGTTATAATGATAATCACTGATTATATTGAAATTCAATCTTATATTGAAATCCTACTGTGATACCTCATTGTGGTATGGGGGTTATTCTGGATTGTGGGTTGTTGGGTTTTTTTTTTTTTATTTATTTAAAGGTTTTTTTGCTGGGTGGCTTTTTTTTTTCTTTTTGGAAGGGGGAAGGCAGGGCAATTGGGGTTAAGTGACTTGCCCAAGTTCATATGGCTAGTAAGTGTTAAGTGTCTGAGGCCGATTTAAACCCAGGTCTTTCTGACTCCAGGGCTGGTGCTCTATTCACTGCACCACCTAGCCGCCCCTAAAGTTTTTTCAGTTAACAAGCATTTATTTCCTCCCTTTCCCCTATCCCCTGATTTAAAAAAAAAAAACAACCAACAATAAGGAAAATAACACCTTTGTAACAAATAATGTCAGGCAAAACATTCTTACATTGGCCATGTTCAAAAATATATGTCTTCTTTTGTATTTTACATACATCAGTTCTCTGTCAGGAGGTAGGTAGCATGCTTCCTCAACAGTTTTCTAGAATCATGATTAATCATTGCATTCACCAGAGTTCTTAAGTCTTGTTACATACATTATTCTCCTGGTTTTACTCATTTCAGGCTGTATCAGTTCATACAAGTCTTCCCAAGTTTCTTGAAACCATCCCTTTCATCATTTCGGATAGTGTTCTAAATTGATTTCCAGAATAACTGTACCAATTCATAGCTCATTACCAGCAGTTCCTTAAAATGTCTATTTTCCCACAGCTCCTTTAAAAATTTGTCATTATACTTTTTTGATCATCTTTGCCAACCAGATGGGTGGAATAAACAACTTCAGATTTGCTTTAAATTGTATTTCTTTAATTCTTAGTTATTTGGAGCAATTTTTTTTTTCATGTAGCTATTGATATCTTGGATTTAGTCCTTTGAAAACTTCCTGTTCCTATCATTTGAACAAAGTATCAATTGGAGAATGACTCTTATTCTTTTTTTTTTTTTTAAGCAATTGGGGTTAAGTAACTTGCTCAAGGTTACACAGCCAGTTATTTCTGGGTGGGTGCTAAGTGTCTGAGGCCGGATTCGATACCCAGGTCATCCCGACACAGGAGCCAGTGCTCTTACTTGCTGTGCTACCTGGCCACCCCGAATGACTCTTATTCTTACAGATTTGAATCAACTTTTTAAGGAAATGAGTCATTTATTGGAGAAATTTCCTATATAGATTTTTTTTCTCACTTTATTGTTTCCCTTCCAATTTGAACAACATTGGTAATATTTGTGCAAAACCTTTAAAATTTTATGTAATCAAAATTGTCCATTTTGTCTTCTGTGATCCTCTTTGTCCTTTGCTTGGTCATGAATTCTATACATTGATCTGAAAGGAAATTTCATCCTTTTTTCTTCTAATTTGTTTTTTATGTTTTTTATTTATCATGTATCCATTTAGAATTAATCTTATTATATGGTGTAAAGGTATTGGTCTAAACTTGATTTCCACCAGACTGCTTTCCAGTTATTCCAAGCAGTTTTGGTGGAACAGTAAATATTTCCCCCTGTAGCTGGGGTCATGACCACAAAATTTCAAAGAGAATGGCAGCTAGTCAGACTAGGCTTGAAAGGCTTCAAGTACAGTCCAATAAATGCAGCATTTTTATACGAAGTCAGTATGTAGTCATTCTTTTTTTTTTATTAAGGAGGAAACAACTGGGAAAATTAAGAAAGGTTCCTTTTAAGAGGAGACAATTGAGATGAGCTTTGAAGGGAACTAAGGATTCTAAGAGGCAGAAGTAAAGAGAACAGCCTATGTTAAAAACTTGCTTCCAGCCTTAACTGTGTTTTTAGGTCCTTTCCATCCCTTACATTTTATATTTTAATGTAGTGCTTTTTAACCTGGGGTCAATAGTCACCCCTCCCCACCAAAGGATCCATGGAAAGATTTCAGGGACACTACACTTGGATATGAAATATATGTGTATATTATATACATCAAATATATAATACATATATTAAATTATTATGTACTATATATTTCTTTTCATTAACCTATATATTAGTCATATGCTAAAATATAGCATATATTAAATGTATTATCTATTTATAAACATATATCATTCTCACTAACCTATATATTATATATTTAATGTATTATTAAAATATATTAAGTATATTTTACATGTATTTAGAAATATGCAGAGAGGAGGGAGTGAAGCATTCCATGTAGGAGAACAAGTGGGTAGTAGGAAGGCTCTCTAGTTTATACAGGTGAACCTTTGAATAGCACTTAACTCCTAAACATTGACTTTTTGTTGGTCATTGCCCTCTGGGCATTTACTGTTTAAAGCAGAAGGTCTTAACCTGCCACACATGAGTTTGTTCTCTTTTAATAATTTGATAACACTATTTTGACATAATTGGTTTCCTTTGTAAACCTACAGTATTCTGCAGAAGGGACTGTAGGTTCCCCTGGACTGCCAAAGAGGTCATGTTAAGAACTCCTGATTTAACAGAACTATATATGGGTTTATTCTTTCATGTGGTTACTTTCCTAATTTGCCTGGCTAGTAAATGTGGATTTATGTCTAGTGGATTTTCTTAAAGGGAGACCCTGTGCACTTCATAAAAGTGCCTAACTAAAGATAATTAAATTCATTATGATCAGGTCCCTCATGAAAATTCAACCCTTCTTGTTTTCTGGACTATCAGGGCTTGCCTTGTTTTTTTGTGGAATACCTTTGAGAACACTGGTTGCATTTCCTCTCAGAATGGGGAATAGTATCTAAGGATTCAAACGTGGAACAGATTTTAAAGATCATCGAGGCCTACCCCACATGTTTTACAGGTGAAGAAAATGAGGGGCAAAGAAAGGGAAATGACTTGCCCAAGGTCACACAGTAAGTTTCCTAGTTAGGTCTCTTGATTCAAATCCAGTGTTCTTTCCACTACCTCCCTGAACCCACTGCCTCTTTACTTGATAAAGAGGCTTTTGGACCCCCAGAGCTCTAACCCAGGCTGACTGGAGGATCCTCTGTCCTGGGCAGTTATTCATCAACCAAATGGTAGATCCTGGTATACTGAGCTAGGGCTGGGAAACCTGGGGATGAAATGTGACTTCACTCCATGGAGTAGATTCCCAAGACAGCTATAGTTGCTCATTTGGCCTGGGCTCCCATTAGGACAGAAGTTGTAGGAACCACATTTCCAGACAGGTGAAGGAACCTCCCATCACCCCAAACCCCCCCCCCCCCCTACTTTCTGTGGCCTGCTACCCTCCCATATACTTCACTACCCAAACTCTGACAGCCCTTGCCTTTCCTGAGAGATTCTAAATTGAAGTAGGTAGGAGGAAAGGAAAATGACTGTTAGGGATATATGTGGTCTCTTGTAAATATGACATAAAGACATCTGCCTCTTCTATGTTAGAATTAATAATTAAGTTTGACCAAAACAGTCTAGAAAAGACCGCTGGCCTGAGAGTCAGAAGACCCGAGTTCTAGTTCTGGCTTTGCCATTCATTAGATGTGTGACCTTGGATAAGTATACAAGTCACACATCTCTTGTAGATCTAATTTTCCTAAATATAGAATGAGAAGGGAGAAATCTGCATATTTCTGTATACGCCACACACATGTATTGTTGTTTAGTTATGTTTGACTCTTCATGGCCTCATTGGAGATTTTCTTGGCAAAAATACAGTTTGCCATTTTCTTTTCCAGTTCATTTTACAGATGAGGAAACTGAGGCAAACAGAGTTAAAGGACTTGTTTAGGGTCACATAGCTAGTAAGTCTCTGAGGCTAGATTTGAACTCAGAAAAATGAGTTCTCATGACTCTAGACTCAGAACTCTATCCATTGAGCCATCCAACTGCCTCCTAGGGGAAAAAAGGGTAAGGAATTTGCTCAGTCACATAGTTAGAAAGTATCTGAGTCTGGATTTGAACTCAGTTCATCTTGACTCCAGGCCCAATGCTCTATCTACTGAGCCATCTAGCTGCCCCAGAACTATGGTCATTTTTCCCCAAATCTGCCATGCCTTGTGCCTGCCTGAGTTCTGTTAGCAATTCAGCAGCAGGGGCCATCACAAGGACTATCATAAACCTCATATTTCTTATTGTGTTACTCATATAGAGGAAATTTAATGTTCAGATTATGTAGAACATTAACTCTTCAGAACAAACAAATAGCTCATTGGAGTGGTGCCGTTATCTCCTTGGCTTGTGGGGCAATATGTGATCCACATAACATATCTAATATTTGGATCAGTCTTGGAGTTTGTCTCCATCTCCTCTTGGCTTCTCACCACCATCTTGGTCAGGTATCCCTTGATAACTGAAAATTTATGTGTCAGCCAGTGAAACGTTGGCAGCTCAGAGCAGATTCATCAGGTTTAGGGGAACTTCCCTGGGAAACTGATGGGAGATGACCTAGGTTTGATTGAGTAGACAGCTGTCTTTGCAACATACCCAGCCCCAAACCTCATAAGTCTTTCATTTGGTACAGGTGATCATTTAACAAATATTTACTTAGCTAGGTATGGTAGGGGACACAACATGACTGCCACAGTCCCTATTCTCATTGGGTTCACGGTTTTGTTGGGGAAATAAAACTCACCTAGAGAAAAGTATAGAGAATGAATAGTGTAAAAAGAGCCCTGGAGTTTTGGAAGCAGAGGGCCCTGATTTGAATCTCTACTCTGTGTGACCTTGAACAAATAACTGAACAGCTTTGGATTAGCTTCCTCACTTATAAAAGGAAGGGATTAGACTAGATTTTTTTTTTAAGAGCTCTTCAGCTTTAAGTCCCATGATCCTCTGATGATACAAGACAATCTATGAAAGTGCAATTAGATAGGTTCAAACTATTATGACAGCCCTCTATGAGGAACATTGGATAGCACTCTGGACCTAGAAGCAGGAAGACCTGAGTTCAAATCCAGCCTCAGATACTTACTAGCTGTGTGACCTTGAATGAATCACTTAACCCTGTTTGCCTCAGTTTCCTCATCATAATTGTAGCTGCCTCCTGGTTGTTGTGAGAGTAAAAATTAGTTATATAAAGAGAATGTAAAGTGCTTAGTGAATCTTCAAATATTATATAAATGCTAGTTGGTGTTATTATTATAATGGAGTTTAGGGAAAGGAGAGAACATTTCCATGGTTGGGGGAAGAGGGGAGAATGATCAATGGGGGCTTCCTATAGGAAGTGACATTTGACTTGATTCCCTTTCAAAGGGAAGGATCTCAAGTCTTAAAGGAATGTGGAAAGGAAAAGGGTCCCCCTTTTAACCTTATGCTACAGACCCCATAGATACCAATTAATATCTTAGCTGTGAATGTAGTGGATAAAGTACTAGATGGGGAATCAGGAAGACTTGAGTTCAAATCCTGCCTCAGATACTTCTTAGCTATGTGATCCTGGGCACATCACTTAATCTTTCTGTGTCTCTATTTCCTCATCTGTAAAATGGGAATAATAATAGCACTTAACTCCTAAGGTTGTTGTGAGGAGAAAATGGAATATTTATAGCTGGGCGGAAGCATGGACTGGAGGTGATATTCTTAGGCCCATCCTGGTCCTACTTTGCCATTCTAGTAAGGATACAGTAAGAAGGCTGTCCTTTCCGCCCTCTCTCCCCTGATTTTTGTCTTTTCAAATTTCATAGCCCTTTTGGAATCGTGGAATCACAGACTGAAGAGATCTTAAGAACATAGAATGTTAGTCCAACCCCCTCATTTGACAGATGAAACTGAGACCTTGTAGAACTGAATGACTGGCCCAAGGTCATACAGTGAATTAGTGGCAAAATTAGAATGAACTCCCTGCTTTGTCTGCATAACCAGGATTTCAGCTGTTAAGAGTTCCCATCTACCCTTCAGAGCCTCCACCTAGATAGTTGAGAGGATCGTCCAGCTCTTAGAGGAAGAAGGAAAACCCCTCTGAGTTTTCATTAGGTAGGGAGCCTGTTGTCCACTGAGCCTCCTTGAATGGCCATGACCTCATTTCAGTAAGATTTGATGAAATGGTTCAGAAGTAAGGAATGGGGGCTACAGTGGTCCCCACTATGCTATAGGTTCTTGTGGCCCTTCTCCCCCTCATCACACACGTAGACACTAATTGGGGATGCAGAGGCAGGGGGTACCAGACTCCCCTTGCCCCACCCAGAGACCACCCCCTCCCCTCCCCTCCTAGTTGCAATCTGCTATTCAGGCTGGTGGTTGCTATGGCAACAGAGGCTTAGGGGAGTCTCCCGTCTACGTCGCCCGGCTGGCCGTCGGCTGGAGCAGATGTGGGCTGGATCCAGCCCTCCGAGGGAGCTGGAGCCGGGAGCTGGAGCTAGAGCCGGAGCAAGCCTTGCTGACAGCAATGCGCATTGGCCCGGGCTGGGCGGGAGCCAGGGAGCCTGGGAGCCGGGAGTACCCTCCCTCCGGGCCCCCTCCCCCGGGGCTGCCCTTCTTGTCCGGGAGGGCTGGGGGCTAACCTGCTCTCCTCATCTCCTGCCCGCAGGGCTTCCTCAGCCGCCGGCTCAAAGGCTCCATCAAACGGACAAAGAGTCAGCCCAGGCTCGATCGCAACAACAGCTTCCGCCACATCCTCCCTGGGTTCCGGAGCACGGACAATGAGAGGTAGGTAAGCCCAGCCAGTGGCCAGGGGGCGGTGTCTGGGGGAGGAGGGGGTGAAGGGGGGCACTGTGTGTGAGGGGGGGGTAGGTGATTGGATGGTCACTGGCCCCCACCTCCAGCCTGACACTGATGTTGGAAGGGAATGGAGGGAGGTCGAGGAATAGCAAGGCTTTTGGTTTGGTTTTAGAGAAGGTGGTATAGAGGGTCTAGGTGAAAGGGACCCAGACCTCGAGAGTGTGTTTGGTCCCACCTTCTTTGTTCCTCTTCTCCAGTCTGTCTTTCTGGGGTCACAGCCTGGCTGGAAAGAGGCATCTGGAGTTTCTGCTGACCTCCTGCCCCATGCCTGGTCCAGCACTGTCACTAGTGGTACCTGTGTTGGGGGACTTTAGACAGAAAGGGGACCTTTGGCTGAGACTTGGGGAGAAGTGGCACAGAGAGGGTCTAGTAATGGGTGACTTGGCCAGGAGGGTACAAAGATCAGCCTCCCCTTCCCCCTTCTCAGTCCTACTTCCCTTCCTATTTTCCTTGGGTCCTGGTCCATCCCAAGAGGGAGATGGCAGAACCTCTGCTGTCTCTCTGTCCTGTTCCCTCCCCCTTACAAGTCTGACCCCTGAATGGTATTGGAGATAGGGGGAAAAGCAGGGGACTTTTTGGGCCCGTATACTGTTTGAGATTTTGGGCTTTGGTTTGCAGGACTAGCACAGAGAAAGCTCCGTGATTGGAGTGGGAAAAAAAATTAACAGCCCCTTTTTCATTTTCCTCTCTTGTACCCTTCTGGCACCAGCCCTTCTTCCCCCCTCCCCACTGGTCCCCAAAGGGCTGGGAGAAAGTCTGTGTTGACCCTTTGCTAGCTACCCCACCCTCCAGCCCTTCTCTGGTACCTAGAATGTCTCTGATAGGTATGGGGCAAAGACTAGACTGAGAGAAGGATTTTAGGGTTTTCAAGGGGGGCTCAGCACAGAGATGAGGGGGGAAGGGGAAGTATTGTAGATGAGAACCTGGAAGACCAGGTGGTAGAAGGGAACAAAGGTTGAAAGGAATTTCCTTGTTTTAATTATTTTGTCCTTTGAAGATCCAGATAGACACATGTTGGCTGAATTGTAGATGGAAAGACATGTATGGCTTTTTAAAAAATGTGGTGTATGTGTAGGGGCGTGGGGTGTGGAGAGGGGTTGTTGCACTGTCTCCCTGCCATTAAGAGCCCTGGCTATCCAAGTCCTTAAAAGCTGGGGTTATTAGGCTCAGACTGGAAGTCCATGTATATATACACACAATGAGTGGCAGGCTGTTTTGTTGTCTTTTTGGTGGTGGGGGAAAGAGGGGAAGTGCCTTCACCTTCCCTTAACCTCAGTGGATAGAGAGAACATGCCACAAACTTCTGGGACCCTAGAGAGATATGGACACCGGGGGCAAGGACGTTGGTAGACCCAGAAGAATGTGATTTCACCAAGAGAAGTCTTCTCTTAAAGTCAGGATCCTAGTGTTCACTCTGCTCTCTGTGTTACCCTGGATCTTGAGCAGGGACTCCTTTTTGCTTCATTGGGTGGTATTATAATGCTTCTGAGTGCCTTGCTTCCATTACACACACTAGTGACCAGTCTTTCAGAAGTACGTTTGGTCTCTAACCTAAGGGTGTTTGTCATATTGGTCCTTGAGGGAAACTTGGAGAATAGTGACATAACATGATGAAGTGGCTCACCCTCTGCGACTGGGTCGGGGAGAAGGAGGGAGGTGAAAGCAGCAAGGGGAACATGCATGTATTCTTGGGGTCACATCTGCACTAAGTAGGGTTCTGAGTTGCTAGGGAGAAAAGAAGGCAGCTCAAGGTGTGTGGCTAGTCCTTTCTACCTCTGAGCCTCCTGGTCATGTTTCCTCTTATGATGGGAGGCAGATGGGAGAATTGTCTAAACCAGAATCTTTCCTGGGTTGGCAGTACCTCTATAGACCAGTCAAGAAAGCTGTTCCCTTCCCCCTCCTTCCTCATGTCTCTTTTGGATGATCTGAGCATGGCTGGGGATGTGTTGGAGGTTGGGGGGTGGGGAGGATGGGTGACTGACATGATAGGTTTAGGAGGGAAAGAAAGCTGACATAGCAATGGGAGTTTCAGAGCATATCTTTGTAGGCAAAGGCATGCCTTCTTATGACCTTTGGTTGACTCAGTGGGCACTGCCTCTCTAGGGTCCTTTTTTTCTATGACAGATGCCATCCCCTTAATGTTCAAGCTCTGCTGGAAGTGCTCATGTCAGTTCCCAGTTAGGATGCTGCTTCCCTGAGAGGTGAAGGGATGGAGCATTTTGTCTCCTGAAGCCTTTCAGCCAGACTCACCCTCCTTCCCACCTGCTTCCCTTCCCCAAACCGTGCTTCCTTCCCTTAGACCCAGATAAGCTCCCAAACACAGAAACAAGATGCCCATAGGCAGAACGAGTTGGATTTCTCACTCCTCCAGCCAATCCCCCACAGCAGGCCAAGGCGTGTAAGTTCTATATTATAGACCAGCTCCTCTAGAGATTGAATGGGCATTTAAGTGACCTAAGAGCTTTCTCAGGCTGCATCCAATCTTCCTGTGATTCTGCCTTCCCCTGAGGAGTCTTGCCAACCCATTCAGCCTGTCTCTCTCTCAACCTGGAAGCTGCTGCCTCCAAATACATTTCCATTTATTCCAAGCCCACAGCCAAGCCCTCTCTAACCTGAGGACCCTCCGTGAAGACCTAGGCTCTCCCTGTGACAGAGAGCCCCATATTTTGGGCTAGAGAGACCAGAGACTTTTAGGCATTTGGTGGCTTTGTGATAGCTCGGCAATATTTTCAGCTGCTCTGCCTCTGGGGACCATGCCCATTCCCACGTTTTCCTTTACTCAGCGTCATGCTTGGAGCATCAGGAGTTTCTGCACCCACATGCAAGCGTTCATGTATGTACTCTGGCTATAAGGCCTTGTTTGACTCTGGGTCTGTCATGTGGCATATTGAAGGTGAAGGCCGAGGCCCAGCTTCTGTGTATGGATCACATTGGTGAGCTCACAGTGTGCATGTAACGTTTACCTTCTGACAAGAGGAATCAGGCAGCCCAGAAAAATGGACAGACCCCTCGACTGTGGCTTGTATGTGGACAGGGTCAGAGACAGGGGCATGGTGAAGATGACCTCTCTGGGTCACTTCCTGCCCTGTGGCTTATATGTGGACAGGGTCAGAGACAGGGGCATGGTGAAGATGACCTCTCTGGGTCACTTCCTGCCCTGTGGCTTGTATGTGGACAGGGTCAGAGACAGGGGCATGGTGAAGATGACCTCTCTGGGTCACTTCCTGCCCTGTGGCTTATATGTGGACAGGGTCAGAGACAGGGGCATGGTAAAGATGACCTCTCTGGGTCACTTCCTGTCCTGGGTTTTATAGTAACAAATCTTAAGGGCGCTGAGGAGGGCGGAGGGCAAGGACGTGGGAGAGCACCTACCTGCAGGCAGGCTCTGGACCTGTTTCCTAAAACGATACTGAACATTAGCAGTGTTAACTGGATGTCAGACTGGCATTGGTGCAGCATTGGATTACTAATTTTATATCAACAAAATCTGGTTCTGTGGCATTCTCTGGCTTAGGAAGAAAGCTCAGATTTCCCAAGAACAGTGAAAGAAAGGCTCTGGGTATGAATTATAGAATGAATGTTAAACCATAAAGCCTGAACCTCCAAGTTGAAAGGTACTTTAGAAAACATCTAGTCTGGGGATTCTGAACCTTTTTGTGTGTGTAATGGGACCCTTAGGCAGTTCAAAACCTATGGACCCTTTCTCAGAATAATGTTTTTAGTAAATAGGATTACTAAGGGAGTCAGAGGTTAGTGAAAATAAAGATGTCACCTTTTTCACACTCAAGTTTACAGATCTTCCTAAAATCTATCCATGGACCCCTCCACCCCCAGGGTGGGATGGGGGTGGGGTCTTCTATGTACTTCTGATCTCAAGCATATGATTAGCTACTGGCAGAAAGAGGCAGGTTGAGAATTTAGGTCTTTTGACCCCCAATTCATTATCCTTTTCATGACACCATAAGTCACTTTTACTCAAAATAGGGGGGCTGGTGGTCCATAAGATATCTAAGGCAGCTTCTTGTTCTGAATTCTATGATCTTAGGACCAAAGTCTTCTGACCAAGGAAGGCATGTTGGAGCCCAGCCCTGAAAGAGAGAAGCTACTGCTTCTGTGCTGCTGAACTCACCCCATCTTGCCACTGTGGAAAGGAAGAGGCAAAAGGGTTTGTAGTCAAAGAGCTGGGAGTGGTGGCCAGCCATGAGGAAGAGATTAATCCCCAGCTTTTTGTGACATAGAAGGCTTTCAGAGATCTGTCTTGTGCAGTCATCCTTCAACTTGGCGAGCCTAAATAAGTGTTATAAAATGAGAAGATGGCTGTCATTTGAAGGAACTGGACAAATCACTCAAGAAGGGGTTGGGAGGTGTATTAAGGGAACTTCAGCCATCAAATGCTTATTCCATTCCTGAGGCTTAATCTAGGTGGGCACTGGACACTTCTTCCTTAGACTTAGAAACCAAGGTCTGTGAATGAGATCAAACTTTAGAAGGGAAGTATGACCACTCAGTGAGCCAAGGCTGGAAAGAAAAAAAGCAGGTCATTTTAGCCCTGGCTTTGGGAGTATTTGTCTCATTTTTTAGGCTAGTCTAAGAGGTTACTACAATCCACTGTCATTAATGAAGTCGATTCATTTTCAGAGACAGGATAGTGAGGAAGGGAGGAAAGGAATAAGCACTTATATAGAGCCCACTTTGTGCCAAGTACTGTGCTAAGTCCTCTTCAAATATTATCTCATTTGAACCCCACAATAACCTTTGGGAAGTAGGTGCTGTTACCAGTTGAGCAAACTGAGGCAAACAGGTTAAATGACTGTCCAGGGTCAAACAGCTAGTAAGTGTCTGGGACTGGATTTGAACTCAGGTCTTTCTAACTCTAGGCACAGCATTCTACACGTTGCACCACTGACTTATCTCTGGCAATGGAATAGAAAGAGTCTGGTACTTCACTGAGTTACTGAGGTTGGAGGGGTCTCAGAGGTCACCTCACAAACCTACCTGACAAGTGGCTATATAGACTATCAGTAGGAAGAAACCCCCTGAATCCCCTTTCATTTGTGGATTTTCCTAATATTATGAAGATTTTCCTTATAAGCTTATATGTGCCTCTTTATACCTGCCATGGGTATAATATTCTGTCCTCTACAGCTGAACAGAATAAGTATAATCCCTTAAACAAACACATACACATATGTGTAGTACTTTAAATTTTTGAGTAAGTAGCTAGGTGGTGCAGTGCATAGAGAACCAGGCTTAGAGTCAGGAAGACCTGGGTTCAAATCCAGGCTCAGACACTTACTAGCTGTGTGACCCTAAGCAAGTCACTTAACCCTGTTTGCTTCAGTTTCTTCATCTGTAAAAATGAGCTAGAGAAGGAAATGGCAAATGACTCAAGTATCTCTGCCAAGAAAACCCTGAATGGAGCCATAATGAGCTGGACACAACTAATTGTGTCCTACAACAAATCAAGTCTCTCTCCCCCCCCCCCCCAGACCCTGAGTCATCTCTTTTCCAGATTATGCATCCCCAGATCCTTCAGCCCATCCTGAGCCCCTCTACCATCCTGGTCTTTTTCCTCCAGATCCTCCCTAGTTTCTTTCTTAGAGTGAGGCACCTAGAAATGAATGCCATGCTCCAAGTTTGCTCTGATCAATGCCTCTCAAATCCCTAGCCATGCCTCTCAGTGCAGTTTAAGATCCCACTTGCTTTTTGGGTTGCCATAGAACATTGTTAACTTACTTTGCTTACAATTCTTGAAAACAACAGTCAAACTCAAATAGAAACGGGGGCTACTAAACCTCCATAAGGCTTCTGGGGGGCTGCATATTGACTTAGAAAACCCCATTTTAATGTTATCTACATTTCATTGTATTTATATTTATTTTGTTAATATTTACCAGCTGGGTAAATAATCTGGTTCCGGTACAGTGTTGTGAATTTCTTCTCTAAAACACTTGAAGTAAGTCAGAAGCTATAAGCTGGAGTCCCTCCTGCTGACCTTTATTAGCTATGGCCTAGAACAGGCCATGCTCATGTGAGATCTTTGAGGCTTGATTTCTTCCTCCAGGAAATGGAGAGAGTAATGCTTATACTACCCCTCTCAAAAGACTGTTCTGAGGAAATTGCTTGGTAAACCATATAAACCCCATACAAACGTGCCTTGACACTGATTATTATTCAGCTGGACATCAGAACACCCAGGTTTCCATTTCGCCTTATTAGCTGTGTGACATAGGGCAGAGCGCTTCCTCTCAGACTCATTAAAGCAGTGGAACCCTTTACTGTACACAAAATTTGGACCCAAAATTTCAAGTAAAATCTTATTTAACATGATTTCTAAAAACACTTAGTAATAGTGTGAAATAATAGGACTGGTTTTTAAAACAGTTTTATATAGATCAAGTGTATTCTGAATGCTGAGGCAAGATGAGGTAGTGAAAAGAAAGCTGGACTTAGGTCAAAAGGCCTGGGTTCAAAATCTTGACTGTTACTTACTAGCCATGTGGACTTGGATAAGTCCCTTCCTCTCTCTAGCCATCAGTTTCCTCTCTAAGGTCTCTTCCAATTTCAGTAATTCATAAAATGATGAAACTCTTACCCATCATATATCATTGGGTGTAGTCAATGATTTAATCTATTTAAACCAATAAGAAATTAATACCTTGTGAATGATTTGCACTCATTTCTGATATTTCTCCACAGCTTTTGGAGACAGAGAAATCAAAGGTACAAAAGACCTTAGAAAACAGAATTATAGAGTTAGTTGGAAGAGAGCTTGGAATGTAGAGTGTTAGAACATACAATGTTAGAGGTGGAAGGCACCCAAGAACAGAAAGTTTGAGAGCTAGAAAGAACTCTAGAGTTCATTGTGTTATAGCCTTTTCATTTTACCAACAAGAAAACCAAGGCTGAGGAAAGGGATGTGTTTTGTTCAAGGTCACACAGCCAGTTAGTATCTGGCCTCTGCCCTATATCTCTTCCCTCACCAATTATCATATGACATCCTTGTCCATTATGTGGGTCTGTCTGGAAGCATTGATGTCAGTAGTATTTTAAGCCAAGAGCCAGGGGAATGATCATGCAATTTAGACATGGTTGACTGCTCTGCAAGCTCCCTGGCCTCCCTGGCTCAGATCCACATCCTTTGCTAGCCTAAATAGCCCTTCTTTCCATTTGCCAATGACAAGGCACTTTCTTGAGGGTACCCTACCACTAAACCCTTGCCTCTTACCTAAAACAGACTTCTATCACAATAAGCAAGACTGGAATGTGTAACACAACATTCTAGAGAGGAAAGGGGAGCCAGGAGGCCCAAGATTCTAGAACAGGGGGAAAAACAGGACCCAACCTTCTAGAACAGAGCGTTCAGCAGAAGCCCTTTACCATTCCCTCAGGCAGTGTCCAGAGCATAAAGACTGGTAACCCTGAAACAAAGGAAAGGAACAGATCTGCCTGAGACCCCCTGCTTCCTTCCTCAGTACTGGCACATTTATCATGTTTCCTGGGGTGGGATCAAGAAACTGCTTTCACCTCTTCCAGGAGTTCCCTTCCCCTTGCTTTTGGAAGTTCCTATGTAGGCATTCCCCATATAATGTCCCAGTTCAGCTTTTTCCTGGCACTGAGAAGCCCCAAACATATGGATGTTTGTTAAACGAGCCTCTGCCTTGGAAAAAATACAGTCATGAATTAATTACTAGCAGGAAAGGCTCTTCATCCCTCCCTCCATTCTCCACCCCCACTCCCCCCCCCCTTCAATTGGAACCAAATTCAGCACTGGAAGACTTAATAATAACAAAACACCCTGTATTTTTATAATGCTTGTCTTCTTTTCCCAGGATTTCCCTCACACATTTGTTCATGTAGTCTTCACAGCAACCCTGTAAGGTCACTGAAGTAGGGATTTTTATTCCCATTTTACAGATGGGAAAAACAGGCACTGGGGGGTGACTCCCTTAAGATCATATAGCAAGTTAAGTGGTAGAACCAGGACTGGCAGGATACAGGAGTGGGGAGGGAGGGGAAGATGGGGGAAGAAGAGGGGAAGGGGATACAGTCAATGCCGGGAGCTCTGACATATTTGAATCTTAAGACTTGTCTAAGTTGTCTGGCTAAGACTGTAAAACCTTCAGGGCTTCTGGGAGGAAGTGTTAGGCATAGCACCTTTCAATGATAGGAAGGGAACAAGGTGGCCACAAAATGATCACTGGACATTTATAAGAACCAATTTATTTTCTGCCTTTTTATTTTTATCTCTTTCCTTTTATATCTGTGGTTCCCTTGTGTATCTTCTAGAGATCTGAGCTGGGCAGTATTTTTAGTAATCATGGAAATTAGCCAGTCTGCTGAGAATATGGCCAGCTCAGGATGGGATTCCAATTCCAAGGAAAGTCTGAGAGAGAGAGAGAGAGAGAGAGAGAGAGAGAGAGAGAGAGAGAGA